>NW_027361806.1:1835000-2435000 GCF_039654945.1 Dendrobates tinctorius
GGGGGGGGGTGCTGGTGTAGTGGGGGGGTGCTGGTGCAGTTGGGGGGTGCTGGTGCAGTCGGGGGGGTGATGGTGCAGTCGGGGGGGTGCTGGTGTAGTGGGGGGGTGCTGGTGCAGTGGGGGGGGTGATGGTGCAGTGGGGGGTGCTGGTGCAGTTGGGGGTGCTGGTGTAGTGGGGGGGTGCTGCTGCAGTTGGGGGTGCTGGTGCAGTCGGGGGGGGGT
This sequence comes from Dendrobates tinctorius, assembly GCF_039654945.1. Classification (NCBI taxonomy): domain Eukaryota; kingdom Metazoa; phylum Chordata; class Amphibia; order Anura; family Dendrobatidae; genus Dendrobates; species Dendrobates tinctorius. The sequence goes on from NW_027361806.1 coordinate 1,835,223, forward strand.
GCTGGTGCAGTTGGGGGTGCTGGTGTAGTGGGGGGGTGCTGGTGCAGTTGGGGGTGCTGGTGTAGTGGGGGGGTGCTGCTGCAGTTGGGGGTGCTGGTGCAGTCGGGGGGGGTGATGGTGCAGTTGGGGGGTGCTGGTGTAGTGGGGGGGTGCTGCTGCAGTTGGGGGTGCTGGTGCAGTCGGGGGGGGGGTGCTGGTGCAGTTGGGGGTGCTGGTGTAGTGGGGGGGTGCTGGTGCAGTTGGGGGTGCTGGTGCAGTCGGGGGGGGGTGCTGCTGCAGTTGGGGGTGCTGGTGCAGTCGGGGGGGGGTGCTGGTGCAGTTGGGGGTGCTGGTGTAGTGGGGGGGTGCTGGTGCAGTTGGGGGTGCTGGTGTAGTGGGGGGGTGCTGCTGCAGTTGGGGGTGCTGGTGCAGTGGGGGGGGTGCTGGTGCAGTTGGGGGTGCTGGTGTAGTGGGGGGGTGCTGCTGCAGTTGGGGGTGCTGGTGCAGTCGGGGGGGGTGCTGGTGCAGTCTGGGTGCTGTGTACTGATGGTTTTATTCTACATTGTCTATTATGTTATTATGGGGGGGCTGTGTTACAGCGGGTGGTGCTGTGCACTGCTGTTTTTTTAATGTTGGGGGTGATGATGAGACTGGGGGGCATTACTGGCAGAGATAAAGGCGCACAGCTTCTGGCTGCCTGCTGGATATTATATACTGGGCTATGAAACACACAGGGATACAGTGATCACCCCGATAACACAGGGGTAGCCATCTGTCCTGCTGCTTGTGGGGGAAAGAAATAGCATTTTGGATGGAAAGAAAGGAGGCTTCTTGTAATTAAATGGAGAAAAAACACATACAGTGCACAAATACACATAAGAATAACACAAACACACCAATATATACACAATAACGTGCGCAAAACACATTAAACACGTAGATACACATAAACATATAAACATACATAAAAACAACACGTACATAAACATAAACATTCACACACACAAAAGCAGTCTAACACGTGCATCTAATCATATAAACACACATAAAACCATGCTAAACGTCGAAATAAATATAAAAAACACGTTAAACGCAAACATATAAGCAATCACACAAAAAAAACTGTCTAAACACGTCCATATACAGACACAATGTCCACATCCACACTCCTACAGTCACACAAACACAGAAATGCAGAAACAACCCACAAACACCACCCATCATCATCCTCTCTACCATCTCTGTATACTGCCAGCTGCGGCATCCCGCGGACCACAAAGGGTGCGTCTTTGTCATGTCGGGTTAACCCCCTCTGCTCCACGTCACGCGGATAGCATTATTTTACTAATTTGGGAATTACATTTTAAGAAAACCTGCCAGAAAACAGAAAGATAAGATCATGAATAGACTAAAAAGAGAAAGTGCCATGTTTTTGTTTTTTTTAATAATGAAGAGACGATAATGAGCAGGAAAAATACAACTGCAAATATAAACGCCAGTGACTACCTGGAGCATGGGAATCCTATAGCTCCTGTACATCTCTGGAGGTGGCAGGTGTTTATTTTCTTTTTCTAGTTTTTCTAAATCAACTAGAATAAGATGTAAAGAAATAGCAAATGTGTCTGTGTTGTGCGACCATCCCTGGGAGCAGAGAAGATTGGAAATGGGTGATGGACAATCTCTCACACACCTATTGTTCTTTTACTCTCATATATATATATATATAGTATTCCTCTCTGATATAAATATATATACACACACATAACTTATTATTATCATATTCCTCTCATATATATATATATTTATATTGGAATTATTAATACTACATACATATATATATAGAGAGAGAGAGAGATGTGTGTGTGTGTGTATATATATTTCTCTTTGATATAAATATATAAAAATATATACACACATAACTTATTATTATCATATTCATCTCTTATATATATTTATATTGGAATTATTAATACTATATATATATATATATAGAGAGAGAGAGATGTGTGTATATATATATATATATATATATCTTGTTGCAATATATCCTGTTGATAATGAATATGTATATATATTCATTATAATAATAATCTTTATTTTTATATAGCGCTAACATATTCCGCAGCGCTTTACAGTTTGCACATATTTTCATCACTGTCCCCGATGGGGCTCACAATCTAAATTCCCTATCAGTATGTCTTTGGAATGTGGGAGGAAACCGGAGAACCCGGAGGAAACCCACGCAAACACGGGGAGAACATACAAACTCCTTGCAGAGAAGAATACAGTAATAATTACAATAGCAGTAATAGAATAGTGGGTTTTCTTCATCACTGTATGTGCCACTTTTCTCTGCTATTTCACAAAATACTACACTGACACAATGCGGACTACTAAATGCATGATAAATTAGCCCCAACCCCATAAATGTATAAGGAGAGAGGACTCTGCTTACAATCATGATTATGCCAGAGCATTATTATACATAACATCTTGAAGATTAGATGTGATCTTAAAAATGAATTATTATTATTATTATTATTATTGTTATTATCATCATCCTCATCATCTCTATAATGACCATAATCAATACCCATTAATTGTAGGAAATTAGAAGAGCAATAACTAAAACTAAAATTCTTCCTGAATTTGTCTAAAATGTTTAAATTATTATTATTGCTATCATTATTATTATTATTATTAATAATAATACAAATAGATTTTTTTTAAATTGTATTATTATTACAACATTATGAAAAAAATGATAAGAATAATCCCAATAATCCAATATGTTTATCGTGGTAAATTATGCTTTAAGTTTAGTATCTTCCGTTCGCTTGTTAACCCTTGAGCTGACAAACAGAACCTCACAGACTGACTTGCATTAGCAGTGAATGATCTGCTCTTATGTCATCCACTACCTCCTCCAGATTTTCCATTGAACGCCCCCCCCCTCCTTATTGTCATGCAATTAATTTACGCTGACCCTCTATGAAGATGGGAGGGGGGGTCCTTCTTTGTGACACCCATAGTAATACCAGAATGGAAGAATATCCTACTGAAGATGGAGACATTGAGAATGAGTATTTGGAGAATACACTTTGTGCATTTTGGGCATGGTGATGATTGTTACCATGATGATTAGCATAGTATTGATGATGAGGATGATGATGATGATATCTATAGTAATGTTGCAGCTATTGTGGAACTACAGCTCCCTGCATGCCCTATCAGCCGCATGCCATGTTACTGGATGGACACAGATTGGTGACCACTGAACTATGGTACAGGGGCTGTTATATGTGGTCCTCATAGATATCTGTTGGTGCCTGGATTATGACTTTGCAGATGCGGATTTTTGCCGCTTGGCTTGTGGGTGGGTGGATGGATAGATGGGTGGGTGGATCATGGATGAATGGATGGATGGATGGAGCTGGGTGGATGGATGGATAGATGGATGGGTTGGTGGATGGATGGATGGATGGAAGGATGGATGGATAGATGGATGGAGCTGGGTGGATGGATGGATGGATGGATAGATGGATGGAAGGATATATAGAGCTGGGTGGATGGATGGATGGATGGATGGATGGATGGATGGATGGATAGATGGGTGGATGGATGGAGCTGGGTGGATGGATGGAAGGATATATAGAGCTGGATGGATGGATGGATGGATGGAGCTGGGTGGATGGATGGATGGATGGATGGATGGAAGGATATATAGAGCTGGGTGGATGGATGGATGGATGGATGGATGGATGGATGGATAGATGGGTGGATGGATGGAGCTGGGTGGATGGATGGAAGGATATATAGAGCTGGATGGATGGATGGATGGATGGAGCTGGGTGGATGGATGGATGGAAGGATATATAGAGCTGGGTGGATGGATGGATGGATGGATGGATAGATGGGTGGATGGATGGAGCTGGGTGGATGGATGGAGCTGGGTGGATGGATGGAAGGATATATAGAGCTGGATGGATGGATGGATGGATGGATGGAGCTGGGTGGATGGATGGAGCTGGGTGGATGGATGGATGGGTGGGTTGGTGGATGGATGAATAGATGGATGGAAGGATGGATCAGTGGATGATGGGTGGATGGAAGGATATATGGAGCTGAGTGGATGGATGGATGGATGGATGGATGGGTGGGTTGGTGGATGGATGAAAAGATGGATGGAAGGATGGATGAGTGGATGGGTGGATGGATGGGTGGATGAAGCTGGGTGATGGCTCTGATATCATTGCTCTCATGTATGTACGTCTCTATGTCTGCAGGTAGGGATTCAGTGGGAGGTGACAGTGGTGGCATGAAGCCTGTCCTCCTCCTCCTGCACTGTCCCTGAAGATGATGGAGAGGTTACAAACCGATATGGGAGACTCTCAGGATGTGGCATCTCCTGCTCGAGATCCAGCAGAGGCGGAGAGCACAACTGGTGTGGAGCTGAGTGGGGTGAATGAGGGGGCGGCCGCCAGCTCCCCCCCTAGAGCTGTGCCGGTGATTGAGCTGCTCAGGAGGGGGGAGGGATCGACCAATATAAAGGCCAGAGAGCAAGAACTGAGACTGCAAAGCCTGAGGACCACCGAACTGTGCAGAGCCCCTCTCACTCCAACCACAGAGCTTTGCAGAGCACCCCTGCCTGCAACTACAGAGCTTTGCAGAGCCCCCCTAAGTGCAACTACTGAACTCTGCAGAGCCCCCCTGACTCCAGCAACAGATCTCTGCAGAACCCAACTGACTGCAACTACAGAGCTCTGCAGAGCCCCCCTGACTCCAACTACAGAGCTCTGCAGAACCCCTCTTCCAGTCTCTGGACCATCCCTTACTGCCACCACAGAGCTCTGCAGACCCCCTATTCCACTGACTGGACCACAACCCGAGCAAACCACTGAAGCCCGAATGGTGCAGCTGAGTCCTCCAGATACTCTCCCCTTGCAAGCAGCTGGCAGAGCCATGTTATATGGATTGAGTCAGCCATTGACCCCTGGAAACAGGTTGGTAGCAGTTATATCATATTTCTTTTGATAAGTTCCTGATCTTGGAGGGGCTGCATCCAGACCCCGCACCTGTCATCTGCAGCATCAATGGACACCACCCACTGTCCCTGCACATCCCAATAATGTCTTCTTCATTTCTTCTTACTTGTATACAGTGAGCTGGCCATTCATCACACCTCATCATCACACAGAGCATCTTACTGAAAAGGAATTACATTCTCCCTCTGCAGAATCCTTTATTGGAATTATACATTTCTCAACAGTTCTGTGCAAATAATCGGAGTGCAGAGCATCTCACCTGCAGAGCATCTCACCCGCAGAGCACCTCACCCGCAGTCTCTCACCTGCAGAGTCTCTCACCTGCAGAGCATCTCACCCGCAGTCTCTCACCTGCAGAGTCTCTCACCTGCAGAGCATCTCACCCGCAGTCTCTCACCTGCAGAGCTTCTCACCCGCAGAGCCTCTCACCTGCAGTCTCTCACCCGCAGAGCCTCTCACCCGCAGAGCATCTCACCTGCAGAGCCTCTCACCTGCAGAGCATCTCACCTGCAGAGCCTCTCACCTGCAGAGCATCTCACCTGCAGAGTCTCTCACCTGCAGAGCATCTCACCCGCAGTCTCTCACCTGCAGAGCATCTCTTCCGCAGAGCATCTCACCTGCAGAGCCTCTGACCCGCAGTCTCTCACCTGCAGAGCATCTCACCCGCAGTCTCTCACCTGCAGAGCATCTCACCCGCAGAGCATCTCACCTGCAGAGCCTCTCACCTGCAGAGCACCTCACCTGCAGAGCTTCTCACCCGCAGAGCATCTCACCTGCAGAGCATCTCACCCGCAGAGCCTCTCACCCGCAGAGCATCTCACCCGCAGAGCACCTCACCTGCAGAGCATCTCACCTGCAGAACATCCATCAATCTGAAACATTATTGCATTCAGGACATTTAAATCAATAGCAGCTATCCCTAATGTGTCAAATCAGATCCAAAGTGATCATTATTCCTTAGTACAAAGATCTGCAGACTGTGCACGTAAAGCTTCAGTCATATATTGAATTCAGTGATCACTTGCAGAACACCACCATGTAGATCACCATATCTACTACATGATTATCAGATCTGAGCCATGGCAATCATCCATGCCCCATGGAGTCATCTCATCTCACTATGCAGCTATAGACTTATCCCGATGGATTCTGCACATTCCAAAGAATTTCTGCTGCAATGCTAAAATATTCTCTTTATGCCCCTCATAAGCCTGCAGGTTTGTAGCTTATGTCTGGTTGCCTTGCTAGCTTCTCCACTTTCCCTTGCACCAGTCTTGACAAATCTTTCACAATTAGAACATGGGATAATCTGGTTATTTCATCACTGATTCTCTATTGTCTGGTCAGACAGCAATCTCTACTCCTCTAGATCATCAAGGTGCATATAAGAGGAAAGCCCAAACCACCAAACCCACATCAAATCTCTGCACATCCTGCTGAAGCCATCACATCCAGCACCTCTTCCATCTATTACATGCACACAACACATTTACTAGAACTGGATCACAAATGTGCAGGGCTGTGGGTGCTGGCATTTGTCCTGGGTAACTAAGCCATTCTGCCTTGGCCAGAGTATTTTCATGCACGATTAAATATTTTATCTTATCCTTATTTCTATTGCAGCAACACATCATTATTACCTCTAATGTTAATTAATGGACTTATATTGAGTTTCTCACATTACCTGTGTAGATCACAATGACCTATCTGTCATAGGGAGCAGCAAACATTGGTTAGCACCTGGGTCCTGATGAAAAATGTGTAATGGGACCCCCAAATACCATGTGCCCTTTCTAACATTGGTGGGGTTTCCTATAGCTATTCCCCTATGGTAGATTCTATATAATTGGAGATATACTGTATAGTAATCTGAAAGCACATATTTATTTATTATGCTTTGCTTATATAGCACCATCATATTCTGCTGCACTTTACATACATTAGGATTTTTCTTCTTCCTTTGCATCCTTACAGGTCCAGTTCCTAATTTTACATGTTCCTTATTCTATACATGCTAAAATAAAACCTTGCATGGAGGTATATCAGCAGCATCCCATAGAGATCCTTCCTCCTGCTTCCTTTCTTGTTGTAACTGTATCCATTTCCTGCCCTGTTTCCCATTTCTTGTCATTTCTTTAATGAATCTTTGTATTACTTCCTCTGATTTTCCCTTTTGGTTTTTCTTCAAAAAATATCTTTAATGCTTCATATACCACAAATATATCCTAAAAAAATTATGATCCTCGATTCACTCAGAATAGGAGTCCTTCGTAGTGACTTGAATTTCTAGTGAATTGAATAATTAAATAAATTTGAAAATTAAAAAAAACATATATGGTTTTTTTTGTTTTTTTTTACATTTCGTAATATTATGAAAAATCATTGAAAAAAAAATTAAACTAAAAGAAAAATTAATAAATACATAAATAGTAATACAATATCCAATGCAATGATAATATGATCCAACCTTTACTGCCCTAATTTTTGCGTCAATTAAATTATATATATATATATATATATTCATATTCATATAATATATAATTATATATAATGTATATTAATGTAATATCAAGCCATGTTTTTAATTATAATTTTTAATTATAATAACAGCACAGAATACAAGATACATAATAAAGCTACAATTTATTGAATGCAATATCTTTTTTTCTTCTATCCCCAACTATACTGCATGATAATAATAATAATAATAATAATAAAATATATATGTATATATATGTCTGTGTGTGTTTTTATTATCACGCACTATAGTTGGGGCTAGAAGAAAAAAAAAGATATTGTATTGAATATATTGTAGCTTTATTATGTATATTGTATACTGTGCTGTTATTGTTCTAATTAAAAACATGGCTTGATATTACATTAATATTAGTCTCTGAAATCCCAGTGTTCATTTATGTAAATTTATTTATTTTTTTACATATTTTTGTTACTGCTTTCCTTAAAGTCAAATAAATCAAACTATTATGATATGATGCCGCATTCCGAAAGTAAATATTTAAAAAAAAAAACCCAGCAATTATAATACTTTCTAATATTATCCTATGCCAAATTCGCTAGGGATGTCTAAAAAATTTCAGAAAAATATAAAAAATTCTATATTGCTACTTTTAATATTTAAAAATGAGTAGACGTTAGTAAAATGTCATTTCTATAGTTTTCCCATAATATTTTAATTTTTTATCAATCGATTTGAAGATTGTAATTATAATATTATTAATCTCTATTTTCATGTTTTGTTTTGTTTTTATGAAACTCGTTAAAGACCAGTTACAAATGAGGAAAATTCATCTATATGTATAATTACACCTTGTAGAGAAAAAAAATATAAATTAGCGTATTATTGTCTCTGCAGTGGATACTTTGATGATACGGAAACCTTCCCAATGTTCAATAATAATGTAAGGGTCAAGAGGCGTACTGGGCCATACGAAGTGGAAGTTACTGAGGGTAAGTCCAAAGCCTTTAATAATATTTCACTGGTGTTTCTTACGTTTTTTTTTTGTGTGCACATTATTTATATTATTCTGCCAATTTCCAAGATCAGTAGAACACTTATTTCAGCTACTATATAAAAAAATTAATTCATTTTATACTGAACATACAATTACAACCTTTCTATATATACACCGTAATCATTATTTGAACATTCGTAAAAAAGGAAAATCAGTTCTTAACTTTGAATAATCCCAATTTGCCAGTTTCTCAATGATAAGTTGCTGTCCAGCTGTTAAAGCTCCAGTAAGCAGCAATAATCTGTAAGAAAATTCAACAGCAAGTGTATAATTTTTCTGCAGCACCCCCAGAGGAGAAATGAGGGATTGCACAATTCTCATTGAAATCAAGGAGCTGTCAGCATAATGAACAGATGTACTGGGTCCTCCAGATAGATACTCTTTTTGGCCACTTTACAAACAAAAAGTAAAAAAATTTGTTTGCCACTGGCCATACATTTATTGGGATAATTTTTGGACAGTGAGGAGAGATGAGGGATTGCACAATTCTCATTGAAATCAAGCAGCTGTCAGCATAATGAACAGATGTGCTGGGTCCTCCAGATAGATACTCTTTTTGGCCACTTTACAAAAAAAAGTAAAAAAATTTGTTTGCCACTGGCCATACATTTATTGGGATAATTTTTGGAAAGTTGACAGTCAGATTTTTTTCTATTATGTTTTGTTATGTACTTTTTCTTATTTGCATAAATTGTTTTGGGAAAACCTAGCACCTACAGTTTTTTTAATGTAATATATTTTGTTTTATTACGTTTTTTTTTGTAGGAGGTCCTCATACAAAGGTAGTCCGCCGCATTTTCACAAACAGCCGGGAAAGATGGAGGCAGCAAAATGTGAACGGCGCTTTTGCCGAGCTCCGCAAACTGATTCCAACTCATCCTCCCGATAAAAAACTGAGCAAAAACGAAATCTTACGTCTGGCTATGAAATATATCAATTTCCTTGCTAAACTTCTTGATGACCAAGAAGAAGAAGGCAACCAAAGGAGCAAGATGAATAAAGATAATGGTATGGTCCAGCAAAATCTTCTGCAAGACATGCTGTCTCCAAACTCCAGCTGTGGAAGCTCTTTAGATGGAGTGCCGAGTCCTGATAGCTTTACAGAAGATCATGACACAATGGACTCCAAACACAACAGAAACCTTCACCAGGGCATGCTCCCTATAGAAAGCAATGGGCAACGGTGACATCCCCGTGAAAAAGGGACACTACTGACTGTCTCTTGACTATGGCACATGGTTTTGGACCTTTTTCTGTATTTCCTGTGTTTATACTCGTACATGGGATAACAAGACGATGCATATCCTTAAGGTACTCTGGTAACACCCCCGAAATTCTGAAACCGAAGCCACATCTACAAAGGAGGACTGTGGTACAAGGAAAAGGATGTCTCGAAAAAGGCTTGATGTTCTACTTCTCTCCCTCTCAAAAATGGCTTGGCGTACAAAGAAAAATGCGTAGCATCCTGGTCATGCTATTCCTACAAATTCAGACCAGCACTTCTACTACTAGGTCATCCTTATTTAATGACTCAACCAAAAAATGAGCAAAATAAATTTTTAATTTAACAGATGATACTATTTTTCAAGCAAATGAGAAGAACGTTGACTTTTCAGATGCTAATTTACAAATGAAAAAAAAAAAGATAATATTCAAGTGAAAGGACTCTAAAAAAAATTCAAGACTGGTGACTTAGCCTCAAGTTTTGGGACCTGGAGTTTTTTTGTTTCTTTTTATTTCTTTTTTTTTTTTTTTTTTAATTTAAATTGGTACCTAATAGGAATAAGGTACAGTATATGGATATGAATATATACATTTATTTCAGAATTGTTCAGTTTTCAGCAGTATTTTTACTATTTATAAGGCAACAGAATGGTATATGACGTGACTAAAATCTAGGGTTATTTCTTATATTCATTTAGGATTTTTGGTAGGTTTGATTGGTTGGTCGATTTTCAATATAGACACCATTGTTTCCCTCTGCCTTTAAGTGGGGCAGAATGTCTTGCTTTTTTAAGGATGTGATCTCAGAGTAATAATATTCAGACATGGATATAGAATAAATGTATGGATGTATAAGTCTCCAACAAAAAACTTAAAAATAATCTGATTGATCATTTTAGGAACCCATTTCCATTTTAATAACTAGCGGTAAAATTTTAAGCTCATGGGTCCCAATGCAAAATTTCCTTCCTGGCACACAACTATCAGCAGTTACTGAAAGGCTGTAAACTAACATGGGAATTTAATAGGAGTCTACCAACTATCATGGGCCTTTAATAAGGCTCCCAACTATCATGGGTCTTTAATAGGGGATCCGAACTATCATGGGATCTTAATAGGGCTCACAACTATCATGGGCCTTTAATAAGGCTCCCAACTATCACGGGTCTTTAATAGGGGATCCGAACTATCATGGGATCTTAATAGGGCTCCCAACTATCATGGGTCTTTAATAGGGCTCCCAACTCTCATTGGTCTTTAATAGGGCTCCTAACTATCATGGGTCTTTAATAGGGCTCCCAACTATCATTGGGTTCTTTATAGGGCTCCCGACTATCATGGGTCTTTAATAGGTGCTCTCAACTATCATGGGTTCTTAATAGGGTTTCTAATGACCATGGGTCTTTAATAGGGTTCCCAACTATCATGGGTCTTTAATAGGGTCCCAACTATCATGGGTCTTTAATAAGGTTCCCAACTATCATGGGTCCCTGGACCCAAGTGCGACTGCAACCTATTCACCAAATATAGTTCTGCCCCTGTTTCATGGGTGGGGTTTCGTATCCAAGATAACTTGTACTTATTGGGCCCTAACCTAAAATCTGTAACAAGTTCACCTACGTACCATGTGCCACTTATAGTACTTTGGTATTAATTTGAGGAAGGGAATTTGGGTCCACCACGGCCTGGCATGACTGCTACATCTGCATTCATAGTAGTTTTGCCCTGTTTATATATAGGCCTTCTTGCATGAAAAAGTCTGCTCATGGCTGTTTATAAAAACGCCCATAGCAAATACAGTAATCAGACTCTGCCATGTTACATTATAGGCCAAGTGTATAAAAAAAACTAGCGCAGATAGATGTGTTGCCCATAGCAACCAATCATGTCTTCATTTTCTCACTTTCCTGCATTCCTCATTGGTTGCCGTGGCAACAATTCAATTTGAGGCCTAGTGGCTTGAAGGCCTAATATGTAAACCAGGCCCATTACCCAGATAACCCCCAAACCTACTATATGATTTAGTTCTCTAGGTTACACCATGTTGCTGGTCCTCACACCTTCTTCTTGGTAGGCAGGCTTTTGATACCTACAATGGCAGCCCATTCCCTATACAGATAAAATCTGATTTTGAATCACTTTCTTTATTGCTGATCAAAAAAAAAAAACATCAGAGATCTCAATCAGCACAGGACAAGTGATTGCATCCGGACTTACACAATGGATTAATGTCAGCTGATTCCGATGATTCAGTCAAAAAAAAAAGGAGGCCTAAGGCCGTGTTCCCACATAGCATAAACACTGCAGGTTTTTTTCCTCTACGCTTTTCTAGGCAGAAAAATACTGTCCAAGAAAAGTGGTTGTAATTTCATGGAGACTCATGCCCACTGTACATGGAAAGACAGTGCAGAACTGTTCGATTTTTGGTATTTTTTTTTTATCTATAGGCTTCTATGGAGAGTCTGAAAAAAAAACAAATTTTGAGTTTTTAAGTGCAGAATCAAAGCTTTTTTTTTTTTATACTAAAAGCTGGTTTAAACCTGAACTAAAAATGCCTCATATAAAAGCAAAAAAGGCAGCATAAAAGCAATAATGAGAGAAAATAGTTATTGAACGTTTTGGTGCGGACACGAAGGCAGGTGAATAAAAAGCAACAGAAAAAACAAGGCATTTATGCTAAGTGTGACCATGGTTCATAGGTGTCACCTGACTCTTCCTGAATGGGAAGAAAAAGGTTTGGGATAGTGGATTTCAACATGCCTGATAATTGTGTTCTTTAAGGCAAAGGGCGCTGCCAAAGGTGTCATGGCGGCAGCTTACTCCTAATATTCGTCACCCGACTCCCTCATATACATGAAGGCATGGATGAGTGTTCAAGTTTTTTCTCTGGGGGGTGGCTTATTTCCTCTGAAAAACAAAGGATCGGGAATTGAAATTCCAACTGCCCAATCATCTATAATCTGGGGAAAAGTTGGGAGGTCGCCATTCACAAGATGGTCAGCCGGGACCGCCACAATGAGCAGGTTCAGATGACTTTCATGAAAATGGCCAGCCCTCTCGACTTTATGATCCCAAGAGAATTGTGTATTTTAATCCCATATGTATCTGACGGACATCTTGTAGACTGTATACATGAGATAGCACCTCTTCAGTGTAACTCCATTTTTTCGTAGGCAACAAATGCCTTGTACGTAAGGGGATACATACTATAGTCATGGTCTAGACAGTTGCCTAAATGGAATAGTTGTAAATGGACCCATTACTCTTCTCGTTGGGCAAATGGGGTGCGTCCCTTAATACGAAGGGATTACATGCTCTTTTAGGATAGAAGGGGGAATAAGATGGAGCACCAGGACTGCTTGTACCATGGCGTGGCGAGTATGATGCACCAGTACTTGGCCTCATTGGACGTCGGAGGTACAACCAATATATGGCAATGGAAGCAAACTGCCAAACGAAATATTCCATAGAATCAAATATTATTACTTTTCTCCCTTCTATGACTCTACTGCCGGTATAACAGATCCATAGATCCGCAGGATCGATCTGACATGATCTAGTGTCCTGGGTGTTAAAGGTACATGGACCTTGATACATCACATATGAACATTCTGAGTTTCGCGTGAGTTCTCGCCTGTTATCATAAAGGTACATAGATATATAGATATATAAATATATTTTTATCCCTCTTTTCCTTCGCTTGCACCGAACCTCTTTGTAAATTGACAGCACTTTCCATTTACGTCGTACTGTTCGAGTAAAGTCTTGAGTTTGTTTTCTGCATTTTTTTTTTTTTTTAATTTCTTGCAGAAACTAAGTAACCAGGCCTGGTACCCATTTAACCATTCCTCTACACGTCCAGCAGGGGAAGGGTTAACTATGTAACGCCATTTCGGCAATTCTGTCTACGTGCTGTTTAGGGAAAAAAATAAATACTTTTTTTTTTTTTGTTATATGATGTAATATTAAAGATATTCCTAAATAAAAAAAAAAAAGTTCTACGAATGCATTTTGTGTCTCTTTGGTTGTATCTGGAGAATATTCGCATGAAAATGAAGGTATACTATATAGGAGGGGCATATATCCTTCCATGGTTGCTTGTATAGATATTACAGAGGCGTGTTTGTGCTTTATGACATGCGATTTATTGGACAGAGGTGTCCATAAACTGCTATAATAACTGAGTAGAGGTGGTGTGATGTCCATGGAGTGCTACTGCGAGGTAGAGCAGCTGCGTAGAAACCCATCTCTGACTACAGAGTGTTATTATTCCAGCAGTACAACATAGCTTTCATCTGTCATCAGCACATTAAAAGGGTTGTCCACCGCTCGTACTACCCTTTCTCAATTGTCATAGTTCTCCCATGTGAAATAATAGCAGCTATTCTACTCTCCGATGCGGGCTGCATTCCAGCAATGTTGGCGCCTGCTCTCCCGGGGCTTGCATGACATTATTATGTCACGCAAGCCCTGAAGCCAATCAGCGGCTGCCTCCCTCTTATTTCCTTTGGACAAAACTGAGAATCATAAGAAGTGAGAGTGTGCCACTACTCTATGACTTCTTCCGAGTGTCAGTTTTGTCTGAAGAAAGTGAGCGTGAAGGGTTTGTGAGAGTAGTGGACAACCACGTTTATAATAATAATGAGATGACTCTGATATCGTTGTCCCAATCTACACAACAAAGCTAAATAGTGAACCACATTTGTAGGTTTTTTGCTCGCATTCCTCTGCTTTTTAAAGGACCATTTATATGAGTGGATCATTGTACAGTGGGGAAAAAAAGTATTTAGTCAGTCAGCAATAGTGCAAGTTCCACCACTTAAAAAGATGAGAGGCATCTGTAATTTACATCATAGATAGACCTCAACTATGGGAGACAAACTGAGAAAAAAAAATCCAGAAAATCACATTGTCTGTTTTTTTTTTCATTTTATTTGCATATTATGGTGGAAAATAAGTATTTGGTCAGAAACAAAATTTAATCTCAATACTTTGTTATATATCCTTTGTTGGCAATGACAGAGGTCAAACGTTTTCTGTAAGTCTTCACAAGGTTGCCACACACTGTTGTTGGTATGTTGGCCCATTCCTCCTTGCAGATCTCCTCTAGAGCAGTGATGTTTTTGGCTTTTCGCTTGGCAACACGGACTTTCAACTCCCTCCAAAGGTTTTCTATAGGGTTGAGATCTGGAGACTGGCTAGGCCACTCCAGGACCTTGAAATGCTTCTTACGAAGCCACTCCTTCATTGCCCTGGCGGTGTGCTTTGGATCATTGTCATGTTGAAAGACCCAGCCAAGTTTCATCTTCAATGCCCTTGCTGATTGAAGGAGGTTTGCACTCAAAATCTCACGATACATGGCCCCATTCATTCTTTCATGTACCCGGATCAGTCGTCCTGGCCCCTTTGCAGAGAAACAGCCCCAAAGCATGATGTTTCCACCACCATGCTTTACAGTAGGTATGGTGTTTGATGGATGCAACTCAGTATTCTTTTTCCTCCAAACACGACAAGTTGTGTTTCTACCAAACAGTTCCAGTTTGGTTTCATCAGACCATAGGACATTCTCCCAAAACTCCTCTGGATCATCCAAATGCTCTCTAGCAAACTTCAGACGGGCCCGGACATGTACAGGCTTAAGCAGTGGGACACGTCTGGCACTGCAGGATCTGAGTCCATGGTGGCGTAGTGTGTTACTTATGGTAGGCCTTGTTACATTGGTCCCAGCTCTCTGCAGTTCATTCACTAGGTCCCCCCGCGTGGTTCTGGGATTTTTGCTCACCGTTCTTGTGATCATTCTGACCCCACGGGGTGGGATTTTGCGTGGAGCACCAGATCGAGGGAGATCATCAGTGGTCTTGTATGTCTTCCATTTTCTAATTATTGCTCCCACAGTTGATTTCTTCACTCCAAGCTGGTTGCCTATTGCAGATTCAGTCTTCCCAGCCTGGTGCAGGGCTACAATTTTGTTTCTGGTGTCCTTTGACAGCTCTTTGGTCTTCACCATAGTGGAGTTTGGAGTCAGACTGTTTGAGGGTGTGCACAGGTGTCTTTTTATACTGATAACAAGTTTAAACAGGTGCCATTACTACAGGTAATGAGTGGAGGAAAGAGGAGACTCTTAAAGAAGAAGTTACAGGTCTGTGAGAGCCAGAAATCTTGATTGCTTGTTTCTGACCAAATACTTATTTTCCACCATAATATGCAAATAAAATGAAAAAAAAAACAGACAATGTGATTTTCTGGATTTTTTTTTCTCAGTTTGTCTCCCATAGTTGAGGTCTACCTATGATGTAAATTACAGACGCCTCTCATCTTTTTAAGTGGTGGAACTTGCACTATTGCTGACTGACTAAATACTTTTTTTCCCCACTGTATATATGTGAATGATCAGCTGGAATACAAGCAAAACTCTTCTTTGCTCAGTGATTGGATCAATAAGTTTCAACCTGCAAGATGGACACACGCAGCACGCAGCCCTTATCTATCATCGGCAGATTTTCCATGCAGCTCACTGCAAGAGTATAGGCGGTGGGGAGAGATCTTTCTTTTTGGACGGACAGTTGTGGCCAAAAAGTATTGACACCCCTGCAATTCTGTCAGATAATACTCAGTTTCTTCCTGAAAATGATTGCAAACACAAATTCTTTAGTATTATTATCTTCATTTAATTTGTCTTAAATGAAAAAACACAAAAAGAATTGTCGTAAAGCCAAATTGGATATAATTCCACACCAAACATAAAAAAGAGGGTGGACAAAAGTATTGGCTGACAAAATTGCAGGGGTGTCAATACTTTTGGCCACAACTGTATTTCTGGGTTTCAGTACGGGTAGTAATGAACAAGCTGATAGTTATGAGCAGATATATGGTTGATATGGAAAAAGTGTAATCCTATACATTTCTATGGTTAGGAGTCCAGTAGGCGGTCCTATTCAGTAACTGACAGTCATAGAAGGAAGGCTGTCAATCACAGAGTAGGACCGCCCACTGGACTCAAGCATAGAAAAAAATATATATATTCAATTTTTGTTGGAAGAGAAAGTGCATTATGCTGTGTTTTTTCCCCCTTTAAAATGATGGTCTGTCCCACAGGAACCAAATGGACCCAATTATAGTGAATTTGGTCCATTTGGCACCTTTTATATCCATCACAGGACAGATGCTAGAGTTCTGCTTTTCTGTTGCTACAATGGAACGCTAGTGTGATGCTACCCTTAGGTTTTCTTTTTCTTCTCCAGAAACAGCGCCACTGTCATTTATTGGTCATGTATGGTATTGCAGTTTTGAAAAAAAAAAGTCCAATTTACCGTTGTATTTTTCCATTGCAATCCAGAGCTCGGACAGCGTTTCTGCCACAATGCAGAAGTATAGATGAGGTAATGATAAATCCTGCTTGATGGAAGGGCAATACTCTTTATTTAATAGGTAAGTACAAAACAGAGGAGATAGGATAACATGAAGATATTATCGTACGTCCTCTGTTTTGTATTTGCCTATTAAAGAAGACTGCATGTCCATCGAGCTGGATTTATCTTTCCCTCATCTATTGCAGTTTGCCACATTTAAAAGGAATGTGTCATCAGAGAACGATCTGTTATTTAAATCAGGTTTTCATATTAAATGTATTACGGTGTTTAAAATTAATTGTAAATGTTTTTTTTTTTTAATTTTCTATATCACAATCTGTATTAAAAATATTGCAAACAAATCTTGCAATTTTAACACCAGCCACTGGGGTTATGTTACACCCCTACTTCCTTTTCTTTCAAGAAATTCACATGTACATTAGCAGCAACAGACTGACTCAGACCCTGCTTTTTGTACTGAAGCACATCTAATGCGTGGCTGCAAAAGGGAGGAGGTGAGCTGTGACATCGACTATTGTGATTGGTGGTTCCTGTATTACCAGAAGTGTTGCCTATCACTGTTATCCTTCCTGGGATGATAATGAGCCTGCTGAAAACACTTCTTGAACTGACAAGGGGAATGAATCTAAGGCTATGTTCATACTGTGCTTTTTTGCAGCTTTTTTAAATGCTTTTTTATGCTAATTTTCAGCTGTATTTGACATTACCAGCAATGTCTATTAGATTTCAGAAATCTCATACACACAGCTTGTTTTTTTTTTTTTGTCATCAGCATTTTGTACTTTGCTGTGTTTTTTTTGGACATAGAGCGTATCACTCCTTTCAGCGTTTTTCACCCATTGAATGGAAAAAACGCATGAAAAAAATGCACTTTTTTGCCGCAGCTTCCTTCCTGCCCAGCACTGAGGCTTTGCTGTAGAAAAAAAAATGCAGCAAAAACGCCCAGTGTGAACTTAGCATAAAACAGCCCCAGTGGCCAGTGTGAAAATTGCAACATTAAATAGCAATTTACTTTTTGAACTGAAAAAAGTCATTGCCAAAAATTAAAAAAAACAAACAAAAACATGAACACAAAACCTGATTTAAAAAATAGGTCTAGTTTGATGAGCTGCAATACCGGACACAGCCTATGATCACGAGGGGCGCTGTTTCTGGAACAAAAATGTTCTAATTTCATACAACCCTAAGGTCAAAACATATCTAAAATTGCAATGTCTGCTCAGAGTCATGTCACTATATGGCCAGGGCTCCGCTGCTGCCAACATCCATTCTCCAAGGCTCAAAAGTATAAGACATGATGTCTGCATTCTGAAGGCTGCCGAGACGTTTCTTTGCCTTCCTTACATCAGTACATTAATATAACTGGTATAAATGATGCCTGATTTTCTTTCGACATCTGTTGGGATCATCTCTGTCTGAAAAAGAGAATGGACAAAGTCTGTAAATAGGAGTTAAAGAGCTTTGGCAAGTGTCATGGAAATCAATGGCGCCCTCCCATGCAGCAGATGTGGACCATCCAATAAATGTTCAGCTGAGAGACCCTTTGTGAGCCATTCACGTGGATTCTTGTAGTAAAACACAAGTACCCCATAATGTCTGTTAGCCTATTCCTCCCCCGAATAATGTAACATAGGGCTCATGCACATAGCAGAGTTGTGTGTACATGGAGCTTGTACGTTCCGAAATGGGAGGCATGTAAAAGTACCAATTCTTCATTGCTGTTGCGCCTGTTTTTTTTTTGTGTCTAGTTTGTGTTTTGCACCTGTTTATTTTTTCTTGCACCCAGTTTATTATTCTATTTGCACCCTTTTTTTCAGTTTGCTTTTATATATGCTGTTTTCTTTTTTTCATCTTCCACTTTGTGGGCGTTATGTAGGGATTCCAGATGTTTTTGGCTGATTCTTTATGTTGAACTTCTTAAAAAAGTCACAATATTTAGTCCAAATTCACTAAAGTTCCCCCTTCACCTTTTTGAGTAATCCTGTTTTTCATCACAACTTTTGCAATGTTTTTTTTGGGCTTAAAAAGGCGTAAAAACAATTCAAGACAGAAAAAAAGACAATTTTTTTACTTTGCGCAAAATTCATGAACCGCGTACGTCATTTTGAAGAATTTGATGCAGGAAACGGCAACGAATATCACAGGACAAAGAAGAAAAGTGACTTAAAAAAAGTAAATGTTGTGATTTTTTTAATGTAGTGGTTCTTTTTGGTACCTCTATATAAAAGTTTAAGCTGAATCCACCACTAAAAATAAGTGACATCACAGCTCACCTCCTCCTCCTTCTGTGCAATGACTGATAACACCTCTATATACAGCAGAAGTACAGGGCAGTTTTTTTTAATGCTACCATGGATGCTTGTGTTTTAATGGATTACAAATAAAGATGAACAGTTTTTTTTATATATTACCAGATGGATGTACTGAATTATTCCTTTTCCTCTCCCACACTGCGTTGCCCACCAGCTGAACACAGCACACACTGGTAAAGATTCCTTTCAGCTTATTCCATTACCAGCAAGGAAGGTGAGTGCTTTCATTGTTTTCTTTTCACCATTCATAATAGGTGATGTCACAGGCAGCTCACCTCCTCATCCTGTACAATGAGTGACAACACCTCTCTATATAGTAGATAATCTCCACCATTCGCAATAGCTGATTTCACAGCTTACCTCCTCCCCCTCCTGTACAATGACTAATAACACCTCTATATATAGTAGATAACACAAGATACACCATTTACAATAGGTGAAGTCACAGCTCACCTCCTCCCCTTCTTGTACAATGGCTGATAACCAGGGCTGGCATCACCACCCGATGCATCTGGGCAAATGCCGGCGCCCTGAGCAAGTGGGAGAACCCACCCACTGTCTGAGATACAGGCACATAATAGGGTCTGAGAGTTGGGGGCAGGGTCCAGTGCAGACGCTGCCACTGGGCTTCCCACCATCGCGCTTTAAACTGTTTCAGATACCTCTCCCTGTTCCTCCGCTGCTCCGGTCTTTTCTGCATCTTCTGACAGTCTGACGTCTCAGGGCAGAGGGCATGATGACGGCACTATAGCGTGCCTTTTGTGCTGAGCAGGGCATGGAGTCAGAAAGCGCTGAGGAGACTGAAGCAGCAACCAGCAAGGAATGAGGAGAGGTGAGTATTTTATCATTTCTTTTTATGCATGGAACCTATTCTGTATGGAACATTATATTGAACAAATTCTGTATGGAGCATTATATGGGGCTCATTCTATATGGAGCATTATATGGGGTCCATTATTCTCTATGGAACACTATATAGGGTCTATTATTCTGTATGGAGCATTATATAGGTACAATAGTCTATATGGATCATTATATGGGGCCCTTTATTCTGTATGGAGCAATATATGCCCGCGTATCACCCATACCCTGTAACTCTCTACCACAACATATCAGACTCTCGCCTATCATGGAAACCTTCAAAAAGAACCTGAAGACCTACCTCCTCCAAAAAGCCTACAACCTGCAGTAACCACCGATCCACCAAACCTCTGCACGACCAGCTCTACCCTCACCTACTGTATCCTCACCCATCCCTTGTAGATTGTGAGCCCTCGCGGGCAGAGTCCTCTCTCGTCCAGTACCAGTTGTGACTTATATTGTTTAAGATTATTGTACTTGTTTATATTATGTATACCCCTCCTCACATGTAAAGCACCATGGAATAAATGGTGCTATAATAATAAGAATATATGGGGCCCATTTTACTGTATGGAGCAGTATATGGTGCCCAAAGTACTGTATGGAGGACTATACTGTCCAGTCTAAAATGAAAAGTCTGCAGTCACTCTGACTGCAGACTTTTGAATCCCCCCGGGGCATGCATTGTGCGCTACGAGGATTCGCCGGTTTCGGAGCAATTGTAGAATTTACAATAGATATCACTCATGTAATGTAAGAAGTGAAATTTTTGACATTGTACTATATCTATATTTCTCTGCCGTATCTGTGCATCATGAATCGTGGAATGTGTTAAAGGGGGGGGGGGGGCCCACTGAGACTCTTTCTCCTGGGTCCCACAAAAACCTGCAGCCGGCCTCTATATACAGTAGGTAAAGCAGGATCCACCTTTCACAATAGGGGATGTCACAGCTCACCTCCTCCTGTACAATGACTGATAAAACCTTTATATACAGTTGGTAACACAGGATCCATTATTCACAATAGGTGATGTCACAGCTCACCTCCTCCTCCTGTACAATGACTGATAACACCTCTATATACCGTAGATAAGACAGGATCCACCTTTCACAAAAACTGATGTCACAGCTCACTTCCTCCTTCCTTCACAATGACCTTTGCCCAAATCAGAGCATGCCCAGAAAGCTCACCTGTAGAATTCAGTGAATTAAAGCCAATCTATGGCATTTGTAAAGAACAAGGAGTTGGAACCTGCACTAAGCCTAGTGACCAGTGTGATAACTGCAAGATTTGTGTCCTACATATAGTGACAAGAATAACAAAACAAACAAACATTACAAAAACATTATTAAAAAATTTGCAAAAAAAAAAAATTGTTTACATAGGAACACGATTTAAACAATGTCTTTTTCTGTTGACACATTTCTTTTAGGTATATAGAAAAGAGTTTTTTCTTTATAATTGGCAAGTGAAATAAAATAAAAATAATTAATAATAAAATCAATTTTATTTCTATAGCGCCAACATAGTCTGCAGCACTTTACATTTTAGAGGGGACTTGTACAGACAATAAAAGACATTACAGAATAGCAAAAGTCACACAAATCAACAGATTACAAAACAGCATGAAGAAAGAAACAATATTTTAATGATATGCGTTGCAATAGTAATAATACTAATAATAGTGTTATTAAATAATAATAGCAACAATATTGAAATTATTATTAGTAATTAATGTTGTTATAATAATAATAATAATAATAATAAATAATCTGCTATTGTATTTAATATTTTTACACAAAAGCATAGCCTGGTATTTTACCTTATTTACCCCTTTTATTCCTATTGCAGTAAAATTCTCTGCAGATAATCTGTTAGTGGAAACCATGACAATGGAACAATTCTTCTGACCCCTTATAAATAAATGATAATACACAATGTGCATAAATGGCAACAATCAGCAGTAACGATAGATTTTCCTCCAGTGCACGGATAGTTTGTATTTCCTCTTTTCCAACAACTTGAAGCTGCAGAGAGAAAAAAAAAAATGCTGTGTGCAAGAATCAAACTCCCTGGTGGGCCAGTGGCAGACCCTGCCATTTGTCTGTGATTTATTTAATATAGGCTGCTTGAATGAACTGCCTTTATCTCGGATTCCCAGTTCTGCCATCATCAGAGTGTGAATAGCAATCAGCGCCTTCAACGGGCTCATAAGCATAGTGATGTTTTTAGGACCCCCGCTTACAGTCTCCCCAGAGTACAGTTTGCTGCTGTGTCCTTTGTGCAAAACTGAGAATATATGGAGGCAATAGAGGCTGTGCTGGGAGGAGGGACACATTGATTACAGCCAAGAAAATGGAAGCAGCGATTTCCCAGGTGCCCGGTTGTGTATTAATTGAATTAAAAGGAGGCTATTTTATCGCTTAAACAGAGATTGGAATATTTAAGCTCTTTGATTTTCAATGGGCAGTTCCCAAATGGAGTTAAAATCACCTGACAAGCAAGAAAAAAAAAATCATTAAAGTATAATACAAAAGAATTCAACTGAATACAATGTCAATCATTTCCAAATGTGAAAATAAAAATTCCTAAATATTGGCAAATGTGTTTATTTACATTTTTTTAACATCGCTTGTTGTGCAGAATTTCAGATTTTTATAGAACTGTATGATATCTTACCATATAGTTTGGACCAGACTGCGACCGCTAAAAAAGGAAACAATGATGCACTGCTGAATGTGTCACAGTACAGATGCTGGAGGTGATTGATTGACAGTGTCAATTTTTAACTGTGTCCAAGCTTGGACTGGACCACGGAGGAGCAGGTAAATCCCCTGGTGGGCCCCTCTGAAGGAGTTCTACTGATCTTTGTTCAATATTTACAGAGAATTGAATTATCTAATCATTCATTATACAAATTATTCAGTTTAACATTATATAGAAACATGTACATTTTTGGACTATGGTCAAGTTATTTTTGCATGTAGCTGAACAGTAGGCACCTGGATTTAAAAGATACTGGCGTGTCCTAGCCTCCCCAGTGTGACAATAGCTAAAAAAAATAGCACTATCTTTTCCAGCAAAGTACCCGACATTGGGTCAGAAAACCCAAATACCCCATTATAGGTCAATGTGATCCATTAGTTTTCACCACTATTGTCATGGAATGAATTCAGAGCTTCACCAAAGTTTTCATCCATAATCAAAATGCAAATGTGAACTAAGCCTTACTATGAAATGGAGAACATGCAGTCATTAATTGTTGTGAACTAGCTGCATCTCTTGTCAAAATTTGGAGCCAACTTCTTGAAATACTGTTTAAGTACACAGCTGAAGGCTTATTCTGGGGAGGGACTATATTGTGCAGCTTGCAGATGGCAGATTATTCTGTGGACGGACTATCTTGTGCAGCCCGCAAATGGCGGCTGTGATGACATAGCATTTGTTCTTAATTAGGCTAGATGTGTTTTTCTTCATTGGGTCAAGAAACGTAAGCCATTGTTCATGAGCCTGAACGTTGACTCTTGAATTGATGTTTGTTGCATCTTTTTGTGCTGCTATCTTAGGAAGACCACGATGCAGGGTAATTGAACAATTGATGTTTTTGATTACCTAATGTGCCAGTACATGCAGCTTGCAGACTTGCAAACATTGAAGGATAAACTATGCAGATTGACTGAATACTCGAACGATGTTAGATAACTTAATTCCACCTTGCCCCTGACATGTGGAAGTTGCCTGAAAGCCAGTTGTGAACTATAAAAGGGGATCTGCCTCTGTTTCCATGGAGACTTTACAGAACAGCAGTCAAGCACCATGGCTCCAACCGGAGGAATACAGATTTGATCCTCGGCCCATCACTAAGCCCATGGAGATATTTGGAGCACCCAGGTTGGGACAATCAGGTCACCTGGCTACATACCTCAATGAACTGTCAGTTTCCAAAGCTTGCCGCTACCTCTTTTCTGTGGGTGCCTGCTGTGGAGACATGGGAGTCAGTGGGTGCGCTTGTCCACTGGCCCAGCTGTCTTTAGAAAATCTGCACGGACCAGGGCTCATCCCACTGAACGCCCGCACTCCTTTCCCGTGGGCAGAATACCACTCAGACAACACAGGGTGAGGGAAAAACAGTGTGACAATCACCAACAGACAGTAACAAATAGAACAGTCCCAGTAAATACCCAAGGTGGTGCAAATTACAGAGTCTCACCCTACCACTGGCTGGCTGGGATTAGAGCATCTGCGACTTTGGTGCTTTCAGGGCCGACTAACCCCATCAGTTTCACCCCGCTTTTGACGGGCACCCACAGAGAAAAGGTAACAACAACCTTAGGAAGATGACCTGGTGTACTGAGGCATGTGGCTAGGTGATCTGATTGTCCCAACCTGGATTCTCCAATGTCGCCTTGGTGCCATGTGACCGGAGGGTCCCAACCTGGCTTCTCCAAATATCTTCATGGGGTCAGATGACTGGAGGGTCCCAACCTGGCTTCTCCAAATGTCTCTGGGTTCAGTGATGGTTAATGGAGCAGATCTGTATTCCTTCAGCTATGGCTGTGGTCCCTTAAGCTGGTATCCTGTAGAATGTCAAAATCTGTAATCCTCTTGATGGAGCCATGGTGCCTTGACTGCTTGACTGTTGTTCTGAAGAATCTCTGGGAACAGAGATACATCCCCCTTTTATAGTTCACATCTTTCCTTTAGGCCATCATCCCCAGGTCAGAGGGAAGGTGGGATGATATTAGCTCTCATTGCTTGAGTATTTAATCAATTTGCATAGTTTGTCCTTCACAATTTGCAGGTCAACAAGCTACATTGACTTATACAATGGGTAATCAACATATTAGTAAATATCAATTGTTTACTGACCATGAGTCTCTGTCCTCCAAGGATGACAGCACAATATTCAATTCCAGAGTCAACGTTTAGGCTCATATGAACAATGACCTATGCTTCTTGCCACACCAAAGAAAAACACATCATTCAAGAGTCAATATTCAGACTCATATGAACAAAATTCTAAGTTTTCTTGCCCACTGAGAATAGAAATCTGACATAATTAAGATTGAATGCTGTGTCGTCACATTGCTCTCCCATTTTAATTAGCCAGACGTGATAGGATTCCGATCATCCTTTTCCTGGTCCTCGGCTTGACCTGGGTAACGCCTCACGTAATCGACAAGAACTGACTGATGTCCATTGTGCCCACACATAGCGTTCTCTGCTTCCCGTGGTTCCTGGATCAAATCCAACCGAGTGTCGGTGGTCCTGTATTCTAGCCATCAAAGCTGGCACAACTCCTGTAGTTGCCGTTTCCTGCTGAGGCTGTATATCCACTTTGGTCCTCTTTCCATGTCCGAGCTGGTGGGGTTGGACATGGTGGCATCCAAAACCTGCTGTGTATGCCTCATCTATGGTCTACTGGGTCTGTCTAGATGCCTTCCTGGTTGTGGAACCTTTGGATGGTGTCTACGAACACCAGTCCCCTGCAGTTACCCAGGATCAGACGGGCTGAGTAGCATCCCACTGTTGCCACCAAGTGTGTAGACATGAGGGTCATTGGGTGGATGCTCCCATCCACTGGCCCAGCTGTTTTTAGAAAGACCGCATGGACCAGGACTCATGCCGCTAAATGCCCACACTCCTTTCATGTGGGAAGAATACCAGCAGGCAATACCATAAAGAACAGTCCCAACAAATACCCAAGATGGTGCAAATAACAGAGTCTCATCCTTCCGCTGGCTCACTGGGATTAGAGCATCTGCGACTTCGGTGCTTCCAGGGCCGAATACCCCCATCAGCGGCACTCCGCTTTTGGTGGGCACCCACAGAGAAAAGGTAATGACAAGCTTAGGAAGCTGACCGAATGCAGTGAGGTATGTGGCCAGGTGATCTGATTGTCCAAACCTGGCTTCTGCAAACGTCTCCTTGGGGGCAGGTGACTCTAGAGTCCCAACCCGGCTTCTCCAAATGTCTCCATGAGTTCAGTGATAGTCAATGGAGCAGATCTATATTCTGCAAGCTAGGGCTGTGGTCCATTAAACTGGCATCCTGTAGAATGTCAAATCTGCGTTCCTCTTGATGGAGCCATGGTGCATTGGCTGTTGTTCTGTAGAGTCTCTGGGAACAGAAGCAGATCCCTTTTATAGTTCACAACTGTCCTTTAGGCCATCATGCACAGGTCAGGGGGAAGGTGGGATGAGACTAATTCTCATTATTTGAGTATTTAATCAATTTGCATAGTTTTCAGGTCAGCAAGCTATATCGGCTTATACAATGTGTAATCAACATATTAGTAAATGTCAATTGTTCACTGAGCCTGCGTCCCTGTCCTCTAAGGATGGCAACACAATAATCAATTCAAGAGTCAACATTTAGGCACATATGAGCAATAGTCTATGTCTCCTTACCTACTGAAAATAGACTTCTGGCATAACTAAGATTAAATACTGTGTCGTCACACCAGCCAAAAGCGGGGTGCCACTGGTTTGGGTAGTTGGCCCTGGAAGCCTCAAAGTTGCTACTGCTCTAATCCAGGCAAGCCAGCGGAAAGTTGAGACTCTAATTTGCACTGTCTTGTGTATTTGTTGGGACTGTTCTTTATGTTATTGTCTGCTGGTGGTTCAATAAGTTATTGCCACACTTTTGTACCCTCCCATGTGTTGTCCGACTGGTATTCTGCCCAAGGGAAAGGAGTGCGGGCGTTCAGTAGGATGAGCCCTGGTCCATGCAGTTTTTCTAAAGACAGCCGGGCCAGCGGATGAGAGCATCCATTGACCCTTATGTCTGTCTCATGACCCTCAGTGGCTTATTCTGGGGAGGGACTATCTTGTGCAGCTGTAATAAACAGGTACTGGGATGCAGTAGCACAAATGTTGCAGAGCAGGGATTAACTATATTTCATTATCCAACAGCAATAAACTCCTCGCGGGGAGAGAGCAGGGGAAAAGGGGTACAAAAACTAAACTGAATAACTGTTGTTAAACTAGACAGTCTTTTGATAACAGTTCACTTATCATGGCTCAGTCACTTTCTGAAAGTCCCGTGGGTAGTAGAATGCCGAAGGCGGTCAGTGCAGCATCTTCAGGCGTTCCCACCCAACACACGGTCCTGCTTTTGGCAGCAGCAGCAGCAGGCGGTTTCCGGTTTTACCTGCTGAGCCCCTAGTCCATGTTACTGCAAAGCAATAGGATCAAGCTCTCTGCATGGTTCCACTCGGCATGTGTCTCTCTGGGTAGCAGCCGTTACCCGAATGGCTGCGTTACAATGCTTTGCCAGGCGTGTGCCTCCCTGGATATCAGCCAACACCTGGACGTCCGTACCACGATGCCCTGTCCGACGCACGCTCCTCTGCACACCCGCCGGTATGGGTGAGTCTACCACGCTGCCGCCCTATCTCTGCACTCTACGGCCTTTCGCTCTCCTCACTGCGGCTGTGATCCACACCTGCTCAGCGTTCTGGAAGGAATCTCCCCTCCGTTCCCACGCAGCTCCTTTTAGCTTTCTGACCCTGGTCCCGCCCCCTTCACCCAGGTTACCGGCTTGCTCCAGCTGCAATTGTATTCCCTCCAGCAACAGGAGGTGCGGCCCCAGCAGTTCCGGAACCGGCACTTCAGCAGCTCGGTACTCCCTTCTACACAGCCTGCAGATGGCGGTTTATTCTGGGGATGGACTATCTTGTGCAGCCCGCATATGGCGGCTTATTCTGGGGAGGGACTATCTTGTGCAAACAGTAGATGGCGCTGTGTTGACTATTATAGTTTACATGCCTATAGTTCCTACATAGTTTATACTGCATGACCTCTGAGTTTTATTTTTGTGTTCATCCTCCATGTTGTGATGATGAAGATAATGACTGCTGCAGGTCCGAAGTAAAAGAGTTCATACTTTCACAAAGTGTGAAAGCTGGATGATTGTGCTGAAAGGTCAAATCTACAACAGATGCAATGTCAGGTGCTACCCCTGCAGAGCATGTCCAGAAAAAAATAAATTATTCCTTTATTCAGTCATCCAATAATCCAGAAAGTCTGATAATCCGGTACATGTTCCCAAAATACTACTGTAACATTATGTTGAATTTCACAAGACCAGCAGCAGAAAACTAAAATATAAAGCTAACACAGTATAAATAATTTATTATAATAACTAAAGTTAGAAACTTAGGGTCCAGTTGATAACTTGCATGGAAGGGAAGGGTTAAGTAGTTTTTCTGTCTTGCCTTTCCTTTTGTGTAGATGGATTTTGTGTCAAATTCATCAAAATGTCACATGATGTTTGGCGCATATTCAAAGATGCTCTTTTTTTTAATAAACTTTTGCTTTGTTTGCACCTTTTTGGACTAATATATGTCACGTGACACTTTCGATAAGCTTTAAAGTTTCGCAAAAAAGGAAAAAAATGAAACCGGAACAAAATTGTGGATACATTTAACGACATTTCAAAAAGTATGAAATGAAAAAGTAGGCTAAAATAACTTTGGCCAGCTCTTGAAAAAGCGCATTTTTCTGTAGTTATTCTTCAAAATTACGGTAAATAAATTTCAATAAATCATAATCTGCTGACTGTCTGGTCCAATTGGTTCTGGATTCAGTTTTTTTTCTTCTGGGGTTTAAAAAAAAAACAAAAACCAAAAAAAAACCAGGCAAAGAGAAGAACGTCAAATTTGCTAGTCACGTGAACGCTGAAGACAATCACAAGTGTCAGATGTTATATGTGTCCAGCTCTCTGTACATGCAAGCACCACTGCTGAGAATAGTCTGAATTATTGACCGCAGGAGTTTCGAAAACTGCTGGGGACATGCAGAATTAAATAGTTAATTACTTTTTTTTTTACTTTAAGGCCGGGGTCACACTAACCTGCGCAAAATACGGTCCGTAGTTTACTTGCGTAATACGGATGAATGACCCCTAAACAGTGCTCCGTAGGTCATCCGTAAGCAAGGTGAGGTGGCGTATTTTGCGCATGTCTGCATCCGTATGTAATCCGTGTGGCATCCGTATGCAATCCGTATGGCGAGATTTTCTCGCAGCCTTGCAAAATGGACATTTAACAGTTTTGAGGCCTGCAAACAATTTAAATCATTAGCCTGCACCCTATTTAGACACTCAGAAACAGGTGGCTGCCTACATTCTGTACATTTGTCACCTTGCTTTCACGAGGTGTGTTGGTGTTCTTTGTGCAGCATGGCAGAGGGTCTGCGATTTAATACAAGTGAGCAGGTTCTCTTTACCTGGCTTTTGTCACGGCGCTTTGGGCAACCATATCCTGTGATAGTGGATCCGCGGAGGAGGAGACGCATGTGGGTCCATCCACTTTTGAGGCAACGACTCACAAGAGGTCATTTTCACCGCCTCTATTCTTCTCTGCGGGAGCATCCGGAGAAATTTTACCAGTACTGTCGCATGAGCATTTCCACATTTGATCGACTCTTGGAGACAGTGCGCCCTGAGATCACCTACCAGGACACTAGGATGCGCTAAGCCATATCTGCAGAGGAGCGACTTCTACTCACAATACGGTATGTACTACACAACCACATTCTCTATGTTCATAATGTGTGTGCTAAATTATGATTTTTGGCCTTCTTGGACAAAGTTTAATGCCCTCATCTTACTCAAAATATGCTTCACCTGACACACCAGAATGTTACATCTTATATGTCCTGCATATCACTTAGTCATTGTGCCACCAAATATGTGTGTGTTGTTCTCTCTCATTTCCTACCAAGTTTGGTCGGCATGTAACTGATTTTTTTTTACTTTTGCCATTCTAAACTGTACTATTTCTGTTGTTCTACAGCTTCCTGTCCACTGGCCTGTCTTATGCCGCCCTCCACCATGAGTTTCTCATTGGAAAGTCAACCATTTCAGGCATAGTGAGGTCTACATGTGCACAAATCTGGACAAGACTCCATCAAGTGGTCATGCCCGAGCCCAGGATGGAAGACTGGTTAAGGATATCAAGGGACTTTGAGGAGGACTGCCAGTTTCCAAATTGTATTGGGGCCCTGGATGGCAAACATATCAGGGTGCGTAAGCCGCCGAACTCAGGCTCCCAATTCATCAATTATAAACAATACTTTTCTGTTGTATTGTTGGCTCTGGTAGACCCTCAATACAAGTTTATAATTGTTGACATTGGGGCCTATGGAAGGACGGGAGACTCTCGAGTCTTCAATACTTCCATAATGGCTCGGCAGCTACGCACCAACCAGTTGGATCTACCACCACCACGCCAGCTACCAGGCTCCCCCGAACAATCAGTCCCTTATGTCCTTGTGGCAGATGAGGCCATTCAGTTATCACGCAATGTCATGAGTCCATATCCCCGGCGCAACCTTGACCACAGGCGCAGAATTTTTAACTTGCGCCTATCACGTGCTAGGCGACTGGTGGAGTGTTCCTTTGGGATTCTTTGTGCCAAATGGCGGGTACTCCAGTCTGCCATTCAGTTGAGTGAGAAAAGTGTGAATGAAGTTGTGAAAGCCTGTGTTGTTCTGCATAACTTCACCAGGATACATGATTGTTCCTCCTCTGATGGTGTTGTGCGTAGGCCGGACAATGTGCGCAGGGTGAGACCACTTATCAACCCTCTATGTAGACCGCTCTCTGGCCTCAAAGTGCGTGATATTTTCACGAATTACTTTATCTCACCTGAGGGGGCAACTTCTTGGCAAGAGAATGCTGTGTCTATGTTATAATTTGTTTCTTTAAGTGTGTCTAAATATATATTACTCAAGCCTTTATGATTCTATGAGTGTTTCATTGCATTGGTTGGTGTCTGTTAGAATGTTGTGAGGGATTGTGAAAAATCACACAGAGACGTTAACTAGAGTAGACAAATTTTTAGTTTTGCCTTTTTTTTTTGGTTTGCTTAAAGGCAAACATAATTTTGCCATAACACAAATGTGGAAATGGCCAAAATGACCCTTTGTGCCTTCTTTAACTTGGTGTAAAATTAACATTACATAACAAAACAGCAACAAACATTAGGCAATAACAACATTGCTGCATGCCTAGATTAACCTAGATTTGGCAACAAAAGGTGAGCTCCATCACCAAAATAAAGGCAACAAGATAACACTCACATTTCATCATAATGTTATCCAATCATAGAAAGATTCCACCATGACAGGCAAGGCTACCTCACAGCTTTCAGACAGATATTACCTGTCTGTAGAACAGACAATATTTAAGCATGCTATACTGGAAAGGATGAAAATACAAAACTCACTTGTTAAGACATAGAGAGAGCGTGATATTCTGAATGCTGGTCGCCTAGAATTTTTTTACTAGAGATTGATAACAAAAAAGGTGACTACTTAACTAAGGCGAGCACGCCTTTCCTAGGCGTTAGCAAGTGAGTAGTGTATTTTCATCCTTTCATTTTACAGTATAGCGCGTTTAAATATTCTCTTTTCTACACACATGTAATATCTGTCTGAAAGGCGTGAGGTAGCGTTGCCTGTCATGATGGATTGTTTCATATGTTTGGAAAACATTGTTTAAAAATGTGAGTGTTAAATTATGATCTAAATGTTGGTGAAGGAGAACACCTGTTTTTTGATCTAGATTAGGAGAACCAGTTACATCTCACTGGACATCTCCAACCATCAGAATCATAAATCCTCATATGTTGGGGAAGGGGAACGTGGCTGAACAGCCTGTGGGTGCTGCTGGACATTGTGGCCAACATCGCCCTGTGTGGGGCCATACTGTTGCCCATGATGCTGTAATTGTCCAGCCTCCTGGGCCTGTTGGGGATACTGGCCAGAGTAATGATGATGGTGAGAGGCTTCTTGTTGGCTCTGGTAGGCCCGTGGCTCATACCCACCAAGATAGCCAGATCGTCCCCAACCAGGTTGGGACCAGCCTCCAACACTGGGTGGGTACAAGTGGCCATATTGGTGGGGTTGGCTTGAGGAAGACATTTGGGGCTGCAGAATAGAAGGATGGATAGAGGGAGGAAGGGCTTGAGGTGTTGGCCCACGTATTAGGGCTGTTCAGACCCTGCTTGGGCAAGCATCTGTGTGGATGGTCTCATGCGCATTAAATTTCGTGGTGAGAGCTGCCACCTCTCCAGAAATTCAAAAACCTCATATGGGGTATTGGGGGGGGTGCTTGCATCAAGCAGGATCTGAATACATCCCCTAATACGGAGCCTGACCTCACGGGTAAGGGCACGGAGATAAAGGGTGAGGCTACGTGCATAGGCCTCCTCACCATCATCTGTAGTTACTCTGGACAAATAATTCAGCACCCCTGTGTTCACATTGGTCCTGCTCTCTTGAATAGTGACCTGGCGCCTTCTTCTTGTTCGCTGTGATGCTAGAGCAGCCTGTGGGGAGGACCTGATCGGGGCAGTTGGGCTGCTGCTCAAGTTGCCCGGCTCTTCCAGGATGGGTGAGGTGGCAGCAGCAGACCGTCCTGGTGGTGTGGTGTGTAGGCCAGCCATTGTGTGGTCTTGTGATGCCTCATCTTCAGCCATCCTTCTTGTAGGGGAAGAAGATGGGCCAGCCACCTCATCCCCTACAGGATCTATAATGGGCTCTGCCTCTGAGGCCGTTCCTCGATCCGTAAGGTTGGATTGAGTTCTGTTATGAAATAGAACAGAGGCAAAAATACATCAATATTTTTGTCCCTGTAAAGTATTTGTGTAATGTATTTGTGTCATGTGGTGTGAGGTATGTACTTACGGTCTCAGATCCAGAATTGGGGCGAGGAAGTTCAGCCGGTCATAGTAGATATATTTTCGGTTGACATATCCAGCATCCCCACTCCTGGACCGCTGCTGGCGTTCCCGGCGGTACTGGTCCCGGATGCTTCTCCACCGT
Source organism: Dendrobates tinctorius (assembly GCF_039654945.1). Classification (NCBI taxonomy): domain Eukaryota; kingdom Metazoa; phylum Chordata; class Amphibia; order Anura; family Dendrobatidae; genus Dendrobates; species Dendrobates tinctorius. The sequence continues at coordinate 1,868,380 of NW_027361806.1, forward strand.
TTCATCACATCTTCCACTGCAATGTGACAGTAAAGATTGTCAAAATCACATATTTGAGAGGTCACATTTTCTAACAGTAGTCTAGGCACGGGGCCTTCTGGGGTGTGCGTTCTACCCATGGTGGCATATGTAATTGGGCCGATACACAGGGTCTCATTAGCTCCACTGAAACTAATTTTAGTGGCTAGGAGGATGAGGAGCTTGTGGCCTAACCCCAAATTATGGCTGTGTGAAGCCACGTGTCACATCCAAATGTAACGGCCTCATGAGGCTAAAAGTACATGCACGGGAAGGGGGGTGCTGATTCTAGATTAAAATTTTATAGCGCGCGCTAAGGTTAATGATGTTTTTATGGTTGCACTTACGAATTTTATGCTGCTCATCACGTGGTCTGTCACCAAAGTCATGGTACATCTGGCGACAGATGCGCCTCCATGACGCCTCCTTTCTTGTGCGGTTCGCATAGTTTGCGTCGCATATTTCTGGACGCTCCTGCACCAGCACAATGAGCATCTCAACATTAATATATGTGGACGCCATGCTGCTGCTGTACTCCGTGGAGGCGTACTTCCTGGATGTCTGGAGCGGTTTTTTAGCTCATTTGCATGTCTAGGCTTCCTGATGATGGATTGGCCCATTTCCTGTTCACCAGCCAAAAGACCTGCGTATTGCTCGCAGGTCACACGTGTGTTCCGTGTGTAATCCGTATTTTTTGCGCACCCATAGACTTGCATTGGTGTACTACGGCCGTAGTATGATGACGATCGCAGCATGCTGCGATTGGCACGGAGCGTACGATACGGATGAGAAATATACGCCTGGTGCGAGGGACCCCATAGAGAATCATTTGTCCGTGTCTAATGCGTGCTTTTTGCGCCTCTCACTCTCCCGTGTTCCTCGCCGGTGTGACTCCGGCCTAACACATTCCACGCTTTCCTTGATTAAAAATCCATGACAACCCCTGTAAGAAAGTTTATGACCATAATTCTGAATATTTAATAATCCAGCACGCGTCTAGGTCTATTGATGAGAGATTAAGGGCCCCGTCACACACAGCGGGATCGCTAGCGAGATCGCTGATTTTGTGACGCATCAGCGATCTCTCCAGCGATATCGCTGTGTGTGACGGGGAACAGCGACCGGCCCCCCTGCCGGGTATCGCTGATCGTGTCCGATCGTCCTGGGCCATTTTTTTATTGTCGGTCTCCCGCTGGCCAGCACGCATCGCTGCGTGTGGCAGCGAGAGACCAGCGATCAGCGCTGCTGATTTCCAACGTAAACATCGGGTAACTAAGAGCCGCGCGGTTCTTAGTTACCCGATGTTTACGTTGTAAAGCAGTGCGCACGCTGGTGTCTAGTGTAAACAGCGGGTATCCAAAATCCGCGCGGCTCTTAAATACCTGCTGTTTACATTGGAAACCAGCTTGCTCGCTGGTCCTGATCGCTGAAGGGGCTGTCTATGTGACAGCTCACCAGCGATCAGCCTAACGATGTCCCAGCGATCCCATCCATGTCGGATTGTTGGTGGGATCGCTGGGACATCGTTATGTGTAACGGGGCCTTTAGGCCGGGTTCACACGTTGCGCAATTCGTGCAGATTTTCTGCAAGGATTTCTAAACCGAAATTCAAAGCATTTCTGCGTCTAAAATATTCTTTACGCACTTCTTCATTTTTTTTTTTTGGGGGGGGGAGGGGGGCTGGAGGAGGCACCAAAAAATTGCAACAAAATCAAACCAGCTTAGAGGTTTTATCTGTGAAAATAGGGTTCCCATTGAAGTTCCCATTAAAGTGAATTTTTTAAAATCAACACTAAAAACATGCAAAAATGTGAAATGAAAAAATGCAACTAAAGCCAATAACTGTACCAAAAAAAGATAAAAAAATGCAGCCTGAGGTTAATACTGAGTTTAAGAAATCTCAAGTGGTTAAAAAAACATTCCAAAGCCTGAACTCATGAAGAGCGGAGTCGCTTTTACATATGTTCATTCTTTTGATTGTTTTCTCATGTTTTTCAGGTGGTTTTTGCAGCGGAATCCGCCTACAAGAGATGTCGTCCGTTATGTTCCGACAGCATCTTTAAGATTCTTGTGGGACCGCTGAGCTTTCCTTGAAGTGTTCATGCTGCTTCTTTACAGTCATTTTTGCGGCTGCTCTATCATTGACATCTTTGCTCTATACTTTTGAGTATATAGAACGGACGGTGACAGGACAATTGTGTACAAGATAATTGTGTACGGACTATTGTGTACAGACAATTGTGTACAGGCCAATTGTGTACAATGACAATTGTGTACAAGGCAATTGTGTACAAGGCGATTGTGTACAAGGCAATTGTGTACAAGGCAAATGTGTACGGACAATTGTGTACAAGGCAATTGTGTACGGACAATTGTGTACAAGGCAATTGTGTACAAGGCAATTGTGTACGGGCAATTGTGTACAAGGTCATGGAACCGTGTACAAGAGGCAATTGTGTACGGACAATTGTGTACAAGGCAATTATTTGTGTACAGGCCACTTTCACACTGACGCTTACTTTCGGTTTCAGTACTCACCCCTTGCAACTTTCACCATGACTTTTACTTGTTGTGTACAGGCCACTTGTACAGGCCACTTTCACAATGACGCTTACTTTCACTTTCATTACTCACCCCTTGCAACTTTCACCATGACTTTTACTATGAGCAAGTCTGAAAAAGACAAAGATGTCCTTAGGCTTGGGGGACACGAGTATATCCTGCACAGGACACGTGATGACAGCATCAAAGAATGGCGGTGCAGGCAAGTCAACAAATTCAAGTGTCCCGCACGCATGCACACATCTGGAGCCGCGATTGTTAAACAGCCGACTGAGCACAGTCACTCTGCAGATCCAGTTCAAGCTGAAGCCAGAGCTACAATGGCTGCTCTGAGGCAAGAAGCAATCAGCTCTCAAGCATCTACTAGAAGCATTGTTGGACAGGTTCTTCGAGACAGGTCTGATGACGTGTTGTCTCGAATGCCCAAGCGAAGTGACGTTGAGCGAAATACACGTCGGGTCAGGCAGCGAGCAAACACCATGCTGGCTCCTCCTCAAAGCATCAATTTTGCTATCCCCCAGGAATACAGCGACATCATTTTATATGACTCTGCAAGAGATGACCCCCAAAGGATTCTTGTCATTGGTAGCAATGAACTGTTGCCTTATTTCGAAAGAGGAGACACATGGTTTGGCGATGGAACGTTCAAGGTGGTGCCAACCATGTTCTTTCAGCTGTATTCTCTCCATGCAAAAGTCGGCAACTCCTATCCTCCCCTGATCTACTGCCTGCTGCCAAACAAGACTGGTCCAACCTATCGTCGAATGATCACGGCGCTCAAAGGGTTGATGCCAGGTGCAAATCCCCAGAAAATTCTTCTTGACTTTGAGATGGCAGCAATGTCAGCTTTCCAAGATGAGTTTCCAGCTGCAGCGATTTCTGGCTGCTTCTTTCATCTGAGCCAGTCCATTATTCGAAAGGTCAATGAGCTGGGCCTAAAGGCTGAATTTGAGGCTGAGGATGGAGAGTTCAATCTCAAGGTAAAATCTTTGGCCTCCTTGGCGTTTGTCTCACCAGCCGAAGTAAGTGCAAGGTATGATGAACTAGCCCAAATCTTCCCTGATGATGATGCTACCAATCAGCTCCTCTCCTACTTTGAGCATACCTACGTTAGGGGGCCAGGAGTAGATGGACGCTTTCGAAACGCAAGGTTTACTCCAGAGGTCTGGAATCATTATGCTGACGCTTTGGCCTCTGCCCCCAAGACCACGAATTGCTGCGAGGGGTTTCATAACGCCTTACAAGCACTCTTTCTTTGTGCTCATCCTACCGTGTGGAAACTGTTCAACGGACTCATTAGTGACATGGCAATTCATAGACTTACAGCCCAGAATGCTGAGGTACTGAATGTTGAGCATCCACGAAGCAAGTATGTCCAGCTAGCTGAACGACTGCGTGTGAAAGTGGCTGATTATCACAATCAAGGAGACAAGCTGCGGTATCTACGAGCGATCAGCAACATGCAGGCACGATAGACAAGACCAGCAATATTTGTAGAATAAGAATAGAAGAAGCTTTGAAACTGTTATTCAATAAGCAATCTTACGTTAAAATCAATGATGAATATAGTATTTTCTTTTTTTGGACGTTTAATTTTTTGTTTTCCCTATACTTGTCTGTAAATAATCGTCCGTACACAATTGTCCGTACACAATTGTCCTTGTACACAATTGTCCTTGTACACAATTGCCCTGTACACAATTGTCTGTACACAATTGTCCTTGTACACAATTGCCCTGTACACAATTGTCCGTACACAATTGTCCTTGGACACAATTGCCCTGTACACAATTGTCCTTGTACACAATTGTCCTTGTACACAATTGCCCTGTACACAATTGTCTGTACACAATTGTCCTTGTACACAATTGCCCTGTACACAATTGTCCTTGTACACAATTGTCCTTGGACACAATTGGCCTGTACACAATTTTCTGTACACAATTGTCCGTACACAATTATCTTGTACACAACTGTCATGGAACCAGAACGGACAGCTTTCAAACAAAGCCGCCCGAAGAATGAAAATGTTACTTCTTTTAGCAGAAGTGATGTTCTTTTGAAGACAAAGGTCGATCATCAAATATTGATGTGATTTATATTTCTCTTTTGTTACTTTGCATTTTGTTAATTGATAGAAATAAACTATTAACACTTCTATTTTTACTTTGCAGCATTTTTTGGCCTAAAACTTTTGTATCTTAAGAAATATATTAGACAGCCGTGGACATATTGTGGATGCTTTGTTACGGTACCCAGACGTCCATTATCATCCTATAATTGGTTCAGTTTCCTTTCGATGCCTATCTGAAGGATCTAACAGGTTGCAATATCTGTAAATGATGATTGTGACTAACAGGTCCGGACGCTCCCCATCGGGGACCCGGATGTCACACATGATGAAGATGGGCTGAGAATTGTGTTCACAAACATCCAACCCATCCTCCCCGGAGACCGCATCGGACAATGGGGGGCCGGCCAGTGAGTATTTGATTGTGTCATTTAATGTCTGGGAAAGCCACTTGCCCTTTAGCTGCCGGTGTGAATTGACTTCAAGGACAGTCCCGATTTAATGCCCTGGAGAAAAGTCTGATCCTGAGAGCAGAGAACTCAGCGAACCTCCAGGACCTGTTAATTAAAAAAGACCCCCAAACCCAATGAACGATCCTGATCTTTATACTGATATCACAAATTGAGGGTTATAAATTCAATGACTTTGACAAATAACTTGTCACCGGGGATCACTTGATACAGAGTTTCTCATCGGAACAGAAATATATCGTATGACAATGACTAAATAAACACAATGTCATTGTCTCCGCACCCAGGAGAATCCATCTCTGTCTAATTATTTCATTATATGGAGTGTGTTCTGTATAGCACAATTATATTGCTCCTAATATATATATATATATTTATGGTGTGTATCAACATTATATGATCACCAAATATACAGAAATAAGTGGCGGTCTTGAATAACTAACAATTTTTTTTGCATAAGTGATAAGTTATATTCACCAAATTGCCCAAACAATTAGCAACATCCCTATACTGGGAAATGTGCCACAAATTAACTATAAATACCTTTTGTGGCGACCTATATTCCTTATATCAAAGAAGGTCCCACACAATGACACATAAAAAGTAATCTTTATTTATTAACAATGCAATTCAATAATTAAAAAGAAGGTGCTAGATCATTAAGAGAGACAAAACAGTCATAGAAGCATCACTTTACAGAACATTTCATTATGCAAATACATTCTCATATGTTGAGTATCGCTGGAAGGGATTAACATGATTTTGCTTTCTTTTATACTCATCAGCTGACTATCCTCAGACATGTCCCGCTATATGGGGGTATCACACCCTCCTAAATTCCCTCAGTTAAATACTCCTTCAATGCGCGCCTCCTTGATGAAGCACAGCGAAACGCACGTCAGGGCATGAGGGACGTTCCAGGAAGCAACATCAGCTCATGGTATGCTACTATACTCACACTTACGTCTATTGTATGGTATTGGGTTATGCTAGGCTTTGTATGGGTATTTAACTGAGGGAATTTAGGAGGGTGTGATACCCCCATATAGCGGGACATGTCTGAGGATAGTCAACTGATGAGTATAAAAGAAAGCAAAATCATGTTAATCCCTTCCAGCGATACTCAACATATGAGAATGTATTTGCATAATGAAATGTTCTGTAAAGTGATGCTTCTATGACTGTTTTGTCTCTCTTAATGGTCTAGCACCTTCTTTTTAATTATTGAATTGCATTGTTAACAAATAAAGATTACTTTTTATGTGCCATTGTGTGGGACCTTCTTTGATATAAGGAATATAGGTCACCACAAAAGGTATTTATAAGTGATAAGTTGTAGATTACTATTACAAGATGTCCCTTCACCTCTATCTACCACTCATTGGCACATTGTGCTGTTTTTTCTTAAAAAAGAGGTTCTTCAGCAGTTCCAGTATGTATTATGAAGTTCCATATCCTATCTATATACATTCCTCAGATGCATATTTAGATGCATACTTACCAACATTAAGAAGTCGAAAACCAAGATATTTAAGTTTGGAATTTCCCTAAAATGCCAAGGAAAACCAACAAAAAGTCCACTTTTGTTCCAACCCTTTCAGCTGGAGCCTTGAGATTATCCCAGCAAAATCAAGAATGTTGGCAAATATGCAGAGGCAGCGAACTTCCCTCTGGAAAACCATGACAAGAATGAACAGGAAATACGGATTGAAAAAGATGTTCTGTAGCAGCTGAGATGTGCATCATAAGGAGTAATGTTATGATGAGTCACCGAAGGAGGAAAAAACAAAATACCAGCTAAGTCCAGAAAAACCAAAGAGGTTGGCAGCTATCGGATTGCAGACCCCTGAACCTATCCACAACAACTAGCAGTAGCCGTGGGGGGTTCCTACGGTGCCCTAGACCCCTCGATCACAGCCGGAGAACTATATAGCCTAAAGACAGAAAGGGAAAACTAAACTGCCCCAGAGCAGACCCCAAAGCAATAGGCAGCCCCCAACATATAATGACGGTGAAGCAAGATGAAAACACTAACACAGATAGAAAGATAGGTTGAGCAAATGATGGGGCCCAAGCTAACTACATAGGACAGGATAGGAAAGCTGCTGTCTGCCATCCGCAAAAACCCTATCAAAATGAGCCAACCGACTGATAGGAAAAACAGGCCCTGAAGTCGCTAGGCTTCAAAAGACTATATCAGCACTCAGGTATATTCTGAAGACAGAGCAAAATATCAACAGATCAGAGACAAAAATGGAATTCAGCTCACCCTCGGCCGGGGATGGCAGAACTCCCAAAAAACAAGGCAAAACAAAAACAAAACTGAAGAGTACAAAGCAGAGCAGAAAAACTTAGCTTTGAGATGCAGGAATCAGACTGGTGTCCAAGAATCCAGCAGGAAAATCACCAGCCAGGAAGAAGGGCGTCGGCAGCCTTATATCCAGTTCTCAATTCCAGCCACCCAGTCATCATCTAGCTGCCCAGGTGTTTGGTAATCAGTCTCACTACCTTCCTTCACTAGAGGAGGGAGTTCATCAGACCTCAATGGTGAAGGGAAAAATGAACTCACAACAGTACCTCCCCCTTGAGGAGGGGTCACCGAACCCTCATCCATGCCACCAGGGCGATCCGGGTGAGCCCGATGAAAGGCACGCACCAATCTTTCGGCATGAATATCAGAGGCAGAGACCCAGGAATTATCCTCCTGACCATAACCCTTCCACTTAACCAAATACTGGAGTCTCCGTCTAGCCAGACGGGAATCCAGTATCTTCTCTACCTCATATTCCATGTTACCTTCAACCAATATAGGGTCAGGAGGTGCCACCACAGGAACTACTGGTTCAACAAACCTCTTCAACAAGGACTTATGAAACACATTATGAATTTTAAATGTGACAGGAAGAGCCAACCGAAAAGAGACCGGATTAATAATCTCCAAAATCTTGTAAGGTCCAATAAATCTAGGCTTAAACTTAGGAGAAGCCACTTTCATAGCGATATTTTTTGATGGCAACCAAACCATATCACCCACCTTAAACAGGGGACCAACGGTCCTACACCGGTTGGAAAACCGCTGGGCCTTTTCCTGGGAGAGAGACAACTTATCCACTACTTGGTCCCAGATCTGGTGCATTCTCTCCACCACAGTGTCAACACCTGGGCAGGCAGAAGGCTCCACCTGCCCTGAAGAAAATCGAGGGTGAAAACCAAAGTTACAAAAAAAAGGTGACATCAGAGTGGCAGAACTAGCTCTATTATTTAAAGCAAATTCGGCCAAGGGCAAAAATGAAACCCAATCATCCTGATCAGCAGAAATAAAACATCTCAAATACGACTCCAAAGTCTGGTTTGTTCTCTCCGTCTGCCCATTGGTCTGAGGGTGAAACGCAGAGGAGAAGGACAACTGAATTCCCAGCTTGGAACAGAAAGTCCTCCAAAATCTAGACGCAAACTGAACTCCTCTGTCAGATACAATGTTCTCAGGAATCCCGTGCAAGCGAACCACCTGTTGCAAAAACAAGGGCACCAACTCAGAGAAAGATGGCAACTTAGGGAGTGGTACAAGATGGACCATTTTAGAGAATCTATCACAAATCACCCAAATAACAGTCATTCTCTGAGAGACAGGCATATCAGAGATAAAATCCATTGAAATATGGGTCCATGGCCTCCTGGGCACCGGCAAAGGCATCAACAAGCCACTAGAGCGAGAACAAGGTTTAGACCGGGAGCAAGTCCCACAGGACTGCACAAAATTCCTGACATCACGAGACAAGGCGGGCCACCAAAAAGATCGACTCACCAGATCTCTAGTACCAAAAATACCTGGATGACCAGCCAATGCAGAGCAATGAACTTCAGACATCACTCTCTTCCTCCACTGGTCAGGAACATACAACTTTCCACTGGGACAACGCTCAGGTTTGTCCTCCTGAAACTCTTCCAGAGCACGTCTCAAATCGGGCGAGATGGTAGAAAGAACTACCCCCTCGCCTAAGATGGTAGCAGGCTTAGTCACAACAGGAGAATCAGCAAGGAAACTCCTAGAGAGGGCGTCTGCCTTGACATTCTTAGTGCCCGGAAGAAAAGAGACCACAAAATCAAAACGTGTGAAAAACAAGGCCCACCTAGCCTGTCTAGGATTCAAGCGCTTGGCCGACTCCAGGTAAATCAAATTCTTGTGGTCAGTAAGGACCACGACTTGGTGTTTGGCTCCCTCCAACCAATGTCTCCACTCCTCAAATGCCCATTTCATGGCCAACAGTTCCCGATTCCCCACATCATAGTTACGTTCGGATGGGGAGAACTTTCGGGAAAAGAAAGCACAAGGATTCATTTTAGATGTCACAGGATCTTTTTGGGACAACACCGCTCCTGCACCAATCTCAGAAGCGTCCACCTCCACCAGAAACGGGAGTGAGACATCAGGTTGCCGCAAAACCGGAGCAGAAGTGAATCTTCGCTTCAGCTCCTGAAAGGAAGAAACAGCCTCCGGAGACCAATTCAGCACATCAGCACCCTTCCTAGTCAAATCCGTCAATGGCTTGGCAATACCAGAAAAATTAGCTATAAATTTCTGATAAAAATTAGCAAAACCCCAAAACTTCTGGAGGGCCTTCAAAGAAGTGGGCTGAACCCAATCATAAATGGCCTGTACCTTGGCCGGGTCCATTTCAATAGTTGACGGAGACAAAATAAATCCCAAAAATGAAATCCTCTGTACCCCAAAAAGGCATTTCGATCCCTTGACATACAGGGAATTCTCCCTCAAAATCTGGAACACAGTCCGAACATGTTCCACATGAGAGTCCCAATTCTTGGAGAAGATCAAAATATCATCCAGAGAGATAATCAAAAATTTATCCACAAAGTCTCGGAATATATCGTTCATGAAGCACTGGAAGACAGAAGGGGCATTAGTGAGCCCAAAAGGCATCACCAGGTACTCAAAATGTCCCTCCGGAGTATTAAACGCCGTCTTCCATTCATCCCCATGCTTAATGCGAATAAGATTATACGCCCCGCTGAGGTCAAGCTTGGTAAACCAGCAAGCACCTTTAACTCTGGAGAATAGATCGGAAATCAGGGGTAACGGATACTGATATTTAACAGTAATTTTGTTGAGGGCACGATAGTCAATACAAGACCTTAATGAACCATCCTTTTTAGCCACGAAAAAAAACCCAGCACCTAAGGGTGAAGAGGATGGTCTAATATGACCCTTCTCCAATGCCTCCTTAATATAGGATCGCATAGACTCGTGCTCGGGTACAGATAAATTGAAAAGCCAACCCTTGGGGAATTTACACCCCGGGTTCAGCTCAATAGCACAGTCATAACTCCTATGAGGAGGCAAAGACGCAGACTCATTCTCACTAAATACATCATAAAAGTCAGCCAAATAGTCAGGAACATCATGTGACTGGGGAGAGGTGGAGAAAACAGGAGCATCACTAAGGGCACACCGACAACCCCAACTCACCACAGACACAGATTTCCAATCCAGAACTGGATTATGGATTTGCAACCAGGGAAACCCCAGAACAATGGTATCATGCAAATTATGCAACACCAAAAATCTGCAATTTTCTTGATGGTCTGGGGCGACCCGCATTACCACCTGGGTCCAAAACTGAGGTTTATTCTTCGCCAAAGGAGTAGCATCAATACCCCTTAAAGGGATAGGCGTCCGCAGAGGTGTCATAGGAAATCCACAACGTTTAGCAAAATCCAAGTCCATCAGGTTCAGAGCTGCTCCTGAATCCACAAAAGCCTTGGCGGAAAATGTGGACAGGGAGCAGATCAGAGTAATTGCCAGAAGAAACTTAGGTTGAACACCACCCACAGAAAACGTGTGTGCACAATGTTTCTCTCGTTTAGGGCAGACAGAAATAATATGCGAGGCATCTCCAGAAAAAAAACACAGATTATTACGCCTTCTGAACTCCTGACGTTGCACCCTAGACAAAACTCTATCACATTGCATAGGTTCAGACATTTGTTCAACAGGTGGTAACATCTCTCGTGTAGTTTTGCGTTCACGTAAACGCCGATCCACCTGAATGGCTAATGACATAGAATCGTCAAGACCAGAGGGAACAGGAAATCCCACCATAGTATCTTTTACAGTTTCTGACAAACCCTTCCGAAAGAGGGCTGCCAAGGCACCATCATTCCAGGTAGTAAGGACCGCCCACTTTCGGAATTTTTGACAGTACAACTCTGCCGAATCCCGACCCTGGCTTAATGCCAACAGGGTCTTTTCAGCCTGATCAATAGCATTAGGTTCATCATACAACAACCCCAAGGCTTGAAAAAATGCATTCACATTATTCAGAATAGGATCATCAGGTTTCAAAGAAAACGCCCAATCCTGGGGATCACCGCGCAGCAAAGAGATGACAATTTTAACCTGCTGCGCGGAGTTCCCCGACGAGTTAGGCTTCAAGGCGAAAAATAATTTAAAATTGTTCTTGAAATTCAAGAATTTAGAACGATCCCCCAAAAATACATCAGGAGAAGGAATCTTTGGTTCAGCAGCATGTGAATGAGCAAGATAGGCGGAAATTCCCCGCACTTCAGCAGCGAGCTGCTCCACACGATCAGACAATTGCTTCATCTCCAATGAGAGAAAAATTCCCCCTATGGCCTCAGAGATATAGAGGAAAAAATATGCACACAAAAAAAAAATAAGAAATTCTGACACTTTTTTTTTTTTTTTTTTTTTTACAATTCTCTCCTGCTATTGAGTACCCTAGGATCTGCGGTATGGCTGGTGATTCTGTTATGATGAGTCACCGAAGGAGGAAAAAACAAAATACCAGGTAAGTCCAGAAAAACCAAAGAGGTTGGCAGCTATCGGATTGCAGACCCCTGAACCTAACAACAACAACTAGCAGTAGCCGTGGGGGGTTCCTACGGTGCCCTAGACCCCTCGATCACAGCCGGAGAACTATATAGCCTAAAGACAGAAAGGGGAAAAACTAAACTGCCCCAGAGCAGACCCCAAAGCAATAGGCAGCCCCCAACATATAATGACGGTGAAGCAAGATGTACACTAATGTACCTATACCCGACATTGCCATTTCTGTGTGTGGTTCCACTATTACTCCCCAGCAACAGGCCCGCTGTCTTGGGGTCATACTTGATTCCGAGCTTTCCTTTGCCCCCCACATTCGATCACTGGCTCGCTCTTGTCATCTGCACCTCAAAAACATTTCTAGAATTCGACCTTTTCTTACCTTTGACTCTGCAAAAACTCTTACTGTTTCTCTTATTCATTCTCGTCTCGACTATTGTAACTCTCTTCTAATCGGTCTCCCTCTTACCAAACTCTCCCCTCTCCAATCTGTCTTGAATGCTGCAGCCAGGATCATATTCCTCACCAATCGTTACACCGATGCCTCTACCTTGTGCCAGTCATTACACTGGCTACCCATCCACTCCAGAATTCAGTATAAACTTATTACCCTCACTCACAAAGCCCTCCATAGCTCAGCACCACCCTACATCTCCTCCCTTGTTTCAGTATACCACCCTACCCGCGCCCTCCGTTCTGCTGATGACCTGAGGTTAGCATCCTCAATAGTCAGAACCTCCCACTCCCGTCTCCAAGACTTTACACGTGCCGCGCCAATTCTTTGGAATGCACTTCCCAGGTCAATACGATTAGTCCCCAATCCCCACAATTTTAAGCGTGTCCTGAAAACGCATTTATTCAGACTGGCCTACCACCTCAACACATTAACCTAATCTATCCCTGTGTGGCAGAGCCAAAAGTTTTACCATAACCAGGTTCCCCGCATCATTCTCCCACATGCTTTATGCATCCATTAGCCCTCTGTGTCCGTACTGTCACACACCTAACATTATGGCTGGTCCATACAATCAGGGCAACTGTTACCACCCACCTTTCGTGTCTACCTCTTTCCTCATAGACTGTAAGCTTGCGAGCAGGGCCCTCTTTCCTCTTGGTATTTGTTATAATCTACTGTATGTGATTATTGTTATGCTGTAATGTCTATTGTCTGTACAAATCCCCTCTGAAATGTAAAGTGCTGCGGAATATGTCGGCGCTATAAAAATAAAATTTATTATTATTATTATTATTATTAAGATGAAAACACTAACACAGATAGAAAGATAGGTTGAGCAAATGATGGGGCCCAAGCTAACTACATAGGACAGGATAGGAAAGCTGCTGTCTGCCATCCGCAAAAACCCTATCAAAATGAGCCAACCGACTGATAGGAAAAACAGGCCCTGAAGTCGCTAGGCTTCAAAAGACTATATCAGCACTCAGGTATATTCTGAAGACAGAGCAAAATATCAACAGATCAGAGACAAAAATGGAATTCAGCTCACCCTCGGCCAGGGATGGCAGAACTCCCAAAAAACAAGGCAAAACAAAAACAAAACTGAAGAGTACAAAGCAGAGCAGAAAAACTTAGCTTTGAGATGCAGGAATCAGACTGGTCTCCAAGAATCCAGCAGGAAAATCACCAGCCAGGAAGAAGTGCGTCGGCAGCCTTATATCCAGTCCTCAATTCCAGCCACCCAGTCATCATCTAGCTGCCCAGGTGTTTGGTAATCAGTCTCACTACCTTCCTTCACTAGAGGAGGGAGTTCATCAGACCTCAATGGTAAAGGGAAAAATGAACTCACAACAGAGTAACGTCTTGAAGGTCTCCTTGGTGTTTGGTTATGTGTATACTGAAAATGATCTAAGCCTGTATTGTGATGCTTAAATATATTCCTTGGCAGGGGTGCAGGTAATGGAGGTTAAGGAATATCATTTCCACCTCTGTGGCAGACATTAATGTGTCAGGCTAAAAAGACGGATCCATCTTACAGAAGAGGAAATGGATCCCAAAGTTTCATATGATGGATTCCTTTTGCCCAGTTTAACTCATTTTTCAGTGCTTCATCATAGGCACATATGAATCACTTTTTTTCAGGGCTTCATCAAGGGCACATTTGTATCACTTTTTTTCAGAGCTTCATCAAGGGCACGTCTGAATCCCATTTTTCAGGGCTTCATCTGGAGCATGTCTGAATCCCATTTTTCAGGGCTTCATCTGCAGCATGTCTGAACCCCATTTTTCAGGGCTTCATCTAGAGCATGTCTGAATCCCATTTTTCAGGGCTTCATCTGGAGCATGTCTGAACCCCATTTTTCAGGGCTTCATCTAGAGCATGTCTGAATCCCATTTTTTCAGGGCTTCATCTGGAGCATGTCTGAATCCCATTTTTCAGGGCTTCATCTGCAGCATGTCTGAACCCCATTTTTCAGGGCTTCATCTGGAGCATGTGTGAATCCCATTTTTCAGGGCTTCATCTGGAGCATGTCTGAATCCCATTTTTCAGGGCTTCATCTGGAGCATGTCTGAATCCTGTTTTTCAGGGCTTCATCTGGAGCATGTCTGAATCCCATTTTTCAGGGCTTCATCTGGAGCATGTATGAACCCCATTTTTCAGGGCTTCATCTAGAGCATGTCTGAATCCCATTTTTCAGGGCTTCATTTGGAGCATGTCTGAATACCATTTTTCAGGGATTCATCTAGAGCATGTCTGAATCCGATTTTTCAGGGCTTCATCTGCAGCATGTCTGAATCCCATTTTTCAGGGCTTCATCTGCAGCATGTCTGAACCCCATTTTTCAGGGCTTCATCTGGAGCATGTCTGAATCCCATTTTTCAGGGCTTCATCTGGAGCATGTCTGAATCCCATTTTTCAGGGCTTCATCTGGAGCATGTCCGAATCCCATTTTTCAGGGCTTAATCTGGAGCATGTCTGAATCCCATTTTTCAGGGCTTCATCTGCAGCATGTCTGAATCCCATTTTTCAGGGCTTCATCTAGAGCATGTCTGAATCCCATTTTTCAGGACTTCATCTGGGGTATGTCTGAATCCCATTTTTCATGGCTTTATTGAGCAGACATCTGAATTCCATTATTAAGGTCAGGGGCTTGTTTGAATTCAATTTTTAGCGCTTCATCGGAGAGACGTCTGAACCTCATTTTTCAGGGTTTCATCAGGGACACATCTGAATCCAATTTTCAGGGCTTCATCAGAAAGTACATTCAAATCAAATTTTCAGAGACAATCCAATTTTCAGATAGAAATCCTCAACGGAGTAATGAACGGGCAGCATAACACAATGCCATGGAAAGTATATCAGAATGCTTTCATTCATTGACAGGAAAAAAGATCTTGAAAGTGGTGAGAAATTCAAAAACAAAGGCCCTGATTCATTATTTACATTTTTAAGTTGCTTTGTGGTTCTCTTTGTTCTTTTTTGCTCCAAATGCTCTTTTTTTGTCTTTGACCCATTTTGCCTCCTTTTAGCCCAAAAAGTCACATTTTGCAAAATGGCACAAAATTTGTATTAAAATAGCTGGCGTACATATAACTAGAGATGAGTGAACATGGTCGGCTCCCTCCTGGATTGAATAGTTCTCAATTAGCAATTTTTCAATTAATAAATTCATCACACAACTTGCTCCTTTTTTAAAGTTGTCTTTTGTTGTTTAGTTAGTTTCTTATATTTTTACATTAATGTGGTATTTCTAGATGTTCTACACTGATTTATCAAAATTTTCCACGTATATACTCTAGACCCCATCATCACCAGCATCCTGGAGTGGTTATATGTAGAGATGAGCGAACATCATCGGCTCCCTCCTTATTCGGCAAGCTATAGCACTTACCAAAGAAGCTGCATCGGGGACCCGGATACCTGGAGCTCTCCCGATAATCAGCTGCTCAGTTCCGCAGCTGCATGTGTTGCGGCTATGTGACAGTCACAACTGATTATCGGGAGAGCTCCAGGATGCTGGTGATGATGGGTTCTAGAGTATATACGTGGAAAATTTTGATAAATCAGTGTAGAACATCTGGAAATACCACATTAATGTAAAAATATAAGAAACTAACTAAACAGCAAAAGACAACTTTAAAACAGGAGCAAGTTGTGTGATGAATTTATTAATTAAAAAATTGCTAATTGAGAACTATTCAATCCAAAAAAGGGCAAAAATTCACTGATGACATTAGTAATGGTATTGTATAATATTAGTAATTAGTATAGTACAATATATTGGTATAATGGATCATGGTCTAGTATCAGATGTTCTTGTTGGATAAGGAACCTCGGATGAATTCTTCAATAGAAAAGAAGGGTATAAATCGCCCTGCAGTGGATGCAACAAATGTCCTTTTGAATTAACCAGTGATCATGGAGGGATTTTATTGTTGGATTTCCATCATCCCACCCCAGGGACACATCTGTCATGGGGAGAAGACAGGAACATTACCATGTGTTGTCTCTTTACAGGCTACGCTCTATAAATCCAGGAATATTCAGTGGATAACCACCTGCTTAGGAATGACTGGGGTGAGCTCAGATTTCCTGGGTTACAGGACTAATTATTGTATATAGGGAAAAGAAGACCCTTACCATACGCATCACTAATTAGGCAGTAGTAGAGAAAAAAGACATTCGAATCAATGGGAACTTAGAAGGTTGTGTTGGATTTCCACCAGCAGAAATCTCTGTGCAGTGCCAAATGGGTTTGGACGATATGTAGAGTCTAATTATTCGAGAATCAAATTGAGGTCCAAGACATTTCGTCCAACATATACCTATTAGAATAGTGATTTAGATCAGGACTTTGCTAAACTGTGGGCCATTACATAGCAAGCCTGAGATGTCTACGTCCTACTCGATTTCCTAATGTGCCATCAGCAGTCTGATCAGTCAACAAGAAGTAGAGGATCGAAAAAAGGATCAGACTGCACAGAGACTTTCTTGTAACTACATACTGTATACAAACAGTAGTAAGAGATTTTTGCATGAGGTTATGTACTGTGGCGTGGCTAAGGGTTGTATAGTCGATGGAAGATATGTATCTCAGAGATGGCTTGTCTCCGTAATGTAAGGCATAATGGATATTACTATTCCTCTAATGTACTGCAAGGACCTGTGGTGAGGTCACAATCACGTAACCAGTCAGCTGCTGGGTTCGTGGGTGTGGCTATACCCTTATAACGTAGACTGCTCCTGAAACACAGGGCTGTATGTGGGGAGGGACAAGCCTCCTGTGTGTGTTGAGGCTCCAGGACTGAGACTGAGCCTGAAGGAATGGACATTTATGTTTTGTTCCTCTTGAGCTGAAGGCTGTTTCTTTTCGTGATGTGCTGTTTTGGCTTATGAAGCAGTAAACCCTATGAACTTTACATGGAATGTGCCTCCTGATTGCACCCCGTTGCACCTAAGCGAGTGAAATCCCTACAATTGGTGCTAGACGAGCGGGCAGCGTTCCCAGCAGAGAGTTGAGACAGTTGCTGCATGTCCTGGGTCAAGTTTGCAGCAAGGCAGCAAGCACTACCTGGAATAATGGAGTGAGCAAACCACTGTATAGGACAATTGCCTATTCAAAAAATGGGACGGCAAAATGTATATAAAACAGCCTTTATTTAAGTCAAAATTGGCAATTATAAACAATGTGCAAGAAAAAAGTGCCTATATGGCATATCAATGAATAAAATAATATAAAAATATCCCTGAGATCTGTCAAATCATTTGAGTTAATATTTAAATATATTCCAAAAATATATATATAGTTCATATCCTCAGACCGCAATTATATATTAATAAAACACATATTAGTGAACACATATCATATAATATATGGTGATATTGTAAATAGAATATGCTCCAAAATATCACAAAAAAGTGATTACAACCTACAATAAACTGCACAATCTTTATATAAATGATAATACAATGTCTAAATAATATTTAATATATTAGAAGTGCCATAATATTCTTAAGTAACTGTGTAACTGTGAAGAAAAAACAAAAGTGTGTAACTATATAGTGATATGTGAGCCTATATAGACATGTATTAAATACCAGCGGTATAGTGGTATAGTGACAGCCTCAGGTGATGATGCCAGGCTCTCCCCGACGCACGTTTCGGAACCAGCGTCCTTCGTCAGCTGGTCCTGACGAAGGACGCTGGTTCCGAAACGCGCGTCGGGGAGTGCCTGGCATCACCACATGTGGCTGTCACTATACCACTATACCGCTGGTATGTAATACATGTCTATATAGGCTCACATATCACTATATGGTTACACACTTTTGTTTTTTCACAGTTACAGAGTTACTTAAGAATATTATGGCACTTCCAATATATTAAATATTATTTAGACATTGTATTATTATTTATATAAAGATTGTGCAGTTTATTGTAGGTTGTAATCACTTTTTTGTGATATTTTGGAGCATATTCTATTTACAATATCACCATATATTATATGATATGTGTTCACTAATATGTGTTTTATTAATATATAATTGCGATATGAGGATATGAATTATATATATTTTTGGAATATATTTAAATATTAACTCAAATGATTTGACAGATCTCAGGGATATTTTTATATTATTTTATTCATTGATATGCCATATAGGCACTTTTTTCTTGCACATTGTTTATAATTGCCAATTTTGACTTAAATAAAGGCTGTTTTATATACATTTTGCCGTCCCATTTTTTGAATAAGCAATTGTCCTATACAGTGGTTTGTTCACTCTACCAACTGAATGGTTTGCCATTCTTTTAGTATGACACATCAAGAGGATATATATTTTAAATTGAATTGATGCACAATTTTATTTGAATATAATTAATTGATTATATGATTATATGAATATTGGTGCACGGTTTATTTTCTTTTCTTTTCTAGTTGTGTCTTATTGTTTCTGGAATAATGGAGGACCTGCTGAAACACCTGGTCCAGTCCCATTCGCAGCAACAGGAGACCATCAGGCTGTTGTTACAGCAGATACAGCAGAGCCAGCAGGAGCAACGGCAGCAGATGCAGCTTCTGGCAATCGCCATCCAGGGCAGGACGAGCGCCCCAACCCCAGGTCGGGCTGATGACACCCAAGTCAGGAAGGCGGTAATGCGCGCATTACAAAAAATGACCCCTGAGGATGATGTTGAGGCCTTCCTGACAGTGTTTGAGAGGGTGGCTGAGAGGGAAAAACTTCAGCCAGAGCAGTGGGCAGAGGTACTGGCCCCATACCTGACGGGGGAGCCCCAGAAGGCGTATTATGATATCCCAAACTAAAAGCCGAGATTCTCGCACGTTTGGGGATGAAAATAACTGTCTGGGCACAGTGAGTTCACCGCTGGGCCTATCACCGGGACAAACCGCTTCGCTCCCAAATGTTCGACCTGTTGCACCTGGTCCAGAAATGGCTGCAGCCCGAGTCTTCTACACCTGCGCAGATGGTAGAGCGAGTGGTGATGGATCGGTTTGTGCATTCCCTGCCGAGACCCCTACAGACTTGGGTTGCCCAGGGTGATCTCCAAGATGCCGATGAACTGGTTGGGCTGGTCGAGAGATACCAGGGGATGGGAGGCTCCTTGGGGAAGCAGCCCATTCCGTATTGGGGGTCCCAGCGGGAGGCAGAGTCCCAAAAAGGGGTGGGGCTTCCAAGGTCAAAAGGGGCGGGGGAGGCGATGCCCAAGGTTCCCTCGGGTGATATTATTTGTTGGAGATGCCAGGGGCCAGGACATATGGCTGCCTGTTGTCCCCAGACCACCGAATAGATGGACTGCAGCATGGGACGCCGTAGTCCCTACTATGCATATCCAGCCTGCAGTGTGAACTCGCCACCTAACGAGGGGTCACAAGCGTGTCCCGTGAAGGTGAACGGTCGAGCAGCAATGGCGCTTCTGGACTCCGGGAGCTTTTTAACCCTTGTAAGGGCCACTTTTCCTCTCAACCTACTCCTGGGTAAAAAGGTCGGCGTTCGGTGCATTCATGGTGATGCAAAAGACTACCCTATGGCCAGGGTGAACATTGAAACAGTGCATGGCACCGAGTCCCATGAAGTTGGTCGTCGTTCGGGACTTGTTGCATCCTATAATTATAGGCCGGGATTTCTGTCTGTTTTGGGAGCAGTGGGGTATGGGTTCTGAGATTGCTAGCAAGAGCAGGGAACCAATGCACCCTAATAAGGTATTGCCACCACCAGAGGCAGACAGGTTTCCTTTATGTGTTCTTGTGGGAGATGAGGAGGAAGGGTCCCCTGTATCTGACATTCTGGAGTTAGGGGTGGCCGGAGAGAATTTTGGGACTGCCCAACATAGGGACTCAATGCTGAGAGAAGCCTTCAACAATGTCACCGTCATTAATGGGGTTGCACAAGAGCCGGGAGCAGACACAAGGTTCCCCTATTTTATGATGAGTGGGGAGTTGTTATACCGGGTCATGAAAATAAGGGAGGAGTTGGTAGATCAGTTAATAGTACCAGGCCCCTATAGACGGAAAGTGTTGGACATGGCCCATTCACACATCTTGGGGGGGACACCTGGGGGTGGAAAAAATGCCGGAACGGGTTGTGCAGAGTTTCTATTGGCCTGAGTGTCATCGGGAAATAGTAAACTATTGCAGGTCCAGCCCTACATGTCAGTTAACTGCCCCCACCCCTCATTTCCGGAGCCCCCTTGTGCCATTGCCCATTATTGAGGTGCCATTTGAGAGAATTGCCATGGACTTGGTTGGTCCATTAGTTATGTCAGCCCGGGGCCATCAGTATATATTAGTCATCCTGGACTATGCCACACACTATCCTGAGGCAATTCCCCTGAGAAATTCCTCCGCGAAGAGTATAGCCCGCGAGTTGGTCCATGTGTTTTCCCGGACGAGTTTGCCGAAGGAGATCCTGACCGACCAGGGGACATCTTTTATGAGCAAGGTGATGAGGGAGTTGTGCAAGGTTCTGCAAATCTCCCAGCTGAGGACTTCAGTGTATCATCTGCAGTCAGATGGCCTTGTTGAGATTTAACAAGACACTGAAGAGCATGTTAAGAATAGCCGTAGAGAAAGACGGTAGAGACTTGGATTGTCTCCTACCGTATCTACTGTTTTCTATCCGTGAAGTTCCCCAGGCCTCCACGGGGTTCTCACCCTTCGAGCTGCTGTATGGCCGACATCCGCGAGGTCTCCTAGATATAGCCAAGGAAACCTGGGAAGCCGAAGTCACGCCCCACAGAAGCATCATTGAGCACGTGGCACTGATGCAGCAGAGGATTGCAAAGGTGATGCCCATCATAAAGGAACACCTCCGCCAGGCACAAGAAGCTCAAGCCAGGGTCTACAACCGGACAGCCAGAGTGAGGCAGTTCAATCCGGGAGACCGAGTTCTCGTGCTGGTTCTGACAGTAGAGAGCAAATTCTTGGCCAAATGGCAAGGGCCATATGAGGCCGTGGAGAAGCTTGGGGATGTAAACTATAAGATCCACCAACCCGGAAGACGGTAAACCATACCAGGTTTACCATGTCAACCTCATCAAGCCGTGGCAAGATAGAGAGCCAGCGGTAACTCCATGCTTGCTGGGCAACCTAGAAGGTGAGGTTGGAGCGGTTACCATAGCGGAGATGCTATTGAAGGCCCAGAAACAGCAGTGCTGGGAGTTACTCCAGAAAAACAGGGACCTGTTTTCAGAGTTGCTGGGGTGCACAAAGGTCGTGGAGCGCGAAGTTCTGACCGAGCCACATGTGCGGGTGAACGTGAAGCCTTATCGAATTCCTGAGGCCCATCGAGAAGTAATCTCCAAGGAGGTGCAGCGCATGTTGAAGCTCGGGGTCATTGAGGAATCCAAGAGCGGCTGGTCAAGCCCGATTGTCCTGGTCCCAAAACCTGATGGTGAATAGAGGATCTGCAATGACTACCGGAAGCTGAATGAGGTCTCCAAGTTCGACACATATCCCATGCCACGCGTTGATGAGCTCATCGAGAGACTTGGACCTGCCAGGTACATAACCACCTTGGATCTGACAAAGGGATATTGGCAGATCCCCATGGCAAAGGAAGCCAAGGAGAAGACTTCATTTTCTACACCAGACGGGTGCTTCCAGTATGTCCGGATGCTGTTTGGCCTGCAGGGAGCTCCGGCGAACTTTCAAAGGGCTATGGATAGAATCCTTGCGCCTCATAAGCTATACGCTGCCGTGTACCTGGATGATGTCGTCATCTTTACCCTGGATTGGGAGACTCACCTGGAAAAGGTCCAAGCAGTGTTTGATGCTCTGAGGGAGGTGGGGTTTATGATAAACCCAAAGAAGTGTGCCTTGGGGAAAGAAGAAGCCAAGTACCTGGGATATGTAGTGGGTCGTGGCGAGATCAAACCCCAAATCAATAAAGTTGAAGAAATTCAAACTTTTCAGAGACCTCTGTCCAAAAAGCAAGTTAAATCCTTCCTGGGGATTGTGGGATGTTACAGAAGGTTCATCCCAAACTTCGCCATGATGGCTGCGCCTCTAACTGATCTTCTAAAGGGGACAAAGTCAGTAATGGTCAGATGGTCTGAAGAGGCAGAGTCAGCCTTCCAAGAAATGAAAGGGGCTCTATGTAAACAACCTGGTGGCCCCGGGCTTTAAACGTGAATTTATCCTTCAGACAGATGCCTCAGATGTCGGGGTAGGAGCAGTCCTTTCCCAGGAGTATGTGGGGAGGAGCATCCTGTTCTCTACCTGAGTAGGAAGTTGTCTTCTTGTGAATGAAATTACTCAGTTGTAGAGAAGGAGTGTCTGGCCATAAAATGGGCATTGGATACCTTACGGTACTACCTGGTGGGATGGAAGTTTAGGCTAATATCTGACCATGCCCCACTCAGATGGATGAGGGAAGCAAAGGGTAAGAATGCTAGGGTCACCCGCTGGTTATTAGCCCTGCAAGACTTCAGCTTCCATGTAGAGCATAGGGCCGGGAAGCTACATGGGAATGCCGATGCCCTCTCAAGGATCCCTTGTCTGGTAGGTGAAAGTGCCAAGCCCCATGGCTTTAGGCAGAGGGGGGAGGTATGTGGTGTGGCTAAGGGTTGTACAGTCGATGGGAGATATGTGTCTCAGAGATGGCTTGTCTCCGTAATGTAAGGCATAATGGATATTACTATTGCTCTAATGTACTGCAAGGACCTGTGGCGAGGTCACAATCATGTGACCAGTCAGCTGCTGGGTTCGTGGGTGTGACTATACCCTTATAAGGTAGACTGCTCCTGAAACACAGGGCTGTATGTGGGGAGGGACAAGCCTCCTGAGTGTGCTGAGGCTCCAAGACTGAGCCTGAAGAAATGAACATTTATGTTTTGTTCCTCTTGAGCTGAAGGCTGTTTCTTTTGGTGATGTGCTGTTTTGGTTTATGAAGCAATAAAACCTATGAACTTTATATGGACCGTGCCTCGTGATTGCCACCCGTTGCACCTAAGCGAGTGAAATCCCTACAGTACATATCACCATTTAGGTACATCATTTACATGTTCCGTTTACCCCAAAAAAGGACCTGTTGCAAAAATGATGCAAATGGAAGAAGAGGGAACCCAAATTGGTTCTGTTAGGGATAAGCTTTAAAAAGGTAAAAGAGTTCTGCCTGCTGGGCTTTTCTATACTTTCCAAAAAGGGGACACTAAGGATCATTCAGGCATCGGTGCACACCGATCCGAGATTGGACTGTAATGCACGGACTGGCCTCGGGTCTCCTGACGCGAGCGTGACAGCTTCATGTATTTTTATGAGGCTGCCACACTCCATGATCCAAGTGACCGTGAAAAAAATGGCATCCTTCTCTTCTGAGTCCCACAGGAGTCTCGCCCATTCACGTCTATGGATGTGTAAAAAAATTGCATCCCGTGCAGAACTTCCATGCGGCATGCTTATAGATACATTGCCATTGTTAACCTAGGAATCTGTATTTGATGTTGTATATGGTAAAATGTTGAATCATAAAAGCGTATGCCACACGCATGTCACACAGATGTAAAAAATGGGCACATGGATAACAAGACAGATGAAAATTGGATTATTTTTCATACGCTCATCTGACACTGGCCTAAAAGGAACCCAGTCAGACCCATAATGATCAATGGGGCTCCTCTGCTTCGCTGGGCATAAATGATGCAACAGATCACTTTGGGCATCAATATCTTTTGCCTGGAGTGATGGGAACATTGCTGATGACTATGTAAAAAATTAGCTCTATTTTTAACTTCGTATGCATTTTAAATAAAAAAAAATCTATATAAAATTGGGCAAAAATTTTAATCTTTATCCAATTTTTCAACCTATTTGCAGCAGTAGGGACAACAGAGATAGCAACAACAAGCACCACAATCACGCAATACTGTGCATCATCACTCTACAAGTATAATTTTGGGGTATATACACCAATTGTATAACGTGATCACATGCAGTGCACAGTCCAGGTGGTCCCAAGTAGAGTGTCAGCTCTGGGGCCTAAAAACCCATAAATAACTCCTGTGATGCGTTCTATGCTCCAGCGCTGCCAATTCTGTTGATCCCATAGATAATGGAGCACTCTAATTTGCTAAGTGCTGTCTCTTTTTATGGGTACTTGGAATGTCTTCCTTCCGCGTGTGACACCCAATAAATCTTCCCCATTAGCCACTGGCCCAGTTTCCTAGGATCCCCTAGAAGTGTTCGAGGCATCTGATCTGAGTGTGATCTGCTTATCTGGAGCTGAATGTTGTGTTCACCCCGATTAGCAGTGTTTGCCGATCAGCCCCGCTCCCCATTCACCTCCACTGTCCTGGGGTTAATAATGTGAGTCTTTGTCTTGTAAAGTACAAGGGCTTGACATCAAGTGTGGCGGTTTAGATGTGCCGGCCTGATGCTCAATGTTTGGATCTGTGACCTGGGATTGTGCCTGTCTGGGAATTACCAGCCACATTAGTGCTTGATAGCATTGGACAGGGGGCTACAAAAGCCGAATTATATAGCGGGTGTTGTGTGTCTACAGGTCACATCTGTGGTATTATGTGTCGCGTAGCAAACTGTGATTTATTGCAACATGGCGCTGTGCTCCTGTAGTACTAACAGAAAAGGAGATTTCCAATTCTGGAAAACCCGTCCTCATCTGCAGTTTATGTTAGAAACAAACACAGTACTTTCTCTATTTAGACCCCACTTTCTCAGTGACGCCCTAGTGGCCTTAGGCCTCGTGCATTTCTGCATTATATTCAGGAGGTTCCATCCAAATCAACGGAGAAGTGGAATTCACACTATGGCATAAATACAGTGTGAACTGGACCTTACTGTGCAATCACTCTGTCTCTCTTCCCACTGCAGCTTATCCAGACCTCATCAGCTTTTCACAAGAACTCTATTGGTCACAGAAAGCTCTCAGCCAACCCACTGGTTCCTCGGGGGCGGGACTAAGGCTTTGGCTCACTTTCTGGCGTGTCATGCTCTTCACTGTGCATATAACTCACTCATATGTTGTCAAATACTGTCATACCTATGCTTTCATGCTCATCTACTAGTGTTGAGGCACAACGTTAAGCACCACAACACTCACCATTATGTAAGAATTTGGCTCTCTTTACTCAACCATCTCTTCCTCCTGCATCCAGAAAACCATAGTCTCTGTGTCATTTACTCTGACACAGAATCATAGAATGTTATAGTGGGAAAGGACCTCCAGAGTCATCGTGTTCAACCCCCTGCTCAAAGCAGGATTCACTAAATCATCTCAGACAGATGTCTGTCCAGCCTCTGTTTGAAGACTTCCATTGAAGGAGAACTCACCACCTCTCGTGTCAGCCTGTTCCACTCATTGGTCACTCTCACTGTCAAAAAGTTTTGTTTCTAATATCTGATCTGTACCTTCTCCCTTTCACTTTCATTCCATTGCTTCTCGTGTTTCCATGTGCAAATGAGAATACGTATATTCCCTCTACACTGTGACAGCCCTTCAGATATTTGTAGACAGCTATTAAGTCTCCTTTTAGTCTTCTTTTTCCCAGATCCTTTAACCATTCCTCGTAGGACATACTTTGCAGTCCGCTCACCATCCTGGTAGCTCTTCTCTGAACTTGCTCAAGGTTTTTCAATGTCTTTTTTAAAATGTGGTGCCCAGAAATGGACACAGTATTTCAGATGAGGCCTGACCAAGGAGGAGTAGAGGGGGATAATTACTTCAAGGGATCTAGACTCTATGCTTCTCTTAATACATCCTAGAACTGTGTTTGTCTTTTTTGCTGCTGCATCAAACTGTTGACTCATGTGCAGTCTGTGATCTATGGGGAGGTGGCATCACCAACCTATAGCTTATGCCAGCTTATAGGGGTACATGGCCATGTAACACAACATGACATAGCAGATGAGATTAAATAAGGGTGTCAAGTGTGAGTGACCTATAAATTGACACCCTTACATTAAAATACATTAAAGCTGTAATATGGTCACTGTATGGGGGAATTCACATTGTATGGCACATAGGCATATAGCGTATTATTATTGCATTGTCTTGTGATGGTGGCCCTGTCATACATGGCAACAATCCCAATTTTGCAGGGACAATCCAGTGAACTAGAGAGAAAAAGTGGTGGGGATATTCCACACATGGCTCAAAAGTGAGCATCTGGGGTTCATTTCACACTGTGATGTGGCGCGTTCCTCAGGGTGCGGCTTATTTGTTCCAATTTTTTTAGTTAAAAAAAATCTTATTTTTGGCAACTAATGGTTTTATTTAATAAAGTAACACCTTGTTCTATGGAGGTTCTCAAAAGATTCTCTGCACAATGTTATCTATTGAAACATTAATATGGCAGAAAAACAATAATTCAGGAGGAGAAGCTTTATCCGCCCTTGTTACGTTATGGAGTCATTCCAATTAAATTGTCCCCGGAGGAGCCGGCTACCTCTGCTTCCCAACTCTATCTGTTCTCCGCAGCTAATGAAGCCTCGTCAGCTTCTGCCACCAAATGCTTAATAAGACCCCATCTCAGAGGTTACAGGACAAGCACTATCCGCGCTCCTGGGAAACGTGTTCTATGAATTTGTAATTATAAGTCCATGTTCAAGAGGGATTAGCATCTGAGCAGAAAATAGTATTTCAATTAGGGAGAGGATTTCAATTTCTTTGTAATCACTGTTTGTGCAGGCGAGGTGTTTGGGTGACACCGTTATACATCACACAGAATTTCTGCTTCCTTAAGGAGATTTAAAGGTTTTGCAAACCGTTTGCCTAAATCATACGGCAGAATAAATGACTGCTCAGCCCTGGCAATAAGAATAATAATGCAATGCAAAAAAAAGAATAAAATAAAGGTCATTTCTTGTTAGTGGTTGTCCTATGTGAACAACCTCTATTCTACCTGAGCACCCTCTCACCACCAGCTCTCCGCATGTCCAGCAGGTGAAACCTCTGAAGATTCTGTTGCTGGAAGAATCTATAGGCAGAAGATTTCTCCTACTCCCCAGAGGCCACTGACGGTGAAACTTGGTATTGCACGGTGCCCATTAAAGGGATTGTCCACCACCTGGACAACCCCTTTTTATAAGAAGTAGTCATCACTGTTAAATAAAAAATAACTTATAATCACCTTTTGATCTCTTGCTTCTCTAGCGATGCCAGCTCTGGGTCTCCCGAGGCTCGTGTGACATTATTAGGCCATGTGATCCCTGCAACAGAATCAAAGCTTTACTATATATATAAAAAAAAAATAAAAATAAAAAACGCTGCTTCAAATCTGCACCAAAAATGCATCAAATGAGGAGAAATACGTATAAAAAATGCAGCAAAAATGCAATAACCAAAGAAGATTGTTATAGCGCAGTTTGGTGCAGACACCTATAGAAAATATGCAGATATAACAAGCAGCATTTATGCTATGTGTGAACACAGCTTCACAGACTTGTTTGGCAAAATGGCACAAAAAGCAAGACATCATATTGTAAAGCTTACCTAAAAATGAAAAAGATATGAATGAATTAACAGATTAAAAAAATCCGTAAATCCCAACCGTCTCGGGTACAGCGGGGCAGTTTCCCGATTTGGGTCTACATCTTGCAGTCCAGGGCGGTCTGCTGACTACCACCATAATCCCACTGACATCTCTTCCTGCCAGGGTAGAAAGTAATAGTTATGGGGTAGGATTAGGGATGTGGCCAAAATTTTTCTGTGACACATAATTTGTCCTTCTTTTGATAAAGTTGGGTGGTAAGCGCTGTGAGAATCATGTGGGAATAGTGGATGAGGGCAGGTATATCTCGCCCAGATTCCTTTCCTATGTGGCCTAGTCTGGTCAGTATCGCACCTGCTTACTAATGGATAATGGGAGGTGGATATAAAAGGATGCAAGGTGGTTGTGTGAATGTCTCAGCCTGGGAACACAGAGAGCTTTTCTGTGTGAGAGACACACACGTGAGTGGAAGCAGTGCCCACTGCAACTGTGGTTTGGCTGGACGGGAGAAGCCCGCCAGTTGGTAGTTAGGTTGTCCATTGTTTAGTTAGTGCCGGACAGGCAAGGATTTGTTTTATGTTTTATTTCCTTTTGCATTGCTTTCACCGTTAATAAACCTGACCCAGGGTCAGTTATACACGAATCCCAGCTCTGCGTCTGAGTTTCATGCTGAATGCACGTGACCTTTGACTCCAGCAAAGGCGATCCCGGAGTGTTTTATCACATTGTAGTGGAGAACGCGGGCATCACGTTGCAAGCATGAGCATGGAGGACGTGGTGAAAGCGCTGGTACAGTCCACCGCCGTCCAGCAAGAAGCTAATCGGGTGATGATGGCCCAGCTGAAGGAGTTGGTGGACATGACAGTTACCGATCGTTCGCTTCTCCAGCAGGTGGCGCAGCGCTTGGCAAGCTTACCTGAGCTTAACCTGGAAGCCGAGTCGAGAGTGATTCACGTGAGTCGGTACTGGCAGAAGATGACGACCGAAGATGACGTCGAGGCATACCTGACCACGTTTGAACGGACGGCGGTGAGAGAAAAATGGCCGAAGGCACGATGGGCCGGCCTGATTGCCCCGTTTCTTTCCGGTGAGGCCCAAAAGGCTTATTATGACTTAGAACCTGAAGCTGCGCAGGACTTTGACAAATTGAAATCCGAGATCTTGGCCCGGCTGGGAGTGACGACCGCTGTCCGTGCACAGAGAGTGCATCAATGGACTTATCAGCCGGATAAACCACCGCGGTCCCAGATGTTCGACCTGATCCACGTGACGAAGAAGTGGCTACAACCCGAGGTGTTGACAGCGCCAGAGATAATCCAGAGAGTCGTCATGGACAAGTACCTGAGAGCTCTACCGCCAGCCCTGAGGAAGTGGGTAAGCCATGGAAATCCTACGACGGCAGATCAACTGGTGGATCTGGTTGAACGTTACTCCGTGGCGGAAGGACTCCGAGACGACGCTACCCCACCTCGTTCTTCATCATCTCCACGTGGAACCGGTAAGACTGTTCCAGGGAGTAGGGGAGATGGAAAAATCCCTAAGACAGTGGGGGAGGAAAACGGGACTGCCCGCACTGCGAGGCCGAGAGTAACGAACTATGGTCTAAGCAAGGGGCCCGTTAGGTGTTTCCGCTGCCAAGAGATGGGACATATTGCTGCGAACTGTCCGGTCACTACTGAACCCATGCAGTGCGACGTCACAGACTCTAAAAACCGCATGTCTATGGTTGCACGGGTAGTGAGTGTGAATGCCGGTCAAAATGATGTGGAAAAACACTTGTGTGATTTAACTGTTGATGGCAAAAATGTGGTGGCATTGTTAGACTCGGGAAGTGTGGTGACTCTGGTGAAGGCCAGTCTGGTGTCAGCCCCGACTGGACCATCAGACAAATTTTCTGTAACGTGTGTGCATGGAGACACCTGTTCGTACCTCACCGCGGTCATATGCATTACTACTTCCTATGGGTCTGTGCATCATAAAGTGGGACTCGTCCCGGCGTTATTGCATGATATTGATCCTGGTCCCCATGGTGGACAGTAAGTTCCTGGCAAAGTGGCAGGGCCCCTTTGAGATCAAGGAAAGAGTTGGTGAAGTAAACTACAAAGTATACCAGGCAGGTAAACGGAAACCTGAACAGATTTATCATGTAAATCTGATAAAGCCCTGGAAGGATCGGTCTGCCTTGTCAGCGGAGCTGGCCCGTCCTGTCTGCTCGCATACCGTACCGGAGGTACGGGTTGCAGAGACTCTCTCGGAGCGGCAAAAGACGGAAGTCAGGCAGTTTCTACTTCACAACCAAAAGTTTTTCTCAGAAAAACCCGGGCAGACTATGCTAATGAAACATGACATCGTAACGGAACCTGGTGTCACAGTTCACGTAAAGCCCTACCGAATCCCGGAAGCGCGACGTGAAGCCGTTTCCCGAGAAGTGAAGGCAATGTTAGAGTTAGGAGTCATTGAGGAATCGCACAGTGCGTGGTCCAGCCTGATTATGCTAATTCCTAAACCGGACGGCACCATCCGGTTCTGCAATGACTTCAGGAAACTGAATGCGGTCTCAAAATTTGATGCCTACCCCATGCCCCGGGTCGACGATTTAATAGATCGGTTAGGAAAAGCCCGGTATATTACGACCCTAGACCTAACAAAGGGGTATTGGCAGATCCCTCTGGTGGAGGCTGCCAGAGAAAAGACAGCATTTGCTACGCCGGAAGGTTTATTTCAGTATGTGTATATGCCGTTTGGACTGCACGGGGCACCGGCGACCTTCCAGAGACTGATGGATCGAGTCTTGAGGCCACATAGGCGGTATGCTTCGGCCTATTTGGATGATATTGTCATTTACAGCTTGGACTGGGAGACTCATCTCCAGAAAGTACAAGCTGTGATTGACGACCTGTGGGAGGCAGGTCTAACCGCGAACCCCCAAGAAATGTCACATCGGGCTAGAAGAAGCCCGGTATTTGGGGTATGTAATTGGGAGGGGTGTTGTTAAACCCCAGGTTGATAAGGACTGGCCACAACCTGTCAACAAGAAGCAGGTGCAAGCCTTCCTGGGGATCGCCGGTTATTATCGCCGGTTCATACCCAATTTTGCAGCCATCACTACCCCCCTGACGGATCTTACAAAAGGGAAAGACTCCGTCATGATTAAATGGAGTTTAGCGGCTGAAGAACTCTTCCATGGCCTAAAACGGGCACTTTGCTCTCAGCCCGTACTGGTGACTCCGGACTTCCGCAGCGAGTTTGTGGTACAAACGGATGCCTCTGATACCGGTATCGGGGCCGTACTCTCACAAGTGAGGGACGGAGTGGAACACCCAGTCCTCTATCTCAGCAGGAAGCTGAATAAACACGAGCAAAGGTATGCAGTCGTGGAAAAAGAGTGCCTAGCCATTAAGTGGGCTCTAGAGGCCCTCAAATATTACCTGGTGGGCCGAAAGTTCAGGCTGATCACTGACCATGCCCCTCTCAAGTGGATGCACTTGAACAAGGAACGGAATAGCCGGGAGACCCGGTGGTTCCTTGCCCTGCAGGCCTACACTTTTACGGTGGAGCACCGCCCAGGGGTACAGATGGGGAATGCAGATGCCCTGTCCCGAGTGCACTGTTTGGCGGGTGTCATTGCTCGACCGGAGTGGTCTGAGCAGGGGGGGGGATATGTGAGAATCATGTGGGAATAGTGGATGAGGGCAGGTATATCTCGCCCAGATTCTTTTCTTATGTGGCCTAGTCTGGTCAGTATCGCACCTGCTTACTAATGGATAATGGGAGGTGGATATAAAAGGATGCCAGGTGGTTGTGTGAGTGTCTCAGCCTGGGAACACAGAGAGCCTGTCTGTGTGAGAGACACACACGTGAGTGAGAGCACTGCCCACTGCAACTGTGGTTTGGCTGGACGGGAGAAGCCCGCCAGTTGGTAGTTAGGTTGTCCATTGTTTAGTTAGTGCCGGACAGGCAAGGATTTGTTTTATGTTTTATTTCCTTTTGCATTGCTTTCACCATTAATAAACCTGATCCAGGGTCAGTTATACACGAATCCCAGCTCTGCGCCTTTCGAGTTATTGTACGCCCGACGTCCTCGCGGACTGTTAGACCATGTGATAAAACACTCCGGGATCGCCTTTGCTGGGGTCAAAGGTCACGTGCATTCAGCATGAAACTCAGGCGCAGAGCTGGGATTCGTGTATAACTGACCCTGGGTCAGGTTTATTAACGGTGAAAGCAATGCAAAAGGAAATAAAACATAAAACAAATCCTTGCCTGTCCGGCACTAACTAAACAATGGACAACCTAACTACCAACTGGCGGGCTTCTCCCGTCCAGCCAAACCACAGTTGCAGTGGGCACTGCTTTCACTCACGTGTGTCTCTCACACAGACAGGCTCTCTGTGTTCCCAGGCTGAGACACTCACACAACCACCTGGCATCCTTTTATATCCACCTCCCATTATTCATTAGTCACCAGGTGAGATACTGACCAGACTAGGCCACATAGGAAAGGAATCTGGGCGAGATATACCTGCCCTCATCCACTATTCCCACATGATTCTCACAGCGCTTACACCGGCCGACCGCTGGCACTAAAAGACTGCTGATTAGCTTCTTGTTTTCTGATTGGCGGACATTTAGTAGCCTGTTCACACAGGACGATGTGCTACCAAGAATGATAGGACTTGGCATCCATACCCTACACTGCAGAGTTTAGAGGGGATGAGCCAGGGCCGATGCTTGGTCTGCGCCATTTTTTGGTGCACAATTAATTTTATATAAAGATGAAGATCCTTTTCTCTTTCATTTAACGTCTGCCCCATAGTTTGATTATAGGTACAAAAAACTTGTGACATCTGCCAGTGACTTGTTGTTTCCAGATTAGTGATGTGACTCTTTTGGTTTTTTACTAGTTGATGAATTAGTTCCTGTGACTGGAGCTGCCAGGTCCCTCCCAAAGTGGAGAGGTGTTGCCAAATACCTGGCAGGTTGAGCATTAACCGCAGAGGAATTCTTCCTCGTTGTCCCGATCCTTGTGATCGGAGTTTATTTTCCTGATCGGCGCAGGAGGGAATCTCTGTAATGATGGTGTACCTGCAGCTCCTCTCCCTGCTGCTTCTCTCTCTAGGACCAGTCTCCTGCCAGTCAGGTAGGTTGTCCTGTTACTGGGCTCTTCTCCATTACATACACTTGATTTTATCTTATGCTTATAAACAGCATATGGAGTAAAGGATCATAATATTCTCTATGTTTCCATTCCTCACTAGTGATGAGCGAGCGTTCTCGGGTAAGGTGTTATCTGAGCATGCTCTGGTGGCTAACCAGGTGACTTCGGCGCGCTCGAAAAATATGTTCGAGGCCCCACGGCTGCATGTCTCACGGCTGTTTGATAACGTCAGCACATGCAGGGATGCCTAACAAACATTCAATCCCTTCATATGTTGGGGGTGTCTAACAGCCGCGAGACATGCAACCACGAGGACTCGAATATATTATTCGAGCACGCCGAAGTCACCTGGTTAGCCACCAGAGCATGCTCAGTTAACACCTTATCCGAGAACGCTCGCTCATCACTAGTGGTCATACACGCACACCTCCACTCTGGTCACACAGGGATATGTGGGACATCGTTCTTGGTGGAGGTTCCATCCTTTGGACCCCCAGCAATGAAATATTTGTCCCCTATCTTGTGGATAGCTTATAAATTAATTCAGTAGGAAAACCCCTGTAAGATGTATATATGGTGAGTGTAGTAGGTTCTGTAAGTTCCTAGATCTGTAATTATAATGACTGCGAAAACTCTCATGTGCCATTAGCTCTAGACTTATGCAAACAAACAGCTCTGCATATCGGTGCCAGGAATCTTGGGGCCACTGTCGCTTGCTACTTTTTTTCGGTTTCCACGTGACGTCACTGTGTGTATATTTTTGTCTTGATTTATTTTATGGTATTTTTTTTGTGAATTGTGGCTTGTGAAATAACAGGGGTAAGTAAGCTCAAAAGCTCATGAATCACCTGCCCTTAGCCCAGCTCCATTGTGTAATAGGGCAGACAAACACATCATTGTTATTGTGAGGAGCGCCCGTCATAAGAAGTCTGAGTTACCAACGAATGATCATCTCAGCAAGAAAATTAACTCATCCAGTGAGAGCTTTGTAACAAAAAGACTTGAAATTATTGGGGTTCTTAAGCGTCTGAATTTTTTTTTTTTTTTTCCGGTAGGGGGGAGGTTTTTTCTTTTCCTCAAAAGTTTTGGAAACGTTTTTTTTAACTTCCCTGAAGATTTTTTTCGATTGGATATTGTCCAGTTTGGAGTGGATTACTTTAGGATTTGCTTTTATTTTCCCATACCAGATGTTTTACAATACCTCTTCAGGGGAAAAAAAAAAGCTAAAAGGAAAACTCATATAAACCGTAAAGTCGATTTCCCACAGAAGTTAGAAAGAGTTTTCCAAGGATTTTGGAACAGAAAGATTTTGGAGAAGATCAGCTCTAATAAACTCACAAAAACTCTGCCTAAGAGGAACCCTCATATACTTTTATATATCAGAAAATTATCCAGGTTGTTGCTGTGCTAGGCACTATGTGTTAAAGGGATATTCTATAGATAGCACTAGCCCAAAATGGACAACTCTGTTAGATCACCGATTACTCCACCCCTGAATCCACACTCTTTCAGCTAGATTTTGCGGAGACTGGCAGCAGGAGTTTAGTTTCCCTGCAGCGCTCCCCCAGGGAGATGAAGCATTACACTGCTCTCATTAAACACAGTTATCTGTCTATGTAATGCAAGGACATGTCTGGTCTTCCAGAAAGATGCTTTTTGTAGTCTCTAACCATTCTAAGTGATGAGGTTCTTTTCTAAATCAGGCCATCAAAGGGGTTTGACGTTGAACTCAAGAAATCAAAGTCATATCCCTCAGACAAGGAATGACACAGTGCTAGAAGTTGGAAAATCATGGATATTCATAACAATAGGGGGCACCGGAGCTTGAAGAGTCACAAAAATCTCTATGCCCCTGTACTATGATCGATGTGTGATTTTTTTTTGGGGAGGCAGGTGGGTTGTTATCTGTTTTGCATTGGGGGCAGAGAACTTCACGTTATGTGTCTGTTCATAACAATTGATGGAATTAATGTCCAAAATCTTGATATTTGTACAACAGAGACCAGCAAGCTGAGCAGAAAGATTCCTCAATGGGGCACAGGTCTAATTGCCGTGACAGTTTTCCTTTTCCTTGTTCTTGTGATCTACGTGGCCAAGATAGTTTTGAAGAAATCATCTAAGTAAGTATTCTGAATACATGGCACCAAGAAGGGGACAGCAAAACTTTCCCCTGGATTAGAAAAAAACAGTTCTGCATTCTGAAACAGCGCCTCGCCTGTCTATTGGGCATGTCTGGTATTGCAGCTATACTCCAATAACATGAATGTGCCATGCCACCATCAACATGTGGACTATTTGGAAGAAAGCAGCCATCTTTTCTAATCCTGGACAAGCCCATGCCCATTGAGTGGTACTTGTAGCATAGCAGGGAGACAGTGTTACATTTTAGGTCATTTGTAATCTAGTTACTTATTTGTATGAAAACCCCTCGTCCCTCGGTGGGTACAAAGGTTTGTAGTCAGCATTCAGATTAGGGGAGAAGAAGATGCATCTATGAGAGAGAAGGATTCGTGAATGGAGTTTTTCCACCAGTTCTAGCAGTAAGGTGGCAGTAGGGAGTTGTCGACTTCTCGACGGAATGTGCAAACATAAGAAAGTGGCTTCTGTTACTGCAAGACGGGATTCATTATTTGTTATTGTGGGGTGCATTATAGTCAGAGGATATGTATAAGAAACGCTTGTATTTAAGACGTTCAGAAATGTTTAAACCTAATAATGGAGATCTGGATGGTTTCTTGAGGGTTGTTCTCTTAAGTAAAATACTGGACTGCTCAGGTGACATCTCCCTTTCCT
Organism: Dendrobates tinctorius; assembly: GCF_039654945.1. Taxonomy (NCBI): domain Eukaryota; kingdom Metazoa; phylum Chordata; class Amphibia; order Anura; family Dendrobatidae; genus Dendrobates; species Dendrobates tinctorius. Next base: position 1,904,241 of record NW_027361806.1, read on the forward strand.
GCATGGTTGTTAGTTTTAACTTAATGGAAATAATTATCTATTACTTCAATTTCCTAGTTTTATGTAAATACAGCTTAGAATAACCAACCAGCAAAAAGTACTGAAAATGAAGCTTCAACTCAGATGGATTTCGCTCATCCCAATCCCAAAATGATACTTATCGGGGTATTCTCAAGTTTGGAAGTTATACCCTAGCCACAGGATCCACAGTATAGGAGATAACTTTCTGAGTGCTGGAGGGTCAACTGCCGTGTCCCCTAGTGCAGGGTTTCCCAACTCCAGTCCTCAAGGCACACCAACAGATCATGTTTTCAGGATTTCCTTTGTATTGCACAGGTGAAGCAATTATCACCTGAGCAATACTAAGGAAATCCTGAAAACATGATCTGTTGGTGTGCCTTGAGGACTGGAGTTGGGAAACCCTGCCCTAGTGGTCACGAGAACTAGGGCTCTGAAGTGCCCCGGCTAAATGGAGCTCAGGTCATTCAAGCGCATTGCTGCTCCATTTAATCCAATAAAAGTGCCAAAGATCAACCGAGCACACCGCTTGCCAATGTCCGGCGCTCTGATTAAGATGAACGGAGGATTTGTGTGCGTGATCGACCACCACTCCACTCAGCCCTGGTTCCGGCCACTGTGGCCTCCAGCGATCGTAACATCATCTCCTATTCCGTGGAGAGGGGATAACTTTGAAAATTAAGAATACCCCTTTAAGGCCCCCTTAAACACATCACAAAAATGGGCCAATAGGGAATGAAAAGTCATTAGTCGTTGGATAATAAAGCTTCTCTGTCTTCTTTGGCCGTGTTGGATTTTTTGGGTTGATGATGCAGCCAGTGCCCAAAAATCTAATATGCCCGACCGAGTTTTTCGAACGATACTGAATGTTTTCCAAATCGTCTTCTATGATCAAAATTGGCCATTTCTGATGACTTTTACCAAATTCCTATTGCAGTATCGGACTGGGTTGCCAAGGGCCCGCCAGTAACAAACTACAGAGCTCCACTTTTTAGCTACATGCACAAATTTATAGCAATGAACTGGGTAGATTGTTAAATGAATAAGATGCCTCCTCTGTCTCTACATAGTGATTCAGGTATATAGTGCCCAGTACTGTTCATATAAGAGGGTGGTGGTCACTCCTGCACAGCGGCCCACCGGAGGATTCTCCTGTTCTCCTGTGTGCCAGTCCAAGTTTGTCAGCATTTGAGAACCAATACTGTACCTACTCTTTGCTGTCGTAAAGATCTGTTGCAGGAGTCTTCGTACAGGCGTATCCTTTACTACAACTAGTAGTTTAGATCTAGAGTCGAGGTTGTCAGTAGTGGCACAGGAACCTGTCCAATTACCATAGGGAGATTGCTTTTCTTTGGGAAAAAGCATAATTTTCACACAAACCAGAAAAAAATAATAATATTCGGTAGTCTTTCATTTTGTATTCCCCCTTCTTCTTCCTCCCCAGCCATATGACCACTAGTTTTAGGACATAGGTCTCTGGTTGGAATGAAGCCCAAACTTTGTGGACCAAGGTCCTCCACTGACCATATCACAGAAAATGAATTCTTGTTTTTGTGTAGGATTTTTTTTAGGATATTTCAATGGATTTATCCCCAACGGGATACCTGCTTTGACCTCTTGATTTCTATGTTGGATGGCTCTACTTCTCAGTACGTTACAACACAGAAATTGAGCTCCCCTTTCCATATGTGTTGGCACATGACTAGACGAAAGTGTTTGTATAGGGATGACTGTCTGGTTGTGTTCATTACTATGTCAGACCCTTATTCTATCATTGCTGATGGTGAGACAGAGAAGGGGGCTGGCTTAGTTTACTGAAACAGATAGCCAGCCCCATTTTTACATGGAACTCGTCAAGTGCCAACATAAAGACAAGCAGCTCATTTTGTGTAATGGAACAATCCAAGTAGTGGAATGAAACAGCGCTGGAATCAGGACATCGTTGGAGCTATCTTAATGATAGGAGATTAGTCAATTCAGCACATATAAACAACTTCTTATTTGGCTGGACAATCCCTTTAAGGGTTGACATCAGAAGTAATTATGTTATTCTTCCGAGCTATCAAAATTCAATTTGTAATTTATTTTTCTTGCAAAACTGATACATTTTGTTATTTCCGTTTCCCCAAAAAGAAGTGAGCGTTTGGCACAGGGTTCGGCGCCTTAAGGGGTACGCCGAAATTGTGTTTATAGATGATTGCTGGACACAGTCATATGTAAATGTACCATTGAGGTAGAAGATTTATAAATGCTATGAATCTCCCTTACTGAGAGAATCAGAATGCAAAAGAGTTTCTGAACACAATACAACCTCTGTGAGATGACCACCATTGCATTATAAAGTGGTCTTCTAGAGGAGGCGAGCAAGGAAATTGGCAGCATAGATGAGCATGATATATCATGGAACTGAAAATCTGACCTGGATAAGTTGTGGTCTTCTCAAGGAGATGGTCTTTTAGATAGGTTTCAATTCACTTTTACATACTGTAAGAGTAGTCTATTTTTCTGAACTGGAAAATTCTTACATTCTTTCAGTCTGAAGCCTGCAGTAGAGGGATCTTAATGTATAAGGCGCTTACAGCTGGTATCAATCTGTATATCGTGAGCTCCCCTTAAAGGGGTTGTCCAGGACTATATTGTTTTTTTACTATGAGCCAAAAAACTGTTGCTAACTACCTGCCTGTTCTAACCGGCAGCAGCTTAGAGCAGCTACTGACTGGTCTTGCCGGCGATTCAGCTGCTCCATGTCAACAGAGCAACTCTTCCTCTTCCGGGCTGCTTTGTTGACAGGGTATGACTGCCGCCACCATATTGATTGACAGCAGCTAGGCAGCAGGGAGTGGCTGTCAATCAGAAGACGTCGGCAGTTACACCCCGTCAACAGAGCAGAGTGAAAGAGAAGTCTCTACTCTCTCAACTTGAAGTCAGAGGAAGCAGTATGATCACCGGCAGGAGCGGCCTGTGCATGAACTTTCTTGGTAGAAAGATCTTTCTGTGTCTCACTCTGGTCATTTTCTCTCCCTGCTCTTCCCTTCTCCTCTCCTCTCCATAAAGCCTAATAGAAGGATATGTCACTGGCAGTCTATCTTGAGTAGGGGGGAGGGGAGAAGTGGCTTATACTCGTAAGTGAAGAAAGAAGCAGGTTTCTTGGATAAGTGAGATTACAAAGTTTCTTATATTTGCCTGTACCATTGATATATACAAAGTTTTTTTTAAAAGCACAGTTGCCATTTAAATGGAAGAAATTTATTTGCCTCCAAGACATTTATATGTGCAGCCCTTTAAAAGATAAGCAAGTTGGTCTTTTTATGACCCCAATACGTTGTTCCAGAAGTGAGGGACATGTCGATTCACATACAGCTCCTCAGACTCACCCTATATTCCCTTACAGATATCAGAGCCAATTACCTGTTAATCAACCAGAGGAGAGTGGAACTAGGCAGGGAACACAGTGTCAGACTGAGGAGCTGTACGTATGTCGTCAAGCCCCTATGCGCCTCCAAAGACATAATAGCAAAGCCACTGAAGAAGACTCAGGTCTTCAAAAATTCATTTATAACAACAAGCAAAAAGGCAGCAACACTTACCTGCCCAGGTCTAGAACAAATGCACTGCCGGGTGCAGCCAGCCCATAAAGCAAGATGTTAGCAACACAGGTGCAAAATACCAGATTAACAGCCACTCTCCACATACCCATTCCTGGAGGGGGTGACTGCCCAGTATACAACTGCACAATGAGGGTCCGCATAGGGTACCGTTCACACAAGGGAACTGCATGGTGTCTGGTTCACTGGGCAGTCACCCCCTCCAGGAATGGGTATGTGGAAAGTGGCTGTTAATCTGGTATTTTGCACCTGTGTTGCTAACATCTTGCTTTATGGGCTGGCTGCACCCGGCAGTGCATTTGTTCTAGACCTGGGCAGGTAAGTGTTGCTGCCTTTTTGCTTGTTGTTATAAATGAATTTTTGAAGACCTGAGTCTTCTTCAGTGGCTTTGCTATTTAGTTTAGTGTAGGGACCCGTAAGCGTGAGGAACTTTGGCGCAGTTTACGGGCTCAAGTATTTTGGCCAAAATATCAGCTAATACCTCACTAATTGGTAAACTTTTTGCACTACATTTTTCGGGGTGCAGCCGAGCCCAGACACGTTTGGTCTCGTATGAGGGGTGTTCACACTGGGATGCATTGAGAGGGTGCTGGCCAGCCCGCCTAATCGAATAGTAGGGGCGTTACTAATAGGCTGTGAACCAGACACCATGCAGTTCCCTTGTGTGAACGGTACCCTATGCGGACCCTCATTGTGCAATTGTATACTGGGCAGTCACCCCCTCCAGGAATGGGTATGTGGAGAGTGGCTATTAATCTGGTATTTTGCACCTGTGTTGCTAACATCTTGCTTTATGGGCTGGCTGCACCCGGCAGTGCATTTGTTCTAGACCTGGGCAGGTAAGTGTTGCTGCCTTTTTGCCTCCAAAGACATGTATACAGAGCTGGAGCATCAATTTGGGGTCTTAAAAAGATCAACCTGCTTATCTTTTAAAGGGCTACACAGACATATAAATGTTTTGGGGGTGTAGAAGTTTCTTACAGGGTTCCTTTAAGGATCACATAGACTTTTCTCAGGTGGTGTTTGAACATGTTTTATTCTCTTGCATTGCCTAATAATAGGTGTGAGAACTTCCACGTGGTGTATACTCTAGGACTACAAAAAGCATACTCCACCCAGGTATCAGCTTTGCATTTATTTTTTGCCTGGATGATTTTTATTTACCGGCTGCTTACACAATTTAATCGCAGTGCCAGTCTTAGACATGAAATTAGGATGGCAACACCCTTTAGTTTTCCTGTATCATCATGGCGTTGAGTTAAAAAAAAATGTCAAACACTTAATCTGTCAACCTGCAAGACTATTAACCATCTTGTAGAAAACTGCTTTAAGTAACAATTGTCTTCTTCCTCTTCTGACTGTAACATTCTAATGAAGTGGGGCTCAGTAAAATGGGTGGGGGACTATAAAAATGTCATAAAATGTAATGGGGGAGGTTTCTGCTGCATGCACACCACTCAGTATACTGTACAAAGGTGATATAAAGGAAACATGAGTTCTTTTTGGAATCCTGGGGAAATCTTACTTAGGGCGGCCATTAATGATAATTCTTCACAGTAGAGGGGAGGTAACGGTTTACAGACACACAGCTATGACACAGTTCTGAGCTTCCTTTCATCCCACAGAATCACTTCTCTTCATGCAATGCTTCATCAACATATGTGAAAGCATCTTTACAGATAATTTCTCTTCACACACAGTGTTTTAACCTAAGTAGAACTGTACCTTACTCATGCAGTGAGGTGGGGGAAAGGGGATGAGTCCGGTGCTGTAGCTCTCTCACTTCTATATTAAGGTAATAATGATGCTCCTGGCTGTCCTGACTGCTTTTATGATTACAGCAATTGCTTCCCAGGAAGAACTGGGCTATACAGCTTGTCTGATTTCAGTCTGACAGTAGATGTTTAGCATACATCTTACTCTTGGATGTCCATGACACGATAACAACTTTCCTGGTATCCTCTGGGGCTGAGCTAAACCCTGCTTGTCTGCTATAACCATTTTAACCCATAAAGTTGCTGGATGATTCTAAATCAACAGTGCAGCTTCTATCTGTCACATTTCTGTTGCAGCAAACTGCCGCCCAGCTGCAGCCAAAGCTCTCCTGTAAGGCTGTGGCTGCAGAAACGCGTAAAAAACGCTAACAAAACGCATCTCATGCCATCCTATGGGTTTCTCAAGTTGCTGTGCCAATGCTGCAAATTTTTCCGCTGCGGAATTGCATAGTGGAAAAATCTGCAGCATGTCCATTAATTTAGCAGAATCGCGGCGATTCCGCCACCGTAGGATTGCATTGAAACGCTCACTTTATGCATGTGGCTATGCCCACCATGCGTAAAGTGAGTGCTTCATGTGCGGATAGTACCCAGGATCTGGAGGAGAGGAGACTGTCCTCCATGCCCTGGGTACCATATTCTTGTAAAAAATAGAATTAAAATAAAAAATAGGGATATATTTACCCTGTGTTGGCCCCCAGAGTTCTCAGCTGTTAGAATCTGCTCAGTTTGTGACTATCCGTCATTTTCTTGTAGTGTTCTGGCTGCTGGTCTTTTTCCTCTGGTGCTGGGTTTGTCTTGGGTCAGGTGATTGTATCACCCTTTATTAACCTGCACCTGTCTCCCATTTCTTGCTGGACAACAGTGTTAATCCACTTGAGTTCTGGCTTGGAGCTTTACTTTGCCTTCTGTGTGTTTAATTTGTGCAGCGCTTGGACCCCCGGTTCTGCAAGTCTTAGTTTCTGTTTTCAGTTTGTTTCTGCAGCCTTCTCTTTGTTTTCTATTAGGAGGTGACCCGCTTTTGTACCCAGTCCTTAGATCTTTCAGGAACCCCTTTCCCTCTATCTATAGGTCTTCGCTTGAGAGTAACCTAGGATCGTCGGTGGGTCTATTTGCAAGGAATGGGTCGCCCACTCCATCGTAGGGTATCAGCCTAGTCACAGTGCAGGGTCAGTTTTCCCCCTCCTACCCTAGTCCTGTGCTGCAGTACCATACTGTAACATCAGCGGTCCTCAGCAATGATTCCCAGGCGTGCTTTGTGGCAAAATGACCTTTGATGATGTAGCGGTTGCGTGACCGCTACGTCATCAGAGGTCATTCTCGCAAAGCACGCCTAGGAACGGAACTTGCTGGCAGTGCTTCTGAAGGAGATCAGGGGCCGACAGAAGGTGAGTATATTCAGATTTTTTATTAACATTTTATCTTTTACTATTGATGCTGTATAGGCAGCATCAATAGTAAAAAGTTGTGGTCACACTTGTCAAGCACTATGCTTGACAAATGTGACCAACCTGTCAATCACTTTTCCAAGCGATGCTTCAAATCGCTTGGAAAAGCGCAAGCATTCTGCAAGCTAAAAATGCTTGTTTTGCGGGAAAACGCTGGCGAATTCCGCATGCGTTTTACCCGCGGCGGGGAGTTGCGGAAATGCTGTGGACAATTCCACAGCATTTCTGCAATGTGGGCACATAGCCTAATGTTCACACTGGGGAAAGTGGAAGGATAAGAGGAGAGAGAGGTCAAATTAATTCTTCTTAGAAATTGTACAATTGGATGAAATCATGATATTGTTTGCATTTTTTTTTTACTTGATTCTCACTTTAAATTATTAAGCACTAGCCTTACGTCATTCAAGATTTCAGTTCTGGTCCCCATGACTGCAGATTTTGCACAGTAGTCTATTTCTTAGATGTGATCACAAAGAAAGATTGAGCAGTGGCACCAGGAACTTCTACTTACACCTCTGCTGCCATGCAAGGATTCAATGTAGCAACTGTAGTAAAAACGTCACCAGGGATCTAGGACAATAGACTCACTGATGAAATATGTAAAGTTTACATTCGGGAAGTGATTGGAATGCCTGCTGTATTTCCTGTGCATTGTACGGGGTATACTGTACTTTCCTGCCTATGACGATTCACATTGTGCAAATAGAGACTTAAATATATTTATGTTTACTCCGGATTTAATGAAAAGTTATTTTTATTGTCCCAATTTATCAAAAATAGTGAAACATTGCAAATAGTTTTGATTAACCCCTTCACCCCAAAGCCTGCTTTCACCTTCCTGACCGGGCCAATTTTTACAATTCTGACCACTGTCACTTTATGAGGTCATAACTCTAACGCAGCTCCCGCAGAGCAGTACACGTACGGCACATGCCGGGAAGGGGTTAAACATGTCTTATTGTTTTGTGTCTATAGCTCCTATACAGATCTATGTATCGCCTTGGTAACAGACTACAAACAAACCCTGTGTAGTCTGGCCCCTCAGCTATGATCCCTTCCATCTGGACCCTAATTCTTGCTAATCTGCTAAATGTATGTTAGCAAAACACCAAGACAGAAGGAAGAGAAGGAGCGCTGTAGAGTCAGACTATGGAAAGATTGTTTGGAGGTGGATATTGTTTTATCCCTATCCAGGCCTGCTCCAGCGACATCTGCATCTGCACCAGGCACCTCCGTATACACTCTGCAAGCGGTTCTGGTGATGGAGGAGGTGACGTTGCCAGGCACTGTCCCGCTAAGAACACTGGTGTGCCTGAGACTTATGGTGGCGCCCAGCCATGTGAATGGGTGTTTGCAACCCAACTACTCAGTAGGTGGAATCAGTTCCCTGCTGTGGTCTAAGGGGCTATACCGCACCCTATTTCAAATCCCATCAGTCCGCTCAGTGCTACCTGTTATTGAGTATTGGAGTACGGTACCCATACATTTCTGGTGCCATATCTGCTGATGTTCTGATTCTCACCTGGCTTGATCTTAACCTTGCCAGTTCAACTGTCTTAATTTTTTTTTTTATCTGACTTACTAGTAGCTATTCCTCTGACTGACTGTTTTTTTTTCTCATGATTCTATCCTTGGTTCTGTCCTCCACATATACTGATCAAGCTAGTTTTACTATTCTTGAGTCTTACTCGCTCCTCCGGCCAGCATCTACTCTGTGGGTGCAACCCAGGTGTCCCTGTTGTAAGTCAAGTTGTAAAGCGTGATGCCCAGGTTACATCTAGGGCCTGCTAGATGGAGTAGCTAGTGCCTAGTATGTCTTGAAGCTACCTTTTTGAGCTGACAACCTCTTACAGACCTAAAAGATATTTTTTAATCAAGACTATTTGCAAAATACCTACTTTATGCCTCTGGAAATAATATCTCCTAAATAATTTAATATGTTAAAATTTATTCTGTTCAGTCCTTTTTTTCCCCAGTTTAGAGATACCTATGAATTACTGGTTTATGCTAATGCATATTTTATTTCTTGTATGTGTATGATGTATAACAAATTTTTAGTTTTACTGAATTTCATAGTTAGAATGTTTTTTTCTTCTCCAGATCCATCATAGAGTCAGACCCTAAAGGAGAATCTAAGGTCCATGCCGATGCAGTTGTTCCTAATGGCACCTATGGTCAATACACCAGCAGGTATGGATATGATAATGGAGCACATTAGATCTCTAAACTGTAGTTCCATACAAATGAAGTGTAAAGGGGACAATACAAATTAAATGAATGTTTGCTTAACCTGACCATTTCTTGAGGAGCAGCGGATCATCTAATGTGTATGAGGGTGTTCATACTCTCCACTAATGGCAAGTATTAGGGGAACGAAGGCTTGGGCTTGTCGCCCTCTAGATAAGCTTCTGGCAGTTCCTTACTCCCCTCTTCCCATTGAGTATACATGCACACTCGGCGAGGCTAAGCATGCTTGTACATGGGTAGATCGGGATGAAAAATTGTGGCTGACAGCTACCTGAAGTGTGTGGTCAACTAAGGTTAGAATCATCATAAGTATGCCAGATCCCCAGATTGTAGTTGCCAGAAGTATGCCAGATCCCAGGATTGTAGTCACCAGAAGTGTGCCAGATCCCCATATTGTAGTTATTATTATTATTTTTAATTATTTATTTATATAGCACCATTGATTCCATGGTGCTGTACATGAGAAGGGGTTACATACAAATTACAGATATCACTTACAGTAAACAAACTTACAATGACAGACTGATACAGAGGGGAGAGAGGACCCTGCCCTTTCGGGCTTACATGCTACAGGATAGGAGTTGCCAGAAGTATGCCAAATCCCAGGATTGTAGTCACCAGAAGTGTGCTAGAGCCCCAGACTGTAGGCAACAGAGTTAGGGTACCGATACACTTAGCGATGCACCAGAGATTCCGACAACGATATGGATCGCTGGTGCATCGCTAAGTGGTCGCTATTGAGCTGCCACACAGGCAGATCTCACCAGCGACATCGCAGGGGTCGGGGGTCGCTACTTACCTGTCAGACGAGGTGATCCTGACGTCCTCCCGCCCGCGTCCACGCGTCGCTCGTCGGCGCCACAGGAAGCCCAGCAGGAAGCAGCCGACGAGAAATGATCCAGGATGTTCTCGCGCGACCAGCGATGAGCAGCGGGGGAGCAGGTTGGAGGTAAGTATCAGACATAGTGATATCGCTAGCAATATCGCTGCTACGTCACAAAATCTATGACGTTACAGCGATATTGCTATGTGTAACGGGGGCTTTACACCAGACTCACTGATCGTAGTCGCCAGAGGTACTCCAGATCCCCAGATTGTAGTCAAAAGCCACCAGAGGTATGCCAGATCCCCAGATTGGAGCCGAATTGCTGTAGCTATTGAGGAGGTTAGGCAGGGTTGTGTTGCTGGTACAGAACGGGATAGGCAAATAGTCAAGGGTCAATGACAGGAGGATGGCTCAACATACCAAGGAAGCTCCAAAGCACAACTAGAGGATAGAATTGAGGTCAATAAGAGTCTGAAAAAGGAGAATACTAGGAGTAAATCTGAAAGGTTGAGGCAGAAGTGCAGTCAGGATGAAGTAGAATCTTGTAACCAGGATCAGGACAGTATAATACAATGAGTGTTAGAAGTCAGGGGAAAAGTTTAATTTCACTTTAAATAGGTCATCTATGGTAATGTCATTGTGTTGCACCACTGGACACCTTGTTGACCCTTTCCTAGTAGAAATAGGAGATTAATTTTCCTTATCATACGTGCAAACATTTTGGTTGTTACATTGCTTTTTGTTTTCTCACAAGTGAGTAGTCAGATCTTCCGGTCTCAGCCACTGATATGTCTGTTATTTTCAGATCCCAAGAACACGAGCATGCCTATGACAACCCGATTGAAATCAATGATAACGTCCTCACTACCCCCATGTAATCATAATGTCTCCATGACTTTCTGACCACAAGAAAAATCATCAAGAAAGAAATTGAAGGACACGTCTCGTTATTAGATCGTCTTTCACCTGCCTTTCCGCTTTCCACAAGTCACTGGGAACATAGTCATTATTTTTCAGTATTATCGTGTAAACTTAGTATTTATAAAAGTCTTTTATAACAAAGTCACAATGAATCTACGCACGTAATTACTTGGACTCAATTTACACTCAGTGGGGCTTTCCACTTTTTGTTATGATCGGCTCAACAGCGTCCTGTCTGGAATCATTTTGAGTCTGTGTAACCATTTTATTATTGTTTCAAAACATGTGAAATAAAACAATGTCGCAATTTTGCACAAAATCTTCTACGGTTTTATGTATATAACAAACCGATGGGACTCCATGGTAACAGACAACAAATAAACCCTGTGTAGTCTGATCCTGCAGCTGTGACATTACTCATTTGCCCTCTACGTCTTTCTTACCTACCGATTGTACCTTAGTCAGAGTTAGGCCTGTTTCACACTTGCTTTTTTTTGCAGCGCGTTTTTCCCGCAAAAAAACGCATTGAAAAACGCATACAAAAGCATACAACTGCTGCGTTTTTTTCAAGCATTTTTATGAGCATGCATGAAAAAAACGCAGCGTTTTTATGCGTTTGTATGCGTTTTTAGTGCGTTTTTACCGCGTTTGCGTTTTTTCCAACATTAGGTGGCCCCTCACACTAACCCAAACCATGACTTTACTAACCCTAACCCTGACCCTAACCCTAACCCTAACCCTGACCCTAACCCTAACCCTAACCCTAACCCTTAACCAAACCATACTTAACCCTAACCCAAACCCTAACTAACCTTAACCCTAACCCTAACCCTGACCCTAACCCTAACCCTAACCCTGACCCTAACCCTTAACCAAACCATACTTAACCCTAACCCTGACCCTAACCCTTAACCAAACCATACTTAACCCTGACCCTAACCCTAACCCTAACCCTAACCCTGACCCTAACCCTTAACCAAACCATACTTAACCCTAACCCTAACCCTGACCCTAACCCTAACCCTAACCCTTAACCAAACCATACTTAACCCTAACCCTGACCCTAACCCTTAACCAAACCATACTTAACCTTAACCCTAACCCTAACCCTAACCCTGACCCTAACCCTTAACCAAACCATACTTAACCCTAACCCTGACCCTAACCCTGACCCTAACCCTAGCCCTGACCCTAACCCTTAACCAAACCATACTTAACCTTAACCCTAACCCTAACCCTGACCCTAACCCTTAACCAAACCATACTTAACCCTAACCCTGACCCTAACCCTGACCCTAACCCTTAACCAAACCATACTTAACCTTAACCCTAACCCTAACCCTAACCCTGACCCTAACCCTTAACCAAACCATACTTAACCCTAACCCTGACCCTAACCCTGACCCTAACCCTAACCCTAACCCTGACCCTAACCCTTAACCAAACCATACTTAACCCTAACCCTGACCCTAACCCTAACCCTAACCCTGACCCTAACCCTTAACCAAACCATACTTAACCCTAACCCTGACCCTAACCCTGACCCTAACCCTAACCCTGACCCTAACCCTTAACCAAACCATACTTAACCCTAACCCTGACCCTAACCCTAACCCTAACCCTGACCCTAACCCTAAACCCCCTTAACTAACCCTAACTTTACCCAAACCCCTAAATTCCATTGTCTAAACTAATGGTAAAAAAAAAAACGCATGTGCAAAAAAACGCATACATAAGCATGCCAATGCGCACATATGCTCACCATAGACTTATAATGGGTGTCTTGCTGTAAAAAAACGCATTGCGCGCGCATGCGTTTTTTTGAGGCAAATCGGACGCACAAAAAATGCAACAAGTTGCATTTTGTGCGCCCGAGCGCATAACGCAAAAAAACGCATGCGCGGTAAAACGCGTACAAACGCATGTGTATGCGCACATAAGCGCATCCCATGCAAAGTATAGGAAAAAAAAACGCATGCGCTATTTAGCGCTAATTTACCGCAAAAAAAAACGCAAATGTGAAACCAGCCTTAAACACGTTTCTCGGCAGCACACTCATATCATACAATCATATGAGCACAGGGCACTGGTAGAGTGCCTCTTTATGGCAAGATATTTTGGTTTTTCCATGATATTTTGATTAGTGATGAGCGAACGTGCACAGATAACATCTTATTTAAACATGATCGGGTGTTATCCGAGTATCTTGGGCGTGCTCGTATATTAAGTTCAAATCCCTGCGGCTGTTAGACAGCCTGAACACATGTGGGGATTCCCTAAGAAACAGGCAATCCCTACATGTGTTCAGGATATCTAATAGCTGCAAATCATGCAGCCGCAAGTACTCGAACATAATATACGAGCACGCCCAAGATACTCGGATAACACAGCATGCTCAGATAAGATGTTATCCGAGAACGTTCACTGATCACTAATTGTGATATCTCATTGTCTTCAAGTCATCAGAAAGCGGTAGGGAACTCCTCTCCTCCTCCAATTACCATGTCAAGTGGTACCAACCTTGGAAACCATGCAATGTTTGGCCAAGTTGACCCTGTCAGTGTAAGTCGTCATAGGGGCCAGAGAAGTAGGGTCTACACCCAGTCCTGTGTGTCAGAGAGGATCCAAAGGCCCATGCGCCACATGATAGGGCTGGTGTTATACTGTACATGGCACTTAAGAGGTGGGGGACCCTCAGGGGCGGAAGGACATACCATTGGTGCAACCGGTGCAGCCCAGTAGGTCAGGGGGTCCACATCTGTCACCAAAGCAGATAGAATTTTGCATTGTGATGAGCTGTTGGACTGTAAAGGGTCCATGAAATGTTGTTGCACAGGGGCCTCTTCTGTCTTTGTCCCCACTGGGGACCCTGTTATAGATTTTCACTGGGAGACCCTTTTCTTAATTCTAGGTTGAAGCATAGTACGGTATTTTCCTTTTATAATGTTGATCAGATCCGGGTAATGGCTGGTAAATGATCTGCCCACATACTACGGCTTCAGTAAACTTTTCCAACATTAGACGCAGCACTTTCCTACAGCTCAGTTATTGATTAGTGCTTAAGAAGCTTTTTTACTTGCAGCCTAAGGAACATATCTTCTGCTGGTAGACCTTAGAGCTTACTAAGCTGTTTACAGGGATTTTCTGCACCAATTAACCCTTACACCCACCCCACCACCTCTTTCCAGGCAGCGACCACTTCCAGCAGAATGTTTCTTTTGGAGATCCCCAAAATTCTCAATATTGCCTTACTCCACCCAAACAAAAGGCATGGCATAGACGGTACATGTGATTATTGGAATAAGGAGAACTTCTCTGTGACTCGGGGAAATAATCATTGTACTAATATTGTTGGGTAGACTTTTACTATGTAAAGCTAGTGTTATGTGTTATCAGCCACAGCCATTACATTTTGGGAGAGGCTGTATGGTTATATTTCAGTACTCTATGCCATTATAATTGATGCCCCATAATTGATTATTGTGTTTTTGGCTGATGATGATCTATCAATGTCTGGACACATTTTGTGAATATTTTGCTGACCTCGATTTTATTCTAATAAATTGATTTTTTTTTTCCAAAAGTTCCTGAATAGTTAAGAAAATAAATTATATAACAATATAAACGTAGGTGAGCATTGTACATGCAGATGTAGCAGAGGCCAAATTCTAACTGAACCGAGCTATAGGGGTTGTTACCTGTTCCTGTTATCCTGAGGCTGGGTCTCATATTTCCTACATGGAAATCTTAATAATGAATGAGGAAATTAATATATATTTTGGTAAATCATTGATGTAACCTAGCATATTGGCTAATAGTGGTCAACGTACCGTCGGTGTAGACTGTTGTGCACTCAAACACCACACTAATGCAAACTACGTGACCCCAAGCATTATTTGATATCAGGTCTAGAAAATCTGTAAAATACCATATTTTTTGGACTACAAAACACACGTTTTAGCAAGAAAAAAACTTGCTAAAAAGCATGCCTCTCATAGTCCACAAGCTGTTTCTTATGATCTGAAATAATGCTGAAACAGCGTCCTTCCCGATAACTGACAGAACTGCTCTCTCTCTCTCCTGCTGCCTGACACTAATCTATCTAATCGGTGCAGGGCAGCAGAGAAATTCCCAGGACCTGCACATAAATAGAGGTGCATTTACACTGCAAGATAACTGTGAATGAGAGTTGCTAAAAACTCTTGTTTCACGATTATTTTGCCATGTAAACAGGCTGCCGATGAATAAGCAAAACACTTGTTCATGGGGTGAAATGTTTTTTTTTCAGCATAAAAAAATCATTGTTCTCCGCAGTGCATGGTTCTGTGTAAAAAGGACTCACACTGCTGAGAATATTGGACATCACTTGCTTTGGTCTGCCTGTGTAAATAAGCATTTGAACAACCACCAATCATTAAAAGTTTACTGATCGATGGTCGTATCATGCCGCCAGTTGGTCCGTCTTAACTAGGTACGGACTGGGTCTGAAATTTAGCCCTGGCATTTGAAATCACATAGGCCCATGCTGTCCCAGTCCCCAAGCACCAGATGGGATATATTACCCTGGATTAACGAAAGCAAGATTTACTAAAAGACCAATATTTCTAATGACACCAATGGCCTACTGGGGTAAGTGACTTTGTGCTTCGTCACAACTCTTAACAGTATGGGTGTCTTGAGAACACCGATTCTGTTAACAACATAGCAGCAAAGCAGCTCCCAACCAGACAGGCCCTTCTGGCATTTGCCAGAATTGCCAAATGGCCAGTCCGGCCCTGGGCTTAACGGAGTTTAAGTGTGCAGCAGAAGTGTGTATTAATTGATCTAGCAAAGCTGTGTATTTATTGATGTGCATAGCTGTGTGTGTTGATGTAGCAGTCCTGTGTATGTTTAGCAGAGCTGTGTGTGTATGTAGCAAAGCTGTGTGTGTTGATGTAGAAGAACTGTGTGCGTAACAGAACTGTGTCTGTGTGACTAAAGCAAAGCTGTGTGTGTATCTAGCAGAACTGTGTGTATACAGCAGAGCTGTGAGAATGTAGCAAAGCTGTGTGTGTGTTCATGTAGCACAGCTATGTATGTAGCAGAAATGTATGTGTGTACAACAAAGCTATGTGTGTTTACAGCAGAGCTGAGTGCATGTAGCAGAGCTGTGTGTGTTGATGTAGAGGAACTGCATGTGTAGCAGGACTGTGTCTGTGTGTCTACAGCAAAGCTGTGTGTGTATCTAGCAGAACTGTGTGTATACCGCAGAGCTGTGAGAATGTATCAAAGCTGTGTGTGTGTTGATGTAGCACAGCTATGTATGTAGCAGAACTGTATGTCTGTGTACAGCAAAGCTGTGTGTGTTTACAGCAGAGCTGAGTGCATGTAGCAGTGCTGTGTGTGTATGTAGCAGCACTGTGTGTTTACAGCAGAGCTGAGTGTATGTAGCAGAGCTGAGTGTATGTAGCAGAGCTGTGTGTGTGTTGATGTACCACAGCTATGTATGTAGCAGAACTGTATGTATGTGTGCAGCAAAGCTGTGTGTGTATGTAGCAGCACTGTGTGTTTACAGCAGAGCTGAGTGTATGTAGCAGAGCTGAGTGTATGTAGCAGAGCTGAGTGTGCAAGTACTGTGCATACAGCAGTGTGTGTACATATGTGCGCTGCAGGGAGTGTAGATAATGAGCATGCTGTAAAGCTATGTGTGTATAATACACATGGTACAGAGAAACATTAACAATTGATCTATTACCTCCCTCTTCTACGTTTGATTTGTAAGTTTGATTTGAAAAAACGGATAAAATAGCACATGCTGCAACACAGATGTAAAATATGCTAAACAAGCGCCCAAACTGTCACACACACTATAAATGAATGAAAATACAGCGCCTGATGAAAACTGGTCTGTTTTTCTCCTAACGGAAAAAAAATTAGATCTTAACAAGACCTAAAATATGAAAGCTGTGCTCTGGTTGCTTTGGACGACACAGACATATTTCCTTTTAGACATTTTCACAAATTGCCCCTCATGAAATTTACTCACTATATGTCTTAAATAAAAAGAGTATTTGTTGCCCATATCAACCAATCACAGCACACCTTTCATTTTTCCAGAGCGCTACATAACATAAAAGCTGTGCTGTGATTGGTTGAGCAGAGCATAACATAAAAACTGTACTGTGCTTGGTCGCTAGGGGCAACAAAGACATTTCTCACTGTTTTCCACTATGAAAGACACCATTGAGCAATAATTTCATATCCCTAAACCAACATTTTTGTCCCGGTAGACACAAAAGCCAATAAATTACGCTCCGAAGTTGGTCGTTCATAGCAAAGACTGCATTAGGGAACAAGGGTGGTTAGAATACAGTTATTATCTACATATTTGTGTCCGTTGCCAGGGCCATGTGATGTGTATTACATGACGACGACATCTTCTGTGTGTCAGTGTTCAGAGCTGATAAGGCCCAACTGTCCAGATCTCCTGAGCCGATGACGCTCAAGCATTCACGACGCCGTGGAAACACAGCAAATATTACGCCATAAAACCAGTTATATTTCACTGCTGCGATGTGAGTAATGAGCGATGTTCTCCATCCAGGCTGTGGAGATGTCCTGCTGATCACAAGCACCAGAGCAGACAGTGAAGAATACCTGGTGGCGAATTCTTGTGCAGGCCCATTTGTTGCCCGCTCTGCATGCTGTCAACTTAGTGGTGGCAATCAGCCTCTTGTATCTCCAAGTATCGCCGAGACATGGCGTGTGTATTTGTAATGATAGTGGGTTTGGAGGCTTCTGACAGGAAGACGGGAATTGTGCAAGTGTCTTCTTGCTGAGCCAGACGCTGATAGCATGTAAGAGCCTGCACTTGTGGGACCGCAGGGTCCTCCTGATAACATCACAGGCTGATAACGCAACGTCTCGTAAGGCAACCTGATGAAAAGGTGGGGAGATTAAGAAACAAAAAAAGACTTTATGAATGTAACAGTCATTGCCTAGCCCTTTTCCTACCCATGTATATGTGCTTTCCATATATATTACCCATGTGTGTGATGTGAATTGACGCCTTCGAAATGTGGTGCTGGAGAAGGATGTTATCAATACCATGGATGGCAAGAAGAAGGAATAAATTAATTTTGGAACAAATCAAGCCAGACGTGTCAATCGAAGCAAGGATCACCAAGCTACGACTTGCCTACTTTAGACACATCATACAAAGAGAGCGATCACTGGAGAAGGACATCATGGTGGTAAGAATAGAAGGAACAAGGAGAAGAGGAAGACCAGCGACCTGATTTCTTGATACTATTAAAGGGAATATGTCACTGGAAGTTGCAGGCCTATGTGAATGGCCTGGGTCCGGTTCGATGGGCGGTGTTTCTTCTTTTTTCTCCACCCCATCCTTGACCCCCATCCGCGCTCTTCTCCGGTATTCTTCTCCATCGTTTGCGTGTGCGCAAAGCAATCTTGCTTCACGCACGCGCAGTATGCTTTGCCCAACTGCGGGCAAAGCCGAAAATCATTACAGCGAATGCGCCGGTACATTATGTCCCGGAACAAAGCAAAATACTTTGTGCACGGGTGAACGATGGAGAAGGATACTGGAGAAGAGCGCGGACGGGGGCCACTGATGGGGTGGAGAAAAAAGAAGAAACACCGCCCATCGAACCGGACCCTGGCCATTTACATAGGCCTGCAACTTCTGGTGACAGATTCCCTTTAAGGGAATGGCAGAGAAGACCCTGGTGGACCTATCTAGACTTGCACAAGATCCATCTTCCTACAGAGCGTTAGTTCATCAAGTCGCCATGACTCGAGACTGAGCCGAAAAATAAATAATAATATGTGATTTAGAGGGGTTCCTTTGCTATAGATAACTCCTTTAATAGGCTTGTCACACCGATCAGTTGATCTCTATGCATCTAGCTCCTGAGACCCTCCATCAAACCTCCATTTTTGCCGGCGAGAGATGCACTGCAGGCTTTACCTTTTTTAGTGACCACAGGTCAGCCATTCAGTGCCTGGTAACAGTTTGGATGTCAAATAGGGGACAACCCTCTACAATGTCCATGTGTCCCCTTCCCACATCTTACATACTTGCCAACAGTCCTGGACTTCCCATGACTTGTGGGCTGATAGGGGACAAGGGCTTAGGTAAACCCTGGATGATCTGTAGATGGAACCTGGGAGAGGTTAGGTTGGCGGATGGAACTTGAACGTCCACAGAAATGATGACAACTATGACCTTAACGTTTTAATACGTCAAGCATGATGATTGGTAGGAAGATGACCATCAGAGTATTTTTACACAGGGTTTTTTTGCATGAATTTTGGAAGAGATTCTGCTCCATATCTATACTATACACAGATGAAACCCCAGTCGTAACTGCCTACAATTATTCCTCCCATAATTGCCAAAATATCTCAGGATGTTTAAGATTTGCCCCTACCTCTCCCCAGCTCCTCCCAAGGAACACCCTTATCCCTCTCTTTGGCCCACCGCGAAATGCACACTTTTGGACAGGGTTTTTTAAAGCTACCATTGCCCCATTTCGTCTCACTAGTCAGTGAATTCCCAGAACATTTGAGAACTATGATGCAATCAGCGTTGATTGAGACACCGTATGGGGAGGGGGTCTCCTGTTCTCACTATGGAGACAGCATAAATGAGTCCTAACTGTGCCTGAGCATATTTCTATTCACATGCACATATTACACTGCAAGTACAAAAAAAAGGAAATTTTCCTTTTGTGGGGTTATAAAAAATTGTTTAAGAAATTTAAAATAAAATCAGAAAATATTTAGCAAATTTTGGTGTTTTCACATAAATTCTGACCAGCTCTGCCAACTTAAAAAAAAAAATGGATGAAGCTTAGCTGGGACGGGCTGCGGGAAAGTGTGATCAACAAATTCATCATGATTCATGCCATAAAAGTGTTGTAAACTACGAAAAAAATGTACTCCAGCCCCTAACTGGTGTACATGCCTTACCGAATTTGGGTTGCATCTTACTCCAGTGCACCCTTCAAAATGCCAATTTTGAGGAATCGGGGCCCTAAATGCTAATATATAGTTACCCCAAAAAGGTGTGTTTAGAAAGTAGAACTCGTCTTGCTCAACACTCCCATATTGCTACGTTAATGAAAAAAAATTAAACATCCAGAATCCAGAATGGTAGGCAGAAAATGCCCAAATTCTTTGTGGCCCAAAATGCTTAATAGAGAACATGGACAGGGATTGTGCTGCTAGCATAACCCCTATCATAACCCATTTTAGCAATTTTATATTACTTGAAATGGAACAGTTGCTGGATTATTTTAATTTAAACTGAGTCCTTCCACCAATTGCCACTGCTCCACTGATTCTGGAACTGTTTTTCTATTCCTTCTGTGCCCCTCCATTCCAAAGTTATGCCCCTCCTTGGCAATAATGGTGCAAATTGTCCTTTCAACTAACTGGGCGCATACCACAGATCTTCTCTGTGAATGTGGCCGTGTTTTGATTAGTCAGTATGAGAGGTGAAAAAAAACCACACGCCCACAGAGAGGTTCTGTGGTATACACCCAGTTGGCTGAAGAGAAAATTTGCATCTTTATTACAGAGGGTCATAACTTTAGAACGGAGAGGCACAGAAAAAAAAGAAAAACTGTTTCAGAATCAATGAAACAGAAGCAATAGGAGGATGTACTGAGTTTAAATGAAAAAAAAAAATCCAGTGAAAGGTTCTATTTAAAGGGCATTCCATTGATGTAATATGTAGAGATGGATGGAATTAGTTTCTTTGTATCACAATAAGAGTTGGGTCATTTGGGGAAAAAGTTGACCCAAAATTCATTTTTATAGCTATAAATTTGCTCCTAAACAGACACTGCTTTCTCTTTGTGCAGGAGAATCTTCTTTTTAAGGTTCCTGGAATTAAATTATTGGAATTATTGGAATTGAAAATACTGTATTTAACTTTATTTTTTAGAAATTTTTGCAAGTAGAAGTTTTACTTGTAGAAACTTCCATTAAAGCCTGATATAGTGATCATCACAAGATCTCATCCTATCAACACTCTACTTTAGCTCTGCTATTTCATTACCCTCCAGGTTGCGTTATCTCAGAGCCATAAACTGGGTGCTACTGTATGTAGATGCCCCGCACAGCAGGAATCAGGCTGGCAGACATACAGCTCCCATGTCTCTGATGTCAGTAAACACTTCTCCGGATAATGAGCAGAGATAATCCATGGAGATAAAGATCCAGATAAAGAACAGAAATCCTGATAACCCTGATTATTGCAATCCAATATTTCAAAATACTTAAAGGGGTTCTCTAGGATGATGAAGACCTGTCCCCGACTTCGCCAATTTTTCATTCTGCACTTTAGTTTTTTCCTCCCTTTCTTCCATCAGCCATAAATTTTTTTTTCTATTAAAGTAGCCATATGAGGGCTTGTTTTTTTTTTATGGGACCAATTGTAGTTTTGAACGACACCATTTTTTTAACCATATAATGTACTGAAAAACGTGAAAGAATTCCAAATGAATTGAAATGGAGAAAAAAATGAAATCATGCCATTGAAAGGTTTTTTTTTTTCAATGTGTGGCAAAATTGATCTGGCAACATATTTTTCCAGAACAGTATAATTGCAGCGATGCAAAATTTGGCATTTGGTTAGTGTCGGCATTATTTGTTGTGTGACCCGTACATTTTTTATTTAGTTTGTTGTTGGAGTACTATGACCACTTGTTTCTTGAGTGTCAAGCTGCGATGCGTAGTTTTCTTAGTATTATTTTGGGGTGTATGCCTTGTTTTGATATCTTTTTATTGCATTTTTGGGGGAGGCACAGAAATATAAAAAAAACAAACAAAAAAACAGCAATTCTGGCATTTCAATTCCAAGTGCATCCATAATCCCCCCGTGCACTTCCAGCCTCCAGCATATTTGTTCCTATGCAGGGGTTCTCATGATTGGCACATTGAATCTGTACATAAAAGCTATCATTTTTATTGAGGCACAAGTGTCTGTTCAGCCATACCACTACTTCTATATGTTACAGCGTGCTGATAAGTTCCCTTTATTTTTGCAGCATCTGGGAATCCTCTGTGTGCTCTGGTGTCCCCTCTCTCAAAAACAAGAAGTAGGATACTGATGTCTTACGTCCCATTCATACGTCCGATTTTCGCTTACAAGTGCTATCTGTGTTTTTCAGGGACAGCACTTGTACCTGTGATAGTCTAGGGCGCCACTCACACGTCCGTGATTTTTGTGGACTGAGCAGTCCACGAGTCTGTGGGTGCGTAAAAAAAAAAAAAAAGATCGGTCTGCACTCAGAAGACATATGACTGCAGTCTGATTTTCATGGATGGACACGTACAAGAATGGACTGATGACATGCAGACCACACTCGTATCAAATTATGATTAAAGTGTGATCAAAATAATTGATCTGTTTTTATCAAACGTGAAAAAAGCGGATGTCTGAATGAGCCCTACACGGGAAATCATATGCAATATAACAACCTCAGTACAGCGCTGAGGAATATGTTGGAGCTATACAAACAATGTGAATAAGCTATGCCACCATATGTGTAAGCTCATTGTATATATGAAAAGTTCTGCATCTCTAATTACTCTTTCTGCTTTAATTGCTCTCAGTTTTCTAGATACCTGCTTGCTGTCAGTGAAGTTTTTATTCACAACCCAACTAATCTGATCATTCATGGATCTCAGGTTGTGTCTTCAACAGTAACTGAGCTTATGGGTAAACATTTTTTCGAAAATGGGCAACTCCCTTGTAAGGGGGCTCTGCCTTGTATATTAAATGCAGCAAATATATGTCAAGTAGAGATGAGCGAATCCGAACTTGAAAGTTCGGGGTTCATACCAGACTGTTAATAGCGACCGGCGTCAAACGCCAAACACAGATTTCTCTGGAAGTTCGTTGCAGTGTTCGGAGTTCCGGGGAAGAAAGAGAAAGGTTTTTTTCTGGCTCAAAAGTCCGGGTCTCCATTGTTTTCAATGGAGTTCGGGTTGTTGGTCAAGTTTTGGTCCCCGAACTGAACTTTGGAATATGGGTTTGATTCGCTCATCCCTAATGTCAAGGGCTCCACTGCTGACTCATCGTTTTGTCCTTGGACCCTTTTGGTAAATTTGCTACATGTTAATCAATTCTTTTCCTGGGTCTTACCTAATTCACCATGCTCAATTGTCACCTTCTATAGCAAGTGTCACGTATCATTCGGACAGTATCAAGACCGGTGTTTCACAAGAAGGTTCCTGTTCACTGATAGCAAGCAGAGATCTTGGAAATGAAAAGAATGGATGGAAAATCTCCCATCTTCTTAAAAAATATAATTCCCATCTTTTAAAATGACAATACCGATAATACTTTGTTATAGGTGGGAATCCACTCTCCACTGATCCCGAGAATGTGACGATGACCCTCCCGGCCACCAAATTAAGTAGATGGGCCCTTGATGATTTTGTGTGGCTAGTGAATCTAGTTTGTGCTTGTGATAAGTAATTAGATTGTGAACCCAACGACGGACGCATTTATTCTGCGGAATGTCACATGTATGATATGTCAACAGTATATAAGTTGGCGGAATTTCGTCAATATATAGATTGGCGGAACGTCGTCAATATATAGGTTGGTGGAATGTCATCAATATATAAGTTGGCGGAATGTCACCAATATATAAGTTGGCAGAATGTCACCAATATATAAGTTGGCGGAATGTCATCAATATATAAGTTGGCGGAACGTCATCAATATATAAGTTGGCGGAACGTCATCAATATATAAGTTGGCGGAATGTCACCAATATATAAGTTGGCGGAACGTCATCAATATATAAGTTGGCGGAATGTCACCAATATATAAGTTGGCGGAATGTCATCAATATATAAGTTGGTGGAATGTCATCAATATATAAGTTGGCGGAATGTCACCAATATATAAGTTGGCGGAATGTCACCAATATATAGGTTGGCGGAATGTCATCAATATATAAGTTGGCGGAATGTCATCAATATATAAGTTGGCGGACTGTCATCAATATATAGGTTGGCAGAATGTCATCAATATATAGGTTGGAGGACAAGGATTCATACTCCTTTAGAGCTTCCGTATCGATGATGTCATAGGGCGAGCGGCGCGGTTCTGTGGATGGGAGGAGATAGTGGTGTCATAAATGCATTTATCATGGTTGCCATTGTACTCCGTGCTAGCGGCAGCCATCCCTGGAGCTCCTGTTATCTCCTTATTACACCTGCTCCAGTTAAGAGATCAGGCTGAATTTTTTTTCCGCAGAATCCAGGGTTTTGGGACTGTTAATTATTCTCAGAGGGTTAGTGGGGCCCTAATCTTTCACTGGCATGCAGCATCTCTAACTGTCTGAATCCTCCTCCTGTAGCTGCTGATAATACACCATCTGCATGAATGAGCGCAATTATCAGGCCCTGCGCCGCGCCGCTGACACGACTGCACGATCCGATAATAAATGTGTAGTAATGACACGCCGCTGCTGATTATCTCCCTGATATATATCCCTTTACTTCAATTGTTTGCCTATCTAAAAATGGCTCACTATAAACGCGGGGTTCTGTGCTCTTTATAGCGCCCCCTTGGCCCAACCGAAATCATTTAACCTGCAAATGCCCATATGGAAAAAATTCATCTCAAATTGCTAAACACATAGAATTCATTATTACATTTGTGGGTTTTTTTTTTTTTTGGTCTAAATTTTATTTCGTTTTACTTGTGGTTACGTCTCTTTACTTGCGCAAAGTCAAATGGTCGCACCCGCGATCTTTGATCAGTGTGTTACATCTTTAGGTATAACACTTATGTCTAGAGCTGTTTCTCATACTTTTTTTTAAACATCCTTTTCATTATAGAACGAGAATTGCAACTTTTTGGAAACTTTTTAAAAAAACAAAACCCTCACATTGCATACAGCTATATATACAGTCGCTATAGACCTATTTACATCGATAACTGTATCTGCTTTAAAAAATGGCAATAGCAGCTTAAAATCGCAAAATGTTGCAAATATATCTGCAAGAACGATGGTGGGAATTTGTGAAATCTGATGTTATATATGTTAATATTTTATTAAATTTTAAAATGTAACAATAATTAAAGGGATAAGAGATAAATGAAATAAAAAGGTATGGAAAGATTCAAGGTGATTAGTTTTGAGCGACTTACTGAAAAAAACACTACTAAAATGTAACTTTTATTAAGTACCTTTAAAAAACCTTAATCCTGATTTTTGATGCAATTATCCCCTGTTCCATGGGCTACCTGGGCTTCCAACATTACTAGAAAATGGATGATAACTTGCAGATGAAACTGATCTACCCAGTCAAAAAGCCAGTTAAATGTATCTGGCCAGATATAACAAACTGCAACAGGAAAAAATTCCTGCAAGAACAGCCCGTAAGAGCCTCAAAAAAAAAAAGAAAGAAAAACGAAAAGGGGAGGGACAAAAACAATATGTACAAGATTGATATGTAGTGCTGCACACTAACTACAGTTGCACTCAGCCGATGGGTGGAAAAGAGTGATCTGGCCCTATAGATAACTTGGCCTAACTGAACACCTACCTAGGTGCGGAGGTTGGCACCCTAAGAAATACCAGAATGGCGCCCCCGCTCGTGCCTCGGCTGTCCCTATTCTCCTATATCTCCCTATAAGACGTAAGATCAGAAGAAGAGAGCCAGGTGGCCTGTGTCAACTTGTTTATGAGATCTTCATGGATGCAATAGAGTATTTTATACAATCAGATATAGGTGTTCAGAAAGAGTAAAGGGTCCGTGCAGCCTAAGTTGCTTCACACCACTCACATTAGATAAGTATTAGATAAATTGTATGAGGCAGCCTCATGAATTGGACAACGTTCCACTGCCAGACCGCTATGACCGCAATGAGTCTCTCCTGATGAACCCACAGAGGGGGAAACGCGTTGAGAGTGGGCGCACTCCATCTGAGTGATCATACTATCGTGGACTTATGGGCTTATACTATGCAGCAACTGATGGTCACAGATAAGTACAAAATTTGGCTTGCTGCGTTCGGCGCACACGGGCGCACCTTCAAAAGTGCGCAGCGCACGGCAAAATCCTGCTAGCGTACGGCCAGCGCATGATCTGCGCACCCTATGCTAAAGATAGGGTGCGCAGATCGCAAGCGTCCATATGTGCGCTAGTAGGCGGCGATGACCGGATGAGGCGGGCAGGGAGCCGGGAGGGGGCGGGGCTTAGCGGCGGCCGTGCGCAGGCCGTCGCTGCGCTACAAAGCGCAAATGTGAAACCGGCCTTATGCTGGAAGCCCAGGTAGCCCATGGAATAGGGGATATTTGTATTAAAAAACAGGATTAAGGTTTTTTAAAGCTACTTAATAAAAGTTACATTTTAACAGGGTTTTTTTCAGTAAGTCGGTTTATGCTCAACCCTTTCAGTATGTATTTTTGTAAGCTAGTGATTAGATTTGAACCTATTTTTCACTAGAATAAAGTGCAAATGCTTCTTAATAAATTTATTGCACTTTTGGGCTGTCCTTACAGCAAAAAAAAAAAAAAATGAAATTCTTGGCATTTTATGGATATTGTTTATTATGCTCATTTAGACAGTCAGATTTATATTTATTTTTTTACCTGAATGAATTCCTGCTCCTCTCCATTCCTGATAGCCAAGTGGGTGTGGCCATCAAATCTTCTTTGTGGGTGTATTATTATTTGCTGTTATGGGAACATAATGAATGTGGAGGGAGCTGGCCCTCTGACTTTAGAGCCCTTTTCAGTTGGATGTGTGTCCCAAATGCATATTTAGTTGCAATCTATTGTGGGGTAGAGAGCCACCGTCCAATCAGATGCTGGCAGCTGACGTCAGCATGGCTGTTGCAGGCGGTGCATGTAGTTAGGTGTGCCGGCTATGGAGTAGGAAGAGGACGTGACTTGTGGAAGCGGGGATAGGTAAAAGAATTAAAATAAAACATAATTACTGTAGGAGGTCAATTGGGGGACATTATTGGTGTACAGGAGCAGTTGGCGTACATTATTACTGTATAGGAGCCGGATCAGGGGACACTATTACTCCACAATGGGGAACATTAATAATATTCCCCATTGTGGCTGATACATTATTAGTAATTCATGGGGCCACAATTTGGGACTGTATTGAGACATAAAAGGTGGACACTATAACTGTATGGGGGCAGAAATACTGTACGCTACTACTATATTGTTGGACTTGTGAAGCTGGAAGAAGTGGATTAAATCTGCGCTTCCAGCGGCCCAGTGATGAGCAGAAGACGAGATACGTAGAAATGCGGTTTATTAGTCAACGCGTTTCGAAGTAATACACTTCATCAGGACAAACCACGTAATTTGTCACATGCTTCACAGGTTTCTTCACTCCGTGGATCTGCAGCAGCCTTCTTCTAAGTTTTTAATAAATAAATAAAAAAGGGATCAAACTCCAGAGCAGTGGGTAATGGGCAAGTAATGAGTCCCTGCAATCAGGGACAGCTTTATGGTAAGATGAAAATTGGGCAGGGTTCCCACTCCCACAAGGTCCCCTAGCCAGTGACGTGCCGCTAATAATGGCAGAATGCGAAGCCGTATGGGGACTATGATTTGGGAGGCCACAGTGCCAGTGCTGGCTCTGGGCACCCACCCCAGCCCAACATTGCAAATTCAACTGTATCAGTATCCATCTGCTTTTACAATTGAAAGCAATGATGGAGGAGGGAAGCTGTCGGCTCCCTCAAACATTTCCCCTTGGCATCTGACATCTGAGCCAGCGGGCGTGATAAAGTCATTTCATCGCGCCACGCTGTGTCGGCCAGTATAGCTGCTGAAAAGATGTGCTGCAGAGACAGGAGTGGCGGGGAAACAGGGATAGGTATGTATTTATTTTTTTAAATCCATGAGTAAATTGAGTTGACTATAATACTGTTTGGAGGACTGTGAGGTGTGCATCATACTTTATGGAGGACTATGGTGTGCATTATACTATATGGAGGACTATGGTGTGCATTATACTATATGGAGGACTATGAGGTGCATTATACTGTATGGAGAACTATGGGGTGCATTATACTGTATGGAGGATTATGGGGTACATTATACTATATGGAGGACTATGAGGTGCATTATACTGTATGGAGGACTATGAGGTGCTGGTTTATGTGCACTCTCACGGTATTTTTGACTTGCATTATGTCATAGCTTGGTGTAGCGCGGGGTTCACGCGTGCACTGATGTGTGGTTGCACACTCTTTGATAAACTTCACCTCCTTATCCCATTGGTGCCAGTGCGCATGCTCTGACTTGGGCGCGCTCGGGGCATATGGACGATGGTCACTGACGCTGGCGCCACATCCCATCTCCGCGTCATTGTTCGCGGGGGGGGTGTGGTTTAGCCACCGAGACCGCACCTGGTATGCCTCATTAAATGAGAGCTGTGCCCCGTTGCTGCATGCGCCTATAAGCACACGTGGGTGGGTGTATTTTAATGATCAGGACTTTTCTATTGGCTGAAGTGCATTTTTAAGGAGAGCACACTCTTTGTTTAGACACGCCCCCTGAGGAAGCAGGGCGAAACGTGCACGTCGGGGGTCGGGTGACAAGGCTCCTGTTTACGGTGTTGTATGCCGCTAAGGATCCAGGTAATGTGTACATATGGATCTTTCATCTTTGTCTGAGTGTTTTATTGCCGGTTATGCTACTGAGTGCAGGTGATCTTGCATTTAACCCTTACCAGTAAGATTCGAGTGTTTGAATCACTGAGTATTGTGAGTTGAGATGCAGAGGGTTCATGGCACCTAGCTCTCTGTTGTAATCCCTGAGTGATATAATTGGCTTAAGTGTAGTCATATGGTAAATGTGGGAGATTGATTTCAGCAGTTTATCACAACGGATTAATATCTACTACTTTATAAACAGATCACATTATGTCTCATACCATGCGGCGATATAATTAAACATTTTTTCATGGAGCCATGTTTGTCACAAGTATTTGTTCATTTTCCTTGTGAATGTAGTATGCATATATATATTTAACAATTTAATAAACTTTGATATTAAAACAATAATGCTCATATTGTGGTTGAGGTTGGCTTTGAACCACAGGTTTTATGTATTATGGTTTTTGTCAGTATAGTGGCATTATTTGGTCACTATATAGTGGTAATATGTGCTCTGGTCACAGTTTGGCAGAATTTATCCATTGCATGAGGTGCTATTTGGTCACTGTGGTCTGGTCATAGTGTGGCGGTATTTATCTATTGTATGTGGTATTATTTGACATTATGTGGTGGTAATATGTGGTCTGGTCACGGTGTGACAGTATTTATCAATGGTACATGGTGTTATTCAGGCACTATGTGATCTGGTCATGGTGTGGCGGTATTTATCCCTTGTACTTGTATTATTCGTTCACAATGTGGTGGTAATATGCGGTCCTGTTGCAGTTTGGTGGTATTAATCCTTTGTATGTGGTATCATTCACTCCCTATTTGGTGGTAATATGTAGTCTGGTCATGGTGTGACAGTATTTATACATTTGTATGTGGTATTATTTGGTCACTATGTGGTGGTAATATGTGGTCTGGTCATGTGTGGTTGGTATTTATCCCTTGTACGTTGTATTATTCGATCACTGTGTGGTGATAATATGTGGTCCTGTTGCGGTTTGGCGGTATTTATCCTTTGCATGTGATATTATTCGGTCACTATGTGGTGATAGTGTGTAGTCCAGTCATGGTGTGGCAGTATTTATCCCTTGTATGTGGTAGTATTCAGTCACTATGTGGTGGTAATATGTGGTCTGGTCATGGCGTGGTGGTAGTTATCCCTTGTATGAGATATTATTGATATATTGGTCTTGGATTAGTGCATTCTGTTTAATCACAGGATGGTGGTTATATTCATACACTCTGCTGTGATAATATATGGTCATTGTATGCGGTATTTATCCCCTTTATATGGTTTATTATTGGTATAGTGGAGATGTTCAGTATCAATATGGCGATGTTTATTCGTCGGTAACTATATGATGACCATCTAGAAGTATTAGGGGGAAATACACGGAATGGTAATATGGCTCCTTGCAGTCATATCATGGTGCACATCGAAAATTTAGGGTTTTGCCGTTCCTTTATCTGCCTCTCTTTTTCTGTGATAAGATGGGTAATAATAATAAAAGCAAATTGTAATTTTGGTGATCAGGAAACATGAACACAGACATATCAGATGGGATCTTGGTACAAATTAGGAGATCAGTTTGTGGCTTTTTTCAGGGAATTTTCGTTTCCGAACCATTTAATTAGGCTCATATGGCCATGCAGTTGTGTTGTAAAGTGTTTGCTGCCACCTGCTGGTAGGTAGTGGTAGATACAGGTTTACAGAATAAATGAAAATACCAAACATATAAAGAACAAAAATGACTTTTATTCTAAAATTATATTAATTGTATAAAGAGGCTACAGTAGTGAACTAAAACCTGAATTGCTTTTGTTTTTCGGTGTTTTGTCCCAGTGTAGAGTTCGTAAATTACAGCAATGGAGGATGGAATACATCGAAGGTTTCAGAGGTTGCAAAAAAAAAAAAAAAGTAAAAATAAAACAGTATAATAATTAGTGTGTGTTGTTTAAGGGGTCCTGGAATAGAGGCTTCAAATATGTATTTTACTGAATGTCTACGGCTAAGTTATTCGTCTTACAACTTCCATAATGTATGTTAGAATCATGACAAATGAGGGCAGAGATAGCAATGGTACACTGGTCCTAATTTCAGGAGTATAAAAAGGCACAAGGTAGGTGGGGGCCCTTCTTCAGATTTCACATTGGGACCCCAGAGCGTCATGTTGTGCCTCTAGATCGTTCGGTATCTTTATCTTGTACCAAAGTATTAATGGCAGACAATCCCTATAAGAGTATAAAACATGAAATTACCTGCTGGAAGTATGCTGCTGCAGCCAAACACTGGCCTCTATGCCTGGTAGCAGTTATTGGAGGCCAGTGATTGGCTGCAGCAGTCACATGGATGGATGGGGCGGAGCTGGATCTGTCAGCTGAGGACTGGCTGGTTTATTATTATTATAATAAAACATATGATTTAATGATCCATAAAACAGCGGTCTACAACTCCCAACCTGGAATTGCCAGGGCATGCTGGGAGTTGTAGTTTTGCAATAGCTGGAGAGCGACAGGACGAACATAGTTTTTCTTAGTGAATTATTGAGGTGCCGCTGTCTATACAGCGTCCCCTATACCGTCAGCTCTGATCCCCACTTTCCCATGATCGGGCTCAATCTTCTTCAGCTTTAGATGAATTCCATTCATAGATCGGAGAACTATCTGAGGAATTTTCTGCGGTTCATTTTCAGGGTCGGGCAGAAGCTGAAATCTCTGTAATATAAGAGCCACGGCCACTTTCATCTCATTCATAGCGAAGTTCTGCCCAATGCAATTTCTGTAACAGAAGGTGTACAGCGTCATCTGATCAGAGTTACACACGAGGTTACATTATCGTACACTATAATTAAAGGGAACCTGTCGTGTCCCTAAGCGCTATTTACATACAGATATAGGGTTAATCTACCAATTAATATTCATATAGTGCCGTCTGGCGGCTACTGGGACAAAAAAAACCAAACAAACAAAAAAAACTTTATACTTCTTGGAAGCCACCAGCTTTCAGTCATAGATGCGTGCACAAAGTGGCTTTAGTCAACACGCACAGCCTTGCGAGTGGTGACTACTAGCGTGTCTGGGCACCTGCACTGTACAGAGTCACTGCAGAGCGAGCTGTCAGTCAAAGTCTGTGGGCGTGCTTACAGCCACCACGCATCGGCTAGCTATCCCTGGCACACCTCTATGACTGAAAGCTGGCAGCTTCCAGGAGGAAAAAATTAAAAATGATTTTCTCCCGGTAGTCACATCTTTCAAACCGCACTTTAACGCTACTAAACTGTATATTAACCTCTTATCTGCAGGTTAATAGCATTTGAGGACATGTCAGGTTCCCTTTAAAAGGGATGAGTCCAGCAAAAGCTTAAAAGTGTGTTCACCCAGTTGGTTTCAAAAGTGTCCCTTCAAGGATGCAGATCCCACATGTATCACTGTTTCTGGTTGTGGCTTCTTCAAGAGTTGCATAGACTTCAAGAAGCTTCAAACAGAAATCTCTTGTTTCCATGGATTTCATGGATTTGTTTTTTTGTAATACCTTGGGATGTGGAGGAATGGATCACCGTATTTGTGTTGTTCCTTGTGTGGTGTTGAGTTTTAAACATAGTTTTTTTTTTTTGCTTTTTGATAAAATGTTTAGTAAATAGAAATTGAACAGTGATATACTGACATTTGGGAGAGTAGCAGGTTGTATATCCTATTTTTTTTCTTTTTTAGCATTTAACTCATCAGGTTAAAAATTCATTTTTTTGCAGAATGCTTAAGGGGATACTCCAGGGAGATAAAAAAATATATTGTACAGTCCCTGCCCTCAAACTATTAAGATGAGATTCAGGGTTCAGTTTTATGAACTTTATATCCCTTATAATTCACTGTGACAGCAGCTGCTCCTCACTGCTCCCCCTCTCATCTGGGACATTATATCATACACCGGTGTGCAGCTCCCCTCTGTGAGTAAAAGCCATGCCAAGAGGGGGCATTCCCTCACCCCAGACTGCAGACAGAGAATCATTATCAGGGGCTGGTGTGATAGCCGCTGCTCTTCACTGCACTGCTCACCCCTCTGTCTAGGACATTACAGCAGTGTGCGGCTCCCTGCTGTGATCAGTCAGTTTCCTTATAATGGATGTTTCTCTGCAGAGAACAGAGGGCATGACTATGCCTCCTCTTCTCAGGCTGGTTGTTCCTTACAGAGGGGAGTAGCACACTAATGTGTGGTGTAATGACCCAAGTGGGAGGGAGGGGGAGCAGTGAGGAGCAGCTGCTGTCACACGGAATTGCAAGGGTTACTGGGCATCTCATTTCTATAGTATATGATTTCAGGGACAGGACAAAATTATTTTATCTCCCCGGAGTACCCCATTTAAGATTCTGAAACAGTAAATCCTTGTCCTACCTGGCTCCAGCTGCAAAGGGAATAAAGGAGTGGGGGTGTCTGTCTGACGAATTCTCCACTGAAAACCGCAGTGGATCAAACACCTAAGGTGAGAAAAAAAAATTATTGCACAGATCGACTAGTGTACGGGGTAATAGGAGTCGTCCACGCCATGGAAATATTTGACCTAAAGCTTACAATGGTATGAAACTATATAACTAAATCCAGATTCCCTATTGATTCTCTGCTGTCACTTCCCAATTGCCTGCTAGATTCTGTACTCTCACTTCCATCATGACATTTCAACATGGACACTCATTATCTGCGTCAGGGACCACAAAGGTCACATGTTCATGTCAACTTGTCATCTCCGAAGACCTGAATATAAAAATTGCTGGATGCTGGAACTGGAAAAATGATGTGGTAGTGTTGGTGGACTAGGGCGAGTGATATTAAGAAAGAGGGCTCATACTCATCTGCGTTTAGATAATTGGTCCGATGTTGGTCCTGAAAAGTCGGTCGAGTGTCATGTGAGTACAATGAGATTTTTCTCAACTTGCATCCGTATGCAATGTGTTTTAACATCAGCTTTTACATACAGGAAGTCTGTCATTTCAAGCTAGTTTAGTAAGTAATAAAACAATCTTAGATACAGAGATAGATTATATAGTGCAGCTTACTGTACATGTAACTAGCTAGTCTGGGAAGTGTGGGGGGGGTAATAATCATGGATTTTCCCAGCCTAATAATCTCAGCTCACAGCTGTCTACTTAGCCTTTACTAGTAATTAAAAAGGGGTGAACCCACAAAAAGTATGACATAGTGTCCCCCCTATTATTAATGGCCTGTAAAGGCTAGGCAGACAGCTGATGGCTGATAATAGCCTAGGACAGGGCAATAGATTTTGGCCCCCTCTCAGACTAAGAAAATCGGCTCTCAGGTGCCCTAGAAATGGCACATCAATAAGATACATCAATTCTGGCACTTAGCCTCTGCTCCTCCCACTTGCTTTGGTGCGGTGGCAAATGGGGGGATAGTATTGGGGTTGATGCCAGCTTTGTATTGTCAGCTGACAGCATGCCCAGGGGTTAGTAATGGAGAGGCGTGTATAAGGCGTGCCCTTATTACTAACCCCATAGTCAAAACTCCCCACCCTCTTTTACCCATTTAAATTACAAAAAAAAAAAAGAAGCAAACTTATACTCACATGTCAGCAGATAATCCATGTATCACACGTGGATGAGCCATTTCTGGGGCAGCTGAGGGCTGATGTTATTAGCTTGGCAGGGGGAAAATATCCATGGCCCCTTCCTAGACTATTAATGTCAGTCCGCAGCTGTCTGCCTAGTCTTTGCTGGTTATTAATATGGGGGACCCCACTTTTTTGGGGGGGGTTCATCTCTTATTAGTAAAGGCTAAGTAGACAACTATGAGCTAGCATTAATAGCCCAAGAAGAGTCACATGTATTACCCCCTTCCCAGACTATAAACATCAGCTCCTAGCTGTCGGCTTTCCCTCAGCTGGTTGAGAAAATTAAATATCTATTCTAACGGCTCACACTATTAATTTACTGTACTCAGGCAATGAAATGTCTGGTTTCCTATCAGATGGGTGAGTAACAAAAAAAAATAAAATAAAAAAATTTGCTGATGAACACGGAATCTTTAATATAACGCTGTAAGCGTCACTCTGTCCGAAGCCTTTATAGACTGCGCAAGCACGACGCGCCTGTGCAGTCTGGCTCAAGACAGAGTGAGGCAGCCAGCGGTGAGGCGTGTGTATGGCGTCGGAGATGGCGGTACCGTACACACTGCATACCGCTATCTCCAACGCCATACTTACATACCTGACCGGGAGGAGCGTTGCCGCGGCGCTTCTCTTCGCCTGAAGACCGGGGCTGGAGTGCAGCCGGAATCACGCTGCACATGTGTGATCCGGTGCCCTTTTACTGAAGACACACTTACAGTGTGTCTTCAGCAATATGGCGCCGGGCCGGAATCGCGCATGCGCATGCGCATAGCGCGATCCGGCGCCATGTTACTGAAGACATACTTTTACTGATGACACACTGAAGACAGCGCTATGAGCATACGCGATTCCGGCCGCATTCCTGCCCCGGCCTCCAGCAGAACAGCGCTGGAGCACAAGAAAGAAGGGCGAGTATAAATGGTTTTTTTTGTGTATTTTTAATAGGAGTGAGGGGGCCATGCAAACCACGATAGGGGGGTGAGGGGGACATGCATACCAGGATTGGGGGGTGAGGGGGCCATGCATGCCAGGATAGGGGGGGATGAGGGGTACCATGCATACCAGGATTGGGGGATGAGGGGTACCATGCATACCAGGATTGGGGGGTGAGGGGACCATACATACCAGGATTGGGGGATGAGGGGGCCATGCATACCAGGATTGGGGGGTGAGGGGACCATACATACCAGGATTGGGGGATGAGGGGTACCATGCATACCAGTATTGGGGGGATGAGGGGTACCGTGCATACCAGGATTGGGGGATGAGGGGTACCATGCATACCAGGATTGGGGGATGAGGGGACCATGCATACCAGAATGAAGATTGGGGGGGTACCATGCATACCAGGATAGGAATGAGGGGTGCGATGCGTACCAGGATAGGAGGGTGGCAGCACATAGCAGGATAGGAGACCATATACCAATAAAAATGCTCACCACCCGGGAGTAGAACGGGTTCATAGCTGGTTAACAATAGTCAGAGTGCAATCTGATTTTTTTTTTATTTTTTATTTTTTTATCGGATTCCACCCGTCCATTTTAAACACAGATGAGTATGAGCCCTTATGTGCACAAACAGCAGGTATCATACACCTGTCACATTCATTGGAATAAGTCACAATACATAATGCAATATTTAATCATAT
Organism: Dendrobates tinctorius; assembly: GCF_039654945.1. Lineage (NCBI taxonomy): Eukaryota > Metazoa > Chordata > Amphibia > Anura > Dendrobatidae > Dendrobates > Dendrobates tinctorius. The sequence goes on from NW_027361806.1 coordinate 1,940,018, forward strand.
AGTACGTTATACCACAAATCATTAACGGTATGTTCATGTGACTTATTTTCCAGCATTTTTGTGCAGTATATTTGGTGTGTAAAATAAGCAGCGGTTTACAGTACCAGCAAAATTAATGAAATCTCATGCAACTGCTGTTTTTTTCTCCCTCCGCTTATATCTAGCCCTGCTGCATTTCTGCCAAGATGCAGCACATCAATTCTTTTAGTAGTTTTGCAGCACTTTTCACCCATTCAAATTAAGGAGTGAAAAATGCAGTTAGAAACGCTGTAAAAAAAAAAAAAAAAAAACACGCATACTGTACGCAGAAAAGAAAAAAAACTCTGCAAAAAATGCAACATCTAAATATATTCTAATAGTTTAGCAATCAGCCGACTTTACCTCTGGGTCTTTCCAGAAACCAGCGCATCGGTTTATGCAGTAAATGCTGAGGATAACCGTTGCACCTGCGGGAAAATAAGGGAAAAATAATAATTTATTACAAAATTGAAGAAAATGCCTCACTATGGAAATGAGGCCGGACAGCGCTCAGTGGTCGCTGGCACTGCAGGGGTTCCGAAAAATAAATGTATGGAATCTCTGCCACCTGGCGGTCTTATTTAGTACTGCAACTTTTTTTTTCTTCTCCATATTGTCCATGTATTGTATCCGAGGCACCTTATAGTGAGGACCGTTCATTGTTTTAATTGTCAGAGTATTTAGTACACACTCATTTCATGCGCTGCAACAGCTAGCTCTGTACTGATGCCCTGCAAAGCCGGCTGTTATTCCATGTTGTGGTGCACTTATAGCTGCTGCTATGAGCGGTGACTAATTGCTCAGGGGGGATCTGTGTCCTTCCGGTGTTTTGCAATAGTGATTTTGGCAGCGTTTATAAAATGAGGGATTATTGAGCTTTTATTTATTTAGGAACTGGTGTTGAGTATATAGGTTAAGTAAGGTTAAACTAAAGGGCCCGTCACACTAAGCGATATCGCTATGTCTGATACTTACCTCCGACCGCTCCCCCGCTGGTTATTGCTGATCGCGTGAGAACGTCCTGGGCCGTTTCTCGTCGGGCGCTTCCTGCGGCGCTTCCTGCTGTGACGACGAGCGACGCGTGGAGCCGGGCGGGAGGACGTCTTCATCGCCTGGTGTGACAGGTAAGTAGCGACCCCCGACCGCTGCTATGTCGCTGGTGAGATCTTCCTGTGTGGCAGCTCACTAGCGACCACTTAGTAATGTACCAGCGATCCTGACCGCGTCATATCGCTGGTCGGGATCGCTGGTGCATCGCTAAGTGTGACAGTACCTTAAGGCCTCATTCACACACGAGTGTCAGTTTTATAAAAAAAAAAAAAAAAAAAAGTCGCTGACCTGCAGGAAGACTCCAACCATCACAGAATGTAATCGGTTTGCTAAGTTTCCGGGCGACTCCAGGTACTGGGGGATACAGGCGCAGGCCCTCCTTAATGCACATTGTAGTATAGGGGATCTTTCCGAGGTCTTCCCTGCAGAAATATTCGGATGCTGTAACCCTAAAGAATTTTAGCTTTACGTGTAAAGAGTACAACTTAATCATACCCATGTTGTCCATTATAAGAGATGGGTTTGGCTGACATTTAATTTTTTGGTTTCATGGAATGGCCACAGCGTTCTGAATTTTCTTTAACCACTAAAGTAAATTATTATTATTATTTCATTTTAGTGGTTAGAGACATTTCAGAACTTTAATAATATTATTGTTAATAAATCATTAACAATATTTTAATAAAAATCAGGATTTTATCTAACCACTTAAAAAATAATAATTTGGTGCTTAGGAAATTCAGAAAATAGAATTATTATTAAAAAAAAAAAATCAGAATTTTCTCTAACAATGTAAATAAAAGATTAATATTTTATTTTAGTGGTTAGATAAAATTCAGAACTTTACTAAAAATAATAAATGATACAATTTTGATATCACAGTGATCGTACTGACCTGGAAAATTATATTACCAGTTCATTTTTGCTGTACACTGACTATTGAAAAAAAAACCAAATCATCCCCCCCCCCAAAAAAAAAAACAAAAAAAAACTTGTGAAATTATTTTTTTCAAAATTACGCACCATTCAAGACTATTTTCACCCCAATTTTCCAGTACACTATATGGTAAACTGAATGGAGTTGTTCAAAATTACTACTCATCTTGTAAAAAATCACGTCCTTCTATGGCTATGTGGGTAAAAAAAAAAAAAAGTTGTAGCTTTTGGAAGAAAGGCGGGGGAGAAGAAAAAGAACAAAAGTGATAATTGGACTTATCAGAAAGGGTTCAAGACCTGCAAAATCCCTTTAAATCACACAATTCAAATATCTGTGGCATTGCTCCCGCGCATCCATCCCCCTACTCTGGAACTCTCTACCACAACATATCAGACTCTCACCTACCATCGAAACCTTCAAAAGAACCTGAAGACCGACCTCTTCCGACAAGCCTACAACCTGCAGAAACCACCGATCCACCAAACCGCTGCACAACCTGCTCTACCCTCGCCTACTGTATCCTCACCCATCCCGTTGTAGATTGTGAGCCCTCGCAGGCAGGGTCCTCTCTCCTCCTGTACCAGTCGTGACTTATATTTTAAAAGATTACATGCGAGGAGGGGTATACATAATACATACAAGTACAGTAAAGTGCCATGGATTAAATGGCGCTATAATAATAAATAATAATTGCTGCGATGAGTCCCACCATTCCACTGTGTCCCGACTTCCTAAGACCCCTCTAATCTCCTCCCGACATTTCTCCTGGTGCTCGGGGTGCTTTGCCAAGGTATATAATATCCACGAGATCCCGCTGGCCGTTGTATCATGTCCCTCAAACATGAAGGTGTCCACCTCTGCCCGCAGGTCCTCATCCGACAGTCCATGACCATTCTCATCCTAGAACCACACATAAGAGTAGAGAATTATACCAGGACAGCGTAAATTACAAATAATGATGCTTACACTGATAGTAAAGTCCAGGGTTCGGCACTCACCTTCGCACACAGAAGGATATCAAGAAAATCCAGATGTCTCCTTTGACCGATTTTGTCCAATTCTTTCTCATTTTTCAGCGACTCCTTCCTCTGCTTAATAACTTTATCTAGGATACAATCCACAATGGAAATTACTTTAATTCTGCAGATATTCCACTAATATGAAGGGAAGGTGCAGCGTTGCATTATCCTGCGAAATGCGTGGGAACAAACTTCTTAAATGGAAAAATTGAAGAGTAGAATTTATTCTTACTGTATCATAAGAAAAGACATTCATGAGTGATAAATGTCTGATTGCTTGGGGTCTAAAGGGGAGGGAGCCCTGTGTGTATGGCGTGGCCATTAGCATGTCCGACCACTGCTCCATTCACTGTCTATAGGAGAGGTGGTCGCACATGCTCACAACCGCTCCATTCATATAGGGGACTTTAGACTCAGCATCAGAGGAGGTCTCAGCACCTAGACCCCCAACAACTTATTTGCCTTATGGATAGGCAATATATTATATTTGTGGGACACATACTTTAAGATGATAGATATTCTGGATAGAGTTGGACCCATAGTATCACGTGCCCATACTAGGAAGCGGCCTATCTTCATCCTGTTCATTTAGACACTGTTCACATGTTCAGGTTTTAAATACATTAGATAGGGACTGTTTCAATAGGGTTACCTTGACGCGGTGAAGCAGCTTGATAGACATTTTTTTGCAAAAAAAGGATCGACTAAATACCCTGTATTTGCCATCATCTTTTCATCAGCACTTGCTGACTACTGTTATGTTTTACTGCAGGATATTTCTGCACAATTGTCATTCTGTGCTCTCTGTTTATGTATATAGATGTATAGATGGACCCTACCTGTATGTTCATGTGCTATTTTCAGCGCTCGCCGGTTGCGAAATCCTTCTGGGCTCAGGTAGTAGATTAAGTCAAAATGGTAAATGAAGCGACGGAACCTGTGGTCCACTAGGTAAGACAGCTCGTACACCGCTTTAATGTAGGCATTTTCACTGCCAGGACAAAAATCAAGATCCGATTGTAGCAAAGTAAATGTGACAGATAAATCAACAGTGAAGATTCTAAAATCGTCAAGCAATTTTAGAAGTTAAAACGGTTATAGCAGACAGGGAGTGATTAGCTCAGCCTCAGGGGATACTGGGAAAGTTGTGTGTTCTGGACATTCAAGAGTAAGGTGTGTGCTAGAGCAGGGTTCCTCAACTCCAGTCCTCAAGGCCCACCAACAGATCATGTTTTCAGGATTTCCTTTGTATCGCACAGGTGATGCAATTATCACCTGAGCAATACTAAGGAAATCCTGAAAACATGATCTGTTGGTGGGTCTTGAGGACTGAAGTTGGGGAACCCTGTGCTAGAGAGTCTCCTGCCACACTGAGACCAGCTGTATAGCCCAGTTCTTCCAGGGAAGCAATTGCTGTAATCATAGAAGCAGTCAGGACAGCCAGGAGCATCTCTATTACCTCAAGATCGAAGTGAGAGAGCTATAGCACCGGACTCATCCCCTTTCCCCCACCTCACTGCATGACTTATGGATATGGGCCTCACTGCATGAGCAAGGTACAGTTCTGCTTAGGATAAGACACGGTGTATGAAGAAAAGTTATCTGTGAAGAGACCTTCATATATGTTGTTGAAGCATTGCATGAAGATAAGTCATTCTGTGTTATGAAAAGAAACTTGAATAAAACCCCTGTGATCAACTCCAGCTGAGAACTGTGTCATAGCTATGTGCCGGCAAACTGTTACTTCCCCTCTACTATGAAGAATTATAATTAATGGTCGCCCTGAATAAGATTTCCCTAGGATTTCAAAAAGAACTCATGTTTCCTTTGTATTGCCTTCATATTCTGAGTGGCATGCATGCAACATAAGGCTCAAACCATGTTCCTTTAATATCATACAAACCTTAAAAGAATGTTCTCAAAATTTAAAGATGTAGGCAGGGGATGATCTCACGTTTGCTGAAAGTCCAACCTACTGAAACCCCCAATGATCCCAAATGGAAGGGATCCCCAACTCCAGTCCTCAAGGCCCACCAACAGGTCATGTTTTCAGGATTTCCTTAGCATTGCCCAGGTGATAATTGCATCACCTGTAGAATGCAAGGGAAATCCTGAAACATGACCTGTTGGTTGGCCTTGAGGACTGGAGTTTGGGAACCCTGGTGTATGCGATTGGTCAAGAAAGTTCAGTTCAGCGCTCTGCTAATCCTGCCAGTCCCTTAGAAAATGAAATTGGGAAGCGATGTATCCTCAACCTCCACTACATATAGATGGAGCTCCTCTTTTTTTTTTTTGCAGAAAAGCAATGTGAATGGCGACCAATGGTCACATCCGAGGTATACGCCAGGAACTTTCCTGGCACATTTGCCCAATGAGCATGGTACAGCCCTGGGGTCTGAGGTTTCAGGTGTCTCCATTCCATCATTTACCTGTCCGTCTGGCAGTTGCTGCTGTAGCTGAAGGCGCATTTCATGATGGAGTCGAGGGTCATGAGGCTCACATGATGGAAAAGCTCCACTGATTTCTCATTTGGTACCAGCTGCTCCCATTTTTCCTACAAGAAAGAGATTTGATCATTGACGTTTGTTACTCTCCAGCCAAAGGACTGAACATCTGAAGATTATCCCAAGGACTTGGTTAGATGTAAAGTCCTAGTCTCTCCAATAAACACAAAAGAGGACATTACTAAACAATAGGTCCATGGGCTCAAAGCTTGTAGCCAGTGCAGAGTCCCCACACCGTGATTCTCCAGATAATGGAGGCTACATGAACCGAGTGACATTTATTGGAAACGGTAATTACCAACATGATCTTGGTGCAGTCGCTCATTAGCATCACATACGGCTTGAGGACATCGTAGTGAAATCCTGGAGTGATCAGACGACGATGTTGGAACCATCTCTGCCCCGAGGAGACCAGCAATCCTTCCCCTAGGATAAATAACGACATGTGCTCCTCCATACTGCTGATTGTATGAGCAAAAATTCTGCAGCACATCCACATAGTTTTAAAATGTTTGAGCAGCCTTATACTCGTACTGTGTCATTTTCATAACACACGTCCATTGTCTTTTTCAGGAACCCAGTCCATACATAATTCCCATCACAGCTTTTTCACATGCATTTTAAGGGTCGGATATTGCTACATGAAATGTACATTTTGGTTTTCAGGCATATTACTCACCAATCCAGGGGACTATAAATCTGTAGGCAGCGTCATCTTTTGGGTCTAAAAGCAAAAAAAAAAATTAGATACATAAAAAGGTGCACAATAAACAGTAACTCATAACTTAGTGGGGTTTCTACCAAGTTAATAAGTTATCCACTATGGATACGATAGGGAGGACGAGCTTGCGTACTTCCGCTCCATTCATTCCTTATGGGACTACTGGAGACAGCGGTGTGCTCTACTCGGCTACCTTTGCCAGTCTTATAGAGAATGAATGAAGAGGAGCTTCACATGCTTGACCTCAAATCCATGTAGATGGAGCTCTTTGGAGTTTTTGGACCCCGAATGATCAATAATTTATCCACTATCCTATTCTAGCTCTAAAAGGGGGGGGTGTCACTGGTCCTGTTTGTACAAAGTACAAAAAAAACTACAGCAAAACTGAAAGAAAAGACCCGAATCACATATTGGTATAAAAACCAAGTAGAGAAAAAAAGTCCTCCAAAGGCAATTTGTACAAAAAAAAAAAAAAAAAAAAAAAAGAAATGTATTTTATTAATGAGAAATATTGCACAAAATATATAAAAAAAAAAGAAGAAATAGTAAACCGTACAGAAACTGGAAAATAGCACGACACTGGGTGGATGAAAAATGTTGGTACCTAATATATGGGCCACATTAAATATAGCAGATAGAGACACATACAAGATAAATAATACATGCAAAAATACATAAAGTGCTTGTGCAACAATAAAATAGTTATAAAGTTAAACCTCAAACAGTTCACCATTATATCTCATATATTACACCACAGATAGTTCATCATTGTATCTCGTGCTAAAAGCTGGTCATGTGTTCCACAGAACTTGTAACATACTAGTGCACAAAACTAATTAAACCACAGACATTGCTGGTCTTTCCAGATCTAATCTTCTCAGAGGGAAGAAAAAAAACCCCTTAGAAATAATGGAGCAAATGATTACAAGTATAAAGAGAAGGTTAGGTATGGAGAGTGCACCTCACTGGCATAATAAACAGTTCAAAAGGCACATGAATTATATTTACCCAGAGTTTACCCAACAGTTCAGTTCAAAGGCGGGCCACTAGATTATTACACGGGATGGAGGCCGCTCATATGATGAAAGGTTGGAAAAGTTGGGCTTCTTTCGCTAAGGGGAAAAAAAACAACAAAACAAACAAACCCCCACCTCCGATGAGATCTCATTTACATGTATAAATATATGTGTGGCCAGTACAATACACTGGCCCTTGACTTATTCCTTCCAAAGATCATACTAAGAACCAGGGGGCACTCATTACGGGTGGAAGAAAGGCGATTCCGCCAGCTAACTAGGAAAGGGTTCTTTCCAGTTAGAGCAGTCAGACTGTGGAATTACGACTATACGAGGTCGTAATGGTCGACACTAACAGCTGTTATACAAGGGCTGGATGATTTCCTTGATACACTAATATATGTGGATAATAGTTAATTTAGTGATAAAAGTGTACAATTGGTGAAGAAAAAGGTTGAACTTGATTTGATGGACAGAGGTCTTTACATGTTTTTTCAGTCTAAGCAACTATAACACTGTTTTGATTAAAAAAAAAAAAAAAAAGCATAAAAACCCATCCCACCACATGGCTCCCCCTTTTTTAGCTAGGCATTATATCTCTACAGCTTCCCATGGACAGTCGGGCCCCGGTCCTGCCCCCATCTATATTGAGGTTGACTGACACACAGCAAGGTTTTAATGCTAGAGACAGGACCGCCCCGATGGGTCACCTTGTCGTGGTGGGATGACTTTTACGCTTTTTTGATCAAAATAGTGTTAGCCAAGTCCCCTATGTTATTTTCGTGTGCAATTACTATTTACTTGCTCCAGGGTATTTGCCCGTTTTGTTTTCTTCTTGGGCTTTGTTTGTTAGATGGCCACAGTGTGAACGTGCTTCTACACCAGCGCACATATTGCGACTTATCTTCTGGCTCCTTTTTTTGCTTGAACGGTAAGGTGCCGTGGTTTTTGAACAGCAAAAATACACAGGGTAAAAAAAAAAAAAAAACTTCACCAAAAACTCACCGTGTGAACTTAACATTGTGCTGCCATCAAAATAATTATTCTAAGCAGGAGATGTGCTGTCAGTAACACGACGCTGGATGGGGACAGAATGACGCTCCCATCATTAAATAAGTGATTGGCGCTGGTTAATGGGCTGTAATCGGTCACATCTGATCACATCACTCAAACTAACTTAAAAAAAAAATGTCCATTCACTGTAGATGAAGTGACAATAACTAAAAGGCCGAGGGTGGGGGGAGGGTCACACAACCATATTGCATCTCATCCAAGAAAAATCGGGCTGATTAGGCTAATCATAAATCAGAGCCTGATCACAGTGTGATCCGATTTTCTCCATTGTGTCAGTCCGTGGAAATCATACTGCACTCAGATGTCATCCAAGTGCAGTCCAATGTTTTTCACAGATTCACTGATTTGCATGGCCAAGTGCCATCTGAATATGGGATGCAAATCATGTCTGCTGCAATTTTTTTCCTCACACAGACTGGGGAAGAAGAAAAAAAAAAAAAAAAAAAATCAGACATGCACCTTCCCATATAATACCACTGGTCCAAGTGTGATCTGATGCTTTGTCAGATCACATTCAGACCAAAAATATGGTAGTCTGCACGATCCCAAATGCTATATAATCCTCTACTGCGGTAATACCAGGACCTGATCAGAAATATTTTGGCACTTTTTGGGCTCTTACCTTGTCTGGCCAAAACTGCCTTTGCGTAATCCGGGTGAGTAATTATAAGAGATGCATAGAAATTACTGAGCCACAAAGTAAAGCCGTAGACGTGCGACTGTGCACACTCGTAAACCAGGTCCAAGTCCTTTCCAACCTGCAAAATCTTCAAAAGAAACGTAGATCAGAATCGCTGGTTCAGGGTCAGGTCTAACGGGCGGCTCTTGCTCCAGTAGGTACCATTATATGCCCAGCAGTGTTCCTTCTCTTATGGTAATGCCCTACATCCTATATCTCAGTGATCTTTGCATAATGTGCGGGAATACATAATCATCTCATTTTTTGAGAAAATGATCCTAGGTTCACAAAAAAATAAAATAAAAAGTATGACTCAATGAAAGTTTTTATGCATTTACCCCATTTTTGGCTTTTTTCCATGGACAGGTTCAAGCTGGTAAATAGTTGCTTAAGGACATTCAATATGGCTGCAACTCTCAGCTTTCTGCTTTATCATGACTGGTTATCAAGAATAGAGAGAGGGATCCCCACACTGTTAAAAAAAAAAAAAACAGCATTGGGTCCCCCCAATTTTGAGAACCAGCCAAAATAAAGCAGACAGTTGAGGGCTGGTATCCTCAGGCTGCTAAAGGGCCATGGATATTGCCCCCCCAGCCAAAGAATAGCACTCTGCAGTCGCTCCTGAAAAGGCACATTTTTTAGATCGGCCAGTTCTGGCTCTTTGCCCTGCACTTCCCACTTACCCTGTGGCAGTGGCAAGTGGGGTAATATTTGTGGGGTTGATGTCACCTTTGTATACGTCTGTAAACTTTTTATTGGATCGGTGGTAATAATCTTATTTTGTGCTCACGTCAGAGGGTCCCTCATAGCACAGACCCGGTAGCGATTGTTACACCCCTGAATATACCCTTGGTTTCAATTCATTTGTGAATTTTCATATTGCTGCTTTCTCTCAGACTTCTTCCTGCGCTTCACATGTTCACACTTTAGTTTGTCTGTCCTGTTTTTCCAGGAACAGAGAAAAGGAATTCATGTCTAAAACAGGTCAGTTGCATAACTAATGCAAATGGAAGCAAGGGGGCCCCCTCTCGGGTTTCGGTAATTAGAACAGAAAAAAAGTGCATCATCCAGAATTTTTTTTCCTGTTCTAAAACACTAGCACATAATGGAAAGTAGACAGACTCCCTAACAATCACTGGGGTCCCGCTGCATCCATTTGCATCAGTTAGGCCGGTTTCACATTTGCGTTTCAGGGCGCAGCGACGGCCTGTGCACGGCCGCTGCTAAGCCCCGCCCCTGTCACGCCTCTGCCGGTAGCTCCGCCTATCGGCGCATGACGCTGCATGCGTCCTCTGTCTTTATCACTGGGGACGCAGGCCGTGCGCAGTATGCGTTTGGCGGCGCATGCGTCCTTTTGACGGTGCGCCGACCAGCGCCAAACGCAACCTGTTGCAATTTGGTTGCGCTCGGCGCACCGTCAAAAGGACGCAAGCGCCGCCAAACGCATACTGCGCACGGCCTGCGTCCCCAGTGATACAGATAGGGGACGCAGGACGCATGCAGCGTCATGCACCGATAGGCGGAGCTACCGGTGGAGGCGCAGCAGGGGGCGGGGCTTAGCAGCGCCCGTGCACAGGCCATCGCTGCGACCTGAAATGCAAATGTGAAACCGGCCTTATGCAACGATCCGATTTGGACATTAAGGCCGGGATCACACATGCGAGAAACACGGCCAAGTCTTGCATGTTAATACCCGGCACTCGGATTGGAGCTTGCGGCCATATAGCAATACATGGAGCCGCACGCTCCACTCCCGAGTGCCGGCGGCAGTGCTGGGTATTAACATGTGAGACTCGTCCGTGTTTCTCGCATGTGTGATCCCGGCCTAATTCCATTTCTCTTTTAGTAAAAGCAGAAAATCTGAAACTTAATCTCCGAACGAAAGTGTGAACACAGCCTTAACTGAGAAAAGGATACGGTTGCGTCTATCCGCCATTTCACTTGTAATAGAGACTCCAATCTGCAAAATCATTTTATAGGAATAAAGTGGCATGGGTTGCCCATTGACTTCCATTGTTAAAAAAAAAAAGTTTAACATAAGCATAAAGCTTTTATTGCATCCTTTTGTATGGAAAGTCCAACAGACCATGCTTTATTAAAAAAAAAAAAGGCACATTGCTACATGAAGCTCTCCTGAGCCAACAGGACACCGTTTCATCACGTTTTTTTTTTTACATATGTATTACTTATTTTTTTTAAGTTTTTTATACCTGAAGGTCATTGGAAGGATGCAGGAACTTAAGACAAGTGTCATCTATATGCCCAAAATAAACCAATCTATGAAAGATAAAATGACGCCTTACCTCTCGCGCATTGCCATACAGCCAGTGACACAGGGGACTTGGAAATGGTCGGAATGCCGCCACCAGATCCCTCCAGATCAGAAAGAGCGTAGAGACCTTAAAAATCAAGTAGAGCAGACCAAGCCAAGCAGCCCAATGCCAGAGAGCTGTGATCTGCAGGGAAAGCATGGCAGCGGCCAATGTGCACAATGCAATGCCAGCCTTGGTGACCGGTGACTGCACTAAAGCGCCATGGATGTGGCTACAGAAGTGAAATGGTGGCTAGTGCAGGCCTAGGAAAAAGCTGCAGATGGCCAATGTGTTATATACAAGAGGAGGAGGTGGATTTGTTATACAATGCAGGGAAAGAGGAAAAGGGAGTGGGAAGGCGTAGCTGCTGCTGCTGCTGCTGCCTGCCCTTTACCTGTCAATCCTGCCCAGCAAGTATTCTGTAACTCCCTCCTCGCATCCAGCTGTATGATGATTGGGAAGGGTCAAAGTTTTATGAAAACAGTTTCCAAACTTTTCCCGTAATTTCCCCGTTTTTGTTTCAGGAAAAAGTACATACAGTTCAATATGATGGTGGAGAAGCGAGCACTAAAGAGTAACGAAACTTTAATTTTTTTTGTCATTTTGTCCAGCATGGAAAGTTATGAAAGTTTGCAAATCACTTTATTAAGGGGATTGGTGTTCAGTCCTGTAAATATATAAATAATATGCAAGTAGCTTCCTTTCCTTCAGTCCATTTGCCTGCCTGCAGCTGCAATGATATCATTAGGAGTACAGATGATGGCAGTGATGGGCCAGCACTGGTCTCCTCCTTTGGGTGTTGCGCTAATCAGAAGAATCTCCAGCAGGAGGCTGGACAGACACTTGTCACATGTATAATTAATTATAAAAAAAAACATGCTTCATCATATACAAAAAAAAAAAACCCTGGTGTGCTGACCCCAGCTGCCAAATTATCCTCAACCAGTTCCCACAATCCATCTCTTCTGACCCAGCAGGCTGGACTATAAATTTAGAGCCATCCTTAGGGGTGCACGCATGTGGGGGTGCACGCATCACAGAAGCAAAGCGTCACGAAGCTAAGCGTCGTGATACAGCAGTTATTACATGGCAGTGAGTCAGGTAACCCACACTCTGCTGTCCCTTTTATCCATGTGCTTTATTCCTATCCTCCTATGTTCTCTTGCAATCCACTTTCACCGACCAATCCCCCCTCCATCACGACTCATATACATCAGCTCCTCTCTCATTCCTTCTCCCATGTACAGCTCCCATGCACTTCTCACCTTCTTGAAAAACCTCAGCCCATCTTGCCCAAACACACTGCACAAACAATCTTCATACAATTCCAAAAAACTACTTGCTCTTTATCTTCCTGCTCCTACTAATTTCAGGGGACATCTCCCCCAACCCCGGTCCACCATCCCCCAACCTCAATCCCTACCCTACCTCACATCGAAACCTTAATAATCTTACTAATATTATTTGCACTCCTTCATCTTTCTTTTAATTGTGCCCTTTGGAATCCACGGTCTGTATGCAACAAGCTTCCTTTCCTACACAATTACTGTCTGAAAAACTCTCTGAATCTGTTGGCCCTCACGGAAACCTGGATTCAGGATTCTGACACTGTCTCTCCCGCTGCCATTTCCCATGGTGGCTTACAATTCTCCCATTCCCCGAGACCGACAAACAGACCTGGTGGTGGAGTCGGCATACTCCTGTCCCCACAATGCATTTTCCAGGTCATCCCCCCCAGTTCCATAACTCTCATTCCCTTCTTTTGAAGTCCACACCATCAGGCTATTTCATCCCCTCTCCCTCAGAGTAGCGGTCATATACCGGCCCCCAGGCTCACCCACCCACTTCCTGGACCATTTCTCTGCCTGGCTGCCGCACTTCATGTCCTCAGAACTACCAGCCCTTATCCTGGGAGACTTCAACATCCCCATTAACAGCCCCACTTCCACATCTGCATCCCAGCTTCTATCACTAACCACTTCTCTAGGCCTCTCACAGCTCTCAACCTCTGAAACACACAAAGATGGTAACACCCTGGACCTGGTTTTCGCCAGGCTCTGCTCAATCTCCTACCTAGATAACTCACCGCTTCCCCTCTCTGACCACAACATTCTCTCCTTTGCACTCACAAATCCTCGCTCACCCCAGCACCCTCCTACCTACCATTCAGTCAGAAATCTACAAGCCATTAACCCTCATACACTTTCAGACTCCCTACACTCACCAATCTCTTCTTTGTCCTGTCCTGATCTAGCTGTACATCACTTCAATGACACTCTTAGAAGCACCCTTGACCAAGTAGCTCCCCTCACCCTCAGAACCTCCAAACACAGAGAGAAACAGCCCTGGCTCACATCACAAACCCGATTTCTCCAGCGATGCTCTAGGTGTGCTGAACGCTTATGGAGGAAAACACGCACACCAGAAGACTTCATACACTTCAAATTTATGTTAAGGACATATAACTCTGCCCTTCACCTCGCCAAACAGACCTACTTCACCACCCTGATCTCCTCACTATCCAACAACCCCAAGAAACTTTTTGACACCTTTCACTCCCTCCTCAGGCCAAAAGCACAAGCCCCTATCCCAGACATTTGTGCTGATGACCTGGCCTCCCACTTTATAGAGAAAATAGACAATATCCGCCAGGAAATCCGCTCCCAATCACCAAGTTCAGTGACTCCCATCCCTCCCTGCATTACCCCTGGCTCACTCTCCACATTCGATCCCATCACAGAAGAAGAAGTCTCCAGGCTCCTCTCCTCTTCTTGTCCGACTACATGCACAACCAACCTCATTCCCTCGCATCTCCTCCAGTCTCTCCCTCCAGTCGTCACAACTCACCTATCTACAATCTTTAATCTCTCCCTCTCCTCTGGCATTTTCCCCTCCTCCTTCAAACACTCTATCATTACTCCATTACTAAAGAAACCCACCCTCGACCCATCCTGCACAAACAACTACAGACCAGTCTCCAATCTCCCCTTCATCTCTAAACTCTTGGAGCGCCTGATATACTCCCGCCTTACCCGTTACCTCTCCACTCACTCCCTCCTAGACCCTTCACAGTCCGGTTTCCGCCCCCTACATTCGACAGAAACTGCACTCATCAAAGTGACCACTAACCTTCTGACAGCAAAACATAACGGTGACCACTCTCTGCTCATTCTTCTCAACCTTTCTGCAGCTTTCAACACTGTTGACCACCCTCTCCTACTCCCTAGGCTCCAGTCACTAGACATTAAGGACACTGCTCTCTCCTGGTTCTCCTCCTATCTTTCTGACCGCTCCTTCAGTGTTCTGTTCTCTGGCTCCACTTCATCTCCTCTTCCTCTCACTGTCGGGGTACCTCAGGGCTCAGTCCTTGGCCCCCTTCTCTTCTCTCTCTACACAGACCCAATTGGACAGACCATCAGCAGATTTGGCTTTCAGTACCATCTTTATGCTGATGACACACAACTATACACATCATCCCCTGACCTTACCCCCGCTGTACTGCAGAACGCTACTGACTGTCTGTCTGCAGTCTCCAACATCATGTCTGCACTCGATCTGAAACTCAACCTCTCCAAAACTGAACTTCTTCTGCTCCCGCCATCTACTAACCTCCCTAAATCTGACATTTCCCTCTCCGTGGGTGGCACCATAATAACACCCCGACAGCAGGCGCGCTGTCTGGGCGTTATGTTTGACACCAATCTCTCCTTCACCTCCCATATACAATCTCTTGCCCGCTCGTGCCGCTTACACCTAAAGAACATCTCTAGAATCCGCCCTTTTCTCACCATGGAAACAACAAAAACCTTCACTGTCGCCCTGATCCACTCCCGCCTGGACTACTGTAACGCTCTATTAAATGGCCTCCCCCTCACTCGACTCTCCCCTCTCCAGTCTATCCTTAATGCAGCAGCCAGGGTTGTCCATCTGGCTAATCGTTTCTCAGACGCGTCCACTCTTCGCCAGTCGTTACACTGGCTGCCCATTCATTACAGGATACAATTCGAAGTACTTGTTCTGACCCACAAAGCTATCCACAGTGCGGCACCCCCTTACATCTCCTCCCTCATTTCTGTCTATCGGCCTAACCGACCACTGCGCTCTGCAAATGACTTTCGACTAACCTCTGCCCTAATCCGTACCTCCCACTCCCGACTCCAAGACTTCTCCCGTGCTGCGCCAATCCTCTGGAATGCTCTACCCCAAGATATTAGGACCATCCACAATTTGCATAGTTTTAGGCGCTCGCTCAAAACACATTTGTTCAGAGCGGCCTATCACATTCAGTAATCAAAGTCATTTATTGCTTGTGTGTAGCCTATTCACTATCTTCATCTATCCCCCACCCCCTGAAGATGGCTGGACCATCATTGTAAATACATAATTGTAAATACAAACCTGTGCTTTGTATCACCCCCACCTCATTGTAGACTGTAAGCTCCCACGAGCAGGGTCATCTTATTTCGCTTTAATTATTGTATTGTTAACGTTATTACTTATGACTGTTGTGTTTGAAACTGTTCAACTGTAAAGCGCTGTGGAATATGTTGGCGCTATATTATTATTATTATTATTATTATTATTATTATTATTATTATTATTATTTACAGACATCAACACAGTTATATCCTCAATAGAATCATATATTAATTACTTCCATGATGCTTCCATATACATATGATTCTATTGTGGAAGTAATTAATATGTGAGGATATAAATGTCTTGATGTCTGTATATGAAGAAGCTTGTTTTTTTTATAATTAATTGCACATGTGACACAAATAGTCATATAATTTTATTTATTTCTTTTACTTTTTTTATATAAATAAAATCCTTTATTTCTTTTATTATTTTTAATAAATACATTTTTTGATGGTGGTGATGGCTTGTCCGTTTGATGGACTTGTGAATTTCTTGCTCACGTGTCCTTTGAGTGAGTTCGGGTCTGTGGCTATGTACATATGGAAAATCCTTTTTTTTCTGTTTTTTCCTCAGTCTTCTTTTTTACCTTTTGACCATTTTCTTCTGTATTAATATACCTAAAAAGAGAATAAGGATGTATTAATATTATAATGATGATTTTTTTCACTTTTAATCTAATTGTGCCTTTCCAATCCTAGACTGTCATCTGGTGTATTATGCGCCAGCCCTAAGAACTTTGACACGGTTAGACATGCGATTGTTCCTTGGCGCCAGATTTGAATGTTTGTATCTATTTAAACGGTATGTAAAGATATTGTACACTTATGCATCTCCTGAGGAAGAAACTATGTGTACTTCGAAACACGTTGAGAGAAAAGTGAATAAAATGGCATCTTTTTCTATCTACAAGCCTGGATCGTTATTGTTACAGCAATCTGGTACTTTGAATCGGTCAATGGTTTGACCTGTGAATCCGCAGCAACTTTTGGCTCTGATGAGTCGTATATATGCCTTTACATTGTGGAATATTAGGTGAGTACAAGCTAAAATTATTTCTAAAAATTATCACCAGATAAGACCCTATTGGCACTTTTCTCTACTGGCAGCATTGGACATAGACTGTATTAACTGTAAAATGTTAACCATTTTTAAGCTTACAGGTGGCGCCATGGTCGGGGATGACCATATTTTAGAAGGGAGGCGTGTAAGGTGGTGACAGAGTCCATCACGTGTCTTCCCCTCTTTGGACTCTGTATACATGTATCACCTGCGGCACTTTGTCATTTACTATTGTTACTATTTACTACTCCCTCATAAGAAGAAGCTAATGTGAAACGTGCGTCGGGGCATCTCCCTGCAAACCAGGTTATGTATACCCTTTATATTTAAGTAGAATTTGCCTCTCTCACCTATTATCGGGCTGTTGCAATCTTTGGTAGCATGTTTGCACCTTAACCATTTAATATATCTGAGCATAGTTTGTCTCTCTTTTATTAATATAATTGATTATTGTAACACTTTACAGCATGTTTGCACTTTGATTAATATATTTTCCTTTAACACTATGGGATTCACCTTATGTATAATTTTAGCAAAGGAATATATTTAATGAGCACTAAGCACTTTACTGCCATCTAGTGGAGATATAAAGCAAACTAATATATATGTAAAAAACTCTGTGTGAAGGGCTACATACTTCTATATACTTCTTTGTATTAGGTTATAAGCTATAGTGATACTAACATTGAGATGTATTGGTAAAAATCCCTTTTTTTGGAGGTTTATATAAACATTTTTACTCTGTTAAATATTACATGCTCATTTATCCCTAAATAGGGTTGGTATATAATTTATATGCTATTTTTGCAAAATTTTGAACACTGAGCTTTAAACTTTTTTGTAAATCTGTATACTGAAGTTTCCACAAGCATTGAACTATATAAGCACTAATTGAATCTACAACTGTGGAAACTCTCCTTTGTGGAATTCTTCTGCGATTTTTTCATTATATGCTCTGAATATATCAACTTTGTTATGAAACTTGAATAATAGCTTATAACGTGGGTATTTATTCCTGTGGTTTCAGGTCCATATTTGTGTGTTTAACCACTAAAGACGAAAATTCTTTTTAATTTGTGTGTCAATTTTTGTTAAATAAAAATGATTAAATTTTACTTGGCATATGCTTCCATCAATTTATAGGTGATATTGTTAATGTAATGTTGCTGTATTGTTTATGTACTGTAATGCGGATGTATTTGATATGTGTTACTGTATGTATAGAAGTAGGGATAGCATAGGACAATAGTGGGATTAGATTAGTGGGGCACATTAGTGATAGGGAATCAGAGTCTATAGTAGATATAGTGAGCAATAGGGATTTTGTCAGTTGAGGGGGAGCTATAGAGTGGTGCCTCATAGAACAGTGAGATATAGGGAGGCACTTCCTGGTCAGTGGTTAGTCAGGATGCAGCAGTGAAGAGAGACAGTCTGCTAGCCATGGGGAAACAACTGCTAAGGCAGGAAGGGGCCCCAGGCTGGGTGTCCTGCAGGTGGTCACCAGTTTAGACAGAACAATTGCGATTGGTATCTAAAGCTTATGGCAGGGACTAGGGGGCAGCTGAGTTGGTGAGCCCGTTACCCTATAACTCGAAGCCGGACCAGGGGAATGGCAGAAAACTGGTGGGCCTAAAGGCTCGGTCGGGACAGAGATTGTCCGGAAGCGAGGCAGGGATTACCAGAAGTGAAGCAGGGATTGCCATAAGCAAGGCAGGGATTGCCAGAAGGAAGAGAAGGTGCCGGGAAGGCAGGGAAAGCTTGAGAGATGCCACTCTGTGTACACTATGCTGCATTTGTGATGGATACCCTTCTACTAAGTAAAGTTGAACTGTTGAAAAAGGACATTGTCTCTGAATTGGTTTGTGGAGCTCGTGGAAGCGGAGCCAGTGTGACAGAATCCGAGGGGACTCTGACTGTAAATGTGAGTGTACTGTTGTGCACGCTACACATGCAGCATAAGGGACATTATATTTCATCTGTGGGGTGCCAGGGTGTGGGAACACTACAGCTTGTTGCCACGACTACCAGCTGGTCTGCAATACACACTACTAGGACAACCCCTTCTTAATCTAAATGTTTGGTCCTGATAAGATAAACAAACCTATACTCACCTCCTGTGCCGGCTCTGTTCCAGCGGTGTCGGTACTCACGGTCACGGAGCTTTGATGCGGTGTAATGACACATGATGCTCAGCGCCCAATCAGTGCTGGCTTCACTATCTCCGCCTGATGGCTTGATGCTAACAGCGGAGACTACCCTGGGGACCTGTCTAGGTTTGCACAAGATGTTCCTACAGATCGTTCATCCATAAAGTCGCCATGGCTCGCGATCGAGACGAAGGTCATTAAATAAAATAAGATGAAGTAATGTGCAGGTTCGCACTATGGGACGGGAGCAACTAGGTCTGGACCTCCTCTGTCCAAGGTCCCCATAGCAGTTGCATGGCTCCTATGGTATGTATGTAATGTGGCGTGAGTCGTATCCGTGGGCAAGGCACTCATATGAAAGTGGGAGTCCTGGCTGGGTGTGTGGACTTGTGCTGTGAGGGCGCTATGCCCGTGCAGGTCGCATGTAACCATTGTTGCTGGTTTGCCAGGACCAGATGTTTCACTGTTCAATGAGGGAGACCACCATTCAAAAATAGGCTCATTACTGAACGAAGATTTGGAAAGGAATATATACAAGAGATAGCGGGTACAAAGTCCTATGGACGTTTCCTTTACAATTTGAAGCATTTTCCCATCAGTCCCCTTCTGTAGTTTACTCCAGAGCTCTTTATGCCTCATCCATGGCTTCAGTAGTCCCTAATAGCTAGAGGTCTCTTTCAGCAGTCATTTTTGTGCTCCATCTGGCTTTCATTCCAGCATGGTCTACCACGCTTTTTGTGTCCTCCTAAAAAGATGAACACTGCTGGTTTGAAAGGCCACATAGACCACAAAAGTTCCTCGTTATGATGAATAGCTAAGTTGGGGCTTTCATTCAAATCCAATTTTTTGGGGCTTCCAGAGCCACAAACGTGTGAATCTGAAAGCCTGGTTAGATGTAGAACAATTTTCAAATGTTACTTACCAACCCATGGGGTTATGAAGGAAAAAGCAAAGATGTCCTTTGGGTCTATAAGGCAATAGTTTGTACATTTTAAGAAATATTCATGATACATTACAAGACAGACAAATTTAAATAATTAAAATAAAACAAGGAAATAGTTACAAAATCATTTCAATGGACTAGTATGAGCGAAGAAATAAGGAATGAAGGGCTGAGCTGCAGATAAGGGTACGGCCACTGGACATCATCTGGTGTAAATAATTACAAGATTGGGAGAGTTTGATAACGCAAAAAAAAAACATGAGAAAAACAACATAAACCATACAAAGCAAAGTCAATTGGAAACATGATATAGAACAAAATGATAAATTGATTGTGTTTCCTGTCCTTTTCTGGACAGAATGGCCTTGATGTATTCTGGGTGATAAACCATGAGAGAAACTCTGAAATTCCCCATCCACATGAGGAAGGCATAGTCAAATTGTTTTGGATATTCATTTATAATGTCCAAATCTTTTCCATCTCTTTTGAACTGTTAAGAAAGAGGAAGATCTCATCTAAAACTTTTACTTGTCCCATCAGAATTCTGCGCGGAATGTCCATCAAGACCAGACTTTTGAATGCAGTTCTTTGCTATATTATCATGGACGGATATTTTGTGACCCTAAAAGGGACACTAGACGGCAATTTTCTTTTAAATGTTTGGGTGACCATTGTCAGATCCCCGCCAATCTGATATACTGATCACCTACCCCAAGGATAGGATGGGTCATCAATACCATTTAACCCATTGGATAAAATTAATTACTAATTATATCCTAATGTATAAAACATTGTCCATAAAAAAAGAAATGTGCACAGAAAGTTGAAAAAAAAACTTGGGGATATCGGCTGGCAAAAGTGGAAACCGCACTGTCTGATGGTCTAGAATACATTTGGTGGAATTTGGTGATTAAACCATTTTGATCTTTTGAAGAAACAGGGAAGAAAATAGGAGGGAAGGGAGAAAAGAATATTTTAAAATATTTTCCACTATCCTTATTTATATACAATTGAAAAATGAAGTTCCCCTTCAGTGTTTTGCTTAGGGGCTCAAATGGATCTTCATCCCGATTTTAGCAATGAGATATTTTATTTTGAAAACTTTTCCCCCAGTGTAGACAATGATTAAACAAGAACTTGACTTTACTAAATTAGAAATCGATAACGAGTTCACGTCAATCAGTGATGTCGTGTAACACCTACGCTATCAGTAGAATAAGAGCTTTGGATCCGTGACCTCGCTTAAAACCAAGGTTTCCAAGCAACGTAAAACTCACACAAAGAGCATAAAATTCTACAAACGGTAAGGAAGGTCCAAAGTAGTGGACAAGGTTCACCGTCCTATCAAAATGCAGGGACTAATTACCAGCCCGTTACCCACTGCTCTAGAGTTTGATCCCTTTTTTATTACTGTGTTTTGATTAGAGACAGAGAAAGTAGCATTTTTATGGCATGCGAGGTAAAGGTGATGCTCTACTGTCATTGCCCAATATGCACAACCTACAACCGCAGCATGCCTGATAGGCAGCGTACCGGTCCCAACCCTAAAAGGCTACCTGTCATTTGCAAAAATGTTTTCCAAATTATATTGGCTGTATAGTCCTGCTAAATCCATGTGGTTTCGGGTCCTGAGACCCCCACTGATCTATGCTCCGAAGGGCGCAACTCCTGCACGAGCGCATGCACAGCGGAGTGTTCGGGCTCAGAAGTACGTTTATGGGTCCTTACACGAAAGGCATGTTTGGATCCATAGACTTATCATCGAGCCCCAACACTGCTCTGTGCATGCGCTCCCACAGGAGGTTGCACCTTTCAGAGCAGTGTTTTCAGCAATCGGTGGAAATCTCAGGACCCGAACCCCCACTGGTCAGATCAGCAGCACTTTGCAGCCCCTATAATATAGAAAACTTTATGAAAATGATAGGCAGCTCTTAATTTATACCACTAGGTCTTATGAATAAAAAGCATTGGGCACTCACGAATCTTTAGACTAACAGAACCCCACTCTTTACCTATGGCATTACCAAAAGTGATCTAACAGGTCACATAGGCTGGTTTTTTTTTTTTTTGCCTTTTTTATAATAAATTTAGTTTTTAGATGCAGTATTTGGGGGATTGGGATGCAATATATTGTTGCCTAATGGATAAACTTTTTTTTTTGGGGGGGGGGCAGCAATAAAGAAAAACTTGCATTTTTCTTCTTGTTTTTTTCATGCTGCACTAAACTTCTCTGGTGATTACAACTGTGTGAATACCTAATAGGAGATTTTTTAAATGTAATTTATGCACAATATAATATATTTTTATTTATTTTTTTGTTCGAAAATTCTATGAAGCGGCTGCTATTTTGCAACTTATCATTATAAAGTATGTCCATACTTCTGTACGCTTGTACATTATCCTAGCTTCACCTTGACTGGACTGCTGATGGTCACTACTGCAATGAGGTTCCCCAGTCTCATTTGGGGAATCCCTTTTGATCATGCCATGCCACTGACCACAATGATAAAAGGGTTAAATGGCCCAGACGTCATTAAAGGATTATTCCCATCATTGAAAATTATCACATTTCCAAAGGATAGGTGGGACCCCCCACTGATTTTTTATTTTTTAGAATGGGGCAATTGAAATGACCCGTCAATGATTAGGGGGGACTGCTACTCCAATTATTCTCTTTGGGTCTGGGTCTAGAATCAACTGGGATAGCTGAGCACTTTGAAAATGCCTAGGGTTTTGTGGCATCTGTCCTTCCAGCAAGGCACCAGTTGCTGTTGCCGCCCAACCAGACGAGTAGAGCATCATGCCATTTAATTAATCTTGGATCCATGCACAATACTTTCCCGGAGTGGTACAGGAATAGTACCGCCCAATGTGCCGGAGGGTCAAAAGTAGAAGTATTCTTTACACAAGCCGTTATCATGGTGAGCAAACAATAAGGCGCCCAAACTTGGTTACAAATCTGTATTTTTGAGCACCAGAAAAAAAAAAGCAGAACATTAAAATCCAACCCAAATGAGCGGCATTACCATACAACGAGTGACATTTAGGACCAGGGAAGACGCTGTATGCTCCCTCCAGCTTCTTCTTTCTCAGAAAGAGACTGGAGACCTTGAAGACCTGGTACAGGACACACAGGTAGGCTGCCCAGTGCAAGAGATCAGCGAGGCTCAGGGAGGAGAGACCTGGCAGCGTGGAAGAAGCCATGTCTGGATTTGACTCTATTCCATGCATCCAGGGACATATATATTAGTGTGAGGAGGAGCAAATCCAAAGGACAGGACAATCAATAGAGGAGTGGATGAAAGTCTGAGGAATGTGTGATAGCAGAGTAAAGGTTCCACTACCCCTTAAGATAAAAAGCTGCATATTTTTATTTTAGAGATAGCTGGAATGGCTGCTTTATTCTTCCATTGCATCAGCAACAAAAATATAATGTATACATTTATTGTACATATTGTGCGTGATGATATATTATGAGAGGATTATGCACCTTCGGGTTCTGTGTTTTTTTTTTTTAAACCAGTTATTTTTATTTAGGTTTCAAAAGATTTTAAACAATAAACAGTGGATATCAATATACATGTAACAATTCACATATCTTTTAGTAATACAATCAAAGCCATCCCCCCCTCCCCCAATACCGCCATCCAGGCGGACCATATTTTTTCGAAAGTGCTTTCACCATGCCTTCGCCTGTAAATGCTTTCCTCTAAATGCATTACCGTACGTGTCTGAGCAATAAATTCCCTCCTAGTGGGGGGTTCCGAATCCTTCCATTTTCGTGCTATTAGTTTGCGTGCCACATACAGCAACCTCGCTATTGCCACTTTGTAATGTTCTGAGACAGGTATCCCATCCACCTCCCCCAAAACACACAGCACTGGATTCCTGTCGAGCGTACATGCATAAGCTCTCTCAATTTTGTTGATAACGACCAGCCAGTATGCCACCAGCCGCGGACACGACCATAACATATGTAACAGTCCGGCCTGGTCTGTGCCACATCTAGGGCAGCTAGAGTCTCCCCTCAAGCCCGCCTTGAATAGGACCAGCGGTGTTTTGTATGTTCTATGTATTACATATAATTGGGAGAGCCGTGCCTGCTCGCTTAGAGAGATCTTCGGGACATATTCAAGAATAGTCTCCCATTGTTCTGTTGTGAGGGTACCCACCTCCCTCTCCCATTTACTCTTTGCAGTGAGGTGATTGTCCCCCAGATAGGAGTGTAGTAGATCATGATATATGCTCGATATAACTCCCCTCGTCCCTCCTTTCATACACACAAATTCTAGTACAATGTCGCCCTGAACCGTCATGGCTCCCAATCTACACTGTGCCCTCCAAGCATGTTGAAGCATATAGTATTGAAACCCCCATACCGAAGGCAAATCAAATTCCTCTCTCAATGTCTCAAAGGTCTTCAGGTCCGTTCCACTCTGCAGCTGGCACACATATCTTACTCCTTTCGCCTTCCAATTGCCCATTTGACGCAGCTTATTAAGTTCCGGCAGATGCTCATTGTCCCACACCGGTGAGTACCTAGTCAGCTCATCCACCCCTCTGATCCTTTTAATGGTGTCCCATACCTTCTGAATCATGCCTATGGTAGGATATGGTGCTCCCAGTTTCTTAAAGGTACCATCCTCTAGACCCTGGATAAGTGGGCGTCTCCCCATCACATGTACCAGCACCCGGTGAGCTGCTCCTCCACAATCGAGCTCTCTCCATCCCCTGACATGCTGGCCCTGTACTGCCAAGAAATAGACCCATGGATTTGGTGCGGCCAGTCCTCCCTCTTCCTTTCCTTTTTGCAGAGTTCCAAATTTAATCCGTGCCTGCTTCTTGCCCCATATCAAGGATCTGAAGATAGAATCAATGCCCCGAAACCGTTTTTTTGGTAGCCATATCGGCGAATTGTGCAAAACGTACATTAGTTGTGACATAAGGACCATCTTAATCAGGTTAGTTCTACCCGTTACCGTTAAAGCCAATTTGCACCATGCACCTATTTTCCCTTTAAATTTCTCTAGCAGAGGAACCAAATTCAGATCCGTGAATCGGGACAGTGGAAGAGCTACCCATATCCCTAGGTATTTAAACTGTGAAACTAGCTGGAGTTGTTTCCCCCTCTCATCTATCTCCTCCGCTTCTATTGCTCTATCCACAGCCATGACATAAGACTTGTGCCAATTTATCTCCAGTCCCGAAATGCTCCCAAATTGTTTAATTACATCCATCGCGCACCCCAGTGTCTCTCCTGCACTTTCCAAAAACAACAGGATGTCGTCGGCATACAATGATATTTTTTCTTCCAGCTTCCCAAATATAAATCCGACCACTCCCCTCTCAGCTCTAATCTTGGCCGCCAGGGGCTCCACTGCCACCGCGAACAATAGCGGGGACAGCGGACACCCCTGCCTTGTGCCCCTATGCAAGTCAAACATCCCGGACTGTTCTCCATTCACCTTAACTACCGCCTTTGGGGATGAGTACAATAACTTCACCCAGGCCATGAACGCGGGGCCGAATCCCATCAGTTCCATGATTTTCCATAAGTATTGCCATTCCACGCTATCAAATGCTTTCCTAGCATCCAATGACATCACTATTCTCCTGCCACCATTATCAGCAGGCAGTTGCATATTAAGAAATAATCTTCTTAAGTTAACAGCCGTGGAGCGGTTAGGCATAAAGCCCGACTGGTCCTCGTGTATAATGGTATGCGCAACCCCGGTGAGCCGGGTGGCCAGGATCTTAGCGAGTATTTTGACATCCGTTGTCAACAACGAAATGGGCCTGTACGACTCCGCATCCATGGGATCTTTTCCCTCCTTCGGCAGAACCACTATCACTGCTTCCTCCATTGATCTCGGCAGTGCCCCCGTCACTAAAGCCTCATCAAACACAGATTTCAATTTCGGAGCCAGCAGTTCCAATAACTCCCTGTACACCTCCCCAGGTAGACCATCAGCTCCCGGTGATTTGTTATTGGGCATAGACAGTATTGCACATTCCACCTCCTTCACACTCACAGGTTCTTCCAACCTCAACCTATCTTCCTCAGACAATTTAGGTAGTGAAATGCCTTCAAAAATTTCTCCACATCCCCCTCTGTGTCCCGTGCTCTCGAAGTGTACAGTGCCATGTAATATGCCTTGAAGACCTCCAGTATGTCCTTTGTGTCTGTCAGAGTTGCCCCTGTTTGATCTCTCAGTTTATACACCCTGGAAGACTCCCTTTGTGCCGCAGATATCACCGCCAACAAGTGACCTACTCTCTCTCCTTCTTCAAAGAATTGAGCTTGCTGAAATGCCCTTTTCCTCTCAGCTTGCATCATGTGCAGTTTATCAACTGCCTCCTGAGCCAATTTTAGTCTATTGTGAGCTTCACTCGTTGGCGCCAAAATCATGTCTGCCTCCGCTCTTGTCAGGTCATCCTTTATTTGTTGATCTGCCAATTTAGTTTTGGTCTTACACCTCGCAATCTCACTTATAAAAAGTCCCCTCATAAATGCCTTCATGGCATCCCATACCGTTGTGGCCTCAGTACTCCCTTCGTTCATTTGGAAGAAGTGCTCTAGCTCTTTGGTTATGCCACCCATGTCCACCACTATAAGCCACGTCGGGTGTAGACGCCAACCCCCCCTCTGACCCCGAGCAGATCTCACCAGAAGCGTGACCACCATAGGACCATGATCCGAGAGAGTCCTCTGTAGGTATTCCACCTCCCCCACCATCCCGTCCATAGCGGTATCCCCCAAAGCCAGGTCTATCCTCGACAGTGTTCCATGTGTTGCCGAATGACATGAAAAAGTCCTCTTACCCTCATTTCGTACTCTCCACAGATCTACCAGCCCAAGTTCCCCTACATACTTGCCAAAGGCAGTCATTCTGTCCTGTCCAGCTTCCGTACCTGCCGGTCGTACTTTATCCCAAAAATCATTCATAGTGTTATTAACATCTCCCATAATCAACAATGGAGTCTCCCCCCATCTGCCCGTCAGTTCCAGTACTGCTTGTAGTTTCTTTTTAGAGTAAGGTGGAGGGATATATAAAGCCACTAAAATCATTTTGTGTCCGAACAATCTGCAAGCAATCCATACATACTGCCCTTCACTGTCTACATGCACTTCCAGCTCTTCATAATGTGTGTTTTTGTGTATTAGGACTGACACCCCCCTGGAGTACGAGGAATAAGTAGAATGATATGTCTTTAGCATCCAGGCTCTTGACAACCAGTGCATAGTGTCTCTAGTGAGATGTGTCTCCTGCAAGCACGCGATCATAGGTTCACAGGATTTGATATGATTCAGAACAGCCGCCCTCTTAACCTTATCAGATATACCACGTACATTCCAACTTAACATCCGAACAGTACGGTTACTCATTGTGCATTTGAAAGAACAATCCATCATCATCAAGTAACATCATTACATTGTGGTCCCAATCATACCCGGTCAAACAGCATGAAAACCCCCATCTCCCTACAAATCCACCCCACCCACCTCCCCCCATCCCTCTCCGCTTCCCCTCCCCCCACCCTTCCCCTTTTGCACTTGTCACTCTCTCCCCAACGTGAGAGTGGGAGCTCAAAGAACCTGAGCAACTTCTCAGTATTCCGCACTTCAACATGCGTCGTGTCCTCCTCCATCATTGGCAGCCTCTCCGCCATATTGTCAACAGTATGCATAGTCCCGAACCATTAGTCAAACAATTATCCATAATACGTAGATCCCAGTGGGGAGTTCTCCCCCTCCTCTGCGCTCCTATTTCGCAGAGTAAAGCAGCGCCACAACCCTGTCCAGTGATCAGTCTAGCAGGGTCATGTGGTCATATTGCCATTATCTTCTCTCAATTTGCTCCGGTTGCGCTCCAACCACGAAGCAGCCTCAACCGGTGACGGGAAAAAAATGACCTTTCCAAAAGCTTCCACTCTTAATTTAGCAGGATAAATTGTAGAGTATTTCAAATGCAAAGAGCGGAGCTGTTTCTTCACTTCGCCATACCGCAGTCGCAACTTTTGCACCTCGGCTGAGTAATCCGGGTATATTTCGATTCGTTTGCCCTCCAGGTTAAGATCTGTCAACTTTGCAGCCTTTCGTAAGATAGTGTCCCTGTCTCTGCAATTCAGGATTCTGGCTAGCATCGTGCGAGGTCCATCTCCCGGCACTGGGGGTCTCATGGGTACGCGATGGGCACGCTCCACCGCAAACACTCTCGACAAGTTATCAGCACCAAACTTGTCCAGCAGCCAGGTTTCAATAAAGATTGTGGGGTCAGCACCCTCAGCTCTCTCAGGGATGCCCACAATGCGCAAATTGTTCCTACGTGACCGGTTCTCCATGTCATCATTTTTATTGGCTACTACCCTGATCCTCTGAGTGTGCTGTTGTTGTGTCTTTTGCACTGAGGTTAAGTGATCTTCTGTTACACCAACTCTGTCCTCCACCTCAGTTAATCTGGCTGTAACTTTCTGCATAGATGTTTTTATGCCTCCCATTTCTTCTTTCAGGCAATTCACTTGCTTTGTTAGAGCAGTTAAGGCAGTCTTGCAGTATAAGACAGCTTGGAATACATCCCACAGGGTGGGCTCTGCTACATCTGCACTTTCAGCTAACTGCACAGTGTCACCATCCCCCTCTTCCTCCTGCTCCAGCTCTGCATTCAGCACAGGCATCTCCTCATCCTCTTCCTCCTCATCTCTGTGCTTCTCACTCTCTCCATTTCCTTCTTCATCTGTCTCTATGCCCTTCACATACCTGTTCAGCCGGGCTGAGACTTCCAGCCTCTGTGCAAAGGCTGTGTTTCTTCTTCCCGCCTCCTCCTCTCTCTCAGCACCATCTTGGACTGAGGCACTGCTGCAGGCTCCGACATCTTTCTGCCTTTTGCGGCCCATGTCTGTCTCTCTGAGTCTGGCAGAAGCTCACCCCTGACTCCTGGGACCTTCAGACATCTGATCCTGGTAAAGGAATTAGCTGGTTCGGGCTCTGTGCAGGATAATTGAGGCTAATGGTGGCAGAGAAGCACAGCCACCCGACTTCTCACATCAAGAGCTAGGCCCCGCCACCGGGTTCTGTGTTGCTGTGACTGACAACCCCACGATACACATCAATGGCATATCAAAAGGTGAAAGAAGCAATGACTGGTTCCTTGGTTGTCAACTAAGTGGAAGAGGCGCCAACATCAGAGCCTGACGCTGAAGAGTGAGACGGTGCGGTTAGTGCATGTGAGGTGTCAGTTAGACCAGCGTTTAACGGAAGGGAAGGAGCAGCTCTGGAGCTTTGCCATCGGAGGGGAGTTATTGACCTGGAGGGCTTGTTCTTGGTTGGTCTTTGGAAAGCACTAGTTCTTAAAAAGTCCAGTTCGGAATGGAGTCTTTTGGGAAATGCTCCATGGGAGAATAGTATGCACACCATCTCTTTTGCAGAACAAGAGACTTTTGCAAGGTATCCCTGTCACGATTCATTTTTGGGTTTGTGACAGCTCTGGCTCTGCTTTAATTTAAACGTTGTTTTTTGCTTTCGTGCCAGCAAGTGTTAATGTCAGTTTCCTTGCTGGCAGCTTGCTGGCAGCTGCTGTGTTGCTGTTCAGCTGATGTGAGTGGTGACCACACCAACCATCCTTTAAATAGCCACATGATGCATCAGCTGACTGTTGGTGATAGAGTTTTTCTCTGAAGACCAGCTGAAGAGTTGGGAGCTCTCTGGTGTCAGCGTGTATCAGCTGCTTGAGGTCCTGGTTCCAAATCCTCTGCTGTGTGGATCTTGCATCAGAAGCTTGAAAGCTAAGTTTCCTTATTCCCTGTCTTTGTCTGTCTTGTGCTTGTCACTACCCCCTGTGTTTACACCATCTGCAGTGGTGATTCTAGCGTCCTTGCTGGCCAGTGCACTAGCTAGGGTGTAGTGAGGTGACAGCTAGGGACTAGGCATGTGACGGCGATGGGGGAAGGACCCGCTTAGGGTGTTAGGAGAGCTTAGGGATAGGCACAGGCTGTGTTAGGAGGTGCCCCATCCCTCGTTCCCTATTGTTTGGGCCTTCCTCCACTTTTTTCCATCCCCGGTGTTGGTGTTTGTTGTGCCGTCCACTGGTCCGACCCTTGTAGGTCGTGACAACCCCCTTATGCTTCACCAACTTTGCCTACAAATGAAATGGACAACTTAAGACGTCACTTCTAGTAATCAATGGTGGTGCCAGAGCTGAGACAGGGCAGAGATTGGATGAGGGGAATGCATTATGGTGAAGAAGGGTGCAATTCCCTCTAATTTTCTACCCGCAGCCAAGAGCATAGCTGTACAACATGACCATGCAAACATAAAGATCTTATCCATAGGGAGTGATTTGGTAAAATAGGATATACCATACAATATAGCCTAAATAACTTCCTATATATTGTAATCAACCAAAAACAGAGGGAAGTTTTAACAGTAGTAAAAAAGACATTTTATTAAAACAGACATTTTATTTG
Organism: Dendrobates tinctorius; assembly: GCF_039654945.1. Taxonomy (NCBI): domain Eukaryota; kingdom Metazoa; phylum Chordata; class Amphibia; order Anura; family Dendrobatidae; genus Dendrobates; species Dendrobates tinctorius. Next base: position 1,970,383 of record NW_027361806.1, read on the forward strand.
ATACATCATAAAATTAGTACTCATAAAGATCATAATAGTCCAAAACAGAGATGTATAGATGCAAAAAAGGTAACTGCCAACAACAGGATCACTTAAAGACAAAACTATGGGATAGAGATGTAATTACATCAAAGAAATATTCATGCAACTGGAGGTAACATATACTGTAACTCCTTATCTTATCTTGGGAAACTGTGCACATGAACAAAGTAAAAAAAAATGGTAAATAATTATCCCAGAGAATGTAAGTGTCAATAGAATGCCAGACACAGGGCTATTTGAAAGAACTGCTGTACAAGATGTATATATTCCCCTAACAGACGTCCCAAAAAATTGCACAAAAACAGCACAAAAAAACAGTGTTCACATGGCTCAATAATGATAGTCATATAATAAAGAAATATGTTAAAAGTGCAAAGTGCATAATGATTTTATGTTCTTATACCATGTGGCAACACTCATCCAGAGCCCTAGGTAGAATTTTACAGGGGCTTTTAAATATTCAGGTGGAGACAAAATAATCCAGGAGTAATGCCTAGTGACAATGTTATATTAAGAGCCATAGATAAAGTGACTAAAGTTCACAGGTAATAATAAATTTTATTTCAGCGCCCACACACGTGTTGGGGAGCCTTTGCCACCAGCAGGTCAGGTATCTTTCCATCAGCTGCTATGTTTGGAGTGACTCATTGATCTCCTTTGTGACCATTAGGTCCTTATTTGCACATTTGACACTCTCTGTCTATATACCTGTGAACTTTAGTCACTTTATCTATGGCTCTTAATATATCATTGTCACTAGGCATTACTCCTGGATTATTTTGTCTCCACCTGAAGATTTAAAAGCCCCTGTAAAATTCTACCTAGGGCTCTAGATGAGTGTTGCCACATGGTATAAGAACATAAAATCATTATGCACTTTGCACTTTTAACATATTTCTTTATTATATGACTATCATTATTGAGCCTTATTGAGCCATGTGAACACTGTTTTTTTTTGTGCTGTTTTTGTGCAATTTTTTTGGACATCTGTTAGGGGAATATATACATCTTGTACAGCAGTTCTTTCAAATATCCCTGTGTCTGGCATTCTATTGACACTTACATTCTCTGGGATAATTATTTACCATTTTTTTTGCTTTGCTCATGTGCACAGTTGCCCAAGATAAGATAAGGAGTTATTTGTTACCTCCAGTTGCATGAATATTTCTTTGATGTAATTACATCTCTATCCCATAGTTTTGTCTTTAAGTGATCCTGTTGTTGGCAGTTACCTTTTTTGCATCTATACATCTCTGTTTTGGACTATTATGATCTTTATGAGTACTAATTTTATGATGTAACAAATAAAATGTCTGCTTTAATAAAATGTCTTTTTTTACTACTGTTAAAACTTCCCTCTGTTTTTGGTTGGTAAAATAGGAGCTGGATCAGGGTCCTTGAGCTTCCACCATGGTGAAGGACATCGGTATTACAAATGGCACTTGATAAATTGACATTAACATGTGTTTTTCTTTCATCTGTACAATATCGCTTGGGGGCCAGGCAACAATTTTCGTATTGAAGTTATACAGGGTGCAGCAGCTGTAATCAAGCTCTGATGCCATAATGGGGTCCTCGCCACATAAGAAGAAATTGGTAATATCAGCAAATAGAGAGGTTTATTACATGTAATCAATCTCAGACTGTTTATCCATAATCTGTTGCGCCTGTGCACAGGTCAGTATGTCAGAGGGCATTTCCCGATTACTGATTTACAATCTTGCTGTATAACGACTTCACCTTAATATCTGGAGAAAAGGTGGAGGAGGACGAACTGTGTCAGAGGGTAACTACGGCAGAGATCGATCCCATTCAGGACTCCTGCCAAAAAGCAGATAAAGAAAGAAGCACGACTTATGTTCTAATTTACGATAAACTGTTCATGAGTAGATTAATAGTGTATTATCAGACTGAATAAAATAGTAGTTGTTTAATTATTCATCAATAATACACTTGAGAATAAGCAACTTTGCAATACATCTTGATTGACCAGACGTCTATTTTCAGTAAGCCAGGTGACGTAGACTGTTATCTATATGTTGACTTTCGAATTTTTTGTTTGTTCTTCGGTTGGTCAAGAACCATATGCTGTTGTCATATAAGTCTTAAATGTTGATTTTGTTTTATATTTTTGAATGGCTGATGTTTACCTCTTATATCAGCTCCTACAACTTAAAGAGATTTGTTTCTTTCTCCTCCTGGACTGATCGTTCATTCTCAAAATTCTTAATTTATGGACAAAATCTCTCAGATTTTACCCATGAAATGAGTGCGTCCCAGAGGAGAAAGAAGCAGATCTCTCTAATAACATATATTACAATGTTGCTTATCTTCATATGAACTATTAATTTATGAACTAAAAATTAAAACAACGGTCACACTTTCAGTACAAGGTGGTTGTTTGCCTCTCTGCATTCTTTCCGTCAAAGCTTGTTTTTTTTTATTTACAGGATATATTCTGATTTTATTAAAGCTTGTTTATTGGCAATTCTATTAAATCGTCGCTATTAGGTTTTTTCCTCTTTTTCAGTTTACCATTAGCTTTAATACATAGCAAAGCTTTATTATACCAATTATTCCCAGTTTAAAAATAATTAATATTTATATTATTAACTGTGATTGGCCTTTATGGCAAATACTGGTAATTTACTGCTATTCTTATCATTTTTGTTTACAGTTTTTCTTTAAAGGGATCCTGTCACCAGGTTTTCTCGATATAAGTTACAGCCACCACATTTATCTCCGCCTTTACAGTAGTTTGTCAATCTGCACATAAGCCCCAACCTCCTCTGTATGTCACAAAATACTTTTCACAATCCCTTCATAAGGCGCAGTCTGATACAATCGGCGTTGTTAGTCTTGCTTGGCGTCTCTCTCCCCGTAATCGTTGTCCTCCTGCCCAGTTTCATGTGGATGACGCATCCTATGTGATCCACACCCCCAATCATGCTCCTGCGCAGGCGCACTTCTCTCTGCCCTGCTGAAGTCAAAGCAAATAAAGAGCATTCGCCACGAGAGGTCAAAGAGCGCCAGACAGAGTGCAGTGCGCCCACGCAAGATTGGGGGGTGCTGTCCAGATGACATGGGACCAGTCATCTACATGATGCAGGCCAGGAGAATGGAGATTGAGGGAAGAGAGGAAACGCTGAGCAAGATCAGCAATGCCCATCTGACCAGGCCGCGCTGTATGGATGGGGATTATAAAAAGTTTTTTGGGGGATATACAGAGGGCGTTGGGGACTTATATGCTGATTGGTAGACTACTGTAAAAGAAGCAACAAATGTGGTTGGAGAGAGGAAGACCAGCGACGCCCATTCAACTGGACCGCGCCGTATGGGGGGATAATAAAAGGTATTTTTTAGAGATAAGCAGAGTGGGTTGGGGGCTTATGTGGCGCCCCTGAGGCTCACCACAGAGGTACTGCACCTAATCCTAAGGTGTGGTGCCCCACCATCCTGGTAAGTTGGGAACTCCTTTCCGCACTCCTACACCTGCATCCCACACACAGGATAGTTCAGCCTGCGCCTATACACTGCCCTGGGCTTACAGCTTCACCTGTGGGGAGCTACACCATCTAAGCTGCAACATACCATCAGCCCCAGAGGATCTGCACGCAGCGATGGCTAACACCTCACTTGCCAAACACCACAGGTGGCGTCATGAACTTTCCTTATAAACTACATTGCAAACATCATTCGCCATTGACTTGGGTGCCCAGGGCCACGGACCGGGTCACCGCTGCTGTGACACATCCCCCCTGACACCGGCCCGGTACCGAGTACCCCACAGCCCTGGGAGGGCGACCCAACTTGGCATCACGAACAGGATGACGAGACCCGATGCCATCGGGTTCTGTGTGCCTGAAATTTGTTGGACTTTGAACTTTTGAGAATGTGCAGAAGACCTGATTTAATAAACTGTAAAATGGACATTAGAAATGGCCGCTGGCGCGAAGAAGAAGGGCGTGAAGAGATGGGAGGTCCTAGGAAAAGACCGCGAAGAGTATTGGGCCTCCCCTGCCTGAACTACTATGTGACAGCAACATGGCCCACCCCCCGAGGGGTTTGTATACTGGCTTGGTATGGAGGCGCTGGAAGAAGACGCCGCCCCCGGAAGGAGGGGCAGAAGAAGCCAGTGGCGGGAAAAGGGCCGAGGCAGGAAGGAGAACGCCAGAACGCCATTTTGGAGAGCAAGGGAAGGATGCCTGCGGAGAGCGGGGAAACGGATCTCCCTGGCGCCATGGCTGATGGCTCCAACCCGAGCTCCGGAATGAACCGCCAGCAACTAGAAGACGAAATTGCTGAACTGACAACCCATCTGCAGCTCAGGCAGGAGGCCTTGGATCAGCTGAGACGGCCGTGGGCCCAGAAGGGGCCTATGCCTGCGGTACCCGCTCCACTGGTACCTGCTGCCACTGCACCGGACTGTCCTCTGGCAGCACTGATTTTCAACTCCACGCTGTCCGTGCGGCTGAGTGCACCAGAGGGTCCGAGAGCTGAGATCATGCTCCCGCCTGGACCTGACGCAGCTGCGCAGGTCCCATTGAAGGCCCCCACGGACCCGGAGCCACCACCCGCTGCCACCGACCCGCTTCCACCGGCATCGGAGCAGAGATCACACCGCCCGGAGGCCTCAGGTATGTCCGATACTCCGACACCTGGGAAGGCCCAGGGGTGTACCGCGTCCGCAGCGGCTGGCCAGGTCGTGCTAGACCTGGTCTGTGACCAGGATGACTGTCCCCAGGGGGAAACATCAGATTCCTTGACAGTGGTGCCGCAGTGTAAGACAAGCTTAGAGCGGGAGGAAGAAGAGAACTGGGCGGGATGTCGAGCCACTATCCGACAGCTGGCAACTGAATACCGGGAGAGGGAGCAGCGCCGGCTAGCGATATGGGGCCCAGATCTGGACCACAAGGCGAGGACCTGTGCTGGTCATCACGGCCCCCGGGATGCAGCCGGATGGGGGCAAGTGCTGAATGTGAACAAGGAGAGGGGTTTTGGATTTATTGCGGACCCCAAGAGAATCAGTGACTTGTTCTTTAACCGGAGGGATGTCGAGTCACATCTGAGGAAGGGACATCCTGGCGGGGACCTGCAGCCTGGGGAGTATGTGGCATTCACCCGGCGTGAGGGGCTCAGGGGGTGGTGTGCCCTGAATGTACGCCGTATTCTTGCAGAGCTTATTGAAAGGTACAAGGCAAAGCGACCTGCTGCTGCCCCTCCATCCACAGTTGCCACCCAGACTGCTCAGGTACCTGATCCTAGGAACCAGGCTACTCTTGCATCGCCTCCAGTCCGGCAGCCCAAACCAAAGATCCCTGGCTTAACACCTTGGGAAGAAGAATACTTAAAGGGTGTTAACGACTACTTTGAATCTGAAGACAGTTCCAGTGTGGCTTCCAGAACCCCAGGAGGGGACCACAATTAGAAAACTTACAAATCTCGCTACCCATAAGGGTTTGTTTGCACCAGTTGTGCCTTTTTCTATTGTTCTATTTTTCATCATGTTTTTGTTTTTTTTGGGTAGCACTTTTGTTGCCCCATTGATTGGCAGCGTTTTTCAATTTTGAACTAGCGATCATGAACTTGGAGTGATCCAAAAACTTTAATTGTAAATAATTGCACCTCTTTAGGTGCCCTTTCTTGGTTTTACATAAGAGACACTTTGCAAAGATAATGTTTTTGCATGGACACTTTTCGAAGATGATGTCTACCTCGAAGGACATTGCAAGAGATCCCGGCTGGGAGTGGTGTCCAGCACTTACAAGAATAACTGTTGAACGTTTTACTGTAAAGTATTTGGTAATGTGTTTTATAAGAGTATTAGTAACTGAGAAATGGCTTTTATAGAAGAATTAGGATGTGAATAAAGAATTGAAAGTAGACAGGTGACGGACCAGGTATTTGCGGTCAGCATCTTGCGTCTAAAGAAAGAAAAGAAAGAAAATGAGAGAAAAATGTGTTACGGAGAATAGCACTTTGAATTGAGAATTGCACTTAGAATTAAAAATTTTAGATAGAATTGTTTGTAACGTTTAAGAAGAGTACCTCCTATACTAGGAAGATTAGTATAAGAAAAGTTTGTTATGCATTGTAAAATTTTGTATGTTTCTTTGCTGTCTACTTTGTTATCTTGCAGCCCGCGGATGTGCTGTGTTTAACAGGGGGGTATGTGGCGCCCCTGAGGCTCAGTCGCCACAGAGGTACTGCATCTTCTCCTAAGGTGTGGTGCCCCACCATCCTGGTAAGTTGGGAACTGCATCCCACACACAGGATAGTTCAGCACTGATCACATTGCGGCTCCTGCTTAGAGGGTAGCAGAGCACCTTTCGTGGTCCCTTGCTTTGTAACACGAGATGTGCTGGGAGGTGGGTGGAGTTCATATCCATATAAAAGAGTAGGCAGGTTTAGAATTGAAGTTCAGGTCAGTCTGGGGTGAGTCCCAGAGGAGCAAGGACAGTCAGTCAGGAGAGGGTCCGAGGAGAGAAGGAGTGCTGCTGCTGCCTCAGTGATCTGAGCCAGCAGGCACGGGAAAGAGAAGAGAAGGAGAAAGACTTAGAACTGCAACCTAAGCTTCCATAAGAGAGAGAAGGAACAGCGCGGAACGATGGAGTAGGAGAACAGAGAGAAGTTGTGGGTTGGAAGAGGAACCCTGCCTATAGGTTCTCAGCACAAGGCCGGGGCTCGGTCCCCGAGGTTGTATGGACACTTATGGTTCTGCAGCAGACACCGGTGGAGTAGTTGGCTGTAAATGCACTACTCCTGTAATGTATAATAACTAGATCTGTCTCTTTAAGCAAGCCAGACTTATGGGACTTGGGGGGTGGAGACAAGAGGGATGAGAAGGGAAGTTTCACTTTCACTTCTGTGTAGCATGGGAATGCAACTGTTATGCTGTGTGCTGGAGGACGAAGAATAAAACATATCTAAAGTTTAATACCTTGAATTCTTCATAACATGTGGATATTACAACTGGCGACGAGGATGGGATATAATCACCTACTGCTGTGAGTACAGACTATATTTTACCGCTTCACACGCCAGCACCACTGAGAGACTCTATCATGGCTGACTACTTGCACACATTCCCACAATTTGATATGACTGATGTCATTAATCTCTCCCATAACTGGAGAAAATGGCTAAACAGATTTGAGAATTTCCTAGAAGCCATGGACATAAAGGAGGAGAAAAGAAAGAGAGCTTTGCTCCTGCATTGTGCAGGCACAGGAGTTTATGACATATACAGTACGTTACCTGCAGCAGAAACAGACACATACAGCAACTGCACTAAAGCTCTCACTGGCTACTTCAACCCCAAACAGAACATCAGATATGAAAGATATAAATTCAGGATTGCCAAGCAGCTTCCAGAAGAGTCCATAGACACTTATGTCACACGGCTGAAAGAGTTAGCACATGGATGTGCCTTTACAGATGTAGATAATGAAATCCTAACTCAAATAATTGTCACCTGCTCGTCTAATAACCTAAGGCGTAAGGCTCTGCAGCAGGATATCTCTCTACATGATTTGCTCAAAATGGCCCGTGCTATAGAAATAGCAGATCATCAGGCTACCGTAATGGAGAATGGGGATAAATTACATGTGCATAATCTCAAACAGAAAAATTTACCAGACAAACAAGCCCAGAAACAGAAGAAATGTTATAGATGTGGACAGGATTTCCCTCACCACCAGAACAAATGTCCAGCTATGGGACAAACCTGCAGTAAATGTGGAAAAGGGAATCATTTTGCAGCTGTTTGCAAATCAGCGCACTACAAGCCTCCGCTGCCTATGACAAAATCTGCAGATGTAAAAGTGATAAATCAGGACACAGAAGAAATGTCTGCGACTGAGAACTATGTGTTCACTACCTCTGTCACTGGTTCAGTACAGTCTCCCTGTGTTACACTCTCAATCTGCAACACTGACATTACCTTTACAATAGATACAGGAGCTTCAGTGGATATCATAGATGGCACTACATATGAACAATTGAAAACAAGGCCAGTCTTACAACAAGTGCAGACTAAAATCTTTCCTTATGGATCTAAAACACCTCTAGCTATAATGGGACAATTTGATGCTGAAATTAGATATAAAGAAAACAGGCAGAAAACCACTTTCCACACATTACAAGGATCGGGAGGATGTCTTCTCAGCTATCACACTGCCTTGGAGCTAGGGCTCATCCAGATTATTCATACCATAACTGACCCTGCGGATATGGATGTACAAACTATGGTGAACAGCTTTCCCTCCCTATTTAGTGGTTTGGGAAAACTAAAGGACTCTCAAGTACACCTTCATGTGGATGACAATGTTCGTCCAGTAGCCCAGCCTCACAGGCGTATTCCATTTCACCTGAGACAGAAGGTAGAAAAGGAACTCCAATTGCTCATGGATGAGGACGTTATTGAAACTGTTACTGGTCCCACTCCGTGGGTCTCTCCACTTGTGGTAGTTCCAAAACCAAAGACTCCTGATCAAGTGAGACTGTGTGTTGACATGCGCCTGCCCAACACCGCTATCCAGAGGGAAAGACATATCTCACCTACGATTGATGACATCATTCATTTATTATATGGAGCCACCGTCTTCTCAAAGCTCGACCTCAATAAGGGATATCATCAATTAGAACTGAGTCCAGAGTCCCGATACTTGACCACATTTTCCACCCATGTGGGCCTCAGAAGATACAAAAGATTGACTTTTGGAGTCTGCTCAGCAGCAGAAATTTTTCAGGATGCAATAAGGAGTGTCATTCAACACATCCCAAATGCCTTTAATTACAGTGATGACATATTGGTTTTTGGTAAAACTCAAGCTGAGCATAATCGTGCTCTATATGCTATCTTCGAATGTCTGCTTTCTGCTGGACTCACCTTAAACAAAGAGAAGTGCGAGTTTGACAAGGGTTCATTAGAATTCTATGGTCACATCTTCTCGGCAAAAGGAGTACAACCCGACCCCAAGAAAGTTGAAGCTATCAGAACAGCCTCAATTCCACAGGATGCCAGTGAAGTGCGTTCTTTCCTTGGAATGGCAAGTTACTGTGCTAGATATATTCCGAATTTTTCAACAATCAGCAATCCACTACGGGAACTTACAAAACAAAGTTGTATTTTTCAATGGTCTCAAGACTGTCAGGCCTCTTTTGAAACAATTAAAAATGAACTCTGCTCGACAACCACTATGGCTTATTTTGATCCAGCTCTTCAAACTGAACTGATTGTGGACGCCAGTCCCGTGGGACTGGGTGCCATTCTAGCGCAATACAAGGATAACAATCAAAATCCTCACATCATTTCTTATGCAAGTAAGAGCTTAACAAACACTGAAAGGAAATATTCTCAACCTGAAAAAGAAAGCTTGGCAGTTGTCTGGGGATGTGAACACTTTCACTTATTTCTCTATGGAGCTCCCTTCACCATTGTCACAGATCATCAAGCACTTCTTACAATTTTTGGAAATCCCAGAGCTAAAATGCCTGCACGAATTGAACGATGGGGCCTACGTCTACAGGACTACAACTATAACATTGTTCACAAACCTGGAAAATACAGCAATCCGGCTGATTATCTTTCAAGACATCCTACTAATGATGATATACCTGTGCATTCCTCCATTGAAGAATACCTACGTTTTGTTACAGATCATGCCGTGCCAAAAGCACTTTCTCTTGATCAATTTATAAATGAAACAACAAAAGACAAGACACTCTGTGCCCTAATACAAATCATCCAAAATCGAAGGTGGCATGAAATTCAAAAGGAAAAATTTCCTGATTCTGAGATTGAGCTGAAAGAGTTAAAACTATTCTCAAACGTACGTGAGGAATTATCAGTCACTGAAGAACACCTCATTCTTCGAGGTACCAAACTAGTTGTACCTAAGACTTTGCGTAACTTAGTCATACAGATAGCACATGAAGGTCATTTAGGAATTGTTGGCACAAAGAAGTTACTCAGAGAAAAAGTGTGGTTCCCAAATATGGATCACTTGGTGGAAGAAAAGATTAGACGCTGTTCTACTTGTCAATTAATCACTCCATCATCAACCTTAGAGCCATTACAAATGTCTCCGTTACCCACTGCTGTCTGGGAGGAAGTGGCAGTCGATATATATGGACCATTGCCAAATGGCCAATACATTCTCGTAACAATTGATGAATATTCTCGATACCCTGTCATTTCATTTATCTCTTCAACATCTGCTAATAATGTTATACCAGAGCTGGACGACATTTTCTCGGCATATGGTATTCCAAGAGTGGTCAAAACAGACAATGGACCTCCATTCAATGGACATGTGTTTACACAATTTTCTGAATACTTGGGATTCAATCACAGGAAAATCACATCTTGCTGGCCGCAAGCCAATGGAATTGTGGAACGTTTTATGCGCACTCTGGGGAAACGTATCAAGGCAGCGAGTCTGGAGCACATCCCACTGAAACAGTCATTATACAAATTCATGCGTAATTACCGCAATACGCCACACTCCACTACTAATGCTGCTCCAGCTCATTTAATGTTCAGCAGAACCCTGCGTATACGTCTCCCTGATGTGACCAGCCATCCCCGACCGAGTGACTCCTCAGTGAGATCCACAGATTTCTCCAACAAACAAGCCATGAAACGTTATGCAGACAGAAGGCGAAGGACACAGTCAAGTGCCATCAAAAGAGGGGATGTCGTGGTGGTACGTCAAAGACCAACCAACAAGACCTCACCTGTATATGGTCCTGCAAAATATTATGTTACTAAAAGGAAAGGCAGCATGATCACAGCTGAACGAGATGGACACTCCATAACGCAAAATTCTTCATATTTTAAAGTCATACCGCAGAATGATGACAATGAGCTCTCTTTGGTGGAAGATTTGGTATCCGATGGTGGAGAGGACCAACAAGAGGTAGCTGGTCCATCAATAATGAACCCTCTCAATGAGCCCAGACGTTATCCTACACGAGAGAGAAGAGCTCCATCGAGGCTTATTGAAGAAGTGTAATTACAGTTTTGTTTTGTTTTTTTGTTTTTTTTTTGTTTCTCTGGTTTTGGAATTGAACAAATAAGACAAAACGGACATATGATTTCTTTGGACATTTTCATGTTGTTGCATTTATCAGTAATATGGGTTATTTATAGAAAAAAAAAAAAAAAGGATGATGTAATGTATAATAATTAGATCTGTCTCTTTAAGCAAGCCAGACTTATGGGACTTGGGGGGTGGAGACAAGAGGGATGAGAAGGGAAGTTTCACTTTCACTTCTGTGTAGCATGGGAATGCAACTGTTATGCTGTGTGCTGGAGGACGAAGAATAAAACATATCTAAAGTTTAATACCTTGAATTCTTCATAACGTGTGGATATTACAACTCCCATCTAAGACTTGGGACACAACAGCAAACGAATAGAGAGCCGGGATTCAGGAGAAGGGAGTCCCCGAAGCAGGCTACAGCTGTCTGTCATACAAGTAGAGTTGTTAGGAACATCTGACAGGAGGACTTTATTATACCAATTATTCCCAGTTTAAAGATAATTAATATTTATATTATTAACTGTGATTGGCCTTTATGGCAAATACTGATAATTTACTGCTATTCTTATCATTTTTGTTTACAGTTTTTCTTTAAAGGGATCCTGTCACCAGGTTTTCCCGATATAAGTTACAGCCACCACATTTATCTCCGCCTTTACAGAAGTTTGTCAATCTGCACATAAGCCCCAACCTCCTCTGTATATCACAAAATACTTTTCACAATCCCTTCATGAGGCGCAGTCTGATACAATGGGCGTTGTTAGTCTTGCTTGGCGTCTCTCTCCCCGTAATCGTTGTCCTCCTGCCCAGTTTCATGTGGATGACGCATCCTATGTGATCCACACCCCCAATCATGCTCCTGTGCAGGCGCACTTCTCTCTGCCCTGCTGAAGTCAAAGCAAATAAAGAGCATTCGCCGGGAGAGGTCAAAGAGCGCCAGACAGAGTGCAGTGCGCCCACGCAAGATTGGGGGGTGCTGTCCAGATGACATGGGACCAGTCATCTACATGATGCAGGCCAGGAGAATGGAGATTGAGGGAAGAGAGGAAACGCTGAGCAAGATCAGCAATGCCCATCTGACCAGGCCGCGCCGTATGGATGGGGATTATAGAGTTTTTTGGGGGATATACAGAGGGCGTTGGGCACTTATATGCAGATTGGTAGACTACTGTAAAAGAGGCAACAAATGTGGTTGGAGAGAGGAAAACCAGCGACGCCCATTCAACTGGACCGCGCCGTATGGGGGGATAATAAAAGGTATTTTTTAGAGATAAGCAGAGTGGGTTGGGGCTTATGTGGCGCCCCTGAGGCTCAGTTGCCACAGAGGTACTGCACCTTCTCCTAAGGTGTGGTGCCCCACCATCCTGGTAAGTTGGGAACTCCTTTCCGCACTCCAACACCTGCATCCCACACACAGGATAGTTCAGCACTGATCACATTGCGGCTCATGCTTAGAGGGTAGCAGAGCACTTTTCGTGGTCCCTTGCTTCGTAACATGAGATGTGCTGGGAGGTGGGTGGAGTTGAGATCCATTTAAAAGAGTGGGAAGGTTTAGAATTGAAGGTCAGGTCAGTCTGGGGTGAGTCCCAGAGGAGCGAGTCAGGAGAGTCTGAGGACGGGTCCGAGGAGAGAAGGAGTGCTGCAGCTGCCTCAGTGATCTGAGCCAGCTGGCACGGGAAAGAGAAGAGAAGGAGAAAGATGTAGAACTGCAACATAAGCTTCCATAAGAGAGAGAAGGAACAGCGCGGAACGATGGAGTAGGAGAACAGAGAGGAGTTGTGGGTTGGAAGAGGAACCCTGCCCGTAGGTTGTCAGCGCAAGGCCGGGGCCCGGTCCCCGAGGTTGTATGGACACTTATGGCTCTGCAGCAGACACCGGTGGAGTAGTTGGCTGTAAATGCACTACTCCCATCTAAGACTTGGGACACAACAGCAAACGAATAGAGAGCCGGGATTCAGGAGAAGGGCGTCCCCGAAGCAGGCTACAGCTGTCTGTCATACAAGTAGAGTTGTTAGGAACATCTGACAGGAGGACTTCATAGAACCACGGTACTGGGGCTATTCACACTAAAAGGCGCAATAGAGGAGTCGTTCAGGAAAGGCACATGTTGGCAGAGTGTTGGAGAGGAGAATCCTGACTTGCCCAGGAGGTTGATTGAGTCTTTACCCTGGAGGACCCGGCACGGAGGCAGGCACCAGTGTGTACCATGAACTGTGAGTAAAGCTTTGGAACTACAAGCCCTGGTGTCTTCCATTCAATTGTGCGTCGGCACCCACGCTCCTCACACCGCCTGCGCCTATACACTGCCCTGGGCTTACAGCTTCACCTGTGGGGAGCTACACCATCTAAGCTGCAACATACCATCAGCCCCAGAGGATCTGCACGCAGCGTTGGCTAACACCTCACTTGCCAAACACCACAGGTGGCGTCACGACCTTTCCATATAAACTACATTGCAAACATCATCCGCCATTGACTTGGGCGCCCAGGGCCACGGACCGGGTCACCGCTGCTGTGACACATCCCCCCTGACACCGGCCCGGTACCGAGTACCCCACAGCCCTGGGAGGGCGACCCACTTACATAGAGGTTGCTGGAACACTGTAAAAGAGGAAGCAAAGGTAGTGGTCTTAGTTTATATTAGGAAAACCTAGTGATAGGTTTCCTTTAACCATAACGTGCCGTAATATTAACTACCGTATTTTGCAGATTATAAGACACACCAGATTATAAGACGCACCCCAAATTTTGAGGAGAAAAATAGGAAAAAACTTACAATAAAATGGTGGTACTTTTTATAATCCATGCGTCTTATTGCTTACTGGTGGTGGTGGCTGTGGTGAAACAGGGTCCCAGATCTCATCTCCCGAGATCTTGGTGTCGAGATCTCGATCTGCGTATGCCCTGGCAGTCATTTTCCCGGAGTCCACTGCACAGTAAACCATGTAAGTGCTGGGGCTCTGGGCTTTCACAAAATGTCGGCAGAGCCACCGCACCATCGAACACCCGCAGCGGCGCACATCGGAACACCCCCACACCCCCTCATCCCAGCCTGCGGCCTGCAGCAATTCTCCATTCTTGCCTCCTCCAGCAGCGACCCAGGGACCCTGCTCCACCACGACCATTTAGGTATATCCGCATTACAAGACGCACCAGCAATTTCCCCAAAAAATTTTGGGGAAAAGAGTGCGCCTTATAATCTGAAAAATACGGTATATATTTATGACGGTTTATTATTGCCCTTGAGTATAAGGAATATAAATGCCTCGAGTGGTAGTTTTTGACCTATCGGCCTCATCATTTATGATGCCAACGTTGACTGGTAAAGAACAAAGGTAGCCCGTTTACCTGGCATGCACCGCGGTCAGTACTCACTGCAGCGCTTTAGGGTTTTAACCAACCAGAGTCATAGTTTTCTTGATTCCTGCAGTTATTGCTGGTGGCGGATTTTTAGTTGCAAATGCAAAATTGCCCAAATATTTATAAATAGGAACTGAGAAGAATAGAAAACATTGATAATTCGTTTTAATCATGGAAATATTGTAATTTTCCTATCCAATTGTGGCAGCTTTTTTTTGTAAAGGTGACAAAGATGAAATAGTCACAATGGTCGTCATATGAATTTGCTTCTCAGTAACTTATCGGAAATTCATATTAAATGTGAGATTTCTACAATTAGTTTCTAAGAAGATAATTTAAAGTTAACCGCAATTATAGCTGCAGTAATTTTTTGCAGGGAGGCACAAAGCTTAGTAGTTACGATCACTGCACAAGAGGTACAACGCTTGGCAGTACTCAATGGGCAAGTTTAAATTTCAGAAGAGAACAGCAGATAAGTTGTAGCAAGCTTCATAGACTCCTATTACAGTCTAATGGTCATCAGTGAGTGGAACAGACTGCCACCAGAGGTGGTGAGTTCTCCTTCAATGGAAGTCTTCGAACAGAGACTGAACAGACATCGGTCTGATGGTTTAGTGAATCCTGCATTGAGCAGAGGGTGGGACACGATGACCCTGGAGGGTCACTTCAACTCTAACATTCTATGATTCATGCTGCGCCCCAAAGTGGCTTCTAGGCCTTGCCTAAGTCTACAGGCCACTATACCGCCTTGGTGTTGAATTGCAAGACTGCACCAGCCACATGTACAAGATGGGCTGGCACCCTCAAGAATGTCTGCCATCAGCTATTTCTAGAATACACTTGGGAAAAGGCAAAGAAGGATTTCTAACATATGCCTATTGACTCTTGAAGTGTACACAGAGGGTAATACCTAGAAAACACAGTTCAAGTCCATAGTTGACAACTAGGATACCGCCTCATTATGAGCAATAGTTCAACTTTAACCCAGCTCGCCTGGAACGTGAACTTTTCACACTGTTTTTTTTTTTTTACATTCCCTTTGTTCCTAGTGCTTCTTGCACCCTTCCACCTTGCCAAATTTCTACAGATACAGGTCCTGTATCAGAAATAGTCTTCTAGTGATTTCTTCTGGCTAGAATAGAGCGTGAGAAGAACTGCAGAGTCAGACGAGAATTCATCCAAGTATAGACCTCAAGAGGGCTGAATAAAGAGGGCTGAATACAAATGCACGTCACAGTATTCAGATTTATAGTTTTAAAATAATTAGAAAACCATGTATCATTCCCTTTACACTTCACAAATACTTACTGTTCATAAATTACATACAATCCCAATAAAATGCATATAAGTTTGTGAGTTTAATGTGAAAAAATGTAAAAGTTTGCGGGGTATGAGTACTTTTTCAAGGTACTGTAATTGGTCTAGAATACTGGCGCTAAAACAATAGTGTTGAAAGGGGAACATCCACATTAAGGATAGGGCTTTATGGCTACTTTAAGCATGTGCTTGTGTTAAAATCACAAACATAACTTCAATTATTTCTTTTGGGGAAAAAATATAGCAAAAAATTTTGACAATTTTTTTTTTAAGGAAACAATTAATGTTGCCTCGCTTTCACAATGTTAGAATGATTTGCATGTCTTCTACCTAATTCTGTAGTGAAGTCCACAAAGTCAGGTGTCTTTAGATGACCAGAGCACCTTCTTCCATATGCCATGTAGAGGGCACAGCGACCATGTGGAAGAAGGTGCTCAGGTCAGATGAGACCAAAGTAGAACTTTTTGGGCTAAATGCAAAGCGCTATGTGTGGAGGAAAACAAAACGCTGCATATCAACCTGAAAACAACATCACCACCACCAAACATAGTGGTGGCAGCAACATGCTGTGGGGAGGCTTCTCTTCAGCAGGAACAGGGAAGCTGTTCAGAGTTGATAGGAAGATAGAAGGAGCCAAACTTAGGGAAATCCTGGAGGAAAACTTGTTTGAGGCTGCAAAAGAAATGTCTGGGGTGTAGGTTCACCTTCCAGGAGGACAATACCCCTAAACATACTGCCAGAGCTGCAATGGATGGTTTAGATAAAAGTATATTCATATGTGTGAATTGCCCAGTTACAGTTCATTAGTAATATGTAATATATTAGTAATAATAGTGAAAGTTGGTCCTAAAAGGTGAGGAGGGGATGAATACAAATGCACATAATAATTTTCAGATTTATATTTTTAAAATATTTAGAAAATCATGCATCATTTCCTTTAAACTTCACAAATACTTCCAACTTAGTGTTGGTAAATCACATAAAATCCCAATAAAATACATTGATGCTTGTGGGTACAGAGAGAAAAATTTCATATTCGACAGGAGAATGGGTAAAGGAGTGTGAGAGTGACGACGGCCGTTTCGCGCTATTGCGCTTCTACGGGTCATGACTAGTGTTGAGCATTCCGATACCGCAAGTATCGGGTATCGGCCGATATTAGCTGTATCGGAATTCCGATACTTAGTTCCGATACTTTTTTATATCGAATACCGGAATCGGAAGTTCCCATAATGCTAGGAGCCCGCTCGATTTGATTCAGCCAATGGGGATCCTCAGAAGTGTGGGCACATCCTGTTAGGCATGTAGGCATGTTAACTACTGGCATGGCTGTGATTGGCTGCTGAAATGATGTCATGATGCACTATAAAAACCGCTGCAGCCGCCATTTCTGGTCACTCTGCTGTGAATTCAGTTAGGGACAGGCTGCTGTTGAAGACTGTGAGGGACAGTTAGAAATAGCGATTCTAAAAACAATATTGTGCTTTATCCAGGCTACATAAACCACCACTGTAGCTTTCTTTTGCCTAGCAGCAGTGTTCACAGCTGTCTGCAAGGGCTGTGTGAGTGCAGACCCACGCTGTGTAGTGTCTCCTGCAGGCACGTCTGCTTGTAGGCCGCCCAGCGTGTGTCTCTGCCTCATACACATTTTTCTTTTATTGCTGCTTTTTTTTCTCCTGTATAGTGTGCTTCCATACGTATCCATATACGTTGGTTGCAAACACTAAAGGAGTGGACAGCGGAGCCTTTCAGCAGCCTTTCAGTGCTATAGCCCATTTCTCTGCACTGTTTTTGGCTGTCTGATAGGTCTCTCTGTGTGTGAGTGCAGCTGACGTTGCAGTGTGTTCTACAGCCACCGCTAGCTGTAGTCCGCTCAGCGTGCGTCACTGCCTCATACATAGTCCTTTTTTTGCAGCTAATTTAGCCAGATTTTTGCTCCTATATTAGTGTGCTTCCAACCGCATCCATTGTCATTGGTTGGTTGCAAACACTATATAGGATTAGATAGAGGAGCCTTTTTGCTGGCTTGTGTCCTTCAGGGCCAGCCAGACTAGTATCACCCTATTTTTTGGAGCCTCATCAATTGCATTGTAGGTTAGCTTCCTGCATTGTAATCGCTCCAAAAAGTTTGTGATACTATAGCTTTCAAACTTTGGTCACATCCTTTCCCCCCCCCCCCCAAAAAAAAGGAAATAAAGTTCACCAAACACTCCACTTTACAGTTGTCTAGGCCACATTAGATCATATTAAAGTGTAGTACACACACTCTTAGCCAAATTAGTGTTTCTTATACTGGTTAGCAGGTGTTCAGGAATAAGAACACTAAGCCACCCCTTTTTTACTTTTCTGCCTATCTTTATCAGTCTACCAAGATGAAGAAGGCAGGGAGTAAGGCACGTGGTCGTGGCCGTGGAGTTTCAGCAGGGAGAGGATGGGGGGATTCAGCAGGGAAAGGACGTGGGGATTCGGTGTCTGCTGCGGCCACCAGTGACCCGGCATCCCCCACTTTTACCAGGCAACAGTCCTTCATGCGCAGCTTTGTAGGACCTCGCCGTACCCCACTGCTGCGTGACGAACAAATTGAAGCCGTTGTCGGATGGATGGCAGCTAACGCATCCACTTCAATGACTTCCGCATCCTCCCAAGGCCAGAGCACTGAAGAGCAACCATCTGTCTCTTCACCACCTGCCAAATTGCCCAGGCAGTCTGAGAGCCCTGGACAGGAGCCATCTCAATCTTTACTTATGTTCTCAGAATCTGTTGGCTTGGAAAGAGGTGGCCAGCCAAGCAGCATTCTAGAGCGTGAAGAAGAGGGAGTATGCAGTGATGCACAACTGCTTTGTCCCTCTGAATCTGAAGAGGCGGGTGGGCCAGTGCCTATTGTCAGCACACCTCAGTGCTCATCTGATGATGATGAGACTCAGTTGCCAATTTCTGGTGCGTACGGTGCTGGCGAGACAACCCAGGACCAGCCGGTGCTTGAAGAGGGGAGTGGAGATGATGAGGTCCTTGACCCATCATGGCGTCAGCCACAGGAAGGTGGTGGGAGCAGCTCTGAGGAAGAGATTCCCCGAACGGCCAAAAGAGGAGGGAGAGGGCGGGGGCAGACTTGGTTGCCTGTAGCCTCCACTTTGGCACCCGTGAGGAGCAATCCTCTTCCAAAACACAAAACGGGCGCTCCCAGGACTTGCAGTGCGTGGTCTTTTTTTGACACAGTTGCAGATGACATTTGCTTTGTCAAATGCAAGCTGTGTCATCATAAAGTGAAACGAGGGAAAAATGTGAGCAACCTCAATACCACAAATATGTGGAAACATGTGCGTACCAAGCACGAGGTGGAGTTACACAGACACACTGAAGATGTAGGCCAACCTTCAGCAGCACCTACCACCTCTTCAGCTCGTGTTGGGGCCTCTTCCTCCAGCTCACACACAGCTGGTTCGGCTTCCTCACTGGAACGCCATGTAAGAACCACTGCCACTGTTGTCCAGAGACCCAGTGAAATTCCACCCACTGAACCACATTCGCAGTCATCAGCACACTCCCAGGCCACTCACCAGCAATCGGTAGCACAGGCATGGGAGAAAAAGCGGCCATACTCGGCAAACCATCCTCGAGCACTGGCTCTGAATGCCGGCATTGCCAAACTACTGGCCCTTGAGATGCTGTCATTCAGGCTGGTGGAGACTGACACCTTCCGGAACTTTATGTCATTGGCAGTTCCACAATACAATGTGCCCAGCCGCTTTTATTTCAGCAGGCAAGCCGTCCCTGCCCTGCAAAAGCATGTGGAGGGAAAAATTAAAAATGCGCTACTAAATGCCGTCAGTAGCAAGGTCCACCTGACCACCGATGCGTGGACCAGTAGCCATGGACAGGGACGATACCTTTCCCTCACTGCCCATTGGGTCAATGTTGTGGAGCCGGGTACAGATCTGGAGAGTGGCTCTGTACGTATTCTGCCAACTCCAAGGATTGCAGGAATGCAGTCTGTACATATTGAGTCCTCCTCCTACTCTAGTTCCTCGGAATCAGCACTGTGTGAGCCTGTTAGGCCAGATATGAGCACAGGTGTGGCCAAACGTCAACAGGCCGTCCTTAAATTAATTTCTTTGGGGAATCTGAGCCACACAGCACAGGAGCTCTGGAATGCCATCAAGCAGGAGATCGATGTGTGGTTTGTGCCAGCGAATCTCCAGCCAGGTTTGGTAGTGAGTGACAATGGCCGAAATCTAGTGGCAGCTCTGGGCCTAGGCAACCTCACTCACATACCATGTCTAGCACACGTGCTCAATTTGGTCGTGCAGAGCTTTCTGAGGGACTATCCGGATCTTGATGCACTGCTGCACAAGGTTCGCCTAGAGTGTGCTCACTTGCGGCGTTCCAGCATGGCAAGATCGCGCATTGCATCTCTGCAACGCCGATTCCGCCTGCCAGAACATCGCATCATATGTGACCTCCCCACCAGGTGGAATTCAACGTTACATATGTTGGAGCGGTTGTGTGAGCAGCAGGCAGCAGTAATGGAGTACCAGCTGCATCAGGCGCAAACAAGTCGCACTGTGCGCCGGACACACTTCACCACCACTGAGTGGGCCACTATGAGGGACATCTGCCAAGTTTTGCGTGCCTTCGATGACTCCACGCGGATGGCCAGTGCAGATGATGCACTAATCAGCATGACTGTCCCCCTCATCTGTCTGCTTCAAAAAACCTTACAAGCACTAAGTGAGGAGGTTTTTGAAGAGGTCGAGAATGAGCAGTCAGAAATGCCATCTGCTTCTGGCAAGTCTGCGCAACGTGCTTCCACACAAAGGCCCAGGCAAGGGACACTTAGTGAGGAGGATGACGAAGAGTCAATGGAGGAGGAGGAACACATCTCTCCAGAGGAGGGAGGTACACAAGGCTCTAGTAGTCAGTGTGTACAGCGAGGGTGGGGTGATGCTGAGCAGGCAAAGATGCTGCCTCAAGCTGGGGACAGCGTTTCCGGTCCAGTTGGCAGTCTGCAGCACATGGTTGATTTCATGCTGCAGTGCTTGTTAAATGACCGCCGCATCGCCAACATTCTCCACACGGCTGATTATTGGGCCTAGGCAACCTCACTCACATACCATGTCTAGCACACGTGCTCAATTTGGTCGTGCAGAGCTTTCTGAGGGACTATCCGGATCTTGATGCACTGCTGCACAAGGTTCGCCTAGAGTGTGCTCACTTGCGGCGTTCCAGCATGGCAAGATCGCGCATTGCATCTCTGCAACGCCGATTCCGCCTGCCAGAACATTGCATCATATGTGACCTCCCCACCAGGTGGAATTCAACGTTACATATGTTGGAGCGGTTGTGTGAGCAGCAGGCAGCAGTAATGGAGTACCAGCTGCATCAGGCGCAAACAAGTCGCACTGTGCGCCGGACACACTTCACCACCACTGAGTGGGCCACTATGAGGGACATCTGCCAAGTTTTGCGTGCCTTCGATGACTCCACGCGGATGGCCAGTGCAGATGATGCACTAATCAGCATGACTGTCCCCCTCAACTGTCTGCTTCAAAAAACCTTACAAGCACTAAGTGAGGAAGTTTTTGAAGAGGTCGAGAATGAGCAGTCAGAAATGCCATCTGCTTCTGGCAAGTCTGCGCAACGTGCTTCCACACAAAGGCCCAGGCAAGGGACACTTAGTGAGGAGGATGACGAGGAGTCAATGGAGGAGGAGGAACACATCTCTCCAGAGGAGGGAGGTACACAAGGCTCTAGTAGTCAGTGTGTACAGCGAGGGTGGGGTGATGCTGAGCAGGCAAAGATGCTGCCTCAAGCTGGGGACAGCGTTTCCGGTCCAGTTGGCAGTCTGCAGCACATGGTTGATTTCATGCTGCAGTGCTTGTTAAATGACCGCCGCATCGCCAACATTCTCCACACGGCTGATTATTGGGTGTACACCCTCCTAGATCCTCGCTACCGGGACAACTTACAAAGCCTCATACCACAGTTGAACCGGGAGCGAAAAATGCGGGAGTACCAAGAAACACTTGTGCAGGCCATCATGTTCTCCATTCCCCCCGCAAGTGTTGCTGGTAGTGCTTTTCAAAGCAGCCATGTGGGTAGAGGCAGTGGAGGAAGCTTTGCACAAAGAGGTAGCAGAGGCAGTGCCGCAGGACAAGGCAAGGCAGGTATGACCCAAATGTGGAAAAGTTTTGTGCGACCGCCACAAACGGCTACACCATCACAGACGGCTCCAGTCAGCAGGAGACAACGTTTCCATCAGATGGTGACAGACTACTTGTCATGCCCTGTTAGTGTTCTCCCAGACGGCTCTTCCCCGTTCAAGTATTGGGTCTCTAAGCTGGATACATGGCCAGAGCTTAGCCAGTATGCATTGGAGGTGCTGGCTTGCCCTGCTGCCAGTGTATTATCGGAACGTGTCTTTAGTGCTGCAGGTGGTGTGGTAACAGACCGTCGCACCCGACTATCCGCCGATAATGTTGACCGGCTTACTTTTCTGAAAATGAACAAGGCCTGGATCTCACCTGAATTTGCCAGTCCTCTTCCAGAATAAATAATTGGCTGGCAACAGGATCCAGGTCTCCTGTTGTGTTCATATTTCTATGACCTGAACTTTATTTCCTGGGCTACAGCAACGCCCGTTGTTGCTCAGAAGTGCTGTCCGCACAGACAAAACACTCGCTCATGTGTAAGTGGGGTTTGGTAACGTCAGCTGATCCCCTGCTGTGTGTATGGCAAAGTGTCCTGCTCCATCCACAGTCAAACAACCTCAGATTTACACCTGGCTCCAAGTAGGCCTCGGCCTACTACCTGATTTTCCCTGGGCTCTGACACCACCAGTTGGTGCTCAGAAGTGCTGTCCGCACAGACAAAACACTCGTTCATGTGTAAGTAGGGTTCGGTAACGTCAGCTGATCCCCTGCTGTGTGTACGGCAGACTCTCCTGCTGCCTACAACTCCTGACTACCTCTGATTTAATATGTTCTCTGATTTGCCCTCTGTCTCCACTCTGTTTTGAGTATTTCCTCCGGCCTACAACACCACCTGTTTCTGCTCTCAAGTGCCGTCTGCACAATCCACACTTGTTCCTGTGTTACCTGGGTCCTGTAACATCTGCTCATCTCCAGAGGTGAGCATGGCAATGTCTCCTGCTTTGTCTACATTCCCACTACTTGTAGTGGAAATGTGGACAGAGCAGGAGACATTGCCTGACTCACCTCTAGGGAGAAGCTGCTGTTACAGAACCCCAGTAACACAGGAACAAGTGTGGGTTGTGCAGACGGCATTTCAGAGCAGCAACTGGCGTGGTTGGAAGCCAGAGGAAATACTCGAAACAGAGTGAAGACAGAGGCCTAATTGGAGTACATTGACAGTTAGTAGAAGTCTAGAAACAATCGCAAACTGCCACCAAGTAGGCCTTGGCCTACTACCTAATTTTCCCTGGGCTCCGACACCGCCAGTTGGTGCTCAGAATTGCTGTCCGCACAGACAAAACACTCGCTCATGTGTAAGTGGGGTTTGGTAACGTCAGCTGATCCCCTGCTGTGTGTATGGCAAAGTGTCCTCCTCCGTCCACAGTCATACAACTTCAGATTTACACCTGGCTCCAAGTAGGCCTCGGCCTACTACCTGATTTTCCCTGGGCTCCGACACCGCCAGTTGGTGCTCAGAAGTGCTGTCCGCACAGACAAAACACTCACTCATGTGTAAGTGGGGTTCGGTAACGTCAGCTGATC
This sequence comes from Dendrobates tinctorius, assembly GCF_039654945.1. Taxonomy (NCBI): domain Eukaryota; kingdom Metazoa; phylum Chordata; class Amphibia; order Anura; family Dendrobatidae; genus Dendrobates; species Dendrobates tinctorius. Next base: position 1,993,883 of record NW_027361806.1, read on the forward strand.
CCCTGCTGTGTGTATGGCAAAGTGTCCTGCTCCCTCCACAGTCAAACAACCTCAGATTTACACCTGGCTCCAAGTAGGCCTCGGCCTACTACCTGATTTTCCCTGGGCTCCGACACCGCCAGTTGGTGCTCAGAAGTGCTGTCCGCACAGACAAAACACTCGCTCATGTGTAAGTGGGGTTCGGTAACGTCAGCTGATCCCCTGCTGTGTGTATGGCAAAGTGTCCTGCTCCCTCCACAGTCAAACAACCTCAGATTTACACCTGGCTCCAAGTAGGCCTCGGCCTACTACCTGATTTTCCCTGGGCTCCGACACCGCCAGTTGGTGCTCAGAAGTGCTGTCCGCACAGACAAAACACTCGCTCATGTGTGAGTGGGGTTCGGTAACGTCAGCTGATCCCCTGCTGTGTGTATGGCAAAGTGTCCTGCTCCCTCCACAGTCAAACAACCTCAGATTTACACCTGGCTCCAAGTAGGCCTCGGCCTACTACCTGATTTTCCCTGGGCTCCGACACCGCCAGTTGGTGCTCAGAAGTGCTGTCCGCACAGACAAAACACTCGCTCATGTGTAAGTGGGGTTCGGTAACGTCAGCTGATCCCCTGCTGTGTGGAGGGCAAACTGCTGCTGCCTCCAAATTGTAACTACTTCAGATTTAAACATTCTCTGATTTGGCCTCTGTCTCCACTCTGTCTCTAGTATTTCCCCTGACCTCCAAATTCAAACAACGTCTTATCTTAAACTGCCTCCAAGTTGGCCTCAGCCTACAAAATGACTATCCCTGGGCTCCAACATCGTCAGTTGTTGATCGGAAGTGCTGTCCACACAGAAAAACACACTCGTTCATGTGAAAGTGGGGGTCAGTACCGTCAGCTGATCCCCTGCTGTGTGGAGGGCAAACTGCTGCTGCCTCCAAATTGTAACTACTTCAGATTTAAACATTCTCTGATTTGGCCTCTGTCTCCACTCTGTCTCTAGTATTTCCCCTGACCTCCAACACCACCAGTTACTGCTCACAGTTGCCGTCCACGCATTCCACACGTGTTCCTGTGTTACTGGGGTTCTGTAACATCAGCAGATCCCCCAATATGTGTCCGCCACTGTCTCCTGCGCTGTCCACCTTCCCACTGCAAGCGGTGGGAAGGTGGACAGAGCAGGAGACAGTGGCAGACACACATCAGGGGATCTGCTGACATTACAGAACCCCAGTAACCCAGGAACACGTGTGGATTGGGCAGACGGCTGCTGTACGCATAAACTGGCGGTGTTGGTGGTCACGTGAAATCCTGGAAACAGAGTGGAGACAGATGCCTAATTGGAGCACGTTGACAGTCTGTTGTAGCCTACAAACAATCAAAAACTGCCACCAAGTAGGCCTCGGCCTGCACCCTGGTTCTCCCTGGGCTCCAACAGCGCTAGTTGGTGCTCGGAAGTGCTGTCCACACAGAAAAACACACTCGTTCATGTGAAAGTGGGGTTCGGTAACGTCAGCTGATCCCCTGCTGTGTGGAGGGCAAAGTGTCCTGCTCCCTCCAAAGTCAAAATACCTCAGCTTTACACCTGGCTCCTAGTAGGCTTCGGCCTGCACCCTGATTGTCCCTGGGTTCCAACAACGCTAGTTGGTGCTCGGAAGTGCTGTCCACACAGAAAAACACACTCGTTCATGTGAAAGTGGGGGTCAGTAACGTCAGCTGATCCCCTGCTGTGTGGAGGGCAAACTGCTGCTTCCTCCAAATTCAAACAATGTCTTATCTTAAACTGCCTCCAAGTAGGCCTCAGCCTACAAAATGACTATCCCTGGGCTCCAACATCGTCAGTTGTTGCTCGGAAGTGCTGTCCACACAGAAAAAAACACTTGTTCATGTGAAAGTGGGGGTCGGTAACGTCGGCTGATCCCCTGCTGTGTGGAGGGCAAAGTGTCCTGCTCCCTCCAAAGTCAAAATACCTCCGATTTACACCTGGCTCCTAGTAGGCCTCGGCCTGCACCATGATTGTCCGTGGGCTCCAACAACGCCAGTTGGTGCTCGGAAGTGCTGTCCACACAGAAAAACACACTCGTTCATGTGAAAGTGGGGTTCGGCAACGTCAGCTGATCCCCTGCTGTGTGGAGGGCAAAGTGCTGCTGCCTCCAAATTGTAACTACTTCAGATTTAAACATTCTCTGATTTGGCCTCTGTCTCTAGTATTTCCCCTGACCTCCAACACCGCCAGTTCCTGCTCACAGTTGCCGTCCACGCATTCCACACTTGTTCCTGTGTTCCTGGTGTTCTGTAACGTGAGCTGATCCCCCAATGTGTGTCCGGCACTGTCTCCTGCGCTGTCCACCTTCCCACTGCAAGTGGTGGGAATGTGGACAGAGCAGGAGACATTGGCAGACAAACATCAGGGGATCTGCTGACATTACAGAACACCAGTAACACAGGAACACGTGTGGATTGGGCAGACGGCTACTGTACGCATAAACTGGCGGTGTTGGTGGTCACGTGAAATCCTGGAAACAGAGTGGAGACAGATGCCTAATTGGAGCACGTTGACAGTCTGTTGTAGCCTACAAACAATCTAAAACTACCACCAAGTAGGCCTCGGCCTACACCATGATTGTCCCTGGGCTCCAACAATGCCAGTTGGTGCTCGGCAGTGTCTTTGGCACGGGGACTCCCTGTTGCCCAGCCTGTTTCCAGCACGCCTGCTATTTCCGGGTAGTGTCAAGGTCACTATGCCACCAATCCGTTGTCCTGTCGTCTTGCGGCTGGGTTAGCCGACTCTACGGTGCCTGCAGTTTAGGTGACTCCTATGTGGGCTGCGGGAACTGGCACTGAAGGCTGGATCCGTAGTGCCAATGGGACATGGACCCCCTGTAGGACTGTGGGTTTTGGTAACTGCGGCCGGCTTGCGGCCTGGCTACTTTGCTTTGAATGGGTACCTTCTGCTACCCATCCGGGTGCCAGCACTGTCTGCTGGTTCTCGCCACAGCCTTTGGCCTAGGTGCCTCCATCTCGGTATCCGAGGTCCAGCACTGTCAGCTGGTCCTTGGTAGTGCTTTCTAGCACAGGTACCTCCTGCCTAGTAACCGTGGTCCAGCACCGTCAGCTGTTCCTCGGTAGTGCCATTGGCTCTTGTAGCTTTTGCTACCCATCTGGGTTCCAGCACCGTCAGCTGGTTCTCGGCAGTGTCTTTGGCACGGGTACTCCCTGTTGCCCAGCCTGTTTTCAGCACGCCTGCTGTTTCCGGGTAGTGTCAAGGTCACTATGCCACCCATCCGTTGTTCTGTCGTCTTGCGGCCGGGTTAGCCGACTCTACGGTGCCTGCAGTTTAGGTGACTCCTATGTGGGCTGTGGGAACTGGCACTGAAGGCTGGATCCGTAGTGCCAATGGGACATGGACCCCCTGTAGGACTGTGGGTTTCGGTAACTGCGGCCGGCTTGCGGCCTGGCTACTTTGCTTTGAATGGGTACCTTCTGCTACCCATCCGGGTGCCAGCACTGTCTGCTGGTTCTCGCCACAGCCTTTGGCCTAGGTGCCTCCATCTCGGTATCCGAGGTCCAGCACCGTCAGCTGGTCCTTGGTAGTGCTTTTTAGCACAGGTACCTTCTGCTTAGTAACCGTGGTCCAGCACCGTCAGTTGGTCCTCGGTAGTGCCATTGGCTCTTGTTCCTTCTGCTACCCATCCGGGTGCCAGCACTGTCTGCTAGTTCTCGCCACAGCCTTTGGCCTAGGTGCCTCCATCTCGGTATCCGAGGTCCAGCACCGTCAGCTGGTCCTTGGTAGTGCTTTTTAGCACAGGTACCTTCTGCTTAGTAACCGTGGTCCAGCACCATCAGTTGGTCCTCGGTAGTGCCATTGGCTCTTGTTCCTTCTGCTACCCATCCGGGTGCCAGCACTGTCTGCTGGTTCTCGCCAGTTTCTCAGCCTTCTTGTACCTTCTGCTACATTTCCAAGATCAAGCTTTTTGAAATTGTCTTTGGTAATCCTTATTGATCTCCATGACGACGACCCTGATGACGACGACCCTGAAGACCACACCAAAGAAGACCAGAAATATGACCCTAAATAATAAGACCAAGAGGACAAAGAACATGAAGACAACCACCAAGATACAGAACAAAAGACAGAAGAACAAGAAGCAGAAGAAGCAAAAGCAGAAGAACAGAAAGCAGAAGAACATTAAGCATAAGACTAAAAATCAGCATAGAAGAAATCAAAATTATAAGCAGAAGAAGACTAAGCAGTAAATGGGGGTGAGTCCGTTCCTCCTCGTGGTGCCCCTGGAAAATGCCTGCTGCTGCAGGCCAAACTGAACGCGGACAAATCCTGTTGTAAATCTTTAGTGACAGGCAGAACGTAAGGTGTAATCTTATAACTTTTATAGATAAGTACTACAGGAATGCCTGTCACCATAAGAAAATGAAGACAAAGAAGAATAGGAAGAAGATGAAGAAATAGCATATTAAAATTAATAATAGCTGAATAAGAAGAATATGAAGAATGGAAAAAAAAATTAATGGGAAGAAGATGAAGAAGAAGAAGAAGATGAATAAGGTGAAGAAAAAGTTGATGAAAAAAATGCTACTGCTGCGGATCATGAAGGAGAAAGTGTGGGAGAAGTACAAAAGAAGGTGAAGAGCATGGAAGTTGTGAAACATACATATCTGACAAAACATAAAAAAGGTTAACATAGTCAATATCTTTTTAACTCTGAACGTATTGAAAAAAAAAATTGGAATTAATGCTATGCCATGTGATTTGAATAAACCACTATGCTTTTAATGTCTCCTCCACCTCCCACAATACATTCTACATGATTCTTATTTGTTTTCAATTATTTAAACACTATGTCCAATTGTAAATAATGGCACTTCATCAAATCAGAAAACACACTATGATGGCCACAAAGTGAACTCACCATAAAGAAGCGAACCACAAAATAATATAAAAAATAATTTTATTAACAAAATCATATACATTAAAAGGGCCACATACCCATATTTGAAAAAATAACCCAGAAAGGGGACTGCAGCATTATTTTACTGGTATAATACATAGGTAAAAAAGTCTATTGACACTGTGAGGGTACGGTCCATATCATTTCATCAAACATCAGTATATAAATAAATCCACTAATACCAAAATTGGTTATGATTATGACCGATATTATCCTTATTACAACAGTGGGCCACCCTCAGAAAGTCAACACACCTGTTTCCATATATAGACTCATATAACACATAACTAAATTCATGATGGCAGAAAAAGAGGCATAATTAATCAATGCTAGATAAATCCACAGCATTAACTCCCATACTCCGCTATATAATATATTAGTGGAGCAACACACACATTAATGACAACCGCCAATTAGGGATTTTAAATAAATAGAGACATATGGATACCTATAATGTGCTAAGTATGATCCAGCTGCTGTCCCCTGCGCCCCGACGCACGTTTCGCCCTACTGCTTCTTCCGGGGGCCCCCGGAAGAAGCAGTAGGGCGAAACGCGCGTCGGGGCACAGGGGACAGCGGCTGGATCATACTTAGCACATTATAGGTATCCATATGTCTCTATTTATTTAAAATTCCTAATTGGCGGTTGTCATTAATGTGTGTGTTGCTCCACTAATATATTATATAGCGGAGTATGGGGGTTAATGCTGTGGATTTATCTAGCATTGATTAATTATGCCTCTTTTTCTGCCATCATGGATTTAGTTATGTGTTATATGAGTCTATATATGGAAACAGGTGTGTTGACTTTCTGAGGGTGGCCCACTGTTGTAATAAGGATAATATCGGTCATAATCATAGCCAATTTTGGTATTAGTGGATTTATTTATATACTGATGTTTGATGAAATGATATGGACCGTACCCTCACAGTGTCAATAGACTTTTTTACCTATGTATTATACCGGTAAAATAATGCTGCAGTCCCCTTTCTGGGTTATTTTTTTAAATATGGGTATGTGGCCCTTTTAATGTATATGATTTTGTTAATAAAATTATTTTTTATATTATTTTGTGGTTCGCTTCTTTATGGTGAGTTCACTTTGTGGCCATCATAGTGTGTTTTCTGTTTTTTGTTTTCAATTATGTAGAATTAGTCAACAAGGAAATAAAGTGCTTTTTTTAATTCCGATACCGGAAGTCCCATTGACTTGAATGGGACTTCCGGTATCGGAATCGGCGATACCCGATATTTTTTTCGTATCGGGCGATACCATCCGATGCGATATTTTTGGGTATCGAACGGTATCGCTCAACACTAGTCATGACCCATAGAAGCGCAATAGCACAAAACGGCCATCATTGCTCTCACACTCCTTTACCATTTCTCCCGTCAAAGATGTTTTGAATCTTTGGAATAAACATTCGTTTTGAAGACTGGTGAGTGCCATCCCCTTTTTCTCTTACATAGACTGTTACTGCTGTTATTTCTGGACGGGCACCCGTAGGTCCAGGTTTCTTTGCCAGTAGCATTTGTGGTATATAGATTCACATTGTGCCAAAAGGCGTTCTTGCTGTGTGGATTACTTTGCTCTTTGATTACCTTAACTTTATTTAATTTACTATTGATCAGCCTTTGTAAAGTTATGAATCTTTGTAATATACTACATTACCCTATTTTTTCCCATCTTTCTCCAAAATGATGCTGAAAGTGCTGGTTTATCTGCCAAGCTCGTGCTCTTTTCAAAGATGCCTTGGACTGTAGTTTTAACAACAATCTATTCTCAGACACTCACTGTGTGAGCTTCTCTGCTCCCCTACCCCATGCTCATATAATGAGAGTGTTTGTTTATAGTGTATCCTATAGGATTAGTGCTAGACCTGCCGTTCAAAGCAGCTACTAAAGCAGCTTGAAGTAGGCAGAAAAAGCAGCACATTCAGTATGGTGTTGTAGAATGTAGCAAGATAAGGTAATGGTATATATTGCAAAGATTCATAGCTTTGCAAAGATTGTTCAATGAAGTAACCCTAAGGATACTACAATAGAATGCATTCACGTTTTAATTTTCTAATTTCGTTTGCGCCTCATTCTGCATCACACTAAATCCTTCAGGATCTGATCAATCCATAATTATTAGATTTATTTTTATAAGATTAATTTTACAATTCACATTTGTGTGTCAAATAGCAGCAGTGCAACATGAACAGTAAAGACATGACTGAATAATTGAGATTGCAGTCTTCAAGTTTTATGAAGCTTTGTCCATTTTCATCAGGTTCACGTGAATGCCGTTCACAGAACGTAAAACGAGCTCCTGAATCATCTTTGGCTCATTGTCGGGATCTTGACTCAGTTGGAATCTCTGTAACGTCAGTGCGATGGCAACTTTCATCTCATTCATAGCAAAGATCTGTCCAATACAGTTCCTGGGGGAGAGAATATAAAGGTTAATTGATTATTTTTATACATAACCAGTACAATATATAACATAAAATAGTAAGAATTATGTTAAAAAGAACTTTAGTTGTGGCAAGTAACTGCAGCTGATGGCAAATCTACTATTTTACTTATAAAACCCAACACAATCTCGAGTAGGGATCAGGTAACATCCAGGCAGAAATGGATCTCAGTGCCATCTGAAAGATTTTATAATTACCGTAGGTTGTTTGGAGAAAGCCATATCTTTAAAATCCTATTTTCAACAAAAATGCTAACTACTCAACCTCCTTAAAAAGCAGCAGTATTAAAAATAACCTCAATTATTCACACATGTTTGGGGCCCTACTAACATTTTAATTTTCATGTGAGATAAAATGAATGTCTAACTGGTAAGCTCTGTGCCTCAACTGTGATGTGTAACTTCAAAGCTCTGTGCCTCAACTGTGATGTGTAACTGGCAAGCTCTTTGCCTCAACTCTGATGTTTAACTGCCAAGCTCTGTGCCTCAACTGTAATGTGTAACTGTGGCGCCCCTGAGGCTCAGTCGCCAGAGAGGTACTGCGCCTTCTCCTAAGGTGTAGTGCCCCACCACCTAGGTAAGTTGGGAACTCCTTTCCACACTCCAACACCTGCATCCCACACACAGGATAGTTCAGCACTGACCACATTGCGGCTTCATGCTTAGAGGGTAGCAGAGCGCCTTTCGTGGGTCCTTGCTTCGTCACACGAGATGTGCTGGGAGGTGGGTGGTGTTGAAATCCATATAAAAGGTTGGGAAGGTTTAGAATTACAGGTCAGTCTGGAGATCAATCTGAGTCAGAGAGCAGGCTGACAGGTCGTCAGCCTGACAGGAGGTCAAGGCGGAGGAAGACAGTCAGTCAGGAGAGGCTGAGGACTGGTCTTAGTGGAACGAGCTCCCTAGGAGAGGAAGAGGAGAAGGAGTGCTGCAGCTGCCTCAGTGACCTAAGCCAGCTGGCACGGGAAGGGAACAGAAGGAGAAAGATGTAGAACTGCAGCCTAAGCGTCCATAAGAGAGAGAAGGAACAGCGCGGAATGAAGGAGTAGGCGAACAGAGAGGAGTTGTGGGTTGGAAGAGGAACCCTGCCTATAGGTTCTCAGTGCAAGGCCGGGGCCCGGTCCCTGAGGTTGTATGAACACTTATGGTTCTGCAGCAGACACCGGTGGAGTAGTTGGCTATAAATGCATTACTCCCATCCAAGACTTGGGGCACAACAGCAACTGAATAGAGAGCCAGGACTCCGGAGAAGGGAGTCCCCGAGAGAGGCTACAGCTGTCTGTCATACAAGTAGAGTTGTTAGGAACATCTGACAGGAGGAACTTCAGAGTACCACGGTACTGGAGCTCTTCACACTAAAAGGCGCAATAGAGGAGTCGTTCAGGAGAGGTACATGTTGGCGGGGTGTTGGAGAGGAGAATCCTAAATATATATAAACTTGGCACACACCAAAGGTTTCTGATGCAGAAAGGTGATTTTTAATTATACAACAGTACATACATACACAGACGTTTCGGTCTAGGACCTTCATCAATGTACGATATATTGTACTGTGAGATTCTTAGTGACTGGGCTTTGTGAGATAGACCAATCCTGTGAGGAGGCACATGAAGCCGTCCCACTGCGTGGTGGTTTGTGGAGTGTGGACGCAGTATCCGCCGCGAATCCCAAGTGCCATACTGCGTCCACACTCCACAAACCACCACGCAGTGGGACGGCTTCATGTGCCTCCTCACAGGATTGGTCTATCTCACAAAGCCCAGTCACTAAGAATCTCACAGTACAATATATCGTACATTGATGAAGGTCCTAGACCGAAACGTCTGTGTATGTATGTACTGTTGTATAATTAAAAATCACCTTTCTGCATCAGAAACCTTTGGTGTGTGCCAAGTTTATATATATTTAGTTCACGGATTGGGATCCTACTTGGGCACCACCTACAATTCTCAGGGTTGTGCCAACGGTTTTGTTCTTACTTGGAGAGGAGAATCCTGACTTGCCTGGGAGGTTGATGGAGTCTCTACCCCGGAGGACACGGCACGGAGGCGGGCACCAGTGGGTACCACGAACTGTGAGTAAAAAATTGGAACTGCAAGCCCTGGTGTCTTCCATTCATTTGTGCACCAACACCGTCAGCACTGCTACATCTGGGTACCAACATTCCTCACACTGCCTGCGCCTATACACTGCCCTGCGGTTACAGCTTCACCTGTGGGGAGCTACACCATCTATGCTGCAACACACCATCAGCCCCAGAGGATCTACACGCAGCGTTGGCTTAACATCTTGCTTGCCAAACACCACAGGTGGCGTCACGAACTATCACCTAATCTATATCTCAAACCACCATTGATTTGGGTGCCCAGGGCCATGGACCGGGTCACAGCTGCCGTGACACATCCCCCTGACACCGGCCCGGTACCGAGTACCCCACAGCCCTGGGACGGGGCGACCCATAACTGGCAAGCTCTGTGCCTCAACTGTGATGTGTAACTGGCAAGCTCTGTGCCTCAACTGTGATGTTTAACTGGCAAGTTATGGGCCTCAAGTGAGATGTGTAACCACCAGGCTCTGTGCTCAATTCTGACATGTAACTGCCAAGCTCTTTTCTTCATATCGAGTAAACACCTTCCTAGTTAAACTGTATGCAAGTCACAGCATCATCCTCAAGTGGGATGTAGAAGTAGGGGGCATATATTAGATCAGTCTTCCCCAACTCCGGTCCTCAAGAGCCACCAACAGGTCATGTTTTCAGGATTTCCTTAGTATTGCACAGGTGATAATTGTATCACCTGAACAGACAAGAATTCAAACACCTGAGCAATACTAAGGAAATCCTGAAAACATGACCTGTTTGTGGCTCTTGAGGACCGGAGTTGGGGAACACTGTGTTAGAGCTTCAAAGATGCAAGGAAAGAGAAGTACGGCTAATTAGGGTGCTCAGACCAAGACAGACACTTGTTTTGGATGGAAAAGAAACTTCTTTACTTGGTCATTATGTCCTCACAAAGCTTTTCGGCGGTGAATTCACCTTCATCAGGCAGCATAACCATGGCAGGTTTGTGTACTTTGTTCCTAACCTTCTCTATTTGACCACCGGGTATTACGCCAGGAGCGCCCCCTCCTCTCTTCTATTTTGTTTCAGATCTTCAAAGATGTCTTACCTTGCTCCAGCTGAGAATGGAACATAAGCATGTGAATGTCTATTTGATGCATTGTCAGGTGAAAACCTCAGTGGATCAAAAACCTAAAATCATAAGATGCACAAACACCTGCTAGTAAGAACACAACAGAAACTAATAAGGTTCATTTCACAATATATGTAGAATACAAAAAGAACATCGTCGATAACCTGAAACTCATCACGAGAAGTCAAGATAAAGAAAATTATGGTCAAAACCATGTGGTCTATCGTGCATTTCAAATTCTTCAAACTTTTGGGCAACGTCTTGAATTTTTCCATAGTCAGTACATTACACCATACACATCACGTATATAATATATCCACAATACCTAGGTAGCTTGACATTTCAATACTAACGCCAATGACATACAGGGGATATTAAAATTATTCTATACGGCTAAATACCTACGATATGTGGCCTCCACTTACTTCAGGGTTATCCCAAACACTGGGAGATCTGTTCATGCAAAACATACTCATTACTACGAGGGTACCTGTCAGATCAAAAGATAAAAAGAGGAATTCGGGATTAATTGCTATAAGAGCAAGCAACAAAACATGGAACCAATACAAACTATTATTTATTCACAAATATTCTTAGCACAGAAACAGCACATCCAGTATGTATCGGTGCAAGCATCCAATGTACAAAAAAGCCAGAAAGACAAAAATTGAAAAGAAACGCTCCAAAAACAGTGTAATATAGAAGTAGTTTGTGACATCCAAGCTTCAAAATAGCTATAGAAGAGCTGAGACGTCGCTGTCTGTCTCACAAAGTTTGGGTTTGGATCCAATCAACCCCCCTTTCATCTGACTTTTTGGAGCGCTGCTTTGGAGTTATGTCGTTGTATCGTTTAGTTCATCAGTATCAACAACAAACCTATTATTCTTATTGTTAGAAAGTGACGAGACAAGTAGATTGGTATATATTCCCAGGAGCCCTCCTATCCATACATCGCTTCAGGAGGTAGAGTTGCAATCAAAATTATTCAATCCCCATCGCAATTTCAATTTATTAGCAAAAATTTATGAACTTTCTGCTATTTGAATCAAACAAGAACAATATAAAATGGTCGATACCACTAACAAAAAAAGTAGATTTGCCAAATTCATCACAAAATGCCAGTTTTACGGAATACTGCAGTCTCAGAATTATTCACCCCCTTCATGACCAGTGTTTTTAGTACTTAGTAGAGCACCTCTGGCTGTTGTGACCAGGATTTTGTTTTATATTATGGTTTTAGGATTTCAATTAAAAAAAAAAAAAAGTGACCGACCTTTCGGTAGGCTCCGTCCATCAAAGAATGTGATTGGTTCTTTCAGCTCACGAGTTATTGCCGGTACAGGAGGGTAGAGACGCATACTCTCCTTTATGCACATAGCGGTATATGACAGCTTATTCAAGTCTTCCCTAGAAACACAAAACAGTAATAATAGAAAATACTAATATTACTCTATTGATATTGTCTACTCTGTCAATCATGTAAAAAATGGTCACGCCCATGAGGAGCTTCTCACTGACATTAATAGGAGAAAGTGTACGACAGAAAAAAACGTTTGTAAAACCTGTGATCATGGAAACCTTTTTAGATATTTTCTCTACTGACGTGTTCTTCTAGTAACCTGATGGAGCAGACAAGGCTTTTGTAGCTGCCACAGACCACTGGAGTGGCCTGCGCTGGACCTACGTGGGCATTGGAAGTGTATTCTAGGCCAAGCCAAATCAACCTGAGGCTGGGTTTACACCAGCCGACATTAAGAAACCGCAGATAAGTGGTTATTTAATAGATTATTTAAACAGGCCCACGCACTTTTACTGATTGCATAGGACAATGTGCTGTCGAGAATGATGATCTTTCAAGCAAACCAAAAAATCCTTTCATCTATCGAAGGTGATGGGGTTCCTCATAAGGCTTTTTTTGCAGCACTGTCATTGGCTTTATTCTATTGATGATAACATAAAAGCCAATAAATATTATATATTAGGATCTTACCACTCTACTGTAGTCTGATCTCCCAGGACCTCTCTGATCTCTTCCCGGCATTTCTCCTGGTGCTCGGGATATTTAGCCAGGCAATATAATGTCCAGGAGATGCCGCTGGCCGTTGTATCGTGTCCTGCAAACATGAATGTGTTCACCTCTGCCCGCAGATCTTCATCAGATAGACCATGACCATTTTCATCCTGATAAAGACAGACACATATCTCTGTTACTAGAAATATTTGGATAACATGGGAGGTGTTTTAGATTTGATTTCTTTTCCAGAAACTCCTTCACTCTTGCTCATGGGTGGTGCTTAGTATGGCAGCTCTGTCTTGTTCACTTAAGAGGAGCAGAACGGCACCACCTTCCATCTGTAAGCATAGTACAGTATACTTGCCCACCAGACAATACTAGGGTTTACCTCTATTATCTAACCCTAATACTAGGGTTTATCTCCGTAACTTAAAGGGAATCTGTCACCCCTTTTATGATATATCATATAATAATATCATTCAATTGTGTGCCACATAAAGATTCTCTTAGTACTTTTGCTTCCCCCTGACCCCGCACCTTTCATGCATAAATACCATTTTTGTATCAGTTCAGATGTATGTAAATTGCCGCGGTCCGGTCCGATGGGCGGGGCTTATTCGCCTGCTCCCCCCGTCCCTGTCTTGCTCTGCTCATTTCTTCTTTCTTCTTCTTGCGTTCACGTATTGTTTCAGCGCTTGCGCATTGCAAAGGCCTCCGGTGCTTGCGCAGTATGCTTTGCCAAACTGTGGGCAAAGTATATAATCGTTACTGCGCATGCGCCGGTATTTTTCCCTACGTCTATGACTCGGAAGTCTTCATATGCATATGAAGACTTCTGGGTCATAGACGCAGGGAAAAACACCGGCGCATGCGCAGTAACGATTATATGCTTTGCCCACAGTTTGGCAAAGCATACTGCGCAAGCGTCAGAGGCCTTTGCAATGCGCAAGCGCTGAAACAATACGTGAACGCAGGAAGAAGAAAGAAGAAATGCGTAGAGCAAGACAGGGAGGGGGGAGCAGGTGAATAAGCCCCGCCCATCTGACCGGACCACGGGAATTTACATGCATCTGAACTGATACAAAAATGGTATTTATGCATGAAAGGTGCGGGGTCAGGGGGAAGCAAAAGTACTAAGAGAATCTTTATGTGGCACACAATTGAATGATATCATTATATGATATATCAAAAAAGGGTGACAGATTCCCTTTAAGCCTCTCCAATGCAATATCTGCAATAGGTCTCTCCACCTACCATGTGCCTTTCTATGTATTCTCGACCTTCTCAATCTCCAAGTACAACTGATTTTTATTTCAGATTTTAGTATTAAAAGGAAATCAGGAACTTTAAACTACTATGTGACATTTATAATACTGATTTCTTTTAAGGTGGCAGAAAGGCCTTTGGACGCCCTTAGGACACCAGGGCCTTGGTGCAACTACTTCTGCCCCTTGTACAACCTCTCCCTGGGTAAATTATACATGGATCATTTCAGTACCTTAGCACATAAGAGAATGTCCAGAAAATCCAAGTGTCTCTTCTGCTTGATCTTCTCTAACTCGGTCTCCTGTTTTAGTGATTCTTTCCTAAGTTTGATTACGCTTTCTATATGAAACCGGAGAAAGCAAATTAGTAAATGAAGACCGCTCCCGCAATAGGTGTTTTTTTTGGGAGATTTCACCAAACTAGTTGCATGGTCCACCTCTGTGACATAATTGCCAAATCTCCTGTAACATCGAGGAGACTTTTGGAATAAGTGTAGACCTCTTGGACTGCCGTAAGAGTCAGCATGTTTCTTGGGTCTTGCCAAGCTTGTCTAAAAAAAAGTCGCAGAAACGGGGAGCGGAGAAGTGTGTAAAGGGCATAAAGACGTGTGGCTTGACTACAACCGAAAGTCATCAATGGTGGGCCTCACTCTTTCCAAATGTACATTCCTTATGGATGGTTGTCATAGTGATTTAGAAATTATGCTCCATGGTGAGAATGCAAAAAGCATCTTCTACACCACTGTGGCCAGGCTGGTCTATCATTGTATACAGTGCCTTGCGAAAGTATTCGGCCCCCTGGAACTTTTCAACCTTTTCCCACATATCATGCTTCTAATATAAAGACACCAAATGTTAATGTTTGGTGAAGAATCAACAACAAGTGGGACACAATTGTGAAGTTGAACGAAATGTATTGGTTATTTTAAATTTTTGTGGAAATACAAAAACTGAAAAGTGGGGCGTGCAATATTATTCGGCCCCTTTAACTTAATACTTTTTTGCGCCACCTTTTGCTGCGATTACAGCTGCAAGTCGCTTGGGGTATGTCTCTATCAGTTTTGTACATGGAGAGACTGAAATTCTTGCCCATTCTTCCTTGGCAAACAGCTCGAGCTCAGTGAGGTTGGATGGAGATCGTTTGTGAACAGCAGTTTTCAGCTCTTTCCACAGATTCTCGATTGGATTCAGGTCTGGACTTTGACTTGGCCATTTCTAACACCTGGATACGTTTATTTTTGAACCATTCCATTGTAGATTTTGCTTTATGTTTGGGATCATTGTCTTGTTGGAAGACAAATCTCCGCCCCAGTCTCAGGTCTTTTGCAGACTCCAACAGGTTTTCTTCAAGAATGGTCCTGTGTTTGGCTCCATCCATCTTCCCATCAATTTTAACCATCTTCCCTGTCCCTGCTGAATAAAAGCAGGCCCAAACCATGATGCTGCCACCACCATGTTTGACAGTGGGGATGGTGTGTTCAGGGTGATGAGCTGTGTTGCCTTTACGCCAAACATATCGTTTGGCATTGTTGCCAAAAAGTTCGATTTTGGTTTCATCTGACCAGAGCACCTTCTTCCACATGTTTGGTGTGTCTCCCAGGTTGCTTGTTGCAAACTTTAAGCAACACTTTTTATGAATATCTTTGAAAAATGGCTTTCTTCTTGCCACTCTTCCATAAACGCCAGATTTTTGCAGTGTACGAATGATTGTTGTCCTATGGACAGAGTGTTCCACCTCAGCTGTAGAGCTCTGCAGTTCATCCAGAGTGATCATGGGCCTCTTGGCTGCATCTCTGATCAGTCTTCTCCTTGCTTGAGATGAAAGTTTAGAGGGACGGCCGGGTCTTGGTAGATTTGCAGTGGTATGATACTCCTTCCATTTCAATATGATCACTTGCACAGTGCTCCTCGGGATGTTTAAAGTTTTGGAATTCATTTTGTATCCAAATCCGGCTTTAAACTTCTCCACAACAGTATCAGGGACCTGCCTGTTGTGTTCCTTGGTCTTCATGATGCTCTCTGTGCTTCAAACAGAACTCTGAGACTATCACAGAGCAGGTGCATTTATATGGAGACTTGATTACACATGACTGGATTATATTATCATCATTAGTCATTTAGGACAACATTGGATCATTCAGAGATCCACAAAGAACTTCTGGAGTGAGTTTTCTGCACTGACAGTAAAGGGGCCGAATAATATTGCACGCCCCACTTTTCAGTTTTTGCATTTCCAAAAAAATTTAAAATAACCAATAAATTTCGTTCAACTTCACAATTGTGTCCCACTTGTTGTTGATTCTTCACCTAAAATTTACATTTGGTATCTTTATGTTTGAAGCATGATATGTGGGAAAAGGTTGAAAAGTTCCAGGGGGCCGAATACTTTCGCAAGGCACTGTATGTGTAAAAGATTATAATAAGCTAATTTATTGGACTATTAAATATAAAAAAATCTAGTATTTTAATATAAAATTTACAACGTTAAAAAAATCTTTACTTAATTTTTTCTTTTTTTTAAAAACTTGTGAGTAATTTATGATCTACCTGTGTGTTTGTGTGCTATTTTCAGAGCTCTCCGGAAACGGAATCCATGTGGGCTCACGTTGAAAATAAAGTCATTATGATATGGAAAGTAGCAGGATCTATAATCCACAATGCAAGAGAGCTCATAGAGAGCCTTGATGTAGGCATTTTCACTGCAAAAAGAAGAAAGTGGTCACACATCTTACAGAGCCCAGTACTTGTCAAGGCTTCTACTAAGCCACAAAACAATTTGGAAAACCGACTGTTCACAAATTAATCTTTTCTTTATTATTGAATAATAAAAACAGCACATAAAATTGGGAGAATTAGCACTCATTCAGACGTTCTTTTCTTTCATACGAGTTCTATCCGTGTTTTTCATGGATAGAACAAACTCCTCTTACACAGTACAGCCTATGGGGCTGTACGCATTTCTGGTTTTTATGTGGATTGAGTGGTCCACTAAAAATCGCTGAGACACACCCGATATTTATCCAAGAGTCAGATCAAAATCAGCAATACACATCTATGGGTCCGTGAAAAACCGGGACAGCACTTCAATGCCATATGAGCTAAGTGGAAGAAGGTAGAGAAACGTTTCCTTTTTTTTTTGTATTTCTCATCTGAGAAAAAGTGATGAAACTTGAACCAAACTTGGATGAAACTGATGAAATCTTGCTGATCAAAACCACTCATAAAATTAGGATAATTTCTCTCATATGTGAAAAGAAAAAACAGACGTCTGAATGAGACCCAACCCAAAGGAAACTACAAAATTGTTGCGGAATACAGAAGATTAAATTATATCAGTATGCTAAGGAACACTAGATAATATTTTATTTGAAAAATCAACCGCACACTGAAGATAGTCAGAGTAATAAGTCATTGACATTACCCTATGATCAAGCGAGGCGAAACGTGTTTTGTGGTGTTCCAACACCGCAGGGTCTGTATAGACACCCTACCACTACGATACATTTCAGACTGCTTTGCTTCCATTACTCTGACTATTTTCAGTGCTGGATTGACTTTTTTTTATACTGTTTAGTAACTACATGATAAGCACATCTTGTATTGTTAGATATACAATGATGGCAAAAACCAAACCTGTTATTCTGGCAGTTGCTCTCGTAACTGAAGGCGCATTTCATGATGGTGTCCAGGGTCATGAGACTGACGTGATGGAAAAGCTCCACTGGTTTCTTATTTGGGACCAGTTTCTCCCATTTATCCTAAACAAGATTCAGCATTAACCCGAGTCATTACAATCAGAAAATAGGTTGGCTGTTTAAATCGACGTTTGGGTGACTGTGGTGGTTTGTAAACCTGTAAATTTCTCCTTACCAGCATAACATTAACACTGTCGGACGTCACTCTGACATATGGCTTCAGGACATCATAATGGAATCCCGGTGTCAACAGTCTCCGGTGCAGGAACCATTTATGCCCTGACAGCACCAACAAACCTTTCCCTGAATAATATGAAGGCCAAAGACAGGTCAAAGTAGGGGACCTATATTTCGAGTTAGTGTTACTGGACGGAGGAGCATGTACAATAATTGTAGATATAGTAGACCTAAATTGTAACGCTTATTTAGGTGAAAACATAGCCAATATTATTACATATGAGCGAATTGATTTGCTGGAAATCAAATTTGATCTCAAAGTTTTAAGTAAGATGCTACATCCGATAAATTTGAAAATTTGTAACTCGCTTTGTGTGCCTAGAGTGGCCACTGCTTTTTTACACATTGCAGAAGATTACATTAGCCAAAGAAGACTCATATGACCTCCGAAACACCTTGCAACTATCACATGGTATAACAATTAGGAGGGACCGCCATGTCCCTGACTAAATGGACTTTTGGATCAGCAGACTGGACCTGTGGAAAGAACTGACCCAATGTTGCTTTGGGCATACGACCAGCCTCTAGTGTACGGTCAAATGCTAAGTGATTTTGTCCTGCCCAATTGGACCATATCATCCTATGCAAGTGTTTAAAACCTTACAAAATGAATCCAGCATGAGACAAAGGTCAGTCTCCATTCCCCTTCAGCTGATGCCAATGAAAAGATTGTCCATAACATAGTCCTGCCCTTTTATTATGTTCTATTCTGTTCTGCTGCTTCCACCAATGCCTCTCCTGTGTGTTCATCATGTTTTATTTATACAGTACAACTGCTGCAGAGGTTCCTAGTACTGGTTCTACACAGCACAAGTCCTGCCTTTCCATTATATTGTATACAGTGCTATTGCTTCCACTGTGACTGGCAGTAGACAGGCACACATCTCCGGCTACTTCATTGTGTTTTATATCTCTATTGTACTGCTGGAGCTCTAACTTGAACAGGTAAATAAGAGAAACTTGAAACTTATCCCCCTAAAAAGTGGATAATTTTTGGATAACTTTTCAAAAAGCCATTGCTTTTTTCACTTTCCAAGTGGAAAACGGTTATGAACATAACACACACACACTCACTCAGATGTAACAGAAAAAGGGAAGACCTAGTACAAAGAGATGCCACACCCACACCCAGCTGGTCCCTGTACAGACTGGAAAGACCCTAGCCGCGCAACTCAAACACCATCTCTGACCTGGCTCCCTAAGAGGCCATTGAGGGGTTTCTCGTACCTCCTGAAGAATCAGAGGGAAGATTGTAACACCCTGCCCACAAGAGGAGAATAAACTGTGCAGGAAGATACCAAACCCAGGGTGATAAAATTAAAACATGTTCATAGAAGGTAGAGAGAGAAAACTAAGGAGAGCCAAATGTAAATGGAACAAGTATAACCTCTCAGAAACTTATAGAGGTGAAAGAAAGAGGAACTGGGAAGGAAAACAAACAGACTCACTGAAGGGATTCAACTGGCGTTTACCATGCAAGTTAAACTCCTTAGCTGAAGGCCTGGAACTCCTAAACCCAAGCTAACCTAGAGGTATAACCAGCAAGGAAGTTCAGTGAAGGATGAATATATAAAACCGAACCCAGAATGTGATAGGGTGGACCAAAACAGGAAAATGGAAAACACCTGGAGAGAAGCCAACTAAGAATAAGTTATAAAGACAATTAGAACCATCAGCATTTGTACAGAGAAGAAAAGGCAACAGCTCAGCAGACAGGGGAACTGACCACGCAGCAACATGTCAGCAGATCGAATCTCCAAACTGAGCCATGACAAAAACTTGTTGATGTGCATAAAAAAGTGATAATGTTTTGATGGCTTGTTAAATAGCCATTGCTTCTTTATTTTCCAAACAAACCTGTTGCTTCTTTCAAAGAAGGGATAATTTTTACACCACCTCTTGCCAAAAAGCCTTGGCTTATTATATTTACATTGCATGTGTATAAACATAAGCATTGCAAGCATCTTCCTCCAAAAAACATTTTTTGGAATATTAATTAGTAATTGGAGGATTTGCAGTGCCTTCAACTTACCTCAAATTGTTTTTTGGGGAAAAATTTGGCTAAAGCTGTTAAATTTGACTTTCAAAAGATTTTTTTACCTTTAAATATTAATTGTTCAGAGATATGTGAAAATCTATGAAGTTTATTAAAATATGAGAAATACATTATTATGAGGCAAACTTTCTGAAAAGTTCAAGGTCATGTTACATACCTATAATTGGGGTTAGGAAGTGAAAGGCAAGGTTGTCCTTTGGATCTATAAAAAAAAGTGTGTATATATATATATATATATTTAAGATTGTAATAGAGTAAATAAAAGTCTATACCACTGTACAATTGTAAGCTTCATTGTCAGTAGATAGATGATCACATTACCTTGGAGCCAACAGTATCAAGAAGACCAAATGTTCTCTGAACAAACAGGTAATAATAATTTCCTTTATGCACACTGGACTTTTCCAGCCCATACCAGGGACATCAGGATGGCACAATGAAAATGCAATATTTCAATGACATTGCTATAATAATCTGATTTAAAACAATCCACGGATCAAGTGGGGAAAAGTATTTGACCCCCCAGATTTTGCACGTTTTCCCACCTACAAAGAATGGAGAGGTCTGTAATGTTTATCGCAGGTACACTTCAACTGCTAGAGACAGAATCTAAAAATAAAAAACAGAAAAATCAAATTGTATGATTGTTAAATAAATAAATTGCATTTTATTGCATGAAATAAGTATTTGATCACCTACCTACCAACAATAATTCACAGACCTGTTAGTTTTTCTTTAAGAAGCCCTCCTACTCTGGGTTGGGCTAAAGGACAATAGGCAAGCAGCTTGGTGAGAAGGCAACAACTGTTGGTGCAATTATTAGAAAATGGAAGAAACACAAGATGACTGTCAATCTTCCTCGGTTTGGGGCTCCATGCAGGATCTCGCCTTGTGGGGTAAGGATGATTCTGAGAAAAGTTAGAAATCAGCCCAAAACTACATGGGAGGACCTGGTCAATGACCTGAAGAGGGCTGGGACCACGGTCTCAGCATTACCGCTAGTAACACACTAAACCGTCATAGATTAAAATCCTGTAGGGCACATAAGGTCTCCCTGCTCATGCCAGAACATGTTCAAGGAGGAGGTCATGTGGTCAGATAAGACCAAAATAGAACTTTTTGGTATCAACTCCACTCACCATGTTTGGAGGAAGAAGATAGATGAATACAACCCAGAGAACACCGTCCCAACCATAAAGCATGGTGGGGGAAGCATCACACTTTGGGGGTGCTTTCCTGCAAAGGGTACAGGATGACTGCACGGTATTGAAGGGAGGATGTTTGGGGTCATGAATTGTGAGATTTTGTGAAAACAACCTCCATCCCTCAGAGCATTGAAGGTGGGTCGTGGCTGGGTCTTCCAGCATGACAGTGACCCAAAACACACAGTCAGGGCAACTAAGGAGTGGCTCCTTAAGAAGCATTTCAAGGTCCTGGAGTGGCCTAGCCAATCTCCAGACCTGAACCCAATAGAAAATCTTTGGAGGGCGCCGAAACTCAATGTTGCACAGTGATCAGTATGGAGGAGGGGGTCAAAATCCCTGCTGCAGTGTGTGCAAACCTGGTCAAGAACTACAGGAAATGTCTGACCTCTGTAATTGCAAACAAAGGATTCTGTACCAAATATTAAGTTCTGTTTTTCTATTGTATGAAAAACTTATTACATGCAATAAAATGCAAACTAAATATGTAAAAATCATACAATGTGATTTTCTGAGGTTTTTTTTTATAGTTAGATTCTGTCTCTCACAGGTGAAGTGTACCTACGATAAATATTACAGACCTCTCCATTCTTTGTAGGTAGGAAAACTGGCAAAAATCGGCAGTGTATCAAATACTTATTTTTTTTCCACTTTATATTCGCGATCAGGGAAAATAATTGCTTCTGTTTCAGGCTCCAGAATTTTTGGCCTTTTGAAACCACAGAAATGTTATATTAACCTGAATTATCTATCTACCATGTGTATAGGTTGCTAAAAATATGCCTGGAAGCATGGTGGTCATACTATTCCTCTAGGATGTTCCTATAGGAAAATATCACATATATTAGAATCATTTCCTGCAACCATCCTTCATTGCATATAATTAGCCATCCACCTCTCACCTGTCAAGAAAGAGGTGAGAGGTCCAGATGAGACCTTTTCAAAATATTGCATCCAGAGACACCCAAAGTCAGATCCCGGAGAGGCAACCACAGGATTGTAAATCTGTTAAAATTCCAGTAGTTCTATTCTGCAGGAACTCTCACCGATCCAGTTTCTTTTTTTTATCCATTTTTGTGTTGTACTGTTTTGCATTAATGTATATCCTTTTACTTGATTTTTTAAATTTTCGCATCTATATATCTTTATAATTAAAGCTAAAGTTTAAATAAGCTTGTTCCTTGCTTCTCTTAATGTACCCACAAGCTCAAAGAGGGAAAGTAAATCTTGAGCTGGCTTTGGGGGTCATTGTCAGCCTTTACACTTGCATCCGAGTCACGTGTTCAACGGGTACTTGAATCGTGAAAAGGATATATTCATTAAACATGGACAGGTTTATAACACTGATTAACATAAAAAGGTGCTATGAACTACACAGAGCATTCGAGTGGCAAAAAGTCATAAAAAAAAGTTTTAGTCCCCATTCATGATTGCCTTTGAACCAGTTTTTTGTCTGTTTTGCGCCCTTTTTGTTTGCACCCAATACGCTATTCTATTTGCACTTGGTGTATTTTGTATGTGCTCTCCTCTTTTTGTTTTTTGATTTCCCACTTTACGGGCAGAGTTTCGTGACTCCAGATGTTTTCGCTAAATTCATCAATTGCGACTTTTCAAAAAAAAATTGGTAAATTTGGCGCAGCTCTACTCCAGTTCCCCTGGTTTTGTGCATGTTTTCAGAAATCATATCTTTTGTGACATTTTAAAAAAGATGCAACTTTTTGCTCAAAAGTCATAAAAATGGTTAATAACAAGAAAAAGGCTTTCTTTTTTAAACTTTGCACCAAATTCATGAACCGCATTATAAATTTGGCGCAATAAAAGTGAACGAGTATCTCAAGACATGAAAAGAACCCATAAATGATTAATCTGAGCCTTTATTTTTTTTTAGAAAAAAAGGGACATATCTGATATTGCAATTTTGTCCTTATCAGGGCTGAGTTGCAATACTAGACATTGCTTTAAAAAAAATGTTCCACAAACAATTACAAGAAGTTCTTGTGGAAAAAAAAAATCATTGCACAAAGTTTAATAAGTCATTAAAACACATACAGTAGAGAGAACATGAAAAAGGTATAGAAAAGAATGCAAATGTAAAAAAAAATAAATAAAATAATATACAATAAAATTGAAAACCAGAATTATTTCTCACCTTGTCTGGACAAAATGGCCTTCATATAATTTGGATGATAGACAATGAGAAAGGCAAAGAAATTTCCAAGCCACAGGGGGAAGGCGCAGTCAAATCGTTTTGCAAAACTATTCATTAGGTCCAAATCAGTCCCATCTCGCTTAAACTGTTAAGAAGAAAGATTTCAGCTAAAACCCTTGATGGTCCAACCAGTATCCAGAGGAGAAGATCCATCCAGACTACACATATTAATAAAATTTCCATATATAGAGCATCATGTTCTGCAATCTTGTGACCTTCAGTCACCTCCAAATATGGATGACTTCTGCTAAAGCTTTGTAGCCCAATAAATGCAATCTGATCCATGCGCAAATAATTAGAATGGTGCCTTTAACCCCTTCCCAAGATAGTACCGCCTTAATAGTCAGACATAAGGGTGTCCTATGTTCAGCTACCATGTGTTTGGACTCTGCTAACATCAAGCTTTTCCAGTTTCTAGTATCTCATCAGATTTCTGTGATTGCCGCAACCAGCATCTATGGAGAACACCACCAGCTGGTTAACCCATCATTTGCTATAAGCCTCAAGAACAGGTATTAGAGTGTTTTCACATTACTTACATCTGCTGCTTAACCTATTGTTTGCAGCCAGCATCATGAGCTGTATGTAGAGACTGTTATCACTATGTTACAATCTGCTGTGGGTTCTATAACTTGCATATGCTCTGGCTAGCCCATTGTTTGCTGTATGCATCATGAATTGTTATTAGAGTCAGTTCACATTACTACCTGTTGTGAGTTCATTTTTCCCTTCGTCACTGAGGTCTGGTGAACTCCCTATTCTGGTAAAGGAAGGTAATGAGCCTGATTATCAGGCACCTGAGCCTAATGAGGATGACTGGCTGAGTGGAGTCACGGACTGGATATAAGGCTGTCGATGCCCTTCTGCCCTGCGGGTGATTTCTCTCTGGACTTCTAGGACACCAGTCTGATTCCTGCTCCTCTAAAGCTAAGTTTTCTGCTTTGCCTGTTAGCATTTGTGCTTTGTTTTTGTTTTCCTTGCTTTTCTGGATTCTTCCATTCCCTGCTGGGGTGAGCTGAATCTCCTTTTGCCAGTTGCTCTGTCTTCAGAATATTCCTGAGTACTGACATAGCTTTTTTGAAGCCTAGCGTCTTCAGGGCCTTTTTCACTGTCAGTCTGTTGGCTCTTATTTTCATAGGGTTTTTCACGGATTGCAGACAGCAGCCTTCCTGTCCTTTCCTATCTAGTTAGCTTGGGCCCCGTCTTTGCTCAGTCTATCTTTCTGTCTGTGTTAGTGTTTTCATCTTGCTTCACCGTCATTATATGTTGGGGGCTGCCTATTGCTTTGGGGTCTGCTCTGGGGCAGTTTAGATTTCCCCTTTCTTTCTTTAGGCCTATTTAATTCTCCGGCTGTGATCGAGGGGTCTAGGGCATCGTAGGAACCCCCCACGGCTACTGTTAGTTGTTGTGGATAGGATCAGGGGTCTGCAATCCGATAGCTGCCAACCTCTCTGGTTTTCTGGACTTAGCTAGCATTTCTGTTTTTGCTTCCTACGGTGACTCAATCATAACAGAATCACCCACCATACCACAGATCCTAGGGTACTCAATAGCAGGAAAGAATTGTGTTAAAAAAAAAAAAAAAAAAAAAAAAGGTGTGTGTATATTCTTTAATCTATATCTCTGAGGCCGTAGGGGGAATTTTTTTTTCTCTCAATGGAGATAAAGCAATTGTCTGATCGTGTGGAGCAGCTCGCTGCGGAAGTGAGGGGAATTTCCGCCTACCTTGCTCGTTCGCATGCTGTTGAACCAAAGATCCCTACACCTGATGTATTTTTTGGGGATCGATCTAAATTTTTGAGTTTCAAAAATAATTGTAAATTATTTTTTGCCTTGAAGCCTAACTCGTCAGGGAGCTCCACGCAGCAGGTTAAAATTGTCATCTCTTTGCTGCGTGGCGATCCCCAGGATTGGGCGTTTTCTTTGAAACCAGATGATCCTATTCTGACTAGTGTGAACGCATTCTTTCAAGCTTTGGGGTTGTTGTATGACGAACCTAATGCTATTGATCAGGCTGAAAAGACACTGTTGGCATTGAACCAGGGTCGAGATTCTGCAGAGTTGTACTGTCAAAAGTTCCGAAAGTGGGCTGTCCTTACTACCTGGAATGATAATGCCTTGGCTGCTCTCTTTCGGAAGGGTTTGTCAGAAGCCGTAAAAGATACTATGGTGGGATTTCCTGTTCCCTCTGGTCTGGACGATTCTATGTCATTAGCCATTCAGGTTGATCGGCGTTTACGTGAACGCAGGATTGCACGAGAGGTGTTGCCACCGGTTGAACAGACGTCTGAACCTATGCAATGTGATAGAGTTTTGTCTAAGGCGCAACGTCAGGAGTTCAGAAGGCGTAATAAGCTGTGTTTTTTCTGTGGAGATGCCTCGCATATTATTTCTGTTTGTACTAAACGAGAGAAACGCTTTGCACACACGTTTTCTGTTGGTGGTGTTCAACCTAAGTTTCTTCTGGCAATTACTCTGATCTGCTCCCTGTCCACATTTTCCGCCAAGGCTTTTGTGGATTCGGGAGCAGCGCTAAACCTAATGGACTTGGATTTTGCTAAACGTTGTGGATTTCCGATGACACCTCTGCAGATGCCTATCCCTTTGAGGGGGATTGATGCTACTCCTTTGGCTAAAAATAAACCTCAGTTTTGGACCCAGGTGGTCATGCGGGTTGCCCCAGACCATCAAGAAAATTGCAGATTTTTGGTCTTGCATGGTCTGCATTATGCCGTTGTTCTGGGGTTTCCCTGGTTGCAAATTCATAATCCAGTTTTGGATTGGAAATCTGTGTCTGTGGTGAGTTGGGGTTGTCGGTGTGCCTTTAGTGAGGCTCCGTTTTTTTCCACCTCTCCGCAGTCGCATGATGTTCCTGACTATTTGGCGGACTTTTATGATGTATTTAGTGAGAATGAGTCTGCGTCCTTGCCTCCTCATAGGAGTTATGACTGTGCAATTGAACTAAGCCCGGGGTGTAAATTTCCCAAGGGTCGGCTCTTCAATTTATCTGTACCCGAGCACGAGGCTATGCGGTCCTATATTACGGAGGCGTTGGAGAAGGGTCATATTAGACCATCCTCTTCACCCTTAGGTGCCAGTTTTTTTTTTGTGGCCTAAAAGGATGGTTCTTTAAGGCCTTGTATTGATTATCGTGCCCTCAATAAAATTACTATTAAATATCAGTATCCGTTACCCCTGATTTCGGATCTATTCTCTAGAGTTAGAGGTGCTTGCTGGTTTACCAAGCTTGACCTCAGGGGGGCGTATAATCTTATCCGCATTAAGCAGGGGGATGAATGGAAGACAGCGTTTAATACTCCAGAGGGACATTTTGAGTACCTGGTGATGCCTTTTGGGCTCACTAATGCCCCTTCTGTCTTCCAGTGCTTCATGAACAATATTTTTCGAGACTTTGTCGATAAAATTTTGATTATCTATCTGGATGATATTTTGATCTTCTCCAAGGATTGGGATTCTCATGTGGAACATATTCGGACTGTGTTCCGGATCTTGAGGGAGAATTCCCTGTATGTCAAAGGATCTAAATGCCTTTTTGGAGTACAGAGGATTTCATTTTTGGGATTTATTTTGTCTCCGTCAACTATTGAAATGGACCCGGCCAAGGTACAGGCCATTTATGATTGGGTTCAGCCCACTTCTTTGAAGGCCCTCCAGAAGTTTTTGGGTTTTGCTAATTTTTATCTGAAATTTATAGCAAAATTTTCTAGTATTGCCAAGCCATTGACTGATCTGACTAAGAAGGGTGCTGATGTGTTGAATTGGTCTCCGGAGGCTGTTGCTTCCTTTCAGGAGCTGAAGCGAAGATTTACCTCCGCCCCGGTTTTGCGGCAACCTGATGTCTCACTCCCGTTCCAGGTAGAGGTGGATGCTTCTGAGATTGGTGCAGGAGCTGTTTTGTCCCAAAAGGATCCTGTAACATCTAAAATGAATCCCTGTGCTTTCTTTTCCCGAAAGTTCTCTCCATCTGAATGTAACTATGATGTGGGGAATCGGGAACTGCTGGCCATGAAATGGGCATTTGAGGAGTGGAGACATTGGTTGGAGGGAGCTAAACATCAAGTTGTGGTCCTCACTGACCACAAGAATTTGATTTACCTAGAGTCGGCTAAACGCTTGAACCCTAGACAGGCTAGGTGGGCCTTGTCTTTTACACGTTTTGATTTTGTGGTCTCTTTTCTTCCTGGAACTAAGAATGTCAAGGCAGACGCCCTCTCTAGGAGTTTCTTTGCTGATTCTCCTGTGGTGACCAAGCCTGCTACCATCTTAGGCGAAGGGGTAGTTCTTTCTGCCATCTCGCCCAATTTGAGCCTTGCTCTGCAAGAGTTCCAGGAGGACAAACCTGAGCGAGGTCCCAGTGGAAAGTTGTATGTTCCTGACCAGTGGAAGAAGAGAGTGATGTCTGAAGTTCATTGCTCTGCATTGGCTGGTCATCCAGGTATTTTTGGTACTAGAGATCTGGTGAGTCGCTCTTTTTGGTGGCCCACCTTGTCTCATGATGTCAGGAATTTTGTGCAGTCCTGTGGGACTTGCTCCCGGTCTAAATCTTGTTCTCGCTCTAGTGGGTTGTTGATGCCTTTGCCGGTCCCCAGGAGGCCATGGACCCATATTTCAATGGATTTCATCTCTGATATGCCAGTCTCTCAAAGAATGACTGTTATTTGGGTGATTTGTGATAGGTTCTCTAAGATGGTTCATCTTGTACCACTCCCTAAGTTGCCATCTTCCTCTGAGTTGGTGCCCCTGGTTTTGCAACAGGTGGTTCACTTACACAGGATTCCCGTCTGGCTAGACGGAGACTCCAGTATTTGGTTAGGTGGAAGGGTTATGGTCAGGAGGATAATTCCTGGGTCTCTGCCTCTGATATTCATGCCAAAAGATTGGTTCGTGCCTTTCATCGGGCTCACCCTGATCGCCCTGGTGGCGTGGTTGAGGGTTCGGTGACCCCTTCTCAAGGGGGAGGTACTGTTGTGAGACCATTTTCCCCTTCGTCACTGAGGTCTGGTGAACTCCCTATTCTGGTAAAGGAAGGTAATGAGCCTGATTATCAAGCACCTGAGCCTAATGAGGATGACTGGCTGAGTGGAGTCACGGACTGGATATAAGGCTGCCGACGCCCTTCTGCCCTGCGGGTGATTTCTCTGTGGACTTCTAGGACACCAGTCTGATTCCTGCTCCTCTAAAGCTAAGTTTTCTGCTTTGCCTGTTAGCATTTGTGTTTTGTTTTTGTTTTCCTTGCTTTTCTGGATTCTGCCATTCCCTGCTGGGGTGAGCTGAATCTCCTTTTGCCGGTTGCTCTGTCTTCAGAATATTCCTGAGTACTGACATAGCTTTTTTGAAGCCTAGCGTCTTCAGGGCCTTTTTCACTGTCAGTCTGTTGGCTCTTATTTTCATAGGGTTTTTCATGGATTGCAGACAGCAGCCTTCCTGTCCTTTCCTATCTAGTTAGCTTGGGCCCCGTCTTTGCTCAGTCTATCTTTCTGTCTGTGTTAGTGTTTTCATCTTGCTTCACCGTCATTATATGTTGGGGGCTGCCTATTGCTTTGGGGTCTGCTCTGGGGCAGTTTAGATTTCCCCTTTCTTTCTTTAGGCCTATTTAATTCTCCGGCTGTGATCGAGGGGTCTAGGGCATCGTAGGAACCCCCCACGGCTACTGTTAGTTGTTGTGGATAGGATCAGGGGTCTGCAATCCGATAGCTGCCAACCTCTCTGGTTTTCTGGACTTAGCTAGCATTTCTGTTTTTGCCTCCTACGGTGACTCAATCATAACAACTACCTGCTGTGTCTCCGCTTATATCTGTGTGCTGCTTCAGACCCCAACTGTTTTATTTTGCATCTGTCCTCCTGGTCCTGTGGCATCCAATGTATCCGGTTTCTCTTGTTTGTATGCCATCCAGCATAGCCAGTTGTCCAAGTCCTTACTGTTCCACACGCCTTTCAGCCTTCTGTACCAACATCCTGGGTTCACGTGTCCACCCTGACCAGTGACTTCATGAATGGACCTCACTAGCTGAGCCAACCAGTGAAATACAAGACCTGACATTGTAACGTTGAAGAACGTCTCCTGTGACACTTTGGAGAAACAGCCGTCCCACTGGTTTCATGAACAAATCGATGTAATGCCATCATTAGTGTCCTCGGAATGAAGTCTCTCAGGAGTAGAATAAGTGTGTTCGCTAAAAGGCCTCTTCATGATCTCACTCCACTGTTCTCAAAGACTATCCTGGCGCACAGTAATACGGCAATAGAGTCTAAAATGGAAGTCCACCTTCTTCTGCAATGGGTACCGCTTTGTCTTGGACACAATGATAGTCTTCATTCCAGGTTACTAATAGCTCGGTGTTACATTGATTGTGGAATCAGTGGTGCTGCCATTTTTCCATTGTGATCCATTCATCACAACAGTGCCAGGCCACATGTTGCTTGTGCTACTGTGAGAAGTCTAAACATGTTGGCATGGCCGCAGCATCTCTGGACTTGTCTACCATCAAGCACATCTGGGACATAATTGGTCGACATTTGCAAAGGGAGCTGCGATCTTTATGATTTGTGTGCCCAAGTGCACTCAGCATTGCAGAACATTCTGCAGACAACCATTAATATCATTGATAGAAGCCAATGAAAGTGCGGAGTCTTCTGCACGTGGCATTCATACTAGATATTGAATTGTAAGCTTGCGAGCAGGGCCCTCATTCCTCTTGGTATCTGTTATGATCTATGTGATTATTGTTATTCTGTAATGTCTATTGTCTGTACAAATCCCCTCTGAAATGTAAAGTGCTGCGGAATATGTCGGCGCTATAGAAATAAAATTATTATTATTATTGAATTAATTAAAAGGGTTTGAAAATGTTGTTTCCATGTTGAGGAGTGTAGATAGAATTGGTAGCAGATACATAACTTGTTCATTACATCTTCTGTTTTCAACAGAGGTACATACATAGTGGTTACACGTGGTGTAAGTTTCTCGTTCTACTTTTTCTTTTTGCATTTTAATGAACCACTAATAAAGTAAAATATATATATTTTTTATCAACGGATGAATATGTTAAAATTCCTTCTACTCATTTGTTTGTGCCGATTCTACCAGCTGAATATCATCTGATGATAACAGCACAGATTGCATCATTCAACAGCGCTGGTGAGCTTTTTTTTCTTTTTTTTTTCTCACTGTTGTAACTTGTCACGTCCTCCCTGTGAGCTCTGTACTCTCTAACTTTATTGACCTTACAAGCAACACACCCCTTTTGCTCCCGACACTCATCCCTACCGCAGTTCCCTGACCCGACACTCATCCCTACCGCAGTTCCCTGACCCGACACTCATCCCTACCGCAGTTCCCTGACCCGGTGTCTGCAGTGTCACTCCCTAATCTCCCCAATATCACATATAAAAGACTTATTAATGCAATAAACAGTTGTATCAGGCAACAGAGAACACATTAGCACGTTATATCATTAAGTCGTCAGCAACATTTTTATTGAGTGACTTCCAAGCTCCCTATTTTAATGGTTACCAGGATCTATAAGGCAAGAACTCTGCAGAAGCAACAACAGCAGCAACAACAACAACCGCAACAGCAACAACAGACCATTAGGTAAATGGATTCTTATCCTTTAGGACACAGTCGGAATATGAGACGACTGCATTTATAAAGACCGATATATAACTATGAACACAGTCCCTTTAAAGAACATATTTCTTGTATGGTCTCTTATTACCATCAGATTTCAGTCCCAGTGAAAAAAATCCATCAAAAATGGTCAGAACGGGAAAACCACACAAAAGAATAGAAGTATACCCTAACCAGCACCATATTGACTTTTGCATAATGCAGCCAGCAGAGTGTATACTCCAAATATTAACTAACAGTAATTGCCCTGCATGGACCAACAGATATGTGCCATCCAGTTACTTCTTCCGGCTCAACAATCGCCATCTAGCACCGGGGTCACATATATGTAAGGACCTCGGGGTGGAGTTCACACATAATTAGTGTGACACTTTAAATAGGTCAACAGATTCATTCAGGAACCGAAAACCTAAACACTTGCAGACGCTGCACCTGCCAGTGAACATTAGAAATGGTTTTGTATCTGTTATGAAAATTTCCACTTAATGAGAAGATGCAGAGACTTCGAAAACAGAAAAATTAAAATGCAAATCCCATGAGAAAGTTGTGTCAATCACCATTTTTGGAAGGAAATCCAACGTCACTTAGGCCAGTTTCACACGTCAGTGGCAGATGGCGTCCATGTGCCATCCGTGTGCCATCCGTATGCGTTTTTAGGAGTCATAGGGTTAATATTGAAACCAATTTTTACACTACACGGACACACGGATCACACACGGACGGTACACACGGACATACGGATAGCACACGGATGGCCTACGTATCCACACGGACAGCTCCGGTACCGGTTTTTCCGGTACCGGAATTATCTGGACGTGTGAAACCACCCTTACCTTGTGAGCGATGCCATACAGCCAGTGACGTTTAGGACCCGGGAAAGCACTGAGTGTTCTCTCCAGCTTCTTCTGTGTCAGGAAGACTCTGGAGACCTTGTAGACCAGGTACAGGACACACAGGTAGGCTGCCCAGTGCAGGAGCTCGGCGAGGCTCAGGGAGTAGAGACCAGGCAGCGTGGAAGAAGCCATGTCTGGATTTTCCTGCTATACATCCAGGAACATATATAATAGTACCAGGAGGAGCTACAGTCTCACATATCCAAAGGGCACTGAATGAAGGAGGTGACTATTACCTGGGGAAGGTGTGAGCACCGGCTCATACACAGACAGTCCACTGATCAGTGCACCAGGGAAAATGGATTGTGCGGAGTGAGAAGGCAGGCGGCCATAATGGAATTGTTATGTATTAAAGATATTTCTCTGTAGGGGGCTTTGGAGCCTTCTATTATATAGACAATGCACCGCTATAATAATAGGTGAAGAAATTAATCCAGACAGGATTTAGAACCTCTTAAAAAAATGCAGAAAATATTGTTGAAGAGTGAAGATCAACTTTAAATGAAAGGTTCACACTGCATGAACCAAGGGCAGACGCTGGCTGCACGACTGCATCTAAGGCTAAGGTCACACTATCAGTATTTGGTCAGTATTTTACATCAGTAATTAGAAGCCAAAACCAGGAGTGGAACATTCAGAGGAAAAGTATAATAGAAACACGTCACCACTTCTGTATTTATTACCCACTCCTGATTGTGGCATACAAATACTAATGGAAAATACTGACCAAATACTGATTGTGTGAATATAACCATATGATCTGAAATGTTGCAGAGTTTCACAATAGATATACTTTGGTAAGCCAGCTGTGGACTATGTGTCTTGGCTGAGAAGTATTGATGGGATAAGGAGTTATCTGAGCATGCTCAGGTGCTGAGCGTCTTCTGGGTGCTCGAATACTATGCTCAAGTAACCCAGACTATGTCTCGCGTCTATTTGACAGCCACAACACATGCAGGGATTCCCTAACAAACAGGCAACTCTAATGCGATCTAAGAGCGGCTTTGCCTAGCCCCAATCCATATGATTGACAGCTGTCTCCCTTTAAACATAGCTGTAGAGAAAGGCATGGACAGCCCATCTAAAATTCATACATCAACCTAAAGCCGAGAGGCAAAGTCTACCATTCGGATCAGACTGCATGATGCCCACTGCCACGTCTTAGTGGATCCCTAACCTTGTAGGTGTGGCGCCATGCACCAACCATAGGGAAAGACCTTTTCTGGAGCAGAGCTGGAAGAAAACAGCCAGGAACTAGTGATGAGCGAGTATACTCGTTGCTCGGTTTTTCTCCAGCATGCTCGGGTGATCTCCGAGTATTTGGATTTGCTCAGAGATTTAGTTTCTGTCGACACAGCTGCATGATTTACGGCTGCTGGGCAGCCTAAATACATGTGGGGAATGCCGGTTTGTTAGGGAAGTGTATCATTCCCTTTACAATTCACGAATACTTACTACTTAGTGTTGATAAATTACATAAAATCCCAATGAAATGCATATAAATTTGCGGGTTTAATGTGAAAAAATTTTGAAAAGTTTGCGGGGTATGAGTACTTTTTCAAGGCACTGTATTTGGTCCAGAATATGGGCGCTAAAGCAATATAGTGTTAAAAGAGGAACATCCACCTTAAGGATAGGGTTTTATGGCTACTTTAAGCATGTGCTTGTGTTAAAATCACAAACGTAACTTCAATTATTTCTTCTGGGGAAAACATAAAAAAAAATTGTCAAAATGTATTGCTAAGGAAACGATTAATGTTGCCTCGCTTTCACAATGTTAGAATGATTTGCATGTCTTCTACCTAATTCTGTAGTGAAGTCCATAAAGTCAGGTGTCTTTAGATGACCAGAAGCACCTTTTTCCACATGCCATGTAGAGGGCACAGCGACCATGTGGAAGAAGGTGCTCAGGTCAGATGAGACCAAAGTAGAACTTTTTGGGCTAAATACAAAGCGCTATGTGTAGAGGAAAACAAAACACTGCATATCAACCTGAAAGCACTATCCCCACCATCAAACATAGTGGTGGCAGCAACATGCTGTGGGGCGGCTTCTCCAGCAGGGACAGGGGAGCTGGTCAGAGTTAATAGGAAGATGGAAGGAGCCAAATACAGGGAAATCCTGGAGGAAAACTTGTTTGTAGGCTGCAAAAGAAATGAGACTGGGGCATAGGTTCACCTTCCACGAGGACAATAACCCTAAACATACTGCCACAGCTACAATGGATTATTTAGATCAAAGTATATTCATGTGTGTGAATTGCCCAGTTACAGGGGCGGACTGGGCTGGGTGGCAGGGAGGCATATGCCCCCCGGGCCGCTTCCCCAGCAGCTGTGCAGGGCTGGCCGCCTGATGGCCCTGCACAGTGAACTGCGTGTGACCGTGTCTGCTGTGCTGTGATGTGGCCGGCAGCAGACACGGCCGCGCACTTGTCTGTCTCAGCTGCGGTCTGCGGCTGTAAGCTTATGAGACGGACTGTGTTGTGCTCGCAGGCGGCGCGATGACGTCATTGTCTCGCGCCGCTCTACAGGCCAGAAGAGGACACGGAGGGCGCGGTGCCAGGAATCAGGAAAAGGTGAGTATAAACTTTATTATGTTTTATATTAACGGGCTGTGGGTCCATCATACTGTATATATGGGGTTGGGTTGGGGCCATCATCCTGCTTATATGGGGGAAAACGGGGGCCATCATACTGCACAGAGGCATATCTAGGCTCTCTGGCACCCGGGGCAAGAATTCGGTTCGGCGCCCCCCCAAGTACATATGCGACTTGCACACTTAGCCATGTACCCACGAGCTGCTCCTCCTAATGCTCTCAATTTTCAGTAAAAAACTGAGAGAAGCAGGAAGAGAAGCTCGTTGTCAAGTATGAAAATCGCACATGAGTGAAGTGTCCATGTGATGAGTACTGGAACCTGCAGAGCTGAATCCTGACATTGCAGGCTTCTGAATTCTCACAACGAATGCACTGCACACATTTAGGATTCTCCCTTGCCGATATACAGTCATGTCAGCACAAGTATGTGATTTATATACTTCTGGCCACATTCCGACTAGACGTGCCCGGCCTCGCTCCGTTCATTTTCATTGAGTGAGGCCACACATGTCTAGTCAGCATGTGACCGCATGGATGTAAATTACCGGCATGAGAGAATCCTAACAGCGTTCAGTGAGCACTGTGAGAATTCAATTGTCTGCAGTCACATAGAATGACTGCAGGCTCCGTACAAACCTGGACAAACCCCTTTAATGTTCCTAACAAATAAAAACATGAAAATTAGTCAGTATCACAAATAACATTTACATCCAAGTACCTTATAGATGACGTCGTCTCTGCAGTCAGTCACCTTTTCTTCTAGACCCCATGATGAGTTTTCTCATCCACAGCCGTCTCTGTAGACTTCCATCTTCTCCGGTCTTCTGCAGCAAATCTCCACACGACGCCCTAAAGATAGAAGTGTCATTATAATGCTCCCGAATAAAAATGTCTGCAATATACTGTCCCCTCACACTATTCCCCTCCCTCCTCATACTGTCTCCTCTAACATCCCCCCTGTTCACCATACTGTCTCCTCATATATTTACCCCCTCACTCTCTATACTGTCTGCTCACACATATCCCCGACTCCCCATACTGTGTCCACTTACATTAACCCATTCGCTCCCCATACTGTCTGCAGTGCACCAATCCCCCATACTGTTTCCTCATACATACTCTTTATTTTGTGTCCTCAAATCTCCCCACACATTAAATCCCCCCATCCCCCACATACATTAAGTACCCCCATCCCCATTCCAAATCCCCCCACACATTAACCCAATCCCCACTCATTAACCCCCATCAGCACTCCAAATACCCCCACACATTAACCCCAACCCCACTCATTAACGCCCCCATACATTAACCTCCATCCCCATTCATTAACCCCCGCACACATTAACCCAATCCCCACTCATTAACCCCATCACCACTCCAAATCCCCCCACACATTAAATAACCATCTGCACTCCAAATACCCCCACACATTAACCCCCATCCCCATTCATTAACCCCC
Source organism: Dendrobates tinctorius (assembly GCF_039654945.1). Lineage (NCBI taxonomy): Eukaryota > Metazoa > Chordata > Amphibia > Anura > Dendrobatidae > Dendrobates > Dendrobates tinctorius. The sequence continues at coordinate 2,029,746 of NW_027361806.1, forward strand.
ACACACATTAACCCCCATCCCCACTCATTAATGCCCCCACACATTAATCCCCATCCCCATTCATTAACCCCCGCACACATTAACCCAATCCCCACTCATTAACCCCCATCTCCACTCCAAATCCCCCCACACATTAACCCCATGGCATCCCCACTCATTAACCCCCATCCCTACTCTAAATACCCCCACACATTAACCCCATGGCATCCCCACTCATTAACCCCCATCTCCACTCCAAATCCCCCCACACATTAACCCCATGGCATCCCCACTCATTAACCCCCATCCCTACTCTAAATACCCCCACACATTAACCCCATGGCATCCCCACTCATTAACCCCCATCCCCACTCTAAATACCCCCACACATTAACCCCATGGCATCCCCACTCAATAACCCCCATCCCCACTCTAAATACCCCCACACATTAACCGCCATCCCCTCTACAAATCCCCCCCATCTCCACTCATTAACTCCCCCTCATCTCCCATCTTCGGTGGTTCTTCAGCTCCACAGAGGAGCACACTTACCACCAGCGTTTGCTTTGGGCGCCGGGGAGTGACGTCAGCAGCGTGATCACATGACATGATCACGCTGCTGACGTCGCTCTGGCCCGGCGGTCAGAGCTTCAATTGTACAGGCGTCTGTATAGACGCCAGTACAATTGCTCCCTGGGAGCCGGCACATGCTCCTTCTCTGCGCCGGCTGTCAGCTTGACAGCCGACACAGAGAACCGCCGACTCTCAGGCCGGGGGGGCGGCAGAACGCAGCCGCCAGGGAGGACACTGCGGACCGCTGCATTAGGCGGCCCGACTGCGCCCCCCTGCTAGCTGCGCCCGGGGCAACTGCCCCGGCTGCCCCCCCCTAGATACGCCACTGATACTGCATATATGGGGGCTGGGGACATCATACTGCATATATCGGGGAAAACGGGGGCCATCATACTGCATATATGAGGACTGGGGACATCATACTGCATATATGGGGGCTGGGGACATCATACTGCATATATGGGGGAAAACGGCCGGGGGTCATCATACTGCATATATGGGGGCTGGGGCCATCATACTGCATATATGGGGGCTAGGGACATAATACTGCATATATCGGGGAAAACGGGGGCCATCATACTGCATATATGAGGGCTGGGGACATCATACTGCATATATGGGGAAAACGTAGGCCATCATACTGCATATACAGTTAGGTCCATATGTATTTGGACAGAGACAACATTTTTCTAGTTTTGGTTCTAGACATTACCACAATGAATTTTAAACAAAACAATTCAGATGCAGTTGGAGTTCAGACTTTCAGCTTTCATTTGAGGGTATCCACATTAAAATTGGATGAAGGGTTTAGGAGTTTCAGCTCCTTAACATGTGCCACCCTGTTTTTAAAGGGACCAAAAGTAATGGGACAATTGACTCCAAGGCTATTTCATGGACAGGTGTGGGCAATCCCTTCGTTATGTCATTCTCAATTAAGCAGATAAAAGGCCTGGAGTTGAATTGAGGTGTGGTGCTTGCATTTGGAAGGTTTTGCTGTGAAGGAAACATGCGGTCAAAGGAGCTCTCCATGCAGGTGAAACAAGCCATCCTTAAGCTGCAAAAACAGAAAAAAAAAACATCCAAGAAATTGCTACAACATTAGGAGTGGCAAAATCTACAGTTTGGTACATCCTGAGAAAGAAAGAACTGGTGAACTCATCAATGCAAAAAGACCTGGACACCCACGGAAGACAACAGTGGTGGATGATCGCAGAATAATCTTCATGGTGAAGAGAAACCCCTTCACAACAGCCAGCCAAGTGACCAACACTCTCCAGGAGGTCGGCGTATCAATATCCAAATCTACCATAAAGAGAAGACTGCATGAAAGTAAATACAGAGGATTCACTGCACGGTGCAAGCCACTCATAAGCATCAAGAATCAAAAGGCTAGACTGGACTTTGCTAAAAAACATCTAAAAAAGCCAGCACAGTTCTGGAAGAACATTCTTTGTACAGATGAAACCAATATCAACCTCTACCAGAATGATGGAAAGAGAAAAGTATGGCGAAGGCGTGGTACAGCTCATGATCCAAAGCATACCACATCATCTGTAAAACACGGCGGAGGCAGTGTGATGGCTTGGGCATGCATGGCTGCCAGTGGCACTGGGTCACTAGTGTTTATTGATGATGTGACACAGGACAGAAGCAGCCGAATTACTTCTGAGGTATTCAGAGTCATACTGTGTGCTCAGATCCAGCCAAATGCAGCCAAACTGATTGGTCGTCGTTTCATACTACAGATGGACAATGACCCAAAACATAAAGCCAAAGCAACCTAGGAGTTTATTAAAGCAAAGAAGTGGAATATTCTTGAATGGCCAAGTCAGTCACCTGATCTCAACCCAATTGAGCATGCATTTCACTTGTTAAAGACTAAACTTCAGACAGAAAGGCCCACAAACAAACAGCAACTGAAAACCACCGCAGTGAAGGCCTGGCAGAGCATCAAAAAGGAGGAAACACAGCGTCTGGTGATGTCCATGAGTTCAAGACTTCAGGCAGTCATTGCCAACAAAGGATATTCAACCAAGTCCTAGAAATGAACATTTTATTTACAATTATTTAATCTGTCCAATTACTTTTGGTCCCTTTAAAAACAGGGTGGCACATGTTAAGGAGCTGAAACTCCTAAACCCTTCATCCAATTTTAATGTGGATACCCTCAAATGAAAGCTGAAAGTCTGAACTTCAACTGCATCTGAATTGTTTTGTTTAAAATTCATTGTGATAATGTCTAGAACCAAAATTAGAAAAATGTTGTCTCTGTCCAAATATATATGGACCTAACTGTATGGGGACTGGGGACATCATACTGCATATATGGGGGAAAACGGCCGGGGGCTATCATACTGCATATATGGTTCCACCTCAAGCCTAAGCTTCTCTGCACAGGCCGACAGTCTGGTCCCAGGTCTACGTCCTTGAATCCTGGTGTGTGGTCACTTGAATCAAAGGCTCTCATGACAGCCGTGCTGTTTGAAGCAATTTTGTGCAATCTAAGCTTACAAGGTACAGCATACCTTGGGTCCTCTTGAGTAGATCGATAGCCGCTTCTTCTGTGGGTAGAGATTTTAGTCCATCATCTACATAGAAGTCTTTCTCTACAAAGTCTTTGGCATCTGTTCCATATTCGGTCTCTCCTTCTTGAGCGGTTCTCCGCAGGCCATAAGTTGCCACTGCTGGGGAAGGGCGGTTCCCGAATACGTGCACCCTCATGCGATAGTCCACCATCTCTTTGCTGGGGTCATTGTCCTTGCACCACAGGAACCTGAGGAAATTCCTATGGTCCTCTCTGACTATGAAACAGTGGAACATCTGTTCAATGTCGGCGGTGATGGAAATGGGCTCTTTCCGGAACCTCATCAACACTCCTACTAGGTCGTTTGTAAGGTTAGGACCCGTGAGGAAGACATCGCTGAGAGATACACCTTGATGTTTGGCGCTTGAATCAAAGACAACTCTAATTTGCTTAGGTTTCGTGGGTGATATACTCCGAATGAGGGTAGGTACCAGCACTACTCATTTTCCTTTAAGGGAGGAGCTGGCTCCGCATGGTTATTCCGGAATATTTTGCTCATAAAGGTGACAATGTGTTCTTTCATCTCCGGTTTGTTGCTAAGTGTGCGCTGGAGAGAGTTGAATCTGGACAAGGCTTGTTCACGATTGTTCGGGAGTTTTACCCTGGTAGCTCGGAAGAGTAGGGGAAAAATCCAGTGATTGGTCTCATCCTTAAGGAACTCATTGTCCATTATCCTGACAAATTCCTTGTCTTTCATAGACGGGGCTACTTTGTTGTCATCCTTAATTGTATGAAACACTGATCTTCCCAAGTCGTCTGCATAGGGAGAAGGAATGACATCAAGCGGCTGTATGAGATCTGGAGGCTTCTCTTTCACCTCATAGTGATGAGGGCATGGTTTTCAGAAAGTAGCTCGTCCGTCTCTGCATACATAAGTCTTAAAGGAATCGACTCTTGTTCGGTCCAAGCACACATTTCCTATGATTACCCACCCCAAGTCGAGTCTCTGTGCGTAGGGGGCATAGTCAGGACCATTGCACTATTGGTGGACCTTATGTATCCTTAAATTGTCTCTGCCAAGCAGAAGTAGGATTTCAGCATCTGAGTCCATAGGTGAGATAACGCTGACTAGGTGCCTTAGGTGTGGTTGGTGGAACGCAGCTTCTGGGGTAGGGATGTCATCCCTTTGGCTGGGTATTTGATCGCATTTGATTAGCGTAGGTAGGGGTATTTCTACGCCTCCGTTAACAGGAGAAGAAATGAAACCTTGTGCCCGCCTGCCGCTAGTCTCTATGCGGCCTGAGCAAGTGTTCAGAGTATATGGCGTTGCTGGCCCCTTGATTCCAAAGGCTTCAAAGAACTTAGGTCCAGCTAGGGATCGATTGCTCTGATCGTCAATGATGGCATACATTCTTACTGCCTTCTCTGATTGCCCTTCTGGATAAACTCTGATTAGGCATATCCTGGCACAGCATTTATCACTTTGGCTCTCCCCACATACTTCTGAGCATGAGCAGGAGACAGCCGTGGTAGAATTGGCGTTATTCTGTGGCTCCCCGCCATGGCTTGTAGCCGGACTAGAGGTAACTGCGACTGCTGGATCGCTGGTGGCTGAGGTTGGATGCAAAGCTGATGGGTGTTTGTCACTATGACACTCTTCACACTTAATGGCAGATTTACAGTCCTTGGCAATTTGTTCTAATGAGGCGCAGCACTTGAAACATTCCCCAAGTTCGCTGAGGATTTTCTTGCGCTCCTGCATGGTTTTGGACCTCAAGCCACTACATTTGTTCAATGAGTGTGGTTTTTTGTGAATGGGACACTCACGATTGAAAGACTTATCTCTCGATGGACTAGTGTACTGTTTATCGGCAGTTACTGCAGAAGGTGGCAGGTTAGTCTTTCTGACACTTATACTGCTCCTCAAGTCCTTGCGTCTATGTGAGACGCTTTCATACCTTGATGACGGTGTTGCTGGAGCTGCAGTGTTAGACTCCAGGAAGTCTAGGCTAGGGTCGTTCCTCATTTGGGCCTGTTCGTCAACAAACTTGTAGAACTGATTGAACGGCGGAAAGGTGACATCATGTGACCTTTTGTACCTGGAAACGCATACTGCCCACTTCTCTTGTAGACTATGTGGCAGCGTTGAGACGATTGCGTTCACCCCATGGGCGGTGTCCAGGTAGCATAATCTAGACAGACGAGGGTCTCTTTTTGCAAGTTCCAGCTCCATAAGCAGGTCGCTTAAGTCCAGAAGCTTGTGGGCTTCCTTAACCCCTTCCTGACATGAGACGTACTATCCCGTCCACGGTACCCGGGCCCGTATGACCGGGGACGGGATAGTACGTCTACCGCGATCAGCGGCGCCCACGTGGTGAGCGCCGCTGATCGCGGCCGGGTGTCAGCTGATTATCACAGCTGACACCCGGCACTATGTGTCAGGGGCGGTCACGGACCGCCCCCGACACATTAACCCCTTGCACACCGCGATCAAACGCGATCGCGGTGTACCGGGAGTTAAAGGGAAGCATCGGCAGGGAGGGGGCTCCCTCCGTGCTTCCCTGAGCCCCCCACGGCAGCGCAATGTGCAGCGCTGCTGCGGGGGACTCCTATCCTCCAGGCCCCCGAATCCAAGATGGCGACGGGGGCCTTCGGGGGCCTGGGGAAGCTGGCTTCCTCAGTGCCTGCAAAGCGCAGGCATGAGGAAGCCTTGTGCACTGCCTGTGACAGATTGCTGATCTGTCACAGTGATCTGTGATGTGACAGATCAGCGATCTGTCACAGGACAGTGATGTCCCACCTGGGACTATGTAATAAAGTAAAAAAAAATTTAAAAAAAAGTGTAAAAATAAATTAAAAAAAATCGCCAAATAAATTAGTAAAAAAAAAAAAAAATATTCCCCAATAAATTCATTTTTTTAAAATAATAAAAAAAAAAAACAATAAATGTACACATATTTGGTATCGCCGCGTCCGTAACGACCTGCCCTATAAAACTGTCCCATTAGTTAACCCCTTTAGCGAACCCCTTAAAAAATAAAAATAAAAAACGAAGCAAAAAATAATGATTTATTATCATACCGCCAAACAAAAAGTGCAATAACGCGAGATCAAAAAGACGCATATAAATATCCATGGTACCGCTGAAAACGTCATCTTGTCCCGCAAAAAACAAGCCGCCACACAGCATCATCAGCAAAAAAATAAAAAAGTTATAACTCGCAGAATAAAGCGATGCAAAAATAATTATTTTTTATATAAAATAGTTTTCATTGCATAAAACCGACAAAAACATAAAAAAATGACCTAAATGAGGTATCGCTGTAACCGTACTGACCCGAAGAATAAAAGCGCTTTATCAATTTTACCGCACGCGGAACGGTGTAAACGCACCCCCCCCAAAAGAAATTCATGAAACGCTGGTTTTTGTTCATTCTGCGTCCCAAAAATCGGAATAAAAAGCGATCAAAAAATTTCACGTGCCCGAAAATGGTACCAATAAAAACGTCAACTCGTCCCGCAAAAAATAAGACCTCACATGACTCGGTGGGTCAAAATACGGAAAAATTATAGCTCTCAATATGTGGTGATGCAAAAACTATTTTTACAATAAAAAGCGTCTTTTAGCGTGCGACAGCCGCCAAACATAAAAACCGCCATAAATAGTAAATCAAACCCCCCGTTATCACCCCTTTAGTTAGGGAAAAATAATAAAATAAAAAAAATGTATTTATTTCCATTTTTCCATTAGGGTTAGGGCTAGGGTTAGGGCTAGGGGTGTGTTGGGGTAGGGTTAGGGCTAGGGTTAGGGTTAGGGCTAGGGTTAGGGTTAGGGCTAGGGCTAGGGCTAGGGTTAGGGCTAGGGCTAGGGTTAGGGCTAGGGTTAGGGCTAGGGTTAGGGGCGTGTTGGGGTTCGGGTTGGAGTTAGAATTGGGGGTTTCCACTGTTTGGGCACATCAGGGGCTCTCCAAATGCAACATGGCGTCTGATCTCAATTCCAGCCAATTCTGAGTTGAAAAAGTCAAATGGTGCTCCTTCCCTTCCAAGCTCTGCTATGCGCCCAAACAGTGTTTTACCCCCTCATGTAGGGTATCAGCCTACTCAGGACAAATTGCAAAACAATTTTTGGGGTCCAATTTCTCCTGTTACCCTTAGGAAAATAAAAAATTGGGGGCAAAAATATCATTTTTGTGGAAAAAAAATGATTTTTTTATTTTCACGTCCGAGTGTTATAAACTTCTGTGAAGCACTTGGGGGTTCAAAGTGCTCACCACACATCTAGATAAGTTCCGTGGGGGGTCTAGTGTCCAAAATGGGGTCACTTGTGGGGAGTTTCAATAGTTTAGGTACATCAGGGGCTCTCCAAACGCACATGACAACCGCAGACCATTCCATCAAAGTCTGCGTTCCAAAACGTCACTGCTTCCCTTCCGAGCCCCGACGTGTGTCCATACAGTAGTTTTCTCCCACATATGGGGTGTCAGCGTACTCAGGACAAATTGGACAACAACTTTTGGGGTCCAATTTCTCCTGGTACCCTTGGGAAAATAAAAAAAATGGTGACTAAAAGATCATGTTTGTGGAAAAAATACGAATTTTTTATTTTCACGCCCGGGCGTTGTAAACTTCTGTGAAGCACTGGGGGGGTCAAAGTGCTCACCACACATCTAGATAAGTTCCTTGGGGGGTCTAGTTTACAAAATGGTGTCATTTGTGGGGGGTTTCCACTGTTTAGGTACATTAGGGGCTCTCCAAAGGCAACATGACACCCGCAGACCATTCCATCAAAGTCTGCATTCCAAAACGTCACTACTTCCCTTCCGAGCCCTGACGTGTGCCCATACAGTAGTTTTCTCCCACATATGGGGTAGCAGCGTACTCAGGACAAATTGGAAAACAACTTTTGGGGTCCAATTTCTCCTGGTACCCTTGGGAAAATAAAAAAAATGGTGACTAAAAGATCATGTTTGTGGAAAAAATACGAATTTTTTATTTTCACGCCCGGGCGTTGTAAACTTCTGTGAAGCACTGGGGGGGTCAAAGTGCTCACCACACATCTAGATAAGTTCCTTGGGGGGTCTAGTTTACAAAATGGTGTCATTTGTGGGGGGTTTCCACTGTTTAGGTACATTAGGGGCTCTCCAAAGGCAACATGACACCCGCAGACCATTCCATCAAAGTCTGCATTCCAAAACGTCACTACTTCCCTTCCGAGCCCTGACGTGTGCCCATACAGTAGTTTTCTCCCACATATGGGGTAGCAGCGTACTCAGGACAAATTGGAAAACAACTTTTGGGGTCCAATTTCTCCTGGTACCCTTGGGAAAATAAAAAAATGGTGACTAAAAGATCATGTTTGTGGAAAAAATACGAATTTTTTATTTTCACGCCCGGGCGTTGTAAACTTCTGTGAAGCACTGGGGGGGTCAAAGTGCTCACCACACATCTAGATAAGTTCCTTGGGGGGTCTAGTTTACAAAATGGTGTCATTTGTGGGGGGTTTCCACTGTTTAGGTACATTAGGGGCTCTCCAAAGGCAATATCACACCCGCAGACCATTCCATCAAAGTCTGCATTCCAAAACGTCACTACTTCCCTTCCGAGCCCCGACGTGTGCCCATACAGTAGTTTTCTCCCACATATGGGGTATCAGCATACTCAGGACAAATTGGACAACAACTTTTGGGGTCCAATTTCTCCTGGTACCCTTGGGAAAATAAAAAAATGGTGACTAAAAGATCATGTTTGTGGAAAAAATACGAATTTTTTATTTTCACGCCTGGGCGTTGTAAACTTCTGTGAAGCACTGGGGGGGTCAAAGTGCTCACCACACATCTAGATAAGTTCCATGGGGGGTCTAGTTTCCAAAATGGTGTCATTTGTGGGGGGTTCCACTGTTTTGGTACATCAGGAGTTTTCCAAACGCGACATGGTGTCCGATCTCAATTCCAGCCAAAAACGTCAAATGGCGCTGCTTCCCTTCCGAGCTCTGCCATGCCCCCAAATAGTGGTTTACCCCCACATGTGGGGTATCAGCGTACTCAGGACAAATTGCACAATAACTTTTAGGGTCCTGTTACCCTTGGAAAAATAAGAATTGAGGGTGAAAAGATCATTTTTGTGGAAAAAATATGATTTTTTAATTGTATGGCTTTATGTTATAAACTTCTGTGAAGCCCATGGGGGTTCAAAGTTCTCACCACACATCTAGATAAGTTCCTTAGGGTGTCTAGTTTCCAAAATGGTGTCATTTGTGGGGGGTTTCCACTGTTTTGGTACATCAGGGGTTTTCCAAACGCGACATGGTGTCCGATCTCAATTCCAGCCAAAAACGTCAAATGGCGCTGCTTCCCTTCCGAGCTCTGCCATGCGCCCAAATAGTGGTTTACCCCCACATGTGGGGTATCAGCGTACTCAGGACAAATTGCACAATAACTTTTAGGGTCCTGTTACCCTTGGAAAAATAAGAATTGAGGGTGAAAAGATCATTTTTGTTTAAAAAATATGATTTTTTAATTGTATGGCTTTATGTTATAAACTTCTGTGAAGCCCATGGGGGTTCAAAGTTCTCACCACACATCTAGATAAGTTCCTTAGGGGGTCTAGTTTCCAAAATGGTGTCATTTGTGGGGGGTTTCCACTGTTTTGGTACATCAGGGGTTTTCCAAACGCGACATGGTGTCCGATCTCAATTCCAGCCAAAAACGTCAAATGGCGCTGCTTCCCTTCCGAGCTCTGCCATGCGCCCAAATAGTGGTTTACCCCCACATGTGGGGTATCAGCGTACTCAGGACAAATTGCACAATAACTTTTAGGGTCCTGTTACCCTTGGGAAAATAAAAATTGGGGTGAAAAGATCATTTTTGTGGAAAAAATATGATTTTTTAATTGTACCGCTGTACGTTATAAACTTCTGTAAAGCCCTTGTGGGTTCAAAGTTCTCACCACATATCTAGATAAGTTCCTTGGGGGGTCTAGTTTCCAAAATGGGGTCACTTGTAGGGGGTTTCCACTGTTTAGGTACATCAGGGACTCTCCAAACGTGACATGGCGTCCAATCTGAATTCCAGCCAATTTTGCATTGAAAAAGTCAAACGGCGCTCCTTCCATTCTGAGCTCTGCCATGCGCCGAAACAGTCGTTCCCCCCCACATATCAGGTATCTGCGTACTCAGGACAAATTGCACAATAACTTTTGCAGTTCAATTTCTCCTGTTACCCTTGGTAAAATAAAAAAAATTGAACCTGAAGTATTTTTTTTATGAAAAAAAGTTAGATGTTCATTTTTTTTTAAATATTCAAAAAAATTCCTGTGACGCACCTAAAGGGTTAATAAACTTCTTGAATGTGGTTTTGAGCACCTTAAGGGGTGCAGTTTTTAGAATGGTGTCACTTTTGTGTATTTTCTATCATATAGACCCCTCAAAGTGGCTTCAAATGTGATGTGGTCCTAAAAATAAAATGGTGTTGTAAAAATGAGAAATCGCTGGTCAACTTTTAACCCTTATAACTTCCTAACAAAAAAAAATTTTGGTTCCAAAATTGTGCTGATGTAAAGTAAACATGTGGGAAATGTTAGTTATCAAGTTTTTTGTGTGCCTTATCTCTGTGATTTAAGGGCATAAAAATTCAAAGTTGGAAAATTGCGAAATTTTCAAAATTTTCGCCAAATTTCCGTTTTTCTCACAAATAAACGCAAGTTATTTGAATGAAATTTTACCACTAACATGAAGTACAATATGTCACGAGAAAACAATGTCAGAATCACCGGGATCCATGGAAGCGTTCGAGAGTTATGACCTCATAAAGGTACAGTGGTCAGAATTGTAAAAATTGGCCCGGTCATGAACGTGCAAACCACCCTTGGGGGTGAAGGGGTTAAAGTTGATCCTTGGAACCAGCGTCGGACTGGCCCACCGGAGAACCGGAGGATTCTCCGGTGGGCCCTGGCACCTGCTGGCATACAGGGCCTGCAGTTGCCTAGGGCCCCCGCTGCTCCAGGGGCCCCCAGCCAGTGGTGTGTCGCTAATAGCGGCACACCACGCAGCTGCTAGTGGCCCTGTGCCAGCAGAGCAGCAGCCAGGAGCCCCTGTCCCCGCTGCTAAAGAGAAATGAATATTCACTGCTTCCCAGTGAATATCATTTCATCATCTCCACTCCCCCAGGGGCCCCGCCCCACAGCAAAGTAAGCCGCTATGCGGCAGTGAGGGCCGGTACCACCCTCAATTGTAATGGGAGAGAGCGTCATCTGACGCTCTCTCTCCCATCAGTCCCCTCTGCTGACTCACAGCCGGTGCGCGATGATGTCACTACATCGCGCACCCGCTGTGTGTCTGGCAGACGGGGCAGCTCCTGACACTGAAGCCGGGATCAGTGTGGGACCGAGGAGGAGAGGTGAGTATTATGTTTTGTTTTTTTATATATGTCTATATCTATCTATCTATCTATCTATCTATCTATGTATCTATCTATCTCTATATCTATCTATCTCTCTATCTCTATATCTATCTATCTATCTATCTATCTATCTATCTATCTATCTATCTCTATATCTACTGTATCTATCTATCTATCTATCTATCTATCTCTATATCTATCCCTCTATCTCTCTATATTTCTCTCTATATCTATATATCTATATATCTATCTATCTCTATATCTATAATCTATCTATCTATCTATCTATCTCTATATCTATCTATCTATCTATCTATCTCTCTATCTCTCTATCCTATCTATCTATCTATATATCTATCTCTATCTATCTATTCTATCTCTATATATCTATATCTATCTATCTATCTATATCTCTATCTATCTCTATATCTATCTATCTATCTATCTATCTATCTATCTATTTCTATATCTATCTATCTCTCTATATTTCTTTCTATATCTATCTATCTCTATCTATGTATCTATGTATCTATCTATCTCTCTATCTATCTCTATTTCTATATCTCTATATCTATCTATCTATCTATTCTATCTATCTATCTATCTATCTATATCTCTATCTATCTCTATATCTATCTATCTATCTATCTATCTATCTATCTCTATATCTCTATCTATCCTATCTCCATATCTATCTCTATATCTATCTCTATATTATCTATCTCTATTTTTGATATAGAGAGATAGATATAGAGATAAATAGATATAGAGATAGATAGATCTAGAGAGATATAGATAGACTATTTCTATCTATCTCTATCTATCTGTAGCTATCTATATCTATCTATATCTATTATCGATATATCTATCTATCCATCTATCCATAGATCTATCTATTTATCCCATATCTGTCTATATCTATATCTATCTATCTATCTATCTATCTATCTATCTCTATATCTATTATCTATATATATATCTGTATCTATCTATCTATCTATCTATCTATCTATCTATCTATATATCTCTATATCTATCTTTCTATCTATAGCTACCTCTCTCTATATCTATGTATTTATCCATTATCTATCTATCTATCTATCTATCTATCTATCTATCTATCTATCTATCTATGTCTATCTATATCTACGTATCTATATAAAAGCATTATACCCTATGAGGGGGGGCAGCATTATACACTATGAGGGGGTGTATTATACCCTATGAGGGGGTGCACTATATCCTATGAGTGGGGGAAGCATTATATCCTATGAGGGGGTGCATTATACCCTGTGAGGAGGGCAGCATTATATTCAATGAGGGGGTGCATTATACGCTAAGAGGGGGGCAGCATTATACCCTATGAGGGGAGGCAGCATTATACCCTATGAGGGGGTGTATTATACCCCGCGAGGGGGGCAGCATTATATTCTATGAGGGGGTGCATTATACCCTATGAGGGAGTGCATTATACCCCTATGGGGGGCAGCATTATATTATATGAGGGGGGCAGCATTATACCCTATGAGGGAGCAGCATTATAATACCCTATGAGGGGGGCAGCATTATACCCTATGAGGGGGGCAGCATTATACCCTATGAGGGGGGCAGCATTATATTCTATGGGGGGGCAGCATTATACCCTATGAGGGGGGGAAGCATTATACCCTATGAGGGGGGCAGCATTATATTCTATGAGGGGGGCAGCATTATATTCTATGAGGAGGCTGCATTATACTATTTGAGGATGCTGCTTTATATTTATATTCTATTAGGGAGGCTACCCCAACTCCTGCTACATAATTAAGATATGTTCTACCTTATATTATACCCGAATATTAGCGTGTTTTACAGCATAATAGGTGGTCTTGTATTTCTTTCTATGCAGCTACATAGTGGGCCCCAAGAATGATTTTCTCTGGTGGGCCCAAGGTGTTCCAGTCCGCCGCTGCTTGGAACGTTCTGCAGTCTCTTGAATAGGGACTTTTCTATGGCTTCAGCACTGCCATAGGTTCTTTCGAGTCTCAGCCAGGCAGCAGCGAGACCTGCTTCAGCTTGCCCCACGTAGACGGTCTGAAAACTCTTGATATGATTTGTGGAGTCAGGACTAGTGTTGAGCATTCCGATACCGCAAGTATCGGGTATCGGCCGATACTTGCTGTATCGGAATTCCGATACCGACTTCCGATATTTTTTCAATATCGGAAGTCGGCATCGGAATCGGAAGTTCAAAGTTGATTGACAGCCGAAATGACGTCATCATGATGCGCGGTGTGTGCGCATCATGATGTGCCGTCATTTCGGGCCTTCCGGGGGTCTCTGCCGGCCTGCCGGGGGGCTGTGCCAGCCTGCCGGGGGGCTGTGTGGACTGCCCGGGGTCTGTACCGGCCTGCCGGGGGGCTGTGCCGGCCTGCCGGTGGTCTGTGCACCCTGTGGGGGTCTGTACCGGCCTGCCGGGGGGCTGTGCCGGCCTGCCGGGGGGCTGTGCTGATGTCCGGGGGTCTGTGCAAGCATCGTCCGATGGGACTACAAGTCCCATCTGGCGATGCCTGCTACCATGACAGTGATTGACACATTAGCCAATGATGGGACAGTAGTAGTCCCATCATCCGGCTAATGTGTTAAATGTTAAAAAAATATATATATATATATATATACTACATACATACTACATACATACTACATGCATGCTACATACATACTACATGCATGCTACATACATACTACATATATACTACATGCATGCTACATACATACTGCATGCTACATACATACTACATGCATGCTACTTACATACTACATGCTACATACATACCACATATATACTACATACATACTACATGCATGCTACATACATACCACATACATACTACATACATACTACATACATACTACATGCATGCTACATACATACTACATGCTACATACATACCACATACATACTACATACATACTACATGCATGCTACATACATACTACATGCTACATACATACTACATATATACTACATGCATGCTACATACATACTGCATGCTACATACATACTACATACATACTACATACATACTACATGCTACATACACACCACATATATACTACATACATACTACATGCATGCTACATACAATACATACATAGACATACAGTACATATAACATAGAGTAACATACTTACCAATACTTGTCACATTGTTCCCCGAAGCCATTGTCTTTTACGGAATAAATATTAACATAACAAACCACAAAAATACTCACCCATGATCCGAAGCAGTCCACGAGTGTGTCCCACGACGATCTTGGGTAGAGAACTGCAGCATCAGCTGATGCTGCCGTTCTCTACGGGCTGCAGGAATCCAATGACGGAAGGTAGGTATCCTTCCGCACTGTATTCCTCCGCCACTTAAAAAAAAAAGTCCCTAGTCTCACTTTATGCCATTGCTGCGTGTATGTCTATGTATGTATTGTATGAATGTATTGTATGTAGCATGCATGTAGTATGTATGTAGCATGCATGTAGTATGTATGTAGCATGCATGTAGTATGTATGTAGCATGCATGTAGTATGTATGTAGTATATATGTAGCATGTAGTACGTATGTAGCATGCATGTAGTATGTATGTAGCATGTAGTATGTATGTAGCATGCATGTAGTATATATGTAGTATGTATGTAGCATGTAGTATGTATATAGCATGCATGTAGTATGTATGTAGCATGCATGTAGTATGTATGTAGCATGCATGTAGTATGTATGTAGTATGTATGTAGTATGTATGTAGCATGCATGTAGTATGTATGTAGCATGCATGTAGTATGTAGCATGTATGTAGTATGCATGTAGTATATATGTAGTATGTATGTAGCATGTAGTATGTATGTAGCATGCATGTAGTATGTATGTAGCATGCATGTAGTATGTATGTAGTATGTATGTAGCATGCATGTAGTATGTATGTAGCATGCATGTAGTATGTAGCATGTATGTAGTATGCATGTAGTATATATGTAGTATGTATGTTACATGTAGTATATATGTAGTATGCATGTTGCATGCATGTAGTATGTAGCATGTATGTAGTATGCATGTAGTATATATGTAGTATGTATGTTACATGTAGTATATACAGTATGTAGTATGCATGTTGCATGCATGTAGTATATATGTTGTATGTATGTTGCATGCATGTAGTATATATGTAGTATGTATGTTGCATGTAGTATATATGTAGTATGAATGTAGCATGTATGTAGTATGAATGTAGCATGTATGTAGTATGCATGTTGCATGTAGTATATACACTCACTGGCCACTTTATTAGGTACACCATGCTAGTAAGGGGTTGGACCCCCTTTTGCCTTCAGAACTGCCTCAATTCTTCGTGGCAGAGATTCAACAAGGTGCTGGAAGCATTCCTCAGAGATTTTGGACCATATTGACATGATGGCATCACACAGTTGGCGCAGATTTGTCGGCTGCACATCCCTGATGCGAATCTCCCGTTCCACCACATCCCAAAGATGCTCTATTGGATTGAGATCTGGTGACTGAGGAGGCCATTTGAGTACAGTAAACTCATTGTCATGTTCAAGAAACCAATCTGAGATGATTCGAGCTTTATGACATGGCACATTATCCTGCTGAAAGTAGCCATCAGATGTTGGGTACATTGTGGTCATAAAGGGATGGACATGGTCAGCAACAATACTCAGGTAGGCTGTGGCGTTGCAACGATGCTCAATTGGTACCAAGGGGCCCAAAGAGTGCCCAGAAAAAATTCCCCACACCATGACACCACCACCACCAGCCTGAACCGTTGATACAAGGCAGGATGGATCCATGCTTTCATGTTGTTTACGCCAAATTCTGACCCTACCATCCGAATGTCGCAGCAGAAATCGAGACTCATCAGACCAGGCAACGTTTTTCCAATCTTCTACTGTCCAATTTCGATGAGCTTGTGCAAATTGTAGCCTCAGTTTCCTGTTCTTAGCTGAAAGGAGTGGTACCCAGTGTGGTCTTCTGCTGCTGTAGCCCATCTGCCTCAAAGTTCGACGCACTGTGCGTTCAGAGATGCTCTTCTGCCTACCTTGGTTGTAACGGGTGGCAATTTGAGTCACTGTTGCCTTTCTATCAGCTCGAACCAGTCTGCCCATTCTCCTCTGACCTCTGGCATCAACATGGCATTTCCGGCCACAGAACTGCCGCTCACTGGATTTTTTTTCTTTTTCGGACCATTCTCTGTAAACCCTAGAGATGGTTGTGTGTGAAAATCCCAGTAGATCAGCAGTTTCTGAAATTCTCAGACCAGCCCTTCTGGCACCAACAATCATGCCACGTTCAAAGGCACTCAAATCACCTTTCTTCCCCATACTGATGCTCGGTTTGAACTGCAGGAGATTGTCTTGACCATGTCTACATGCCTAAATGCACTGAGTTGCCGCCATGTGATTGGCTGATTAGAAATTAAGTCTTAACACACAGTTGGACAGGTGTACCTAATAAAGTGGCCAGTGAGTGTATGTAGTATGTATGTTACATGTAGTATGTATGTAGTATGTAGTATGAATGTAGCATGTATGTAGTATGCATGTTGTATGTATGTAGCATGTATGTAGCATGTAATTTTTTTTTTTATTTTTTTTTTTACATTCAACACATTAGCCGGATGATGGGACTACTACTGTCCCATCATTGGCTAATGTGTCAATCACTGTCATGGTAGCAGGCATCGCCCGATGGGACTTGTAGTCCCATCGGACGATGCCTGCACAGCCCCCCGGAGCCTGCACAGCGCCCCGGCAGGCCGGCACAGCCCCCCGGCAGGCCGGCACAGCCCCCCGGAGCCTGCACAGACCACCGGCAGGCCGGCACAGCCCACCGGCAGGCCGGCACAGCCCACCGGAGCCTGCACAGACCACCGGCAGGCCGGCACAGCCCCCCGGCAGGCCGGCACAGACCACCGGAGCCTGCACAGACCCCCTGGCAGGCCGGCACAGCCCCCCGAAAGGCCCGTACAGACCCCAGAGAGGCTGTACAAGGCAAAAACAGGGTTTTTCTTATTCCGATACCGGAAGTCCCATAGACTTGAATGGGACTTCCGGTATCGGAATCGGCGATACCGATACTTTTTTTTAAGATCGGCCGATCCATTCCGATCCGATACTTTGAAGTATCGGACGGTATCGCTCAACTCTAGTCAGGACCAAACCATTTTACCATGAGGTCGAGCTCCCATTCTGCAGATAGGTTGAGGTCAGCAATGGTGGCCTTGAAGGTTGCTTTCCAGGCTCTGTAGTTCTCTGCACAGTCGTCAAACTTTGAGAGGCTGGTGCTGATTAGATCTTTGCTCACCATAAACCTGGCTAACTCGGGCATATCTGATCCTTCACTCCTTGTTACCATGTTAGCTTGTGTTGCCTCTCGGGCTTATAAGCTGTGTGGCGTGGAAGGGTGAATTGTTCCCGGGTAGAATGATGTTGCTGCAGGGTTGAGCTGTGGTTTAACCTCTGGAGATTTCGATGACTGTGGCTTGAACTGTGGAGATGGACTGGAGTGCATCTTATGGTCGTCTTGTGATGATTGCTGCACCTGAGGGGACACATTATGGTGTTGGTCTTGGGTCTCTGCAGATGCTGTGGGTAACACTGGCACCGTAAGTTGGGCTGACTTGGACGTTTCCAGATTGGTGGGTTGAACGTCACTGGAGAAGGTGTGTGCTGCAGAGATCTGTTTCTGCACGTAATCACTGGTACGGACACCTGGGTCCTCTTCTTCCAGTGGTGGTAGGCAAATCGGGTCGAGGTTTTGATTCATTGGTTGCTCAAGTATTTTCACTTCAGCTAATGCAATTTTTTCCTCCATTTCTGTTTGAAGAATCTTTGCTTGGACCTCTGCTTTCTTGGCTTCTGCCTCTGCTTCTGTTTTCTTTTCTGTGTAGGAGCGTCTTAGTTTGGATCGTTCTGTGTTTAAACGGGCCTCTAGGATTCTGTCGCTGAGGGCTGAAGTTCTGGAGCAGGATGATTTGTATGACCAAGCAGAGTGTCTGGATGAGCCTGACCTGTGAGATCCAGCTTCTTGCAGATAAGCGATACAGAGCTCCGCTTTATCTTTGGCGTCTTGCATAGCGGCGTCCCTTTCTCTTTCTTTGGAATCCACTTTGCTTAATTCTGATGAGGCTTCATCAATATTAGAGTCTTTTAGGAAGGCAACGTACCTTGCGGATAGTCTCTTGTATCTTCCGTGGGCCGTGTCTAGCCGTTTTATAGTGTCCTGTAGACTCGCTACATCATTTTTGTGGCGTTGGATGCTTGACATGAGGGAGGTGACTCGTTCCTATAGGTTGTCCAGGTTGTCATTAAACTCATCCTTTGTACTGTGATAGTTTTCGATGACCTTTATGGTTGGTTTGATAGATCGTCTTGGTCGTGAGTCTTGGTCTGTTTCTGAAGCTGGCTCTGTTTCCCCCTCTTCAAGAAGCCACTCGGGGGCACCACTGACATATAAACAGGGATCCAAACCTGACCTATACAAACAAGTTGCAATATATGCAAAAGAGAGAAAAGGAATAGGCCACAAAAGGGGATCACCTGAAACAGGATTAGGCAAAAATACAGACATACACATATATCTAGGTTCAAAATAGAGCCAATATCGCAAACACTCCTGAATAAGTGGCTTGTTGAAAACAACCCTATAGGCCTATAAATAGCATACCATAATAAACATCTTTTGCAGACTCAGTAAATAATATGATTTGATGTACATATAACATGTGTTTAAAGGCTAGATAGGGCAATACACTATATAAACAATATTACAGATATACATAGCATATAGTATATAAAGGCAAACGGCATATATGTAGTTCCTCAAAATGCTCCACCTTTTTAGACCTAAGATGTCAAGTCTATATAGAGATTATAACAGGTTGCATACAATTGCCTCTATGTGTCCCGTAATATCAAATCTTGATGGACCTACACAAATACATGCATGGTGAGGCTAAAATAGCCCCCTATAGCAAGGTGCAACATTTCCCTGGTACATATGTAAATGGCGGGATGAAGTCTAAGGGTATAAATAACCCCCTATAGACTTCATCCCGCCATTTACATGAGACAATAGAGCAGGTGGAGGCGTTGGTCTGCTCCTATCACCAAAATGTACCTTTCAGGTTATCCCTCAAGTACCCTCACTTGTCTTCCTTTCTTTTGAGGTCCATGCCGTCAGACTCTACACCCCCTTCTCCTTGTGAGTGGCGGTGGTATATCGTCCTCCCGGCCCCTCCCATCAGTTCCTGGATCATTTTGCCACTTGGCTTCCACATTTTCTCTCCTGTGTCATCCCTACCCTCATCATGGGCGATTTCAACATCCCCATTGCTCTTCCCCTCTCCCCATCTGCTACTCACCTTTAATCTCTAACCTCCTCGTTTGGCCTTTTGCAGCTTACTAATTCTCCAACGCATGAAGACGGAAACTCCCTCGACTTGGTCTTCTCTCGGCTTTGTGCAGTGGATGATTTTGCAAACTCCCCTCTCCCGCTCTCTGACCACAACCTTCTTTCATTCTCTATCAAGAACTGCCAGGCCACTCAGGTCACCCCCACTGTCCATACTTATAGAAACATACAGGCCATTAACACCCAGAAACTTATGAAGAACTTGTAGTCATCATTGGCCCCTATCTCCTCCCTCTCATGTCCTGATTCTGCATTGAAGCATTACAATGAAACACTTCAAACTGCCCTGGATGAATTTGCACCTCCTATAAGTAGAACACCACAACACAGACGGCGACAACCCTGGCACACCCTGCAAACACGTTTCCTGCATCGGTGCTCCAGGTGCGCCGAACGTCTATGGAGAAAAGCCAATCTACCCGAAGATTTCATCCATTATAAGTTTATGCTTCGAACATACAACACTGTCCTTCACCTCTCAAAACAAACCTATTTCAACACCCTCATCACCTCACTGTCCAATAACCCGAAACGTCTATTTGACACTTTTCATTCTCTACTCAACCCAAGAGTACAGGCCCCAACCACGAAGCTTCAAGCTGACAATCTGGCCAATTACTTCAAAGAAAAATGACCAGATCCGACAGGAAATTATCTCCCAATCACCTCATACCCTGCACTGTCCTCCCTCCCTCACTGCATCTAGCTCACTCTCTGATTTTGAACCAGTCACAGAAGAAGAAGTAAGCAGGCTCCTTGCATCTTCTCGCCCAACCACTTGCACCAGTGACCCATTTCCGTCACATCTACTCCAGCCCCTTTCCCCTGCTGTCACCCCTCACCTAACTAAAATATTTAACCTCTCCCTCTCTTCTGGTATCTTTCCCTCCTCATTTAAGCATGCCGTCATACATCCACTACTTAAAAAACCATCCCTCGACCAAAACTGTGCTGCTAACTATAGACCTGTCTCTAATCTTCCCTTCATCTCTAAACTCCTGGAACACCTGGTCCACTCCCGTCTTATCCGCTATCTCTCAGAAAACTCTGTTCTCGACCCTCTCCAATCCGGTTTCCGCTCTTTACACTCCACTGAAACTGCCCTCACTAAAGTCTCTAATGATCTACTAACAGCTAAATCAAATGGTCATAATTCCATGCTAATTCTCTTGGATCTCTCTGCAGCATTCGACACTGTGGATCATCAGCTCCTCCTCACTATGCTCTGTTCCATTGGCCTCAAGGACACCGTTCTCTCCTGGTTCTCCTCCTATCTCTCTGTCCGCTCCTTTACTGTATCTTTTGCTGGCTCCTCCTCCTCTCATCTTCCCTTTACTGTTGGGGTTCCTCAAGGATCAGTCCTAGGCCCCCCCCTCTTCTCTTTGTACACTGCCCATATTGGTCAAACAATCAGTAGATTTGGTTTCCAGTACCATCTCTATGCTGATGACACCCAATTATATGCTTCTTCTCCTGACATCACGCCTGCCTTCCTAGAAAAAAACAGCGATTGTCTAAACGCTGTGTCTAACACCAGGTCCTCACTATATCTGAAACTGAACCTGTCAAAGACTGAACTCCTTGTGTTTCCTCCTGCTCAGTGGCGGATTAAGTGGACTATGGGCCCGGGGCTGTTCATAAAACCTGGGCCCCTGTACCCCCCTTCCCACCTGAGCTCTGCGGTCCCCGTGCGGGAATTGACAGCCGTACGGACCGCAGCACTTGAGTTTGCTGCGGGTCCATACGGAAAACCCGCCACCATTCCACCACGTGTGGACATGGCCTAAAAAGACATTGCACATAAGCTGTAGGCCTACGGCCAATACGCACAAAATCGCCCAACGTGATCCTGGCCATAGGGGATCTACTTTAATGTCCCCACTTTAATTTGAAGTCCCCTTACTTCATCCATTGCAGTCCCCTATCACCCACTCACTTCATCTGCAGTGCCGCTTCATCATTTGCAGCCCCTTATCCCCCCTTCCATTTCATCATGTGCAGTCCCCTTCCCCCCCAACTTCATGTGCAGCCCCACTCCTCCATCATCATGTGCAGTTAATTTTACCCCCACATCATGTGCAGTCCCCCTTACCCCCACTTCATCATGTGCAGTCCCCCTTACCCCCAATTCATCATGTGCAGTCCCCCTTACCCCCAATTCATCATGTGCAGTCCCACTTACCCCTTAATTCATCATGTGCAGTCCCACTTACCCCTTAATTCATCATGTGCAGTCCCACTTACCCCTTAATTCATCATGTGCAGTCCCCCTTATCCCCCACTTCATCATGTTCAGCCCCACTCACCCCCCTTCATCATATGCAGCCCCACTCACCCCCTTCATCATGTGCAGCCCCACTCACCGCCCTTCATCATGTGCAGCCCCACTCACCGCCCTTCATCATGTGAAGCCCCCACTCATCCCCCCTTCATCATGTGAAGCCCCCACTCATCCCCCCTTCATCATGTGAAGCCCCCACTCATCCCCCCTTCATCCTGTGAAGCCCCCAGTCACCCCCCTTCATCCTGTACAACCCCACTCAACCCCCTTCATCCTGTGTAGCCCCACTCACCCCCCTTCATCATGTGAAGCCCCCACTCATCCCCCCTTCATCCTGTGAAGCCCCCACTCATCCCCCCTTCATCATATACAGCCCCCAGTCACCCCCCTTCATCATATACAGCCCCCAGTCACCCCCATCATCATATACAGGCCCCAGTCACCCCCCTTCATTGTGTACAGCCCCCACTCACCCCCTCCCCCACTTAATTCATTTTATAAATAAAAAAAAAAAGTTCCCCATACTTACCTCACAGCCGGCTCGCTTCCCAGCAGCGCCTCTGCTTTCAGCATCCTCCGGGACATGTCGGCGCGTGCACGATGACGTCATCGCGCACGCCCGACATCTGACCCGGAAGTACAGCCGGAGGGAGCCGGAGCTGAGCAGCCGTCAAGGTGACGGCCGTGCACAGCTCCCCGCCCCGGCCTCATAGAATGTGACGCGGGCGGCTGTCTGCTGCTGGCGGCGTCACAGCGCAGGGCACGGCCGGCACTGTACAGGTGCTGGGGGAGCGGCCCGGGGGGCATTTGCCTCTCTGACACCCGGCCCAGCCCGCCCCTGCCCCTGCCCCTGGGCCCCCAAAAAACCATGGGCCCGGGGCGACCGCCCCATCCGCCCCTATTAAGATCCGCCATTGCTCCCGCTACTAATGTACCTATACCCGACATTGCCATTTCCGTGTGTGGTTCCACTATTACTCCCCAGCAACATGCCCGCTGTCTTGGGGTCATGCTTGACTCCGAGCTATCCTTTGTCCCCCACATGCGATCACTGGCTCGCTCTTGTTATCTGCACCTCAAAAACATTTCTAGAATTCGACCTTTTCTTACTTTTGACTCCGCAAAAACTCTTACTGTTTCTCTTATTCATTCTCGTCTGGACTATTGTAACTCTCTTCTAATCGGTCTCCCTCTTACCAAACTCTCCCCCCTCCAATCTGTCTTGAATGCTCCTGCCAGGATCATATTCCTCGCCAATCGTTACACCGATGCCTCTACCTTGTGCCAGTCATTACACTGGCTACCCATCCACTCCAGAATCCAGTACAAACTTATTACCCTCACCCACAAAGCTCTTCATGGCTCAGCACCACCTTACAACTCCTCCCTTGTTTCAGTATACCATCCTACCTGCGCCCTCCGTTCTGCTAATGACCTGAGGTTAGCATCCTCAATAATCAGAACCTCCCACTCCCGTCTCCAAGACTATACACGTGCTGCGCCAATTCTTTGGAATGCACTTCCCAGGTCAATACGATTAGTCCGCAATCCCCACAATTTTAAGCGTGCCCTGAAAACTCATTTATTCAGACTGGCCTACCGCCTCAACACATTAACCTAACTATCCCTATGTGGCACAGCCAAAAGTTTTTACCATAACCAGGTTCCCTGCATCATGTTCCCACATGCTTTATGCATCCATTAGCCCTCCGCGTCTGTACTGTTACACACTTAACATTATGGCTGGTCCATACAATCAGGGCAACTGTTACCACCCACCTTTCGAATAATGAGCCCCATATATTGCTCCATACAGTATTATGGGCACCACATAGCCCTCCACACATTATAATGAACCCCATATATTGCTCCATACAGAATAATGAGCCCCATATATTGCTCCATACAGAATAATGAGCCCCATATATTGCCCCATACAGAATAATGAGCACCATATATTGCTCCATACAACATTATGGGCACCACATAGCCATCTATACAGTATTGTGGGCACCACATAGCCCCTACACATTATAATGAACCCCATATATTACTCCATACAGTATAATGAGCCCCATATATTGCTCCATACTGAATAATGAGCCCCATATATTGCTCCATACAGTATTATGGGCACCACAGGCACATAGCCCTCCACACATTATAATGAACCCCATATATTGCTCCATACAGTATAATGAGCCCCATATATTGCTCCATACAGAATAATAAGCCCCATATATTGCTCCGTACAGTATTATGGGCAACACATAGTGCTCCATACAGAACATGCCCCATATATTGCTACATACAGAATAATGAGCCCCATATATTGCCCCATACAGTATAATGAGCCCCATATATTTCTCCATACAGTATTATGGGTACCACATAGCCCTCCAAACAGAATAATGAGCCCCATATATTTCTCCATACAGAATAATAAGCCCCATATATTGCTCCATACAGTATTATGGGCACCACATAGTCCTCCATACAGTATTGTGGGCACCACATAGCGCTCCATACAGAATAACAAGCCCATATATTGCTCCATACAGTATTATGGACACCGCATAGTCCACCATACAGTTTTGTGGGCACCATATACAGTGGTGGCCAAAAGTATTGACACCACTGCAATTTTGTCAGATAATACTCAGTTTCTTCCTGAAAATGATTGCAAACACAAATTCTTTGGTATTATTATCTTCATTTAATTTGTCTTAAATGAAAAAACACACAAAGAATTGTCCTAAAGCCAAATTGGATATAATTCCACACCAAACATAAAAAAGAGTGTGGACAAATGTATTGGCACTGTTCGAAAAATCATGTGATGCTTCTCTAATTTGTGTAATTAACAGCACCTGTAACTTACCTGTGGCACCTAACAGGTGTTGGCAATAACTAAATCACACTTGCAGCCAGTTGACATGGAATAAAGTTGACTCAACCTCTGTCCTGTGTCCTTGTGTGTACCACATTGAGCATGGAGAAAAGAAAGAAGACCAAAGAACTGTCTGAAGAATTGAGAAACCAAATTGTGAGGAAGCATGAGCAATCTCAAGGCTACAAGTCCATCTCCAAAGACCTGAATGTTCCTGTGTCTACCGTGCGCAGTGTCATCAAGAAGTTTAAAGCCCATGGCACTCTGGCTAACCTCCCTAGATGTGGACGGAAAAGAAAAATTGACAAGAGATTTCAACGCAAGATTGTGCGGATGTTGGATAAAGAACCTCGACTAACATCCAAACAAGTTGAAGCTGCCCTGCAGTCCGAGGGTACAACAGTGTCAACCCGTACTATCCGTCGGCGTCTGAATGAAAAGGGACTGTATGGTAGGAGACCCAGGAAGACCCCACTTCTTACCCCGAGACATAAAAAAGCCAGGCTGGAGTTTGCCAAAACTTACCTGAAAAAGCCTAAAACGTTTTGGAAGAATGTTCTCTGGTCAGATGAGACAAAAGTAGAGCTTTTTGGGCAAAGGCATCAACATAGAGTTTACAGGAGAAAAAAAGAGGCATTCAAAGAAAAGAACACGGTCCCTACAGTCAAACATGGCGGAGGTTCCCTGATGTTTTGGGGTTGCTTTGCTGCCTCTGGCACTGGACTGCTTGACCGTGTGCATGGCATTATGAAGTCAGAAGACTACCAACAAATTTTGCAGCATAATGTAGGGCCCAGTGTGAGAAAGCTGGGTCTCCCTCAGAGATCATGGGTCTTCCAGCAGGACAATGACCCAAAACACACTTCAAAAAGCACTAGAAAATGGTTTGAGAGAAAGCACTGGAGACTTCTAAGGTGGCCAGCAATGAGTCCAGACCTGAATCCCATAGAACACCTGTGGAGAGATCTAAAAATGGCAGTTTGGAGAAGGCACCCTTCTAATATCAGGGACCTGGAGCAGTTTGCCAAAGAAGAATGCTCTAAAATTCCAGCAGAGCATTGTAAGAAACTCATTGATGGTTACCGGAAGCGGTTGGTCGCAGTTATTTTGGCTAAAGGTTGTGCAACCAAGTATTAGGCTGAGGGTGCCAATACTTTTGTCTGGCCCATTTTTGGAGTTTTGTGTGAAATGATCAATGTTTTGCTTTCTGCTTCATTCTCTTTTGTGTTTTTTCATTTAATACAAATTAAATGAAGATAATAATACCAAAGAATTTGTGTTTGCAATCATTTTCAGGAAGAAACTGAGTATTATCTGACAAAATTGCAGGGGTGTCAATACTTTTGGCCACAACTGTAGGTGATACTGTGACTGGTGTGTATAGGTGCAGTATCACCTATGTAACATATCTACTGCAGTATCAGTCATCATAGAATCGTAGAGTTGGAAGGGACCTCCTGGGCCATCTGGTCCAACCCCCTGCTCAAAGCAGGATTCGCTAAATCATCCCAGTCAGATATCTGTCCAGCCTCTGTTTGAAGACTTCCATTGAAGGAGAACTCACCAACTCTCATGGCAGCCTGTTCCACTCATTGATCACTCTAACTGTCAAAAAGTTTTTCTAATATCTAATCTGTGTCTCCTCCCCTTCAGTTTCATCCCATTGCTTCTAGTCTTTCCATGTGCAAATGAGAATAAAGTTGATCCTTCTACAATGTGACAGCCCTTTAGATATTTGTATACAGCTATTAAGTCTCCTCTCAGTCTTCTCTTTTGCAAACTAAACATTCCCAAATCCTGCAACCTTTCCTCATAAGACAGGGTTTGCAGACCGGTCACCATTCTGGTCGCTCTTTTCTGAACTTGCTCCAGTTTGTTGATGTCTTTTTTAAAATGTGGTGCCCAAAACTGGACACAGTATTCCAGATGAGGTCTGACCAAAGAGGAGTAGAGGGAAATAATGACTTCACGTGATCTAGACTGTATGCTTCTGTTAATACATCCTAGAATTGCATTTGCCTTTTTTGCTGCTGCATCACACTGTTGACTCATATTCAGGCTGTGATCTATTAGTATACCCAAGTCTTTTTCACATGTGCTGTTGCTAAGCCCTATTCCTCCCATTCTGTATATGCTTTTTTCATTTTATCACCCATATATTGTATTTATAAGTCACAGTATCCCCTATATAATGTATATAGACTGCTGTATATACATTATATAGGTGATACTGTGAGTATACACAGATTTAGCAGCCAGTATCACCTATATAATGTATATACAGTATACAGGTGATAGTGCAAGGGCTGTACACACACATAATACAAAGTTTCCATATTGGGACTCACCCAGGTCCCTGAGATGGGGGAGATGAACAGCTGAGGTGCGTCCATCGTTGGGCATGCACAGGAGTGGGTCTCTGGCTTGGACAGTAAGTAGAGCAGGAAACAAAAAAAGGGGGATATACAGCACTGGCGGGGACAGGCATTGCCGGGGAGGCACATAGATCACCGGGGAGACACAGAAATCACAGGAGGGCACATAGCTGAAGGGCACAGAGATCACGGAGGGGCATATAGCTGGAGGGGACAGAGATCACAGGGGCACAGAGATCACAAGGGAGCACAAATATCACAGGGGGGCACATAGGGGGCACAGGAATCACAGGGGTGCACATAGTTGGGGCCACAGATCACAGGTGGGCACATAGCTGGGGCCACAGAGATCACGGGGGGCACATAGCTGGTGCCATAGAGGTCACGGGGGGGCACATAGCTGGAGCCACAGAGATCACGGGGGGCACATAGCTGGCACCAGAGAGATCACGGGGGGGCACATAGCTGGAGCCAGAGAGATCACAAAGGGGCACATAGCTGGAGCCACAGAGATCACAGGGGGTCACAGAGATCACAGGGGGTCACATAGCTGGGGTCACAGATCACAGGGGGTCACATAGCTGGGGTCACATAGATCACAGGGGGGCACATAGCTGGGGCCATAGATGTCACAGGGGGCACATAGCTGGGAGGCACATAGTTGGGGGGGCCACAGAGATCACATGGGGATATATATCCCAGGGGGACACTTAGCTGAGGGGCACAGATGTCCAGCAGACAGTCACAGAGCTGCCGGCACAGAGATCTCTCTGGCAGCAGCAGCTCCTCTAGTTCCGGGACAGTAGCAACTAGAATGGAGTTGATTGTATGAGGTAATGATATAATGTATATATGGGGAGAAACTGCTGCCATCATACTGTATATATGAACAGGCTGAGGGGCCATTATACTGTATATATGGGAAGAAACTGCTGCCATCATACTGTATATATGAACAGGCTGAGGGGCCATTATACTGTATATATGGGGAGAAACTGCGGCCATCATACTCTATATATGAACGGGCTGAGGGGCCATCCTACTGTATATATGGGAGCTGGGGACATCCTTCTATGTATATGGGGTGGAACTGGGACCACCATACTGTATATATGGGGGCTGGGGCCATCATATTATATATATGAGGGAACTGAGGTCATCATACTATATATATGGGAGAACTAGGGCCACCTTACTATATACATGGGGAAACTGGAGCCATTCTACTCTCTCTCTCTCTATATATATATATAATGTATGTGTGTGTGTGTGTGTGTATACATATATATATATGAACTGGGGGTCATCATATATATGGGGTGAGCTGGGGATATCTTACTATATATATATGGGGAGAACTGGTGCCTCCACACTTTATATGTGGGGCTGTGGGACCATCATACTTATATATTAGGGAACTGGTTTCATCATACTATATATATGGGGGAACTAGAACCATCCTTTTATATACACGGGGGCAACTGGGGCCACCAAACTATTTGGTGCAGTGGGGACCTTTATACTATATATACAGGGCAGTGGGGCCATCATACTATACAGTTGAAACCAGAAGTTTCCATACACTATATAAAGACACATATGGCCTAAAACGGGAAAGGTTTATTCTGATTTCATGTCAGATATTGAGAAAAACATGCAGATTTGTATTTTTATACAGTATATGTCACGCCGTGCTCACCTGGGGGCGGGACCTCGGTCCCGACGTCATCTCTTCCGGAGCTGTGGTCACTCCGGGGGTCCCGTAGGGTGCGCACGCGCAGCTCCCGTCCCCGGGCCTCCTCCTACATGTCACGTTTGTGCTTGCGCGCTCCTGTCAGTGCTGTATAGGGCTCGGTCCTCTCTATGGTAATGGAGGACCTGACCCGGAACCTGTAGTGGTCATGTGCTTTCTGGCTAGGTCCTGACCCGGAACCAGTAGTAGTCATGTGCTATATCAGACGACCTCCCCCTAGGGGAGGTGCCTGATTATTGTTGTGCTCCTGGCTTGGTCTGCCGTGTCCCTGATGGCTGTGCGCTGTACTCAGGTCCTCTGCCTCGCACTCTGTTGTGCCTCTTGGCACACGCTCTGAATCTGCACTCTGCTTTGTACTTGGTTGTGCCTCCTGGCACACGCTCTGACCCTGTGTTCTGTCTCGTACTCGGTTGTGCCTCCTGGCACATGCTCTGACACTGTACTCTGTCTCATACTCAGTCGTGCCTCCTGGCACACACTCTGATTCCGTGCTCTGTCTTATACTCAGTTGTGCCTCCGGGCACACACTCTGATCCTGTACTCAGTCTCTTACTCTGTTACACCTCCTGGCACACCTGCTGCCTGACTCAGTGCTCTGACGTGCTCCTTGCACGCTTCCTGCTTCACTCACACCCGGACGAACGAAGTCTCTGTATACCACGTGTTCCCGTGTCCACACTTTACACGTTCCTGCAGACACTCTCACCCACTCGTGTCTCCTGTGAGCCGGCCGCCTGGTGCCAGCAGTCGTGGTGCCTCACCCCCTGGGGCTTGCCCCTGACACTCCCTGTATAGGGGGTGGTCTTCACTAGGTCAGCTCGCCCTGGGAGGGTTGGTGTCACGACCCAGAGGGTCCACTCCAGGAGTCGTCACAGTATAATCAGGCCATGGACCCCGCTGGTGCCACCACCTCCATCCAAAAGGAACTGGTGTTCCTACGGGAGAGTCAGACCAGGATTATGGTCTTTTTGAAATCCATGGAGTCTCGTTTGTCGGCCATACAATCCGTTTCTGCCCAGTCCTCGGCCCCGCATCCGATACCGCGCCTCGGCAAGCCACCCCGATATAGCGGGGACCCTAAGTTTTGTCGAGGTTTTCTGAACCAATGCCGGTTACATTTTGAGCTTTTGCCGCAGCACTATCCCACTGAGTGCGCCCAAATTGCCTTTATTGTTTCACACTTAGAGGGGGAGGCATTAGCATGGGTGAACCCCCTCCGGGAGCGCAATGACCCACTCGTCTCTCGGCTTTCCACCTTTTTGGACACCTTCCGCAAGGTGTTCGACGAGCCGGGTCGGCTGGCCTCTATCACCGAGTCCCTCTTTAACCTCCATCAGGGTACGCTACCGGTAGGACAGTATGCCATCTGTTTTCGTACCTTGGCCTCCGAACTCGGTTGGAACAACGAGGCTCTCGTAGGGATCTTTTGGCGTGGCCTGTCCAGTCGGATCAAAGACGTACTGGCAGGTCGGGATACTCCCACCTCTTTAGAGGATCTGATCTCACTGGCGACACGCATCGACCTGCGGTTTCAGGAACGTGCCCGTGAATTAGCCAGAGAGAGGAGCTCCTCTCCCCTCCTCCGTTCCTGCTCCAAGAAGCCGGGAAACTTCTCCGCCTAGGGTTGATAGGAGAGGCCTCCCTAGGTGTACGTGATTCCTCTCCTCCCCTGCTCGTGTCCGTATTGAATCTCGGTGCCAAGCGTTATTCTGAGGAGGCTTTCCTGGATTCTGGCGCGGAGGGGAATTTTATCACACTCGAGGCGGTTAAAAAATACCGGATTCCTGTCAGATCCCTGGAGACTCCTCGGTCGATTGTTTCGGTCAATGGTACGTCCGTGCTGGAGTCCGTTACCCAGGCCACCGTAGAGATCGAGCTGCAGATCGGAGCCCTGCACCTGGAGAAGATCTCCTTCCTCGTCTTGTCCACCATGTCTCACGCACTTCTTCTAGGCCTCCCTTGGCTACGGACTCATGAGCCAACCCTGGACTGGCGGTTGGGCGAGATACTCCGGTGGGGACCGTTCTGTCAGGAGAAGTGCCTGTTGCCCGTCCGTCTGATGAACTCTGCCGGTCCATCCCCGGCACCTACAGGTCTGCCGTCGGCTTACTGGTCCTTTGCAGATGTTTTCGACAAGAAGGAGGCCGAGACTCTGCCCCCCCATCGGCCATATGACTGTCCGATTGACCTCATTCCTGGTTCTACGCCACCCAGGGGTAGGATATACCCGCTATCCCCTGCTGAGACCCAAGCTATGTCTGACTATATCCAGGAGAACCTTGCTAGAGGTTTCATCCGTAAGTCCTCCTCGCCCGCGGGAGCGGGATTTTTCTTTGTAAAAAAGAAGGACGGCTCCCTCCGTCCTTGCATAGACTACCGAGGCCTGAACAATATCACGGTCAAGAACAAGTACCCATTGCCATTGATCCCGGAGCTCTTTGACCGACTTAGAGGAGCTCGAATTTTCACCAAACTGGATCTTCGTGGGGCCTACAACTTGATCCGCATTCGTTCCGGGGATGAGTGGAAGACCGCCTTTAACACCAGAGACGGTCACTACGAGTACTTGGTCATGCCCTTCGGCCTCTGCAATGCCCCAGCGGTTTTCCAGGAGTTCGTGAATGACGTCTTCCGGGATATGCTGTACTCCTGCGTGGTAGTCTATCTGGATGACATCCTTGTTTTTTCTCCAGACCTCTCCGCCCACAGAAAGAACGTGCGTCAAGTCCTCCAGCGCCTGAGGGAGAACCGCCTTTATGCCAAGCTCGAGAAATGTGCCTTCGAGCAAACGTCCCTGCCATTCTTGGGGTACATTATCTCAGAATCAGGTCTATGCATGGATCCGGCAAAAGTGTCCGCCGTCCTCGATTGGCCACAGCCCCATGGGGTGAAGGCAATCCAACGCTTCCTTGGTTTTGCGAACTACTACCGACAGTTCGTTCCTCATTTTTCCTCGTTGGTTCGCCCCATCTCGTCCCTTATCTGCAAGGGAGCTAACCCAAAGGCTTGGCCCTCTGAGGCTGAAGAGGCCTTCCAGTCGTTGAAACAAGCCTTCGCCGCTGCTCCGGCGCTTCACCGACCTGAGGTTAGTAGACCTTTCACTCTCGAGGTAGACGCATCCTCTACTGGGGCTGGCGCAGTCCTTCTGCAGAAATCCTCTTCTGGACGTTTTGTCACCTGTGGCTTCTTTTCTAAAGTATTTTCCTCCACTGAGCAGAACTACTCCATTGGCGACAAAGAGCTATTGGCCATTAAGTTGGCCTTGGAGGAGTGGAGGTACTTACTGGAGGGTGCCATACATCCATTCAAGATCTTCACAGACCATAAGAACCTGGCGTACATCCAGTCCGCACAGAGGCTCAATCCTCGGCAAGCCAGGTGGTCCCTATTCTTCGCCCGCTTTGACTTTGAGCTACATTTTCGGCCCGGCGATAAGAACGTTAGAGCGGATGCGTTGTCAAGATCATTCCTGTTGTCTGATGCAGAGGAAGAACCCTCTCATATCATTGATTTATCCAAAGTAATTACTGTGGCTCCTGTCAAGTTAACCACGTTACCTCCGGGAAGAACCTTTGTGGCTGAGAATAACCGAAAACGAGTGCTAAATTGGGGACAATCGTCCAAGATTGCCGGCCACGTTGGTGTCAAAAAGACTTTGGACTTAATCTCTCGCCATTATTGGTGGCCTTCACTCTCCCAGGATGTTAAAGACTTTGTAGCATCTTGCCCGTCCTGTGCCCAGAACAAGATACCCAGACAACCACCCTCCGGTCTTCTGTTCCCGCTTCCCATTCCGTCGGCTCCATGGCAGCACATAGCCATGGATTTCATTACTGATCTGCCTTGTTCTTCCGGTTGTACTGTGGTCTTGGTGGTTGTAGACCGATTTTCAAAGATGGCTCACTTCATTCCTCTTCCCGGACTACCCTCTGCTCCTGACTTGGCGAAGATCTTCATTTCCCATATCTTCAGGATTCACGGCTTCCCCCAGCACATCGTGTCGGATAGAGGGGTCCAATTCACCTCCCGGTTCTGGAGAGCTCTATGCGGACTCATGAAAGTGTCATTGGATTTCTCTTCCGCCTATCACCCCCAAACCAATGGGCAGGTGGAACGTACCAACCAGATCCTTACATCCTATCTCCGGCATTTTTCTAATGCTCATCAGAATGACTGGGTCGGTCTACTTCCTTGGGCTGAGTTCGCCTACAATAATCACTCCAGTGAATCGTCTACCAAGTCTCCTTTCTTCATCGTCTTTGGACAGCATCTCAATGTGCCTCTACCGGTACTTCCTGTCTCGGGGGTACCTGCTGCCGATTCTCAGTCTGTGGAGTTCTCCAGGGTATGGCAGGAGACCAAAACCGCTCTCGAGAAAGCACGGGACAGAATGAAATTACACGCTGACAAGAGGCGCCTGGACGTTCCTCCATTTCTCCCTGGTGACAAGGTGTGGCTCTCCACCAAATACGTCCGCCTTAAGGTACCATCTTACAAACTGGGTCCCCGTTACATTGGTCCTTTTGAGGTCCTCAGGCGGATTAATGATGTTGCTTACAAATTGAAGCTGCCTCCTTCACTCCGTATTCCCAATTCCTTCCATGTGTCTCTCCTAAAACCTGTGGTTCTTAACCGATTTCATCCTTCTCCAGGCCACACACCCCAGCCTGTTGGCTTGGGGGATGAGTTTGAGGTGAATGACATTTTGGCCATGAAGAAGGTAAGTGGGAGAACCATGTTCCTGGTCGATTGGAAGGGTTTTGGCCCCGAGGAGAGGTCATGGGAACCCAGGGAGAATATCCACGCACCCCAGATTTTGTCTAAGTTCCTCTACAGTTTTAGAAAGAGGGGGCGTAAAGGGGGGGGTACTGTCACGCCGTGCTCACCTGGGGGCGGGACCTCGGTCCCGACGTCATCTCTTCCGGAGCTGCGGTCACTCCGGGGGTCCCGTAGGGTGCGCACGCGCAGCTCCCGTCCCCGGGCCTCCTCCTACATGTCACGTTTGCGCTTGCGCGCTCCTGTCAGTGCTGTATAGGGCTCGGTCCTCTCTATGGTAATGGAGGACCTGACCCGGAACCTGTAGTGGTCATGTGCTTTCTGGCTAGGTCCTGACCCGGAACCAGTAGTAGTCATGTGCTATATCAGACGACCTCCCCCTAGGGGAGGTGCCTGATTATTGTTGTGCTCCTGGCTTGGTCTGCGTGTCCCTGCCTGGCTGTGCGCTGTACTCAGGTCCTCTGCCTTGCACTCTGTTGTGCCTCTTGGCACACGCTCTGAATCTGCACTCTGCTTTGTACTTGGTTGTGCCTCCTGGCACACGCTCTGACCCTGTGTTCTGTCTCGTACTCGGTTGTGCCTCCTGGCACATGCTCTGACACTGTACTCTGTCTCATACTCGGTTGTGCCTCCTGGCACACGCTCTTACCCTGTACTCTGTCTTATACTCAGTCGTGCCTCCTGGCACACACTCTGATTCCGTGCTCTGTCTTATACTCAGTTGTGCCTCCGGGCACACACTCTGATCCTGTACTCAGTCTCTTACTCTGTTACACCTCCTGGCACACCTGCTGCCTGACTCAGTGCTCTGACGTGCTCCTTGCACGCTTCCTGCTTCACTCACACCCGGACGAACGAAGTCTCTGTATACCACGTGTTCCCGTGTCCACACTTTACACGTTCCTGCAGACACTCTCACCCACTCGTGTCTCCTGTGAGCCGGCCGCCTGGTGCCAGCAGTCGTGGTGCCTCACCCCCTGGGGCTTGCCCCTGACACTCCCTGTATAGGAGGTGGTCTTCACTAGGTCAGCTCGCCCTGGGAGGGTTGGTGTCACGACCCAGAGGGTCCACTCCAGGAGTCGTCACAGTATATAGTGGATGTAAACTTCTGGTTTCAACTGTATATACATAGGGGGCAGTGGGGATTTCATACTATATACAGGGAGCAGTGGGGACCTTCATACTATATATAGGGGCAGGGGGACCTTCATGCTGTATATAGGGTCATTAGGGACCATCATACTATATTTAGGGGCAATGGGAACATCTTATTTTATATAGGGGCTATGTAGCCATTTTACTATATATAGGGAGATCTGGGGTCCTCAATGTATAATAAAGGGCTTTGGGGACCATCATATTTTGTTTTGTGGTATGTAGGGCTATCATTCTGTATATTCAGAGCTTTGTGGGCACTCAGAGGACATTATTTGTTATAAATGGGGACATTATTAGGTTTGATAGGGGCACTCAGGTTCCATTATTTTTTTCTTAAGGCTCAGCTCTCCTCCCATATCTCTGTAGTAAGCTCCGTTCTGTTCCTATACTTCTGTAGTAAGCTTGGTTCTGCTCCTATATCTATGTAGTAAGCTCATTTCTGCCCCTATATCTCTTTAGTAAGCTCGGTTCTCCTCCCATATCTCTGTAGTAAGCTCTGTTCTGCTCCCATATCTCTGTAGTAAGCTCAGTTCTGCTCCTATATTTCTGTAGTAAGCTAGGTTCTCCTCCCATATCTCTGTAGTAAGCTCTGTTCTGCTCTCATATCTCTGTAGTAAGCTCCGTTCTGCTCCTATACTTCTGTAGTAAGCTTGGTTCTGCTGCTATATCTCTGTAGTAAGCTCAGTTCTGCTCCTATATCTCTGTAGTAAGCTCAGTTCTGCTCCTATATCTCTGTAGCAAGCTCAGTTCTGCTCCTATTCTTCTGTAGTAAGCTTGGTTCTGCTCCCATATCATCGTAGTAAGCTCAGTTCTGCTGCCATATCTTTGTAGTAAGTTCTGTTCTGCTCCCATATCTCTATAGTAAACTCGGTTCTGCTCCCATATATCTGTAGTAAGCTCGGTTCTGCTCCTATATCTCTGTAGTAAGCTCGGTTCTGCCCCCATATCTCGGTAGTAAGCTTGGTTCGGCTCCCATATCTCTGTAGTAAGCTCAGTTCTGCTCCCATACCTCTGTAGTAAGCTCGATTCTGCTCCCATATCTCTGTAGTAAGCTCGGTTCTGCCCGCATATCTTGGTAGTAAGCTTGGTTCGGCTCCCATATCTCTGTAGTAAGCTCGGTTCTGCTCCCATACCTCTGTAGTAAGCTCGGTTCTGCTCTCATATCTCTGGAGTAAGCGTGGTTCTACTCCCATATCTCTGTAGTAGTAAGCTCGGTTCTGCCCCCATATCTTGGTAGTAAGCTTGGTTCGGCTCCCATACCTCTGTAGTAAGCTCGGTTCTACTCCCATATCTCTGTAGTAAGCTTCAGTTAGTTTCCTTATCTACGTACCAATCTTGGTTCCGGTCTTGTGTCTATGTAGTCAGCTTGCTTCTGTTACAGTATCTATGTAGGCAGCAAACTTGGTTCTGCTTCCATATCTATGCAGCTAGCTCTGTTCTGTTCCCATATCTATGTACCACCCTGTTTTTAAAGCCTGTTATCTCTGCTTCTTTAATGCAGCGGCCAGAGATAAGCAGGGCAAAAGCACCGCAACTGGAGGGCCACTGCCTTGTGATTGCCCCCCTGGCTGAAAAGTGCCAGCCAGCCCCTGCCCAGTTACAGCCCAATCCTAAATCCCATTGAGAATCAGTGGCAAGACTTGAAAATTGCGGTCCATAGATGCCTCCATCCACTCTCACTGAGCTAGACCTATTGGACAACGAGGATTGGAAAAAAGTCATCCTCTAGATGTGGAAAGCTTATAGATACAGACCTCTAAAGGACTGCAGCAGTAATTGCAACGAAAGTTGGTCCTAAAAGGTGACGGGATGAATACAAATGCACATCATAATTTTCAGATTTATATTTTTAAAATATTTAGTAAATCATGCAACATTTTCTTTAAACTTCACAAATACTTGCTACTTAGTGTTGGTAAATCACATAAAATCCCAATAAAACATGTTTATGCTTCCTTTGATCTCCTGTTACATCCGTCTGCAAGTCTGGGCTGCAGAAAGACAGCGCCCCGAGTAACCCCGATACCCTTTACCCCTATACAGGGATCTGGATTTACAACAGAGCCCAGGAGGCGCTGTCAAAATAGGGGCAGTGCGCCAGAGCAGAACGGTCACCAATAGAAAAGCAGGAAGGAGCCAAAAACGTAGTCAGAACCAGGCAAGCAGTGGAGGTACAGAAACGGCAGGCAGAGTCGAGAGTCCAGGCCAAGGTCACAAATCAGGAGGGCGGTAGAGGTGCAAAAACGGCAGGCGGTAGCAGAGTCGAATATCCAGGCCAAGGTCACAAACCGGGAGAATAGCAGAAGTACAGAATCAGCAGGCAGAAGAGTGGTCAGGGATCCAAGCCAAGGACAGCGTCAGTGGTCGGGAGAAAGGCAACGGTACAAAAACGGTAGGCAATAGAATAGTCAGAAATCCAGGCTGAGGTCAGAGTAAACTATAGTAAATCACAAAGTAGCACGCAGGGGAACCAAGAATATATCCGGCGGCTTGCAAGCCCAGTCCCAAGGTATTTGAGGGATCCGGTCATCCCTCACAGGCTCCCGGGCTGATGATGTCATCAGGACCGCCCCCAGGACCAGACCTGATGATGATGCACCAACCCCTTCATGACTGACAGAGGAGCGGAGTCTGCATCCACTAGACGCCTGCGCAGAAGCCCTTTCACTGTTGCCGCCATCACTCGGGCGCGAGCCACGGCGCCTCCCAGTGGCCGAGGCAGGAACAGCAGGCCCCGAGTTCGACGGCGATGTTTCAGTCCGGCACCTCCTGGTGGCCGAGGCCTGGACAGCAGGCCCTGAGCCCAAGGGCGGCGTGACAGTTCGTTGCCTCCTAGTGGCTGAGGGCGGAACAGCAGGCCCCGAGTCTGACGGCGACGAGACATCTCCAAAATCATGCTGAAAGTGCTGGTTTATCTGCCTAGTTTGTGCT
The DNA here is from genome assembly GCF_039654945.1 of Dendrobates tinctorius. Lineage (NCBI taxonomy): Eukaryota > Metazoa > Chordata > Amphibia > Anura > Dendrobatidae > Dendrobates > Dendrobates tinctorius. The sequence goes on from NW_027361806.1 coordinate 2,067,843, forward strand.
CTTTTCAAAGATGCCTTGGACAGACTGTAGTTTTAGCAACAATCTGTTCTCAGACACTGACTGTGTGAGCTTCTCTGCTCCCCTACCCCACGCTCATATGATGAGTGTTTGTATATAGTGTATCATCGCTCATATAATGAGAGTGTTTATATATAGTGTATCATATAGGATTAGTGCTAGACCTGCAGTTCAAAGCAGCTACTAAAGCAGCTTGAAGTAGGCAGATAAAACAGGACTTTCAGCATCGTGTTAGAGAATGTAGCAACATAAGGTAATGGTATATATTGCAAAGATTCATAGCTTTGCAAATATTGATCAGTGAAGTAACCCTAAAAATACCAGACAAGAATGCATTCAGGTTTTGATCTTCGAATTCCGTCTGCGCATCATTCTGCATCACACAAAATTCTTCAGGATCTGATCAATCCATAATTATTAGATTTATTTTACAATTCACATTTGTGTGACAAATAGCAGCAGTGCAACATGAACAATAAAGACACGACTGAATAACGGAGGTTGCAGTCTTCAGGTTTTACAAAGCTTTGGCCATTTTTATCAGGTTCACGTGGATTCCATTCACAGAACGCAAAACGAGCTCATGAATCTTCTTTGGCTCATTGTCGAGGTCTAGACTCAGTTGGAATCTCTGTAACGTCAGTGCGATGGCAACTTTCATCTCATTCATAGCAAAGATCTGTCCGATACAGTTCCTGGGGGAGAGAATATAAAGGTTAGTTGATTATTTTTATACATAACCAGTACAAGCTAATATATAAAGCTCAAGCGTGTGTGTGTGTGTGTGTGTGTGTGTGTGTGTGTGTGTGTGTGTGTGTGTGTGTGTGTGTGTGTGTGTGTGTGTGTGTGTGTGTGTGTGTGTGTGTCCGGGATTGGCATCCGCACCGTCGCAGCTTCAGCCACAGAATTTTGCACAGTCACACGTCTGGACCCCAAGAGTGTCCTAGGCTATGTTGTGAGGTGAAATTTTAACCCCGTGCGTTCCAATTCACCAAACAATTTTGCCCCTATCTACATAATGGGGAAAAAGTGTGTGTGTATCAAGCCCCGCCCCTCATTATGATGTCATAATGCCCATATCTACATAATGGGGAAACAGTGTGTGTGTATCAAGCCCCGCCCCTCATTATGATGTCATAATGGTTGACTATGGGATGGAGGATGTGTGATGGGTATATGGGCACTGGACTATGGGATGGAGGATATGTATGATGGGTATATGGGCACTGGACTATGGGATGGAGGATATGTATGATGGGTATATGGGCATGGCACTATGAGATGATGGATGTGTGATGGGTATATGGGCACTCGACTATGGGAAGGTGAATATGTATGATGGGTATATGGGCATGGGACTATGGGATGGAGGATGTGTGATGGGGATATGGGCACTGGACTATGGGATGGAGGATATGTATGATGGGTATATGGGCACGCGACTATGGGATGGAGGATATGTATGATGGGTATATGGGCATGGCACTATGAGATGAAGGATGTGTGATGGGTATATGAGCATGGGACTATGGGATGGAGGATATGTGTGATGGGTATATGGGCACGGGACTATGGGATGGAGGATGTGTGATGGGTATATGGGCACTCGACTATGGGATGGAGGATATGTATGAGGTGTATATGGGCACGGCCTATGGGATGGAGGATGTGTGATTGGTATATGGGCACGGGACTATGGGATGGAGGATAATTATAATTTGCTATAACTAACCACAGTTAGTTACTATGCCCGGGCAGCGCCGGGCTCTTCAGCTAGTATATAACATAAAATAGTAAAAACTTATGCTAAAATGAACTTTGGTTGTGGCAAGTAACTGCAGCTGATGGCAAATCTACTATTTTACTTATAAAACCCAACACAATCTCGAGTAGGGATCAGGCAAAATCCATCCAGAAGTCGATCTCAATGCCATCTGAAAGATTTTATAATTAGGTTGTTTGGAGAAAGCCATATCTTTAAAATACAGTTTTTAACCAAAACTAACTACCTACTCTCCTTAAAAAGCAACAGTATTAAAAATAAACTAAATTATTCACTCATGTTTGGGGCCCTACTATCATTTAATCTTATTTCATCTCACATGGAAAATTAAAACTTATGAGTAACTTGCAAGCTCTGTGCCTCAACTGTGATTTGTAACCACCAGGTTCTGTGCTCAGTTTCGACATGTAACTGCCAATCTCTTTGCCTCATATTGGGTAAACACCTTCCTAGTTAAGCCATATGCAAGTCACAGCATCATCCTGAAGTGGGATGTAGAAGTAGGGGGCATATGTTAGATCTTCAAAGATGTCTTACCTTGCTCCAGCTGAGAATGGAACATACGCATGTGAATGTCTATTTGATGAATTCTCAGGTGAAAACCTCAGTGGATCAAAAACCTAAAATGATAAGATACATAAACACCTGGTAGTAAGAAAACAATAGAAACTAATAAGGTTAATTCACAATATGTATAGAATCTTGAAAAGTGAAAATAAAGAAAATTATGGTCAAGACCATGTGGTCTATCATGAATCTCAAATTCTTCATACTTTTTGGCAATGTGTTGCGTTCTTCCATTGTCAGTACATTACACCATACACATCACATACAGTATCTTAATATATCTACAAGATCTAGGTAGCTAGACTCTTCAGTTCTAACGATTATGACATACAGGTGCCATTACAATTATTCTACACAGCTAAATATAAAGACCTATGTAGCCTCCAACTTACTTCAGGGTTATCCCAAACACTGGGAGATCTGTTCATGCAAAACATACTCAGAAATACAATGGTGCCTGTCAAAAGATAAAAAGAGGAATTCATGATTAATTGATATAAGATAATACAGCAAAACATGTTGCCAATATAAAACTATTATTTATTCAGGAATATTCCTAGCACAGTAAGATACATCCAGTATGGATTGGTGCAAGCATCCAACGTACAAAAAAGCCAGAAAGGCAAAAATTGAAAGCCGCACTCCAAAAACAGTCTAATATAAAAGTGGTTTGTGACATCCAAGCTTGAAAATAGTTATAGGAGAGCTGAGACGTTGGACACAATAAACCCCCCTTTCATCTTACTTTTTTTGGAGCGCTGCTTTGGAGTTATGTCTTTGTATTGATTATTTCATCAATATCAACAACAAACCTATTATTCTTATTGTTAGAAAGTGATGGGACAAGTAGATTGGTACATTTTCCCAGGAGCCCTCCTATCCATACATCGCTCCAGGAGGTAGAGTTGCAATCAAAATTATTCAATTCCCATTGCAGTTTCAATTTATTAGCAAAAATGTACAAACTTTCTGCTGTTTAAATCAAACAAGAACAATAAAATGGTCGATACCACTAACAGAAAAAATAGATTCGCCAAAATGCCGGCTTTACTGAATACTGCAGTCTCAGAATTATTCACCCCCTTCATGACCAATGTTTTTAGTATTTAGTAGAGCACCTCTTGGCTTTTGTGATCTGCTATAAATGGGATGCAAAGCCATAGACCAGCTTCTGAGAAGCCTTAGCCTATTCGTCACAGACAATTGCCTTCGGAACACGAATATTGTTTACATACCACAACCGACTTGTTCAGATCCATCCAAAGATGTTCTATGGGGTTTATGCCAGGAGGTTTATTACTAAGTTTAGAAAACTGCATGCATTTAGTGCGGGGAAATCTATTTGGAGAAGTAGAAGGCGTCTGTCCAACTGCTATTCTGCAGATGGTGTAATTTTTTTCCCCGGGAGGTTTATAGCATGCCACATATATGTTAAACGGATGTATAGTTAGTGTTCAGCCGAGAAGGTGTTAATTTGTGCCCAAATATAACAAAATTAGCTCATCTCTGCATTGGCTCTCACATTGAATAATAATCTTTATTTATATAGCGCCAACATATTCTGCAGCACTTTACAATTCAACAGTTCATGTACAAGTCATACGTAACAGCGTTAATGTCACGCACAGTGTAGGAAAGACTAAGTGCAACACGAAAGGATAAGGGGAATGGAATCCAACACTAGGGAAGCGGGGAATGGAGACCCCTTGGCAGATCTAAAGTCACCCTGTCTGCCCTAAATGTCCCTATATAGGTTCTGCACCTATCGCCGAGCAGGAACCTAATCCCTGCCTGACCCTGGTGCTAAGTTCAGTATAGAATCACTGTACTCGTAAAATATGCTTCAAGTGAATATTTATTGACCGTGATAGGTAAAGCGACATCTGACGTTTCGGCCTGATAACGGCCTTTATCACATAGTCGCCCTTTAAATGGAGTATCAGTAATCACCGGGTAAATAATGTCACTGTTAGAGGATCATTGGTGGCGCAGTGTGGGACGCAGGCACCGCCGTGCCCGGGCACTGCGCCACCAATGATCCTCTAGCATACCACCAGACAACGGCTACTTAGGAACCCGGATTACCAGCTACACTGGACAGATTGCGCCTTTTGAAATATTGCCTAGCAGTGACAGTATTTACCCGGTGATTACTGATACTCCATTTAAAGGGCGACTATGTGATAAAGGCCGTTATCAGGCCGAAACGTCAGCTGTCGCTTTACCTATCACGGTCCATAAATATTCACTTGAAGCATATTTTACGAGTGCAGTGATTCTATACTGAACTTGTTACTACAGGACCACTGGCTACTTTACACTAGCATGGTATATCCAACTCTTCCGTCGAGTGCTAACCATCTCCATTGTATAACCCTGGTGCTAAGCAGGCTGGGCACTTGGGAAGGACAGGCTGGGCACTTGTCAATCCCCAATACCGCTCAAGACAGCTGGGGTAGACAAACAAGGGGAACACTTATCTTGAGAAGGCTCAGAGATTTAACACAGACGTCCTCCAGCAACACCAAAGAGGAAGACAGCCGACTGCTATAGCTCCAAGCCTCAACAGGAGGAAATGGAAAGATCACCGGCAACTCCCAGAAGCAGACTGGGAGTCTATAACACTCAGATCCAGGTGTGCCAATTAGAACTGGAGAAAGGTTGCCACTGGGTCAAGAAGGTGTCTGCAAAGCCAAATGCAGAGACCTTCTCTAGCCCAGATACAATGCGAATGTCTGCAGCCTCTGACACACCCCTGACAGTTAAAGATAATACAATAATTAAAGCAAAAATCAGACAACCCTGATCGTAAGGGTATGTTGTTTCCATGGTCAGGATTTGCTGCGGATTGGACGCTGCGTCCAGCCGCAGCGTCCAGATGTTACAGCATAGTGGAGGGGATTTTATGAAATCCCATCTCCACTATGCATACAAAGACGCAAGTGGCACACCAGCATAAACACACATTCGGCGCGTCTTTATAGACCGCAGCATGTCCATTTATTTTGCAGAGACGCACGGTCTCCGCAAGATAAATAACGCCGTTCCATGTATAGGATGCAGTGATTCCACATGTATTCAATGAACACATGCGGAATCACCGCGTGTACAAAAGGGGGCAGCACTTTGGGCGTGGCGGGTGTCCGCTGCGTCCAAAGCGCTCGGAATCCAGAACGTGGAAACATACCCTAAGAGCTTACAATCTACAATGAGGTGTGGGGAGACAAAAAGTACAGGTACTTATGTAGGATCATGGGTCGACTGGGGGGGGGTGGTCCCTTCCGGTTGTGAAAAGACTGGAGCCAGAAGCAGATAATAGTTCTATCAGGTCCTCTTCATTGGGTGTCTTATCCGACATCCACAGCAATACCACAGCTCCTGCACACTGGCCAGGGTACCTGTCACCTCCTCCTTCCTTATGAGACGGCCCTCTGGGTTCTTTCACTGTGCCTGTCTAAGTCATCGGCCACAGCGCTTCCCCTGGTTGAGCCTGTCCGTCTTCTGCGACACTTACTACCTCTTCTGTGTCCAGCTGTCCGGTACCCCAGGCGTCCTTTGCAGCTGTCCTGTCAGGGCCCCCCCCCCCCTCGACTGTCTGACTCTCCCTGGGACTCTCCCTCCTTTTATTCCCCTTCTATGGAATTCCCCTTCTCAGTCCCCCATGACTTGGCGTTTCCTAGCTTCAGCTGCTGTTAGGTACTTTACTCACTGTCCTGTGTCTCCCTCTAGTGGCCAAAATGCCGTACTACACCGTCACTAGCTAATTCTAGCTGTTCTCCCCACACATATATACCAGTTACAGGAAAGCATTGTACACTACACATTTTACATTTGCCTTTTTCATTAGACAGGTCCACGTATCAGTCCATTCCCCTACACTTATTTGAAATGATGGTCCAACCATCTTGAGGGAATGGGGATAGATAAAGGCTGCACAAAGTTGTTGCCAGCCAGTATGTGTGGTGCTTTTGGGTGCGGTGGAGTTTAATGGAGAGTCATGTTCAGAGAAAGTGTGTGAGCTATATGTATAAAAGGACTTTGATTAGGGAACATGATAGGCTGCTCTGAACAGATGTATAAGTTGTGGTTCGTCCTGATTTCTTGGGGTAGAGCATTCCAGAGTATTGGTGCGATTCGGGAGAAGTCTTGGAGCCGGGAGTGTGAGGTACGGATGGATTACTGCGGAGGCTAGTCGAAAGTCGCTTGCGGAGTGTAACAAGCGGTTAGGTCGATAAACAGAAATAAGGGAGAAAATGTAGGTGGAAGTAAAGTCTGTATTGAGATAATCAAATGTGAAGGGCAGGATTTTATTTTATTTTGTATTTTTATTATTTATTATGGTTTTATGGTTTCAATTTGAAAAAAAAAAAAAGTAACCGACCTTTGGGTAGGCTCCGTCCATCAAAGAATGTGATTGGTTCTTTTAGCTCACGAGTTATTCCCGGTACAGGAGGAAAGAGACGCATACTCTCCTTTATACACATAGTGGTATATGGCAGCTTACTCAAGTCTTCCCTAGAAACACAAAACAGTAATAATAAAATTGCTAATATTACTCTGTCAATTACGTAAAAATGGTCACGCCCATGAGGAGCTTCTCACTGACATTAATAGGAGGAAACCTATGACAGAAAAAAAAATGTTTGTAAAACCTGTGGTCATGGAAACCTTTTTAGATATTTTCTCTAGTGACGTGTTCTTCTAGTAACCTGGCACAGACCTCTAGAGTGGCCTGCACTGGACCTATGTGCATGTTGGAAGCAGAATGTGCCTCAGTTTATTGTTCTAAAACTATCAATGCTTTAAAAAATTAAAATTTAGTTTTGGCCAACCCCTTTAGTGACACAAAATTCTATTTTTTTTTTATAAACTTTTATTGTGCAGTAAAAATGAGACATGAAAACAATTCTTCAGGTCACTATGATTGTGGTGATGCCTAACATGTGGAGGTTTTGTAGTAACATCAACATTTCTGAACCTTGCAAAAAAAATAATTAATTGGGTTGTTTCAACATTTTCTGAGACCCATAACTTGTTATATTTTTAGTTGAGCTGTTTGAAGACCTGTTTTTGTGTACCGAGGTATACCTTTGATTGTATCAATGTGAAGCGAAAAAAGAAGAAATATGCAGCTGAAAAACTGTGCGTCTTTATTTCACATAAATTCCATCAATGGATGTGTGGACATGCAGGACGTTAGAGAAATGCTAGGGGAGGGAGGTGCCGGACAACGGCCGTTTCGCGATTTCTCGCTTCTACGGGTCCAAGACACACCTGGACCCGTAGAAGCGAGTAATCGCGAAACGGCCGTTGTATCGGTGAGTGCTGCATATTTCTTCTTTTTTTGCTTCACATTGAAATATTCATGTTTTTTCATGCAAGCACCTCCATTTTTTGACTGAATTATATGCTGCAATACTTCAGATAAATAGCTCCGTCTGGTAATGTGGTGATTTGTGTGCCCTAGTATGCCGTTCATCTGTTTGCTCTTTGCTAGGATCATACCTTTGATTGTACCATTTTGGAGGTACATATGTTTTGATCACCATTTACTACCTTTTCCTGTGGGAGGTGAAGCAACCAAAAAACGGCAATTTGAGCATGTTATATTTTTTTCTTTATAATGTTTATTATATGGATTAAACAATTTTTTATTTTTCTAGAATGAATATCTATCTATGTACACGGTATTAAAATAATAAATGTTTTTCTAACGGTAAAAGGGAGGGGGATTTGACTTTTTTTATTTTAATTTTAAACAGCATTTCTTTTTTACTCTCCATATTAAACTTGAGACATAATATTACAATAAATAGGTAAAAAACAAACTTATGGCTGGTCTTCAGATGAGTTCCAGATGGCGGCGGTGCAGATTTCAGTGGGCCATGAAAACCCTTCAACCTACAAGCAATGGATGCTCTAAAGAAAGCTTCCTATCATCCCGAGGCTCCAGTTCAAAACCCCAACTATGACATACAAAGCCATCCACAACCTGTATCCTCCCTACATCTGTGACCTCGTCTCCCAGTACTTACCCACACGCAACCTTCGATCCTCTCAAGATCTCCTTCTCTACTCCCTTCTTATCTCTTCTTCCCACAACCACATACAAGATTTCTCCCGTGCTTCCCCCATACTCTGGAACTCTCTACCCCAACACATCAGACTCTCGCCTACCATGGAAACCTTCAAAAAGAACCTGAAGACCCACCTCTTCCGACAAGCCTACAACCTGCAGTGATCCTCAGTCCAGTAAACCACCGCACGACCAGCCCTACCCTCTCCTAGTGTATCCTCACCCATCCCTGTAGACTGTGAGCCTTTGCAGGCAGGGTCCTCTCTCCTTCTGTACTTTTGTATGTCTTGTATTGCTTATGTTTATTTTACTTGTCTATATTTGCCCCTTTTCACATGTAAAGCGCCATGGAATAAATGGCGCTATAAAAATGTATAATAATAATAAATCATAATAATAAAGAAAGAACTTGCAGGATTGCGGGGCACTATTGGTCATAAGAGGTCACTATATTCCTTTTGAGGTGCTCAAAAATGGGCATTTTTTGTTATTTTTTACACAGGCTTTTTTGGCCTTTTTTGTGCCTCATTAACTAAAAAAATACTTACTTTATTACTTTTTAGAGGGCAATATTACTTTGTAGAGTGCATAAACTTGGTAATTTTTACCGTGTATTTGACACAAAGGGGGCATTATAATTGGGTTAGGACAGAAGAAAGGACAATATTAATTATTAGAGGGCACAAAATGGACATGTAGGGTCACACTATGGTCATACAGCCCTACTGGTTGTATAGAAATGTAGAGACTGCATCACAGGAGGAGTTTCTCTCTACAATTATATGATCATCATGTGGGTCATATCTTTTGTGTATTTTCCGATGTGGACAGGTATAGACATTTTGTTCTAGGCCTAGCCAAACTTAACTTGAGGTCGGGTTTGCACCAGCCGACAGGCGGCATTAAGAAACAGCAGATAATTGGTTATTTAACAGATTATTTAAACACTCCCACACATTATTACATAGGACAATGTGCTGTCTAGAATGATGATGATCTTTCAAGCAAGCCAAAAAAGTCTTTTCATCCAACGAAGGTGATCACACCGCCCAATTATTGGGAAACGAGGGTTCTTCGTAACATATTTTTGCAGTACTGTCATGGGCTTTAATCTATTAATCATAACATAAAAGCCAATAAATATTATTATATATTAGGATCTTACCACTCAACCATGGTCCGATCTCCCAGGACCTCTCTGATCTCCTCCCGGCATTTCTCCTGGTGCTCGGGATATTTAGCCATACAGTATAATGTCCAGGAGACCCCGCTGGCCGTTGTATCGTGTCCTTCAAACATGAATGTGTCCACCTCTGCCCGCAGATCATCATCAGATAGACCATGACCATTTTCATCCTGATAAAGACAGACACATATCTCTGTTACTAGAAATATTTGGATAACATGGGAGGTGTTTTAGATTTGATTTCTTTTCCAGAAACTCCTTCACTCTTGCTCATGGGTGGTGCTTAGTATGGCAGCTCTGTCTTGTTCACTTGAGAGGAGCAGAACGCCACCACCTTCCATCTGTAAGCATAGTACAGTATATTTGTCCACCAGACAATATTAGGGTTTACCTCTATAAATTAACGCTAATACTAGGGGTTATCTCCATAGCTTAAACCTTGCCAATGCAATATCTGCAATAGGTCCTTCCACCTACCATGTGCAATTTATAATACCACTACTTTTCTAATGTTTTATGGACCTTCTCAAACTCCATTTACAGCATGTGATTTTTATTTAAGAATTTAGTATTAAAAGAAAATCAGGAACCTAAAACCAGGTGCCCAACTACTATGTGCCATTTATAATGCGAATATCTTCAAAAGGTGGCAGAGAAGCCGTTGGACACCCTTAGGACACTAGGGTCTGGGTGCAACTACTTCTACCCCTTGTATAACCTCTCCTCTGGATACATGGTAAGTTATACATTTCAGTACCTTGGCACATAAGAGAATGTCCAGAAAATCCAAATGTCTCTTCTGCTTGATCTTCTCAACCTCAGTCTCCCGTTTTAGTGATTCTTTCCTCAGTTTGATTACACTTTCTATAGGAAACCGGAGAAAGCAAATTAGTAAATGAAGACCATTCTCGGAATAGCTGTTTTGTTGGGAGACTTCACCAAACTAGTTGCATAGTCCACCTCTGTGGCATACTTGCCAAATCTTCTGTAATGTCCAGGAGACTTTTGGAATAAGTGTAGACCTCTTGCACTGCCATAAGAGTCAGCAAGTTTCTTGGGTCTTGGTAAGCTTGTCTAGAAAATGTCCAGAAATGGGGAATGGAGAAGTGTGTAATGGGCATAAAGACGTGCGGTTTGACTACAAACCCAAAAATCGCCAGTGGTGGGCCTCACTCTTTGCAAATTTACATTCCTTATGGATGGTTGTCATTGAGAGTTAACAAGTATGCTCCATGGTGGGAATGCAAATAGCATCTTCTATACCACTGTGGCCAGGCTGGTCTACCATTGTATATATGTAAAATATTTTAATAAGCTACTTTATTGGAATATATATATATATATATATATATATATATATATATATATATATATATATATATATATATATATATATATAGAGAGAGAGAGAGAGAGAGCGAGAGAGAGAGAGAGATTATAAAAAAATTCTAGTATTTTTATATAAAACATACAACATTTAAAAAAAAAAAAAGCTTTACTTTTTTTTTTTAAATTTATGATCTACCCGTGTGTTCATGTGCAGTTTTCAGAGCTCTCCGGAAACGGAATCCATGTGGGCTCAAGTTGAAGATAAAGTCGTTATGATATGGAAAGTAGCAGGATCTATAATCCACCAGGGAGGAGAGTTCATACACAGCCTTGATGTAGGCATTTTCACTGCAAAAAGTAGCAAGTGGTCACACATCTTACAGAGCCCAGTACTTGTCATGGCTTCTACGAAACCACAAAACAATTCGGAAAACCGACATGTTCACATATTAAATCTTTTCTTTATTATTGAATAATAAACACTGTACACAAAATTGGGAGGAGCATTAGCCCTCATTCAGACTTTGGTTTCTTGCATACACGCTCTATCCACGTTTAATACAGAAGATTAAAGTATATTTCAATACCACTAAATAATATCTTATGTGAAAAATCAACCGCACACTGAAGATAGTCAGAGTAATAAGTCATTTACATTACCCTATGACCAAGCGAGGCGAAACGTGCTTTGTGGTGTTCCATCACCACAGGGTCTGTATAGATACCCTATCACTATGATACATTTCAGATTCCTTTGCTTCCGTTGCTCTGACTATTTTCAGTGCTGTATTGATTTTTTTTATACAGTTTAGTATCTGATAAGAGGTGGTCCGGATTGATTTCTTTGGAGTAGTATAATACTCCTAAGTTGGACACGGGAACCACTTGCTCTCTCTCCTATAGGTGCTTGGTTAGCTATAGGTTTTCTTATGACATGACTTTTACAGCAGAGTGCAGGTTGCCTGATAGGAGAGTCCTGTTGCCACCAAGTTGCAAATGTGATGGGACCACCACGGTTGGGATACTTTTCTCTCCTGACCCCATTGTAACTACATGATATGCACATCTTGTATTGTTAGATATACATTGTTGGCAAAAACCAACCTGTTATTCTGGCAGTTGCTCTTGTAACTGAAGGCGCATTTCATGATGGTGTCCAAGGCCATGAGACTGACGTGATGGAAAAGCTCCACTGGTTTATTATTTGGGACCAGTTTCTCCCATTTGTCCTAAACAAGATTCAGCATTAATCCGAGTCATTACAATCAGAAAATAGGTTGGTTGTTTAGAACGATGTTTGAGTGACTGAGAAGGTTTCTAAACCCGGAAATTTCTCCTTACCAGCATGACATTAACACTGTCAGACGTCACTTTGACATACGGCTTCAGGACATCATAATGGAATCCCGGTGTCAACAGTTTTCGGTGTTGGAACCATTTCTGCCCCGACAGCACCAACAAACCTTTCCCTGAATTATAGGAAGGCAAAAGACAGGCTCACATGACCTCCATAACACTTTGCAACTATCACATGGTATAGCAATCAGGAGGGACTGCCATGTCCATGACTGAATGGACTTCTGGATCAGCACACTGGACCTGTGGTGAGAACTGACACAAAGTTGCTTTGCGCATACAGTCTTGACCAACCTCTAGTGTACTGTCAGAGAGGATATTAAGAGTGCCAATGGGGTTTTGCCCTGCCAAATTGGACCATATCTTCCTACACAAGTGTGGAAGACATTAAAAAAATGAGTCAAGCATGAGACAAAGCCAATATTCATTCCCCTACAGCTGATGCTAATGAAAAGATTGTCCATAGCATCTTCCTGTCTGTTTATTATGTTCTATTCTGTTCTGTTGCTGCCGCCAATGCCTCCTCCTGTGTGTTCATCATGTTATATTTATACAGCGCAGCTGCAGAAGTTGGTAGCACTGGTTCTACACAGCACATTATATATGGTGCTATTGCTGCCACTGCGACTGGTAGTAGTGTAAGCAGGTAATGGAGATGCAGTGACAGGCAGAAAGCAAAGCAAGGGTTAAGAGTTTTATTTTATAGGGGAATACTCCACGCAGGGAGGTAAAGGGTTAAACAAGGGACTAAGTGTAAATGGCAAAAGGATATGGTGAGTAGAATAACGGTCCTAGTAACAGCAGTTTTGATGAGAGTCAATGATTTCTAAGTCCATGAAATGGATAGCGCCGATAACAGCTGGCATGTTATCTTTTCAAGGAAGGTTCTGTGGGCATCAATGCCACATCTTCTGGCGGCAGCGGTCGGTCTCTGGTACCTTCCGCTGAGCCCTAGTCCATATACTGATGTGGCCGGAGGAGCATGGGCCACGGCACTGTCTGAGACCGACGTGGCCCCTGCATGAATCTCCTTACAGTCTCGGTCAGTGGTGGCTGTGCTTGGGCGCAGGCCTATGCGGTACGGATGCTCTGGGACCGAAGCACTCACTGGTCCCTGCTGTAGTGTCTGACAAGGGTACAAACCACAGTCCTGTATGAGCCCAACGTGGCTCGGCAAATATTTACTGGCACAGTCAGTGTGTAAGTGTCTGTCTTGTCCCCGGTCACTCTTATGCGGCACGTTTGTTGTACTCATGGACACGGAACGTTCTGCGCCTTGCTTTCTGGTAGTCACTGGCACACTGCACCTCTCTCTGTAGTCACCGGGCACACATTGCATGTTCCTCTCCCTCTCTGGTCTGCTGCTGGACATACAGCTCCCCTCAGCGCAGCAGTCCCTGTCCTTCAGGTCTAATGCAGCATGCCTGGCCCTTCTCTCTGCTGGGGCCCCTCTGCGGGTGGTGGGACCTGTCGCAGTGCCGGTAGTCTCTGGAGGGATGGGGCTCCACACTCCTCTCTCTGCTCGCTGCCCCTGGTTCACGCCAAAGCCCCCCTGCTTTGCGCGCTTTTCCTCACTTTCTCCCCGTCTCACTGGTTCAGCATGAAGGTCTGCCTCTCTAGGCCTTCCCCCAAGCAACAGGGGAAGGTCTGGCACACTCAGGTTTCCCCTGGGAACAGGGGATGCAGCCTCAACAGTTCTGGACCCGGCATGCAGGTACCCATGGTCCGGTCGTCCCCCTTACAGTAGACACATCTCCAGCCTCTCCATTGTTTTTTATATCTCTATTGTACTGCTGCTAAGGATTCCAGTGCTGATCCTACACAACTGGACATTTTCTGCTAGTGTCACTGGCACTGCTGATAGATAGCCATACATCTCCTGCCTGCCATTGTGTTCTGTACATTTACTATACTGCCAGGGATGAGAGTACTGGCCCTACGCAACTTGTTGCCTGTACATCATATTTTATACTGCACAGTTGCTGCTGGTGTCACTGCCGATAGACAGCCACACATCTCCTGCCTGTCCATTTCGCTCTTTATTTATAATGTACTCATGCTGGAGCCTTAATCTTCACAGGGTAAATAAGAGAAATTTGAAACTTATCCCCCCCCCCCCCCCCAATTGGATAATTTTTGTATGGCTTTTCAAAAAGCCCTTGCTTTTTCACATTCTAAGCAGAAAACTGTTAGGAACGTAACACACACTTACTCAGATGTAACAGAAAAAGGGAAGACCTTGGACAAGGAGATGCTGCACAGACATCCAACTGGTCCCTGTACAGACTGGAAAGTTCCTAACCACACAACAGCAAACACAATCTCTGATCTGGCTTCCTAAAAAGGCCATTGAGGGGTTTCTCATACCTCCTGAAGAATCAGAGGGAAGGCCGTAACACCCTTCCCACAAAAGAAACTGTGCAGGAAGATACAAAACCCAGGGAGATAAAATTAAAACACTTTCGTAAAGGGTAGAGAGGGAAAGCTAGAGGAGAGCCAAAAGTAAAAGGAACAAGTATAACCTAAAGAGGTGAAAGGAAGAGGAACTGGGAAGGAAAACAAACAGACTCACTGAAGGAATTCAACTGGTGTTTACTATGCAAGGTAAACCACTTAGATGAAGAGCTGGAACTCCTAAACCCAAGCCAACCTAGAAGTATAGCCAGCAAGGAAATTCAGTGAAGGGTGAGTATCTACGAACCCAGAATATGATAAGGCAGAACAAAACAGAAAACACCTGGAGAGAAGCCAGCCAAGAAAAGTTAATAAAGACATTTGGAACTATCAGCATTTGGAAATGGAAAAGGCAATAGTTCAGATGGCTGAACCTATGATGCAGCAACAGGTCAGTCGATCGAGTCCCCAAACTGAGCCATGACAAACTTGTTAAAAAAGTGATACATTTTTTGATGCCGTGTTAAACAGCCATTGCTTCTTTATTTTCCAAACAACAAACCTGTTGCTTCTTTCAAAGAATGGATTATTTTTACACCACCTCTTGCCAAAAAGCCATAGCTTATTCTGTTTACGTTGCATGTGTATAAACATTAGAATTGAAAGAGTCTGCCTCCAAGAAGCCATCATTTTTGGAACATTAGTAGTTGGCGGCTTTGCAGTGCCTTCATCTTGTCTCAAATTGATTTGAGGGAAAAATTTTGGCTAAAGCTGATATTTTTGAATTTCGAAAGATTTTCTTATCTTTAAATATTAATTATTCAGAGATATTTTAGGAAACTCCATAGATTTTCACATATGAGAAATACATTATTATATAGAAAACCTTCTGTAAAGTTCAAGGTCATGTTATGTACCTATCCATGAGGTTAGGAAGTAATAGGCAAAGTTGTCCTTTGGATCTGTAAAAAAAAATAAATATCGGTAAATAAAATAATAGGATATATATTTAGGATTGTATTTGTAATAGAATAAAAAAAATTCTATATCACTGTACAATTGTCAGCTTCATTGTCAGTACGTAGATGATCACATTACCTAGGAGCCGACAGTATCAGGAAGACCAAAATGATCTTTGTGAACAAACAGGTAAAGATAATTTCCCTTATGCACACTGGCCATTTCCAGCCTACACCAGGGACATCAGGATGGAACAATGAAAATGCAATATTTCAATGACATCGCTTTAATAATCTCACTAAAAAAAAATTCACGGATACAGTGGGTAAGTATTGGATACACTGCCGATTTTGCAAGTTTTCCCACCTACAAAGACTGGAAAGATCTGTAATTTTTACCATAGGTACACGTCAACTGTGAGTGACAAAATCTAAAAAAATTTCCAAAAAAAAATCACATAGTATGATTTTTACATAATTAAATTGCATGAAACAAGTATTTGATCACCTACCAACCAGTGAGAATTCTGCTCTCACAGACCTGGTAGTTTTTCTTTAAGAAGCTCTCCTATTCTACACTCATTATCTGTAGTAATTGAACCTGTCTGAACTTGTTACCTGTATAAGAGACACCTATCCACACACAATCAATCACACTCCAACCTCTCCACCATGGCCAAGACCAAAGAGCTGTCCAAGGCATCAGGTACAAAATTGATTCAGTTTCAAGTGCCAAAATATTTTGTCTTTGAAACCACAGAAATATATTATGAACCTGAATTATCTATCTACCATAGCCATGATTGTTGTGTATATGATGTAAAAATATGCCTGGAAACATGGCGGTCATACTATCCTTCTAGGATGTTCCTATAGGAAAACATCACATATTAGAATCACGTCCTGAAACTATCCTTCATTGCACATAATTAGCCATCCACCTCTCACCTGACAAGAAGGAGGTGAGAGGTCTGGAGGAGACCTTTTAAAATATTGCATCCAGAGACATCCAAGGTCAGATCCAGGAGAGGCAACCACAGGATTGTAAATCTGTTAAAATTCCAGCAGTTCTATTCTGCAGGAACCATTTTTGTGTTGTACTATTTTGCTTTAATGTATATCCTTTTATTCATCATCTTAAATTTTCATAAGCATCTACTGTATATATCTTCATAATTAAATCTAAGTAATCTTGTTCCTTGCTGCTCTTAATGTACCCACAAGCTCAAAGAGGGAAAGTAAATCTTGAGCTGTGTTACGCTGTGTGTGCCAGAGTGCTAGAAATCTGCCTGTGCACTAGTGTGTCACCCAGAGTAAGCGTTTCGCTGACCTTAAAAAAACAGCGATGACATCAAGAAGTGTGGTGTGGATGTGTGGACTGGCTTAGGGGGGTGCTTAGCTCATTGTCAGCCTATATAGCAATGGGTGAGTGGATGAGCGAGTATGAGGAGCGGAGTCTGCCTCAGGTGCATCCGAGTCACGTGTGCGGCAAGTGGGCCATTGAATTGCGATTTAGGATATATTCATCAAACATGGCAAGGTTTACAACACTGATTAACATAAAAAGGTGCTATAAACTACACAGAGCATTCTAGTGGCAAAAAGTCACAATTTTTTTTTTTAGCCTTTAGCCCCGATTCATCATTGCCTTTGAATCTGTTTTTTTTTTTGTCTAGTTTTGTCCATTTTGCACCCAATTAACTATTCTACAGTGTGTCCGTAAAGTCATGGAGCACGTTTGACCAGTCACTGGAAAGCAACAAAAGGCGATAGAAATGTGAAATCTGCTCCAAATAAAAGAAAAACTCTCCCAGTTTCATACCTGTTCAGTGCAGTTCGATGTGGGCTCCATTTGTTGCCCTACACACATCCAAATGATAGTGAAGTTCTTGCCACACACGGGTAAGGACGTCCGGTGTAACAGAGTGAATGACGCCTGTGATTCTCTGTTTTAAGTGATTAATGTCTTGCATCATTGTCGATCTCATGAAGCATATCAGTAGCAAACGCGCATCGTTTGGGTCTATCTGCCGGTTTGATAGCGTGCAACAGCCGCAATTTGTACCCCGTAAAACAGAGACGTTTCTTTAACACCTTATGAACTGTTGTCTTGCTTAGGTGTAATTGTTGAGCACGCGCAGATTTTTTAGGGCTCCTTAGGTAGCTATCCCGTATAGCCTCTACAGACTCGTCACTGACTGATGGCCTACCAGAACATGGTTTCTCCACCAAACTGACGGTTTCCTTCAACTGCTTATCCCACCGAGTAATGTTATTCCTATGTGGTGGCGCTTCGCTATAAACGCGCCGATATTCATGTAGCACTTTGGTTACGGATTCGAATTCAGGGAGCCAGAGAACACACTGAACTTTCCTCTGTACTGTCCACATCTCGATTGGCATGGGCTGCGCCGCTGTCTACACGGTGTTACGTCATCATCTGAGCATGTGCACACGCTGCCACATCATCCTACAGAAACTGGAAGGGTTTTCCTTTTATTTGGTGAAGATTTCACATTTCTGTCGTCTTTTGTTGCTTTCCTGTGACTGGTCAAAAGTGCACCATTACTTTACGGACACACTGTATTTTATATGTGCTCTCCCATTTTTTTTTTTTATTCCGCCCCACACACACACTTTATAGCCAGAGTTAAGCAATTCTGGATTTTTTTTTTCAGATTTTTTTGCCTGATTCATCAGTTGCAACTTTTCAACCAAAAAATTCCCAAATTTGGCACGACTTTACTCCAATTCCCCTCGAGTGGGTTCATGCATGTTTTCAGAACTCACATTTTTTAATGACATTTTGAAAAAAGATGTGACTTTTTGCTCAAAAAGTCATAAATATAGTTAATGACAAGAAAAAAGTCTTTTTTTCTTTTAAATTGTACCAAACTCATGAACAGCATTATGAATTTAGCGCAATAGAAGTCAACGAGTACCTCAATGCAAAAAAAAAAAAAAAGGTGCATCGTCTATAAGGACAACAGTACAATATCAAAGAGCCGAGTTACAATACAAGAACATTTTTTTAAAGCAAAGTTCCACAAACAATTACAAGAAATTCTCTTGAGGAAAAAAAAAAAAAAGTGTAGAAACTTTAATAAATCATTCAAAACACATACAGTACAAAAAAGAACATGAAGGGTATAGAAGAAATAAAAATGCAATGATAACCGACATTATTCCTTACCTTGTCTGGACAAAATGGCCTTCATGTAATTTGGATGATAGACAACGAGGAAGGCAAAGAAATTTCCAAGCCACAGGGGGAAGGCGCAGTCAAATTGTTTTGCATAACTATTCACAAGGTCCAAATCAGTCCCATCTCGCTTAAACTGTTAAGAAGAAAGATTTCTGCTAAAACTTTTGATGGTCCTGTAGGGAAGGTGACCTGACGGACGGACGTGTCAGAATGGAGAAAGATAGGTTTGCACAGTGTAGGTAGGAGTCAGTGATTACAGTGGGGAAACAACTAGGAAAGTGTAGTGGACGTGCAGTACCTTGGGATGACCATTAGATGGCAGGGTGGAGTGTGAGCAAAGGACTTTACAGCAGCTTAGGGCTTTAGAAACCGTTGGTCATGGGGGGCGTGGTGACAGTTAGAGTGACAGTTTCAAGGAACCGGGGGAGTTATAAATACTGAGGGAGGGTTCCAGAAAGTTCCAGTCCCCAGGGGGAGCTCAAGTGACAGGAGGACTATGACAGTCTGTGCACTCTGAGGAGAATCCAGACCAGGGGGACTGAGGAGAGAGAACGTCAGGGGGTGGTCCTGACAGGAAAGGACCGCAGTTGAGACGAGGTACTGGGTGTAAGACACCGTATGTGACACGACGACTGAGCAGTAGAAGCGCTGTTGGTTAATGGGCCTAAGGCGGCCACAGTGACGGAACTGTCAGGAGCGTCGACAGTAAAGGAGGGGACGGTGTGTGCAGACACGTCTCCAGTGTACGGTGTGAGAAGCGGCTCTGGAAACGGAGGGCCGCGAGGTGTGCCGTCAGTCGGACGGCAAGTGAAGAAATAAACTTGGACCTGTTGCACCCAGAATCTGCCTCCATCGTGTCTCTGTTGTCATCTCTGCGCGGTATAAAAGTAGGACCACCCCCCCAGCTCGGCACCCCACCACCGACACTACATTTGGCGTAGTCGGCAGGATCGCCGCCGCTAATACCCCATCTTCTGCGGCAGGCCTGCCTCAAAGACTGGAAAAGGACTTGGACTACTCTGTTTGGATTACAATTACCTGCGGATTACAAATGACCTACCTGTGGAATACAAATGGGAAGCGCTGTGGCGGATCTGTGTGGCCAGCAGAGGATCCGGGGTGGTACCAGGTACTGTGCAGTATGGCGGTGTTGCTTCAGCGCAGAGGAGAGGTCCGGGTGTTTGCAGTCATGTTGAATGGACTGGGACCCCCTCCAACGTATCCCAAAAGGAAGCAGTATGTGCCTGGAAATCGACGCTTCCATATATTGGACCCTGACAGGATGGTGGAGAGGCCTGCCGACACCTCACCTCACAGAGGGAGTGGCACAGAAGAAAAACTTGGCTGCGGCTGTCTGATGCCATTCGAGTGCTGCCCAACGGACGGTATGAGACTCTGCAGGTGTCGGGGCATCGGCCGCCTAGAGTGGCAGTGGCGGCAGGGGATGGAGCTGTGCCAGAAGTCGCCCTCAGAGCCACGGGAGAGCAGCGGGATGCTGAGCTGGGGAGCGGAGCCTGAGCGGAGTCAGCGAAAACGGCCGCCACCAATACCAGCAGAGGACTTCTCAGCGGAGCCCCCGAGTTTAGGGGAAAAACCCGCGGGACAGTGGAGCGAGGGACGGAGGCTGCGGGTGAAGCCACGTATTGATGTGATGGAGGCCGCAGCGCCGGGGAAGGTGAGAGTACCCCCGGCACCACCAGTGCCTCCGCCAGCGGCCCTCATCATTCCGCCGCAGCACGCTGCCCCCTGCGCACCGGAAGGCCTGGGTACATCGGGCCCAGTGGTGTATGCAGAGTTGTGCGAGGCCCCTGCTCAAGTCCCTGAGGTACCCCGCCTGGAGCCGCCAGTGCGGAAGTCATCCAAAGAAGACGCTGCTGCGTTCCCCCTGCTGATAGCAGCTGCGTTGTTGGAACCGGCCGTTACTCCGGCTCCATTGGAAGTAGTGGATGCGGCCTGTCCTGAGGCCGCGGTTATGCCGCTGCTGAAGTCGACTGCGGCCGACTTAGTGGGCCTTGTGATTCCAGCCTCCAAGGACCCGGTTGTCCCCATTTGCCACCTGGCCCCAGCGGCTGTTGAGCCGCAGGAATCATCGGCCGCCTCTGATCCACGTCCTTCCTCGGTTAAGTCCCGCCCACCGGACTCCAGGGCTCATGCCGGACCCTCTGTTTGGGTCGCAGGAGTTATAGAGAAGAAGAGGGCCAGGGGGCAGGAAGTCTGGAACCTGCTCCATGAGAGGGGAGAGGCTGGCATGGCGGCTGCACGACCCCCGGGACGGCTCGTTTATACTATCTTGCAGAAAGGGACACTTCTTGCATCCTGGGAGCTCCACGGTTGTGGGGTCCCATACTACTGACCACCGAAAGGAGGATTGAACTGTCAGGAGTTCGTTGCACCGTTGTGCAGGTCAAAAGGACAGTTCGCGGTCAGCTTTTAAAAAAAAAAAAAGAAATGTTTATCTGTGATTTTTATGTCTGTTTTTCTATGTTCCTCTTACAGGATAGTTTGTGTTTACTTGTTAGACTGACAGAGCGGGGATACTTAGAAGAGAGGGAGTGTCCATGTCCAAGGAAGGGGGGAGAAAGAAGACATGCAATGTTATGTTGTTATATGTTGGTTTTAAAATGAGCAAAAGAAAACGAAAAAAAAAAAAAAATTATAAAAAAATGGGGTACTTGTGCTATTATAAAGTTGTATGATGTATAATATGCAAAGTAAAATGCTACATGTCCGGGTAAGGGAAGGTCTGCGGGACCAAAGGAAAGTGTGAGATCCGGTAGGGATCTAAGAGTTGAGGTCTGGGAGACCGGGACGCCGACCATGACATGTAATTGAAAGAAGGAAAATGAGTTGGAAGACGTGAGAAAGACAGCCGTCCTAGGTCAGGTCCCCAACACCACGGACACCCCTGAAGAAGGAAAGGCGGGCGCCGGCAATGATCTGGTAGGTGAGTGGCCTCGATCATGGCGTACCGGATAGTGAAAGGTAACAGTAGGGGAGAGTAGGGGAAAGATACACGCCGTAGAGAGAATACGGGTGTACCTTGCCCAATTTGAAAGACGTTGTCATGTGGCGTGCGCGCTGGTGAGTAGCAGTAGGCTGCTCAGAGCATAGTGCTCCCAGTATGGTTCGGCCCCCGCAGATAGTGGGTTTGGCTCAACTTCTGGTCCGACAACAGAATGTAGGTGTAGATTCAGAACGACGAAGGCAGGGATGACGATTGTCGAGGACGACAATGGACAAAGGAAGGGGGAGTGTAGGGAAGGTGACCTGACGGACGGACGGACGTGTCAGAATGGAGAAAGATAGGTTTGCACAGTGTAGGTAGGAGTCAGTGATTACAGTGGGGAAACAACTAGGAAAGTGTAGTGGACGTGCAGTACCTTGGGATGACCATTAGATGGCAGGGTGGAGTGTGAGCAAAGGACTTTACAGCAGCTTAGGGCTTTAGAAACCATTGGTCATGGGGGGCGTGGTGACAGTTAGAGTGACAGTTTCAAGGAATCGGGGGAGTTATAAATACTGAGGGAGGGTTCCAGAAAGTTCCAGTCCCCAGGGGGAGCTCAAGTGACAGGAGGACTACGACAGTCTGTGCAACCTGAGGAGAATCCAGACCAGGGGGACTGAGGAGAGAGGACGTCAGGGGGGTGGTCCTGACAGGAAAGGACCGCAGTTGAGACGAGGTACTGGGTGTAAGACACCGTATGTGACACGACGACTGAGCAGTAGAAGCGCTGTTGGTTAATGGGCCTAAGGCGGCCACAGTGACGGAACTGTCAGGAGCGTCGACAGTAAAGGAGGGGACGGTGTGTGCAGACACGTCTCCAGTGTACGGTGTGAGAAGCGGCTCTGGAAACGGAGGGCCGCGAGGTGTGCCGTCAGTCGGACGGCAAGTGAAGAAATAAACTTGGACCTGTTGCACCCAGAATCTGCCTCCATCATGTCTCTGTTGTCATCTCTGCGCGGTATAAAAGTAGGACCACCCCCCCAGCTCGGCACCCCACCACCGACACTACAGTCCAACCAGTATCCAGAGGAGAAGATCCATCCAGACTACACAAATGAATAGTTTCCATCTATAGAGAGCATCATAGTCTGCAGTCTTGTGACCTCCAGTCATCTCCAAATGTGGATGACTTCTGCTGTAGCTTTGTAGTCCAAGTATGTGTCAGACTAGATCCACTGAAGGATCCTGGTCCTGTTTTCTGTGTCCTAGCCCTTTTTCATGGTTGCAATTCTTAAATTGTTCTTTTCTTATAATAAAGTATTTCTACAGACAATCCTATAAAGCATTCTGATAAAGTAGAGATGAGTTTGTAGCGTTCTCCCTGCTTTATAGTGGCTGTGGTTCTTCAAAAACCACTAATGAATAACAGCTTTTTCCATTGTTTTTACAAAAAACAGTGAGCACATATTGTCATCCAGAGTTCCAAAAAAAAACCCCAAGGGATTCACAGAATCCTGATCTCAGCCATAATATTCCTCCTTCCTAATGTACTGCCATTTCTGTATGCAAAAGATTTTTGGCCAGGTGCCCTGCAACCCAAGACCAGCACGACTTTCAACTTTAAGGCTATGTGCACACAGTGCAGGTTTCTCTGCGGATTGTTTCTGCCCCAAAACCGCAGCTCTTGGCTGAAACCGCAGCGTGTGCACATAGCCTAAGAAGGAAACTGAAGCATGTATCAGATGCCACAAACGGACATTTAGGGAAAGACTACAATATTGAAAATAGAACAGAGATAATTTCCACAAGAGACTAAAGAAAAAAGATAAATGCAATCTGATATATGCGCACGTACTTAGAATGGTGCCTTTATCCCCTTGCCGAAATAGGACACCCTCATGTCTGGCTATTAAGGCAGCACTATGTTCAGCTACCATGAGGTTGGACTCTATAATCAAGCTTTTCCTGTTTCTAAAATCTCCTGGGTTGTTTGCAACCAGCACGTATGGCTCCACAACATCAGCTGGTTAACCCATCATTTGCTAAAAGCCTCAAGAACAGGAATTAAGAGTGTTATCACATTATTTGTATCTGCTGCTGGTTAACCTATTGTTTGCGGATAGCACCATGAGCTGTAATTAGAGACTTATCACTACGTTACAATCTGCTGTGGGTTCTTTAACTTGCATATGTGGCGCCCCCAGGAGTATGGTCGCCACAGTGGCATTACCTTCCTCCTAGGGAGTGTGATGTCATGCTTGGAAGCAATAAAGGATCTCTCTGGCAGTTAACTACAACACACAACACAGTTCCATTCCAGGTCAGCAGAGGGAGCTCTGAACCAAAACTGGGGAGGAGCTACTCTCTGGGGGCCAGG
This sequence comes from Dendrobates tinctorius, assembly GCF_039654945.1. NCBI lineage: Eukaryota > Metazoa > Chordata > Amphibia > Anura > Dendrobatidae > Dendrobates > Dendrobates tinctorius. The sequence goes on from NW_027361806.1 coordinate 2,092,037, forward strand.
AAAGGAAATTAGGAGTTTGCGTGAGGAGGGCAACGTGTGTGGACGTGAGGAGAAGAGCTGGGAGATTGAGCAGAGAGTTCAGGCTCATTCCCAGCTATAGCGCATGATCTGGAGCCCGGTCTCCACCCACATAAGACTCGGAGGCACAACAGCGACGTGTGAGCCAGAAGAGGAAGGCTACAGCTGTCTGCCATACGAGGGAGTTCTAAAGAGAATAAGCAAGTGGAACTTCAGTGTAACACAGTACTGCAAGTACCTAAAACTAAGCGCTAAGAAGGAGACTACACAACCCATCTGCCTAGGAGAGATTCCTAAGTTGCTGCCAGGCTAGCCAGCTCCTGTTCCATCTGTAATCTGGACCCTGGACTGCATTTGCCAAGCAAAGTAAAGGTAAAGAAACTGCACCCTGTTGTGTCCTTGCCTTCTTCCTGCAACCACGTCAGCACTGCTTCATCCCTGTGCCAGGCACTGCACCCTCCTCCTCAACACCTATCCTCACTGCCCTGGGATTACTGCCCTACCTGTGGAGGGCCACAACATCATAGCTGCACCACACCATCTGTCCCAGGGGATCTGTCCGCAGCGTCGGCTTAACATCTTCATTGCCGAACACCACAGGTGGCGTCACGAATCATTCACTCATAGACTTTATTCCATCACTTAATCCCTTTTAAATGGGCGCCCAGGGCCACGGACCGGGTCACCGCTGCTGTGACATTCCCCTCTGAGAGACCGGCCCGGTACCGAGTACCCCACAGCCCTGGAAGGGCGACCCACATATGCTCTGGCTAGCCCATCGTTTGCTGTATGCATCAGGAACTGTTATTAGAATCAGTTGACATTACTACCTGCTGTGGACTCTACTTATACCTGTGTGCTGCTCCAGTCCTGGTGATTTATTCTGCATCTGTCCTGGTCCTGTGGCTTCCAACATATCCATTTTCTCTTGTTTGTTTGGCATCCAGCATAGCCTGTTGTCCAAGTCCTTGCGGTTGAAGCGCCCCAGGGGCCGTGGGTTACTCGGTACCAGGCCGGTTGTCTTGAAAGGGACGTGTCACAGTGGCAGTGACCCGGTCCGTGGTCCCAGGCGTTCATGAAAAGAGGTGAAATTGAATGGGAATAAAGTTTGTATGAAATTCATGATGCCACCTGTGGTTTCTGGTCAGAGTGACCAGCGCTGCAGTGTTGCTTCTCTGGGAGAGATGTTATGATGCAGCAGAGTTAAGGGGGTTTTACACATAGCGATATCGCTAGCAATATTGCTAAAGCGTCACCGATTTTGTGACGCAGCAGCGATATTGCTATGTGTGATACTTACCTCCGACCGGCTCCCCCGCTGTCTGTCGCTGATCGCGCGAGATCGTGCAGGTCCATTTCTCGTCAGGCGCTTCCTGCTGGCGCCGACGAGCGACGCGTGGACGCGGGCGGAGGACGTCATGGTCGCTGCGTCTGAAAGGTAAGTAACGACCGCTGCTGCATCGCTGCGTCGCTGGTGAAATCTGCCTGTTTGGCAGCTCACTAGTGACCATTTAGCGATGCACCAGCGATCCTGACCGGGTCATATCATGGTCGGGATCGCTGGTGCATCGCTAAATGTAAAGGGGCCTTTAGTGAAGCTCCCCACAGGCGGAGCTGTAGTCCCAGGGCAGTTGAGATGAGTTTGTAGTTGGTGAGGTAGTGTGGAGTGGAGGATGTAGCAGTGCTGAGTTGAAGACGCAGGAATAATGCAGATGACACAATCACATGCAGTTCCAAGGCTTTACTCACAGTCTGGTGGACACAGATGCCCGTTTCAATGCTGCATTCTCCAGGTGAGGGGTCCAGACAACTTACAGATAAGATGAAGTACACCCTTCCAGCACTCCCTGTCAGTATGTACCTTTCTTGGCCGTCTCCACACAATATGCTGCTTTCACTCCTTCCTTCCTTTCCAGCACTTCACAGTTATCGTTCCAGGCCAGCAGCTGCGAATCCTGTCAGACAACGCCCTGCTGTTTCTGTGATCCTATATAGCTGCCTTTCCAGTCAGACTAACTGTGGTAGGGGCGATGGTCCATAAAGTAACGAAAGCTATTGTCTTGCTAGTAGCGCCCTGAGGTACGCTAGCTAGGTTAGGGGCCGTGACCCTTTACGACCAGTCTCTCCCTCCACCTGATGTCAGTCAGCGTGGGGAAGGGACCCACAGGGAATATGCTCCAGCCGTGTCCCAGAAAAACCTTCTTTCCTTTTAGGGAGCTTTCTTATAATCCAATCTGTCCAGCAGCCTCCACTAGCTGGAGCTGCTGCAAACACGTCCTTCTTCTTCCCTCCCTCTGAGGCAATCTACCTAACTTCCTATCATTCTCCCGCTCTCAATCTACGATCCACCCACCTCCCAGCACTCTTCTTATTCCAAGCAGGGGCCATAAAGTGTGCTCTGCTACACTACTTGTGTGTGTGGGATGTGGGTGTGGAATGTGGTCGGGTGTCTCCACCTTACCTGGTTGTGGGATACCACACCTCTCGGTGAGGTGCAGCATCTCTGTGGCGACTGGACCCTCAGGGGCGCCACATGGTTTCACGTGCCTTCCAGCCTGCTGTACAAATACTCTGGGGCTTCGTGAATGCACCTCACTAGCTGAGACAACTAGAGCAATACAAGACCTAGCATTGTACTGTTGAAAAACATCTCCTGGGATTCTTTGGAGAAATGGCCATACCACTGCTGAACAACTCAAAATAAAGCCATAGTTAGTGTCCTCAGAATGAAGTCTCTCGGGCGTTGAACCGGTGAGTTCCCTCATAAATGCCTCTTCAAGATCTCACTGCACCGCTCTCAAAGACTATCATGGTTCAGAGTAAGACGACAATGGAGTCTAAAACGGAACTCCATCTTCTTCAGCAATGAGTCTTGCTTTAATCTTGGAAACAATAATAGTTTTCATTCCAGGTCACTAACAGCGCATTGATTTGGTTGTGGAATCAGCGGTGCTGACATTTCTCCATTGTGACCCAGGAGCCGCTTTTCATCACAACGACACCAGGCCACATGTTGCTCTTGCTACTGTGAGCAGAGTGCATGGCCTAAACGTGGTGGCATGGCCACAGCATCTCCGGACTTGTCTCCCATCAAACGCATCTGGGACATAATTGCAAAGGAGAGGCCACCACCGGATCTTGATGATTTGTGTGCCCAAGTGCACTTACCATTGCAGAACTTTCTTCAGACAGACAACCATTAATATTATTGATAGATGGCAATGTGTGTAAGTGCGGGGACTTCTGCACGTGGCGCTCATACTTGATATTGAATAAATTGAAAGGGTTTGAAAATTTTGACACTTTACTTAGGAGAAGCATTTCAGTTATGCAGCACAGTTGACTTGAGTCTGAAATTCTTCCAGCTACCTTTCCTTTTGCGCAGTACGTGTACTTCACCCTTGCAGGACCTCCGGTTCCATACCACTGAAGCTGAACTTGCCTGTCTGCTCTCCTGTCACACTGTCCTGGGCGCCAAGAATTGCCAACCATATACGGGATCCATCAGCTACATTTCACTACAATTGCTGGTTTGCTACCCAATACCCACCTCATATTTATACCTTTTGTTTTGAGCTGTGGTACATTATTATGATAGCGGTTTGCTACCTCTGCCTACTTTCTACCGACATATATGTAACGTGGCGCGAGGGCCTCAGCTGTGGGCGAGGTAATCGTGCTTCACACCCTGGCATGTTATATGAAAATGGGGGTACTGGCTGGGTGTGTGGACTTTACCTGTGATGGCAATACGCCCCTGCAGACCAAATAGTGCTGTTGTTTTTGGCCGGTCAGGTGTTGGAGAGTTCAGTGAGGGAGACCACAGCTCATAAATAAAAGTATTTTTACTGAAGAATAATGAGGAACTATGTAGAGCAGATGGTAGGTCTTCATCTTCATGGACATTTCTGTTTTGACATGAAACATCATCCCTTCTCTTTCTTGGTGTCACTCTCACCTTCTCCTTCACTTAGCTCTTCTGTCTCAACACAGCCCAGCTCACTATTCTGGTAGCCTCCTTGTCCCCAATAATGGCACTACAGTCCAGCAACCAAGAGTCCAATGCTTCCAGTCGAGTTTCCACATATGTCAATGCTTAGAGGAATTTTCTATGCCAATATGGCCACTATTTAGCTTTCTGCTTTACTGATGCCTCAGGACTACTACCACATGGGGCATTTCATCTTCGTCTCACTTATCCTTCCTTTTCTGTCCTGTTACCCAGCTCAGAGACAACTCCTTACAATCCCGCTAGGCTTCCTTTGTAGGAGCTTACTTCCTGCCTCGGTCATCTTCCCCCCTTTTTTACTTGGTATTGGTTTGTGGCTGACCACCACTTTTTGCTGTGCGCACTGGGTTATGCACACCATTCTGTCTTTATTGTGATTGATCTAGGTTGCTGTACACACATACAGCAGCCCTACCCTCCCTCATACTCTGTTTGATTATGCACCTGTGTCTGGGCCGGTTTCATCCTTCATCTATGGTTGCTGTATTGGCAGTGTGGAGATCAGATCTGAAATGTCTATGTTCAGACCTGGTCGGCCTTTATCTGCGCTCGCCTTTCTGGCGACATGGGAGGGATTCAGAAACGCTTGTACATTTGGCATTTAATATAGTCTTGCTTTTAATACATTTAAGAGGCCGTAATGGGACAGCGAATATAAAAAATGTAGAGTAGGACTGCCACATATGAGAATGCCGTGACGTGGCGGGGTGGCTCAAAGAATTGATCAATTGTTTGCTAAATGTCTCATTTTAAAGTACAGTTAGAAATCAATATGTGCATATGCACTTTATGTATTGCGTTCTGACCAAAGGCAGCGCTGTCTTCCGCACTTTTTTGTTTGATGGCCACTACATAGCTTTCTGCTTTACTGATGCCTCAGGACTACCACATGGGGCATTTCCTCTTTGTCTCGCTTATCCTTCCTTTTCTGTCCTGTTACCCAGCTCAGAGACAACTCCCTACAATCCCGTTAGGCTTCCCTCGTAGGAGCTTACTTCCTGCCGCGGTCATCTCACTCTTGCCACAAAAGCACCCACTGCATACAGTTTTGCTGAATAATTAGACCTTCAAGGGGGAACGTGGGCAACACCTCCACCCCCTTACACACAAATTCAGCAGCCTACCTTCTCACGTCCTCCCTGTGAGCTTTCTACTCTTTAACTTTCAAGCAACATCTCACTTTTGCTTTCCAAAACCCATCCCTACTTCAGGGCATGACCACATGCAGAATCACTGCGCATACAAAAGTCGGCAGCGCTTTGAGAGGAGCGTGTATCCGCTGCGTTCAAAGAGCTGCCATTCCTGACCATGGAGAGATACCCTAACTATGAACATAGCCCTTTGAAAGAACATATTTCTTGTATGGTCTCTTATTACCATCAGATTTCATTCCCGTGTTAGGGGTGCAGAATCATTGTTCCAGCAAAAATGGTCTGAACGGCAAAACCACACAAAAGAATAAAAGTATAGCCTGACCAGCACTATGTTGACTAATAATTCAGCTGTCAACAGAGCATATACACCAAATATTATCCAATTATTGACCTACATGGACCAACAGATATTTGCCATCCAGTTACCTCTTCTGGCTCAACAAGATTAGAACAATCGCCATCCAGCACCCGGGTCACATCTCTACTCTTCAGAAATGGTCTTCCCTTCAGAGGCAGGATCACTCTGGTTCCTCCAGGGCTGGTCACAGGATTCTCTAGATGTAAGTGGCACCACACGGGATCGCGGTACTTCACCCAGGTATGTTAGCAACCCTGGGATATGCAACACTTGGATGGTGTCACGTCCGCCATGTCTGCCATGTCTGTTTGTCTCAAGAACTCCTGGAGCGATGTGCATGCGCATGTTTTGTCTGCTGTCCTGCATGTTCGCTAGAGCTGTGTGCAGACTCACCTCATGTCTGAGCTGCAGGATCCCTGCGTTTCTGCTCTGCCTTCTGTGATCTTCTCGTCATGTCTGGAGTCCTTGATCATGTGATGTTTCTTAAGATCCTGCACTGTCTGGTTCTGCAATCATCTCGTCATGTCTAGAATCCCGGATCATGTGTTCTTCCTAGGATCCTGCACTGGTTGGTTCGGTGATCATCTCGTCATGTCTGAAACCCTGATCATGTGACGTTTCCCAAGATCCTGCACTGTCTGGTTCTGCTATCATCTCGTCATGTCTAGAATCCCGGAAGTTCTCCCCTGGTCCTGACCTGGAGGAGGAGGTGCTATGCCCTATATCAGGCCGCCTCTTCCTATGCTCAGGGCCTGATTATTGTGTTGCTTCCCTGCAAGGCTCTGGGTCTGTGGGGTTGCTCCCTCTATTCTGTGCCCTTGCACTTTGCTCTGTAGTGCGTCTCTGCACACGCTCCGTGCTCGTATTCCGCCTCTTGTCTTGTGCCATGTCTTGTGTTGTCTCTCGTGCCATGTTTGTCTTTGCCTTGCTTTGCCTTGTAGTCCTTCTGCTGTTCTTTGTCTTAGTCTGTTTTGCTATGTCTCGCCTTAGCTATGCTTTGACTTGTAGTCCTTCCTGTGTTCTCTGCCTCGCCTGTTTTGCTATGTCTTGTTTTTGCTATGCTTTGACTTGTAGTCCTCCCTGTGTTCTCTGCCTTGCTATTCTTTGCTTTGTGTTCCTCCCTATGGTCTCAGTCTTTGCTTGCTCTGCTTCGCTCTCTCTTATGGTGCTCTGTAGTGCTCCCTGGCACACGCACCATTTCTCCTCTCCTTAGTGCTCGTTTCTTTGTCTAGTCCCAAGGTCTTCCCTTGGCCCGGCTCTGGGCTTCTGCCTACGCTCCGCTGCTAGACTCTGTCCTCTCTCTGACCTGGCTCTGTTTCTGCCTGTATTCCTTGCCTTGTTCCCTGCCTTGTCCTTGCCTTGAACCCTGGCGTGGCTCCTAGCACGCACCCTGCCTTGAACCCTGGCGTGGCTACTAGCACGCACCCTGCCCTGAACCTGGCGTGGCTCCTAGCACGAAGGTTCCTTTGCCCCCTCCTGTGCCTTAGTCGTGCCTCGTGCTGGCGTTACAGCCGTGTGCATTGGCCAGTGAGGTGTGCGTCCCTGCGTAGCTCCTAGCACGCAGCCCTGCTCTGAACCCTGGCGTGTCTCTACACGCACCCTGTCTTGTACCTTGGCGTGTCTCTACACGCACTCTGTCTTGTACCTTGGCGTGTCTCTACACGCACTCTGTCTTGTACCTTGGCGTGTCTCTACACGCACTCTGTCTTGTACCTTGTACCTTGGCGTGTCTCTACACGCACTGTCTTATTCTATGCTTTGGCGTGGCTACACACGCACCCTGTCTCGTTTGCGAACCTTGGCGTGTCCCCTACACACGCACCTCGCTTTGAACCCTGGCGTGTCCCCTACACACGCGCCTTGCACCTAGTCTTGAACCCTGGCGTGTCCCCTACACACGCACCTAGCCTTGGACCCTGGCGTGTCCCCTACACACGCACCTAGCCTTGGACCTTGGCGTGTTCCCTAAACACGCACCCTGCTTGGATATCTGTCGTGCCTCCTTGCCTGAACCCTGGTTTGCCTGCCGGATGCCCGGAACCTGCCGACCGTTGCCAGAGGTCCGGAACCAGATGACTACGGCCTGATGTCCGCAGCCTGATCCCTGGACCCTGTCGGTTTGCCAGCAGTCCGGAGTCCGATGCCATTATGCCATTACCTGTGCCTAGGCGTGCCATCTGGCACGTACCATGTTATGGACCTTGGCGTGCCCACGCGCGCACCTTGCACGTTTTGCTTGTTTTCTCTGTATGTGATCTTGTGTTATTCTAATGAAGATACCTTGCACCTACGTCTAGTCTCGTCTTGCTTCCTGCTCGTCCTTGTCGTCAGACACTCGTCTAGTGTCCCCTGAGCCGGCCGTCTGGTCCCAGCAGTCGTGGTGGCTCACCCCCTTGGTCTTGCCCCTGACACTCCCTGTATAGGGGGTGGATTCTCACAAGGTCAGCTCGCCCTCGGTGGGTGGGTGCCACGACCCAGAGGGTCCACTCAAAAAATGGGCTCAGCAGGAGCTGAGTCCGTCACAGATGGTCTTAGGGGCATCTACCACCATTGCCATATTGATAACTTTCTGATCGTGAGGATCTCTCCCATAGGACACACACCGGCAGATTGATCCACTTATCCATTGTTTGTAGAAATCCCCATTAATTGTGGTTTCTAAATATGATTTTTCAACTATTTTAAGGAGTCTTGCAAATTTAGACAATTGACATCCAAAAGATGAATGTAGCTACACCCCTTTTTCAAAGACACATTCCTCCATCTGCCTCCTCCACACCTCTGTGCCCACCTCCTAAGGGTACCATTACACTAAGCGACGCACCAGCGATCCCGACAACGATACGACCTGGTCAGGATCGCTGGTGCATTGCTACATGATTGCTGGGGAGCTGTCAAACAGACAGATCTACTCAATGACGCAGCAACGATGCAGCGATCCGTGTAACGACCTCGGCGGTCGTTGGGACCTTGTCACACAGCAGCTATTCTGACTCACGCCTGCGTCCATGAGTTCTGCATCGCCAACAAGGTCACTCGTCGGCGTCAAATGCAGTGATGCATGCTGGCCAGCGGGACGCCAACGATCAAAAAATGGCCCAGGACATTCAAGCACGATCAGTGATATCCAGCGGGGGGGCCGGTCGCCGCTATGTGCCACACGTAGCTAGATCGCTGGCGAGGTCACTGTTGCATCACAAAATTGGTGACATTTCAGCGATCTTGCTAATTATCTCGTTATGTGAGACGGGGTCTTTAGTCTCATGGGCACAAGAAACTTTCAAAAATCAATGATTTTTGGAGGTTTCAACATGACTTGAGACTTGTCAACTCTCCAGGGAGTTCAAGAGGTCTCCTCTTTTTTTGGAGGTGATAGTTGGCAAGTATGCCAAGTATGGGCAGCGCAGTGGCTTAGTGGTTAGCAGCACTGTTGCTTTGCAGCACTGTTGCTTTTCAGCACTGGGGTCCTGAGTTCAAATCCCACCAAGGACAACACCTGCAAGGAGTTTGTATGTTTTCCCTGTGTTTACGGGGGTTTCCTCTGGTTTCTTCCCACCTGTCAAAGATATACTGATAGGGAATTTAGATTGAGTCCCACCGGGGACAGTGATGATGCAAGTAAAGATGAAAACAGCTGTTTAGGGTCTGATTACAGTCACAACACAAGGTTTAGTAAGGACTGCGGGGGTATGATTAGTATGACACTTTAAATAGGTCAGCATATTCATCCAGGAACCGAAAACCTAAGCATTTGCAGACGCTGCACCTGCCAGGTGAACGTTAGAAATAATTTTTTATGGGTTATGAAAATTTCCACTTAATTAGAAGAAGCAGAGACTTTGAAAACTGAAAAATTAAATTGCCAATCCCATGATAAAGTGGTGTCAATTAACATTAGGGTTTATCACCTTTTTAAGAAAGAAATCCAACGCCACTTACCTTGTGAGCGATGCCATACAGCCAGTGACGTTTAGGACCCGGGAAAGCACTGAACGCTCTCTCCAGCTTCTTCTGTGTCAGGAAGACACTGGAGACCTTGTAGACCAGGTACAGGACACACAGGTAGGCTGCCCAGTGCAGGAGCTCAAGGAAGCTCAGGGAGGAAAGACCTGTCAGCGTGGAAGAAGCCATGTCTGGATTTTCCTGCTATACATCCAGGAACATATATAATAGTACCAGGAGGAGCTACAGTCTCACATATCCTAAGGGCTATGAATAGAGGAGGTGACTATTACCTGGGGAAGGTGTGAGCACCGGCTCATACACAGACATTCCACTGATCAGTGCACGAGGGAAACCGGATTGTGCTGAGTGAGAAGGCAGGCGGCCATAATGGTATTGTGTATTAAAGATATTTCTCTGTAGGGGGCTTTGGAGCTTTCTATTAAAAAGACAATGCACCGCTATAATAATAGGTGAAGAAATTAATCAGGACAGGATTTAGAGCCGATTATAAAAATGCAGAAAATAGTGTTCGAGAGTGAATATCAGCTATGAGGAAAGGTTCACACTGCACGAACCAAGGGCAGCAAGAATCAAACGCTGGCTGCACGACTGCATCTAAGGTCGCGTTCATATGTTCAGTATTTCGCCAGTATTTGTAAGCCATAATCAGGAGTGGATGAAAAATGCAGAAGTGGTGACGTGTTTCTATTATACTTTTCCTCTGATTGTTTCATTCCTGGTTTTGGCTGATGTAAAATACTGACCAAATACAGATAGTGTGAAAGTGGCCTTATACTCTGAAATGCTGCAGTTTCAAAGTAAATATACTTTGGTAAGGCAGCTGGGGAAGTAACGCTACTGTAAGCGCTGTTCCCCGGCGGCAGGTGCTGAAGACAGCTTTCATTCATTCTCCTCTGCTCGCGCTGATCACGGCAGAGCAGGGGAGAATAATGACAGCCACGTTCAGCACCTGCTGCCGGGTAACAGAGCTTACAGTAGCGCTACTTCCCTGGCGGCCGTCCATGCACACGGAGGACATCAATGTGTGTTCTCCGTGTGCATGTGTGCGAGCCGTTTTGTGGCCCGTGCGTCCAGGAGAAAGCGGACATGTCAGCGTGTTTTGCACACTGTGACACGGTCTGTGAAAACACACTGACATGTGCATAGACCCATTAATTTGAATGGGTCTACGTGTGACAGTGTCTCCGGTACATGAGAAAACTGTCACCACACTTACCGAAGACACTGATGTGTGAAACTGGCCTAAGGCTATGTGCACACGCTGTGGTTTTTGCTGCGGTTCCGCTGCGGTTTTGGCCGCAGTAGAACTGCAGCAGTTCTGCAGACAGTGTACAGTAGCATGTTGTTGTGGCGCCCTTGAAGCTCAGTCGCCACAGAGGTACTGCACCTCCTCCTGAGGTGTGGTATCCCACCATCCAGGTAAGGTGGAGACTCCCAACCACGCTCCAACACCTGCACCCCACACCACAAAGTAGTGTAGCAAAGCACCTTCGGCGGCTCCCTGCTTGGAGTGTAGCAAAGCACCCACTGGTGGCTCCCTGCTTGGAACACGAAACGTGCTGGGAGGTGGGTGGAGTTAGTTTACATTACAAGGAGCGGGAAGAGTTTAGGATGAGAGGTCAGTTGATTAGAGAGCTGGAGAGAAGAAGATCCCCGGAGAGAGGGATAGATGGATGGAAGTGCTGCTTCAGATCCCAGTGACCTGGGTCTGCTGGCACGGGAAAGGAAGAGAGAGAGAGCAACATAGACTGAAAGCCTGATTCTCCATAGAAAGACAGGATTAGTACGGAATGTGAGGAGTAAAAGAGAACAGAGGACGTGGGTTAGAGGAGAACCCTTCCTAGAAGTTCTAAGCGCAAGGCCGGGGCCCGGTCCCCGAAGTTGTATGGATACTAATGGTCCTGCAGCAGATACCGGAGGAATAGAAGTAGTGACCACTTTATTCCCACACAAGACTTGGGGGCACAACAGCAACTGGATAGTGAGCCGGGACTTATTAGCAAGGAGTCCCCGAAGCAGGCTACAGCTGTCTGCCGTACAAGTAGAGTTCATAGGAACATCGGACAGGAGGAACTCCAGTGTAACTCAGTACTAGGAGTACTTCATCTAAAGGCGCTATAGAGGAGACGTTCAGGAAGGCACATGTTGGCGGGGTGTTGGAAAGGAGTATTCCATCTGGCCTGGAGGTTGACTGAGTCCCTGACCCGGAGGACATGGCACGGAAGCAGGCACCTGTTTGCACAACAGACTGTGAGTAAAGCTTTGGAACTGCATGCTCTGGTGTCCTCCACTTTATCCTGCGCCAACACACCTGGCACTGCTACATCTTGGTGCTCGACATTGCCTCACCTACGCCTTCCCTTGGCCTCTACATCTACACTGCCTTGGGACTACAGCTCTACCTGTGGGGAGGTATAACATCTTTGCTGCGCCATACCATCAGTCCCAGAGGATCTTCATGCAGCGTCAGCTTAACACCTCCCTTGCCGAACACCACAGGTGGCGTCACGAACTATTCATTTCCACTACATTTCACCATTCAATCTTCCTTTTACTTTGGCGCCCAGGGCCACAGACCGGGTCACCGCTGCTGTGACATTCCCATCTGAGAGACCGGCCCGGTACCGAGTACCCCACAGCCCTGGGAGGGCGACCCATTATCCTATGGGATTTACATTCTGCTGTGCACATGCTGAGGATTTTTAACTGCGGAAAAGCTGCGGTTTTGTATCCACAGAAAGAAATGACATGTCAATTCTTTTCTGCGGATTCTGCTGCGGTTTACCATCTCCTCCATTGTAGAGATGGTAAACCGCAGGGAAAACCGCAGGCCAATCCGCAGCGTGTGCACATAGCCTAAAGGTGTGGTGCCAAGCCTCAACCACCACCTCTCCAATAGTGAGGGAGCAACCTGATGCCTCACATCGCCCATGCTACAAGACTGAGTCCCCATGTCTCCAGGACACACACCACGGGACAGGAGCAAAAAAAAAAAAATGTCTCACCTTTCACATCTTCTCAGACTGTAACTGAAAGCAAAATTAGGCAGCACCCACCTTGCTATCTCCTGGTAATTGAAAACTCCTGTGTCAAATGGGAGGAGTGCTGGTCCAAGTAAAAAGAAAAAAAAAGGAGAGACAGATCAAAAATTCTCAAAACAGTAGCTGCCGTGGTTCTGTGAATGTGGGGGCGGTGTGGCTTTGAGATATTGGAGATATAGGGGCTCAGCCTTGCAGCACCGGTGTTGTGAGACACCAGGTCACCCGGCTTGCTGGTGCCCCATTGCTTGGCCCATCGCACCACACCTTCAAGGGTAGGAAAAATTAGGACAGTGGGCTTTATATAGTCTGATCAGAATGTTAAACTAAGAACCTAATGTTCACGCTTGTAAATTTTTGTGTAGCGGGCGGCCTTAGAACAGGGTGTGATTTTCAGATGTGCGGGCCATGTCTTTCTCTACAGCTGTGGTATATTACATATATACATTCATAGGGAGACACCTTTCCGGTGCGGAGCTGGGATAAGAGTCAGGAACCGATTTTGACAAATAATCCAAATCCAAGTTACATTTATTTTGTAACTCTGCAACATTTCAGAATAAAACAATAAGACTATGTTCACATGCAGCATTTTTGCAACATGTTTTTTTTTGCTGCAGTTTTTTGCAAATTAAAAGCTGCTTTTTAAAGAACCAGTAAAAGCTATGAGATGTAATAAATCTCACGTATGCGCTTGTTTTTTTTCCTGACTGAATTTGAGAAATGCAGCGTTTTTTAAATCTGCAGCATGTCAATCATTTCAGCGTTTTTCTAGCATTTTTTTTCCACGATAGAAAGCAATGAGATAGTGAGAAAAAAAAAACACTGCAAAAATGCATTAGTGTTTATTGCAAAGTTTTTGAAGTGTTTTGGCGAATAAAACTAACTTCATCAAACATTTACTGTAGACAAAACACACATATAATCTGCACCCAAAAAACTCAGCAAAAAATGCCACGAAAATGCTGCAAAACGAGCATTTTGAAAGCAGCATTTTAAGGCCGGGGTCAGACTTGCATGTGCAATGCGAGAAACTAGTGCAAGTCTCTCGCATCACTACCTGGCACTCGGACCGAAGTGTGTGGTTGAATGTATTTCTATGCAGCCGCACACTCCGTTCCCGAGTGCTGGCGGCAGTGCTGGGTATTGATGCGCGAGTTTCTCACATCGCACTCGCAAGTCTGACCCCGGCCTTAATGTCACAATAGCAGGTTTTGACTGCAGAAAAAAATGCTGTGTGTGAACATAGTCTAGTGCAGCAAGTGACCGATTCAAGCTGCCCATGGCTCATGAAGCAGGAATCTGATGACGGATTCCTTTTAAGAGGAAATTTGTGCTTCTCAATTGAAAAAATTTGAGCACATTCTGTGATTTCTTGTCAGTGCTTGAAAATAGTCCGAGGTCTTCCAAGCAACAGGATTGGCGTGAACAACGCCGGTCTTCATGAATCGGGGGCCTAAGACTTCTTTTACACTTGCCGTGTTTTTGTGGGCTGTTTTTGCAGGCTGTTTTTGCGGCGCCAATAGATTTCTATAGGGCTGCAAAAACGGCCCGCAAAAATTCAACGGAGTGCCGTGCACCATACGGCCGTGAGGGCCGTATATACGGCCGTGAAAAAATATTGAGCTTGCTCAACATTTTTCACGGCTTACGGACACTGCTGAAATAGATTTCAATGGTGTCGCAAATACAGCAGTAGCTTTTTTTTGCGGGACACCGTATTTGTGGATCGCCGTATTTTTCCCACCAATTTGTCAAAACAGGGAAAAACGATCCGAGAAGGTTTTTGGTACCCCGTTTTTGTGGGAGACCGTGAAAATCACGGCAATACGGCCCGCAAAAAAGGCCTGCAAAAACGGGCTACAAAAAACACGGGAAGTGTAAAAGAAGCTTAAATTTCTAAAATATTGAAAAGGTTTCATAAACCTGAAAGAAGTGATAATTGGAGAAAAAACCCTATTAAAATGAGAAGCTTTTTGGATAGTGAATATTAACATAAGATTTTCATGGGGATTAAATTATGGAAATTATTTAATGTTTCTTTTTTAAAATGTTTAGTGGTTTTATAGATGGTGTATTATTTTGATGATTATCATTGGTAGCAGAGTAAATTACTGTATCATTAAGAGCTCGTTCACACGTCTGTGCAATTTGGTCCGATGTCAGATCGCAATGCAAAGACTTGCTGCGGCTCTCCTGATCCGAGCGTGAAGCCATCACAGTTTGGTCGGGAAAGACGTGGCCAATCCTTGTATTTCGGTCTGACATTGGACCAAATTACACGGACATGTGAATGAGCCCTAAGAGGCCATCATAGTGACGTAACAGCAGGGTGTGTGGCATTGTATCTACAAATGGGTTAGATGTATATTATCAGATACCAAAAAGAGCAAAATGAAGGACAAAGATCAAATTTTTGGAAAAAATATAAAAAATACAAATTTTATGATATCACATAAAGAACTACACATAACAGCACAGTAAAATAGAATACCAGATGGTGGGAACCAATTATCCAAGAAGCATACAGGGGGTATAACCCACAATGGATTGATGTATGCAAAGGTATGTGTCAATTACTCAAATGCATAAATACCTAAGCAGCCTTAATAAGCATACAAAGGGATAAATAGTACTAATAAAGCATCACCCATCTAAATAAACAGATGACTATGGCGTTAGACATAATGAAAAAGTGCCATCGATAGACAATAGCCTCAGTATCTCTTAAGCAATCCTGCACCCATAACTGCTGAAACAGTGTATTAATGGTATTTACCTGCAGTCATGATATATTATCAGATAATGCTAAGACTAAGGGTACCGTTACACATAGCGATGCACTAGCGATCCCGACATTTAGGGGACATTTAGAGAAAACATAGGGATATCCAGATGTTTGCTCAGGCATTTACTGTACACTGCAACACAATCATGAACGAGCGTTGTGAAAATCCTCATTTCACGATTATTTTGCTGTGTAAACAGGTTACCGATCACCCAATGAACAAGCAAAATACTCATCCATTGGGTGAAATGATCTATTGCATAGCATAAAAGTTCATCATTTTCGCGGGGCTTCATCCTGCGTAATCAGGACTTCCGAGAACTACGGCAGGATATGTGCACTTAGAGATTTTGCATAGATTGCACTGAGCGTATAATTTGCTTTGAGCTTCCTTCAAACGACCACTGATCGGTAAAGGTTTTCTGATTGGTGGTCATTTTGTCCTGCCAAGTAAACGGACCATAAGACTATATATTTGGTTGAAATGCATCAGAAAAGTTACTGTCTACTAATATATTCTGTATTGTACTTCTATGTTGAGAGATGTCTTCAGCAATACATATTGGTGCACTATGCCCAGATGTTACTTATAAGTCTGTAGAACTTTGGAATACTTTAGAATTGTGTGAGTTCCGTGGTATAACTATTGACCTTACGGATTGTCCTGACTCCGCTTAAAGGAAATCTGTCACCCCTTTTTTGAGATATCATATAATGATATCATTCAATTGTGTGTCACATAAGGATTCTCTTAGTACTTTTGCTTCCCCCTGACCCCGCACCTTTCATGCATAAATACCTTGTTTATATCGGTTCAGATGTATGTAAACTGCCGTGGTCCGGTCCGCTGGGCGGGGCTTATTCAACTGCTCCCCCCCTCCCTGTCTTTCTCTACGCATTTCTTCTTGTGTAGAGCAAGACAGGGAGGGGGGGAGCAGGTGAATAAGCCCCGCCCAGCGGACCGGACCGCGGCAGTTTACATACATCTGAACCGATATAAACAAGGTATTTATGCATGAAAGGTGCGGGGTCAGGGGGAAGCAAAAGTACTAAGAGAATCCTTATGTGACACACAATTGAATGATATCATTATATGATATCTCAAAAAAGGGGTGACAGATTCCCTTTAAGGGCCTGTCATACTAAGCGACATCGCTAGCAATATCTCTATAACGTCACTGGTTTTTGTGACGTTATAGCGATATCTCTGTGTCTGATACTTACCTACGACCGGCTCCCCCGCTGGTTATCGCTGATCGCGTGAGAACGTCCTGGACTGTTTCTTGTCGTCAGCTTCCTGCGGCGCTTCCTGCTGTGACGACGAGCGACGCGTGGAGCCGGGCGGGAGGACGCAGGATCGCCTCGTCTGACAGGTAAGTAGCGACCCTCGACCCCTGCGATGTCGCTGGTGAGATCTGCCTGTGTGGCAGCTCACTAGCGACCACTTAGCGATGCACCAGCGATCCTGACCGCGTCATATCGCTGGTTGGGATTGCTGGTACATCGCTAAGTGTGACAGTACCTTTAGACCTTTGGGCAAATAGGGTAGTGCTCAGGGGTTCAAGGCCACAGAGGGCCTATAGCCCAAGTCAGATGTAAAATGGTAGTTGGACACAGGATGAGTTGTTCCACTGCAAATCCATGACAAAATTTCACATATTTATATATATTTTTTGCACTTTATTTTTCAGGATGCATCCAGGCCGAGAACGTTAGGCATTGTATACTGGGGTGTCCACATGGGATGCAGGGCAACCCCCTAGATTGAATAGTATGGGCATGACTAATAGACTGTAAACCAGACACTGTGCATTGCCTGAATGTGAACAGCGCCATATACATGCCTCTTTTGTGCAATCATATACTGAGCAAACCACCCCCTCCATGAATTAGTAGACTGTGAGTGGTTTTCTTATTAGTATTCTGCACCTGTGTTGCCGTCATCTTTACTACATAGATCTGCTGCATTCGTTGGGAGACCTGGGCAGGTAAGCACTGCTGCATTAATTCTTGATTTTTATTCCTCTTTTTGTGTCTTTGCTACTAAGTAGTGTTAGGACTCGCAAGTGTGAGGACCCTTGATGCGGGTTGCGAGCTTGCATATCTTGGCCAAAATATCGACCAATACCTCACATATTTATATGTATTTTGTGCCCTTATTTTTCAGGGTTCAGCCAGGCCCAGTAAGTTAGGCCCTGTATGCTGGGGTGTCCATGTGGCACCCATGTATGTATCGCCACAAAATGCCTGCATGTGTGATATATTTTTATCTGTATTGCCAGCTATGGTGAGGGCTAAGTTCTCTGCTGTTATAATTGCACACATTTTACTCGATCCCTTAGGCCTCTTTCACACTTCAGTTTTTTACAATCAGTCACAATCCGCCAGGTTTTGAAAAAACGGATCCGCAATTTTCTTTTGAGGATCCGTTTTTTTCCCCATTGACTTCCAGTATTGGCGGATTGTGACGGCTTGCTGTCCGTTGCATCCGTTTTTTTTGTGGATCCGCCAAAAGTTCCTGTCCGTCACCATCCTCAAAGATTTCAAAACGGAGCTTGCAACGTTTTTTTCTGTGGCGGATCCTCCAGACACTCATTTAACGCGAAATTCTTTCTGGGGCCGGTGTCTCTCTCTCTCTGTCTCTCTCTGTCTCTGTCTCTCTCTCTGTCTCTGTCTCTCTCTCTCTCCCCTCTTTTCCAGGGATTGTACACCTTTGCCTGATCCAGGAAGTGTGCAGATCTCTTAGAGGAGGGATTTGGAGTGTTTGTAGTTTTTTCAGGAAGAAGGACTACTAGCAGCATGGAGGTCCTGCATGTAGAGAGATGCAGCATGCTCTCTGCAAGGACAGCTGCATAAGGCAGGGTACCAGTCCCTGGAGAACAGAGACTTCTAGAGTCGGTGCTAAACTGTGAGTCTGCTCAGTCTTCATGTAGCTAGCAGAAGAGAAATTATTGCCCAGGAGTTCAGCAACTGCATGGAATCAAGGACACTGTTGTAAGAAGTAAGTAGTCTGAGAGGATTCACGTTGCTGGAAGTGATCACTGATCTAATAACTGTTTATTTTGGACCCCTGGGGATCCAAATAGTCATTTACCAGAAGTATAATTGGCAGCATGAAAGCTACACAACCTCACAGCAGAGAAACTGAACCCTCAGCAGGCAGGACTGATCAATACCCTGTATGTGAATTGTATGGAAGCTTGTGGGACCGTTCGCAGAGCTGCAGTAAAACATACAAACTGATCATCACCCTGCCTAATGCTGATTATTTTCTGCTGCACCATCCCTGCTCCAACTCCCCTGGGAGCCAGCCCTAGTTGGGAAGCGGTTAATCATCTGGCACTGTCCGTCACCACCTAACTCCCAGAGACCCTCATCAGTGCCCGGCCATACCAGGCCAAACATCCCAGCTGATGTCACAAACCATTTTATTATTTTATTAAAACCCCCACAATTGTCAAAGACTGGCGCAAGCCCCTGGCCGAACCATACCAGCACTCGGCACCGCCGTGCACCAGTATCGTGACTGCAGTGGCCCTGCCGGAGCGGCACATCTACATGGGATGCATTTAGATAGTGCTGGGCATCCCGTCTGATCTAACAGTGTAGGCGTCACTAATAGGCTGTAAACCAGACACTGCATTACCTGCATGTGAACAACGCCCTGTACAAGCCTCTATTGTGCAATCATATACTAAGCAGTCACCCCCTCCATGAATTGGTAGGCTACGAGTGGTTTTCTTATTAATATTTTGCACTCGTGTTGCCGCCATCTTTATGGGTTGCCCTCCCAGGGCTGAGGGGTACTCGTTACCGGGCCGGTATCAGCGGGATGTGTCATAGCAGCGGGGACCCGGTCCGTGGCCCTGGGCGCCCAAGTAATGGGGGAGTGTAATGGTTTGAATGAATAATTCGTGACGCCACCTGTGGTGCTCGGCAAGTGAGACGTTAGGCCGACGCTGCATGCAGATCCTCTGGGACTGGTGGTGTGTTGCAGCCAAGATGGTGAAGCTCCCCGCAGGGGGAGCTGTAGCCCCAGGACAGTGTAGAGGTAGAAGAAGAGGAGAGGCACAAGCGGTGTAGAAGCTGGTACCCAGATGTAGCGGGCTGCATGCGTTGGCGCAAGAATGAATGGAGGACACCAGGGCTTGTAGTTCCAAAGCTTTACTCACAGTCTGTAGTACACACCTCCAGGTCAGATGGAGTGCTCCCTTCCAACGCTCCGCAAACATGTACCTTTCTGAACGTCTTCTCTTATTGCGCCTTTAAGTGTGAAGATCTCCTAGTACTGAGTTACACTGGAGTTCCTCCTGACAGATGTTCCCAAGAACTCTACTTGTACGGCAGACAGCTGTAGCCTGCTCCGGGGACTCCCTACTCCTGAGTCCCGGCTCACTATCCAAGTTGCTGTTGTGCCCCCAAGTCTTAGATGGGAGTAGTGCATTTACAGCCCACTACTCCACCGGTGTCTGCTGCAGAACCATTAGTGTCCATACAACCTCGGGGACCGGGCCCCGGGCCTTGCGCTTAGAACCTCTAGGCAGGGTTCTCTGTTCCCTTTTACTCCTTCGTCCCATTCTAATCTCTCTCTCTTATGGAAGATCAGGTTTCAGTTCAGTGTCTTTCTCCTTCTTTCCTTTCCCGTGCCAGCAGACCCAGGTCACTCAGGTCTGCTGCAGCACCTCCTTCCTCCATCCCTCTCTCTCAGGGATCTTCTTTCCTCACTCCTCTCTGAGTGGCTTCCTCTCACAGACTGACCCCGAACTGACTGAAATTCTAAACCTTCCCGCTCTTTTATGTATTCTCAACTCCACCCACCTCCCAGCACGTTTAGTGTTCCAAGCAGGGAGCCACCAAAGGTGCTCTGCTACACTCCAAGCAGGGAGCCGCAATGTGGCTTTGCTGAACTACTATGTTGTGTGGGGTGCGAGTGTTGGAGCGTGGTTAGGAGTTCCCACCTCACCTGGATGGTGGGGCACCACACCTCAGGAGGAGGTGCAGTACCTCTGTGGCGACTGAGCCTCAGGGGCACCACATTTACTACATGGGTCTACTGCATCCTAATTTTTTCAGAGACCTGGGCAGGTAGGTACTTCTGCCTCTTTTCTGCTTTATTAATTCATGAATACTTTGTAGTAAAAATCCACCCCAAATGAAATTACTTGCAGAAAATCTCTGCAGCAGCTTAAATTAGTTAATACGTCATCTACATGGTTGTGGATGTTGGCTGCAAGATCTTTCACAGAAAATCCACAGCTATGCTACCTCCCTCAATGAAGCTGGAAGCCATAGCGAGAATACATTCCTGATTAATTCCGCTATTCCATTTACATTCCTCTAGGGGGCATCACACAACATCCTTCAGGCACTAAGCAATGCATAATTATTATTAGTCTTTATTTTACAATACATAATTTTTGTGCCTCATTGCAGCAGTACAACATGAACAGTAAAGACCCAGCAGAGGCATGGAGGCTCAAGTCTTCAGGATTCATGAACCTTCTAGTTTCTTCAGGTTCAAGTGAATGCCGTTCATAGAACGTAAGACGAGCTGAGGGATCAACTTTGGCTCGTTGTCGGGGTCCAGACTCAGTTCAAATCTTGGTAACGTGAGTGCGATGGCAACTTTCATCTCATTCATAGCGAAGTTCTGTCCAATGCAGTTCCTGTCAGAAAGAATATAAAGGTTTTGGTCTTAATTGACAATTTTTACCCTTTTATCTTATATTTTGTACTCATTATGTAGAATAATAATAAAAATAAGAACTTTGGTTGTGGCAGATGTGCAATCACCAAGATCTGAGCCTCACCTGTGATGTGTAACCATCAA
Source organism: Dendrobates tinctorius (assembly GCF_039654945.1). Classification (NCBI taxonomy): domain Eukaryota; kingdom Metazoa; phylum Chordata; class Amphibia; order Anura; family Dendrobatidae; genus Dendrobates; species Dendrobates tinctorius. The sequence continues at coordinate 2,113,198 of NW_027361806.1, forward strand.
GCTCTGTGCCTCACCTGTGATGTGTAACCGCCAAGCTCTGGGCCTCAACCAAGAGGTGCATCTGCCAACATCTGTGCCTTAAACGTAACGTATAGCCTACAATATATTGTGCTTATATCGAGTAAAACCCTCTTCTAATTAAATATTATGCAAGTCATTGTGCCAATCGTAAGTGAGATTATAGCCAAGTTTTGTCTCAGTTCTGATGTTCTGCGCCTCAACTCTGATGTGTAACTGCTATGCGGTAATGCCTTGTATTGAATAAAATCCTTTCTCATTGAACTGTATATGAGTTTTAGTTTAATGTCAATGTAGGGAGTCCATTTTTTAAATTGTCAAGATGTCTTACCTTGATCCAGCTGAGAATGGAACATACGCATGGGAATGTCTCTTTGATGAATTCTCGGGTGAAAACCTCAGTGGATCAAAAACCTAAAATCATAAAACAGACAACTCATAGGCAAAGTGGTAAGTGTTCATGCATAATCAGTACGTTATAAGTCTATCTATCTAGGCTCCACTTACCTCAGGATTATCCCACATGCTGGGTGATCTGTTCATGCAAAATATACTCAGAAGTACAACAGTACCTGTCACATCAAAATATAAAGAATGAACTTATAATAAATTATTATAAGATAATATACTGTAATACAACATGTTAAAACTTTATCATTCCTTTAACATCAATTACTCCAAAATTGTGTATGTGTGTGTGTGTGTGTATATATATATATATATATATATATATATATACACACACACACACACAGTAGGGAAAAAAAGTATTAAGTCAGCCACAAATTGTGCAAGTTCTCCCATTTAAAAAGATGAGAGAGGCCTGCAATTGACATCATAGGTAGACCACAATTGTGATAGTCAAAATGAGAAAACACAGAAAATCACCTTGTGTGATTTGGCAAGATTTATTTAGCAAATTATGGTGGAAAATAAGTATTTGGTCACCTAAAACATGCAAGATTTCTGGCTCTCACAGACCTGTAACTTCTTCTTTAAGAGGCTCCTCTGTCCTCCACTCATTACCTGTAGTAATGGCACCTGTTTGAACTTATCAGTATAAAAGATACCTGTCCACAAACACTCACACTCCAAGCTTCACTATGGTGAAGACCAAAGAGCTGTCTAAGGACACCAGAAACAAATTTGTAGCCCTGGACCAGGCTGGGAAGACTGAATCTGCAATAGGCAAGCAACTTGGTGTGATGAAATCACCTGTGGGAGCAATAATAAGAAAATGGAAGACATACAAGACCACTGAATCTCCCTCCATCTGGGGCTCCACTCAAAATCTCTCCCCATGGAGTCAAAATGGTCACAAGAACGGTGAGCAAAAATCCCAGAACCACACGGGGGGGACCTCATGAATGACCTGCATAGAGCTGGGACCACTGTAACAAAGGCTACCCTCGGTAACACACTATTGCGCCAGGGACTCAGATCCTGCAGTGCCAGGTGTGTCTCTCTGCTTAAGACAGTACATGTCCGGGCCCGTCTGAACTTTGCTAGAGGGCATTTGGATTATCCAGAAGAGTATTGGGAGAATGTCATATGGTCTGATGAAACCAAAGTAGAACAGTTTGGTAGATACAAAACTTGTCGGGTTTGGAGGAGACAGAATGCTGAATTGCATCCAAAGAGCACTATACCTACTGTGAAGCATGGGAGTGGCAACATCATGCTTTGGGGTTGTTTCTCTGCAAAGGGACCAGGATGACTTTTCCATGTACATGAAATAATTAATGGGGCCATGTATTGTGAGATTTTGAGTGCAAACCTCCTTCCATCAGCAAGTGCATTTGAAGATGAAACGTGGATGGGTCTTTCAGCATCATAATGATCCCAAGCACTGCCAGAGCAACGAAGGAATAGCTTCGTAAGAAGCACATGAGCGTCCTGAAGTGGCTTAGCCAGTCTCCAGATTTCAACCCCATAGAAAACCCTTGGAGGGATTTGAAAGTCCGTGTTACCCAGCTACAGGCCCAAAACATCACTGCTTTAGAGGAGATCTTCCTGGAGGAATGGGCCAACATACCACCAACAGTGTGTGCCAACCTTGTGAAGACTTACAGAAAACGCTTGACCTCTGTCATTGCCAACAAAGGATATATAACAAAATATTGAGATGAACTTTTGTTAATGACCAAATACTTATTTTCCACAATAATTTGAAAAATAAATCTTGCAAAATCAGACAAGATGATTTTCTGGATTTGTTTTCTCATTTTGACTCTCATAATTGTGGTCTACCTACTATATCAATTACAGGCCTCTCTCATCTTTATAAGTGGGAGAACTTGCCCAATTGGTGGCTGACTAAATACTTTTTTCCCCACTGTGTGTGTGTGTGTGTGTGTGTATATATATATATATATATATATATATATATATATATATATATATATGTGCATATATATATATATATTTGAAATTTAACACGGTTGGTTATTTGCTATTTGCAGAGGGTGTAGGACCCCTGACAATTAGCTGATCACAGTTTTATTTCATGTTATTTTTTTACAATTTTTTACTATTTCAAATTTTAAAAAAATGTGACCGACCTTTGAGTAGACTCCGCCCATCAAAAAATGTGATTGGTTCTTTCAGCTCACGAGCTACTCCTGGTACCGGAGGGTAGAGGCGCATACTTTCCTTTATACACATAGTGGTATATGGCAGCTTACTCAAATCTTCCCTGGCAACATAAAATAGCAATAATAAAATTAATAACATTACAATGTTTACTCTGTCAAATATTTAAAAAAAAGGGCGATACCCACGAGAAGCTTCTCGCTGACTTTATTGGGAGAAAACCTGTTACAGAATAAAGCGTGTAAAATCTGTGATCATGAAAACTCCTAGAACTGTTTTTTAAGAAAAAAGGGAAACAATTTCAGCCAAACTGCAATAAAAATTACACTTCTTAAGTACCCTCCATCCCACACACAGTATGATGCCCTCACAATGCTCTCCATCCCACACAAAGTATGATGCCCTCACAATGCTCTCCACCATTAAATATAACTGTATCCGTCTTCACAGGGTATGGATATACAGTTGTGGCCAAAAGTATTGACACCCCTGCAATTCTGTCAGATAATACTCAGTTTCTTCCTGAAAATTATTGCAAACACAAATTCTTTGGTATTATTATCTTCATTTAATTTGTCTTAAATGAAAAAACACAAAAAGAATTGTCCTAAAGCCAAATTGGATATAATTCCACACCAAACATAAAAAAGAGGGTGGACAAAAGTATTGGCACTGTTCGAAAAATCATGTGATGCTTCTCTAATTTGTGTAATTAACAGCACCAGTAACTTACCTGTGGCACCTAACAGGTGTTGGCAATAACTAAATCACACTTGCAGCCAGTTGACATGGATTAAAGTTGACTCAACCTCTGTCCTGTGTCCTTGTGTGTACCACATTGAGCATGGAGAAAAGAAAGAAGACCAAAGAACTGTCTGAGGACTTGAGAAACCAAATTGTGAGGAAGCATGAGCAATCTCAAGGCTACAAGTCCATCTCCAAAGACCTGAATGTTCCTGTGTCTACCGTGCGCAGTGTCATTAAGAAGTGTAAAGCCCATGGCACTGTGGCTAACCTCCCTAGATGTGGACGGAAAAGAAAAATTGACAAGAGATTTCAACGCAAGATTGTGCGGATGTTGGATAAAGAACCTCGACTAACATCCAAACAAGTTTAAGCTGCCCTGCAGTCCGAGGGTACAACAGTGTCAACCCGTACTATCCGTCGCATCTGAATGAAAAGGGACTGTATGGTAGGAGACCCAGGAAGACCCCACTTCTTACCCCAAGACATAAAAAAGCCAGGCTGGAGATTGCCAAAACTTACCTGAAAAAGCCTAAAACGTTTTGGAAGAATGTTCTCTGGTCAGATGAGACAAAAGTAGAGCTTTTTGGGCAAAGGCATTAACATAGAGTTTACAGGAGAAAAAAAGAGGCATTCAAAGAAAAGAACACGGTCCCTACAGTCAAACATGGCGGAGGTTCCCTGATGTTTTGGGGTTGCTTTGCTGCCTCTGGCACTGGACTGCTTGACCGTGTGCATGGCATTATGAAGTCAGGAGACTACCAACAAATTTTGCAGCATAATGTAGGGCCCAGTGTGAGAAAGCTGGGTCTCCCTCAGAGGTCATGGGTCTTCCAGCAGGACAATGACCCAAAACACACTTCAAAAAGCACTAGAAAATGCATTGAGAGAAAGCACTGGAGACTTCTGAGGTGGCCAGCAATGAGTCCAGACCTGAATCCCATAGAACACCTGTGGAGAGATCTAAAAATGGCAGTTTGGAGAAGGCACCCTTCTAATATCAGGGACCTGGAGCACTTTGCCAAAGAAGAATGGTCTAAAATTCCAGCAGAGCATTGTAAGAAACTCATTGATGGTTACCGGAAGCGGTTGGTCGCAGTTATTTTGGCTAAAGATTGTGCAACCAAGTATTAGGCTGAGGGTGCCAATACTTTTGTCTGGCCCATTTTTGGAGTTTTGGGTGAAATGATCAATGTTTTGCTTTTTGCTTCATTCTCTTTTGTGTTTTTTTCATTTAAGACAAATTAATTGAAGATAATAATACCAAAGAATTTGTGTTTGCAATCATTTTCAGGAAGAAACTGAGTATTATCTGACAGAATTGCAGGGGTGTCAATACTTTTGGCCACAACTGTAAGTGATACTCAAATGCACATAATGAAGATCTGCCTGGTAGCTGGAACAGGCCAAACAGGGAGGACAAGCCCAGTATGAAGTGCAAGACAAGTCAAAATATGCAAGATCTGAATCCCAAAGACATAGTTGCAGAGCCTATGGGGAAGGAGCGCTGCACTGTACACCATGAGTCCAGAATGCTTCCGGATGCTGTCGATTTATGTTTGACGAATGTACTGTACCTCTGTATTGCAGATGTGAAACCGAAAAAGTTTTGCACCAGAATCCGTAATCATCAGCTATTGCTTTATCTCCGGTTTCCTTGGCTTTATTTTAGCACCATGGGGTATGCCACAAATGATACCATCCAGTCACAAGGAAACAGTATTGGTGATGTCACTCCTCATGCGCCAACCACTGAAGCGCAAGGAAGCATGCATGGCCACCACTGGCAACAAGAATCCGACCCTTGCCGATTGTACTTGATATTGTGCAGTACATTAGGCCGCCATACAGCAGCCTCATGCCCCTGAGAAACAGTGTTTCTCGCTAGCCTGGGATAGCTGATAGCAAAAACTTACAGGTCCCATTTATCTGCACAGTATAGAAGGATTAGGTGTGTAGTGTTACTGCATTTGTATGAAATAGATCTAACTAGACTGCACTCATGTTCTCATCCACGATACAATATTCCGGCTAATTCTTGGCTTAGAATCATAGAATCGTAGAGTTGGAAGGGACCTCCTGGGCCATCTGGTCCAACCCCCTGCTCAAAGCAGAATTCGCTAAATCATCTTAGTGTTACCAGTATTCATTACACCCATTACCATGGTAGATAAATATAAGCTTACATAAAACATTAGACACAGGGAGTGCCAGCATTATCTCTACCATGTTATTTATTAGGGCTAATAGCCACAGCCTCAAAAAGTTGAATTGTCATTTATTATTATCTTTCGGTCTCTAAAAACAGTAGTGAACTTCAATGAAAAATGTTCCCAGGTCATGTCCTAATTATTCACCCCTTTCATGACAAACGTATTTCTTATTTATTAAAGCCTCTCTGGCTGCTATTGCCTGCTGCAAATGTGGTGCATAGCCAGATACCAGCTTCTGGCTGCATTCCTGAGGAATCATAGCCCATTACTCATGGTCAATGGCCTCTAGTGTCTCATATTTTTGTGTTTCTATGCTCCAACCACCTTCTAAACATCTCAAAGATTTTTTTACGAGGTTCAAGTCAGGTGACTGTGACAGCCACTCCAGAATCTGCCACAATTTCTTCTGAAACCAAGCCTTGTTCTGTTGGAAGGTCCAGTGAAACCCAGGCTTCATCTTCACAGAAGTACTAAGATTTCCTGTTACTTGATTGAATCTTTCATGCCCTTCGCATACTGCAGGTTTCCAATGCCAGGCAAGGCAAAATGACCCCAGAGCACCAAGAGCCCCCACCATGCTTCCCTACAGGCATGACTGAGCCTCCATCATGATTCACTATAGATAGACAGTTCTTTTCAGCGTATGCTTTATTTTTCCTCCTTCAGAAATACCGCTGATCCATTGGCCTGAAAAATAGTTTTGTTTCATCGCTCCACAGAACAAAATCACTTAATACTGTGGCTTATTTCTATGGTTTTGAGCATATTGGAGCCAACTCTTTTTGTGCTTTTGGGTCAGTAGAGGTGAAGTCTTGGAGTTCAGGTTGAAGACCTCCAGCATTTAGTATGCACCTTACTGTGCAAACTGAAACCTCAGTGTCTGCTACCACCCAATCCTGCTGCAGGTTTTTGGCTGTGACTTGATGGATGTTTACTAGTTACATTCAATGCATTTCTACCTTTTTGTAACCTTTTTCTTGCTTGTAAAAAGCAATAATCTCTTCACTTTTCGGACCATTCTCGTGACAAGAATTATAGCAAATGGTTTGCCTCCTTTATTAAGTTTTTGGGGCAATAGTACTTTGTAGGGTGCAAAAATTCTTGCAGTTTTTACTGTGTAGTGGGCACAAATGGTGAATTATAACTGGGGTGGGAATGAAAGGGGACATTATTTATTTTCAATGCAAATTATTACTTGTAAGGGAGTACAGCTGTGGGCATCATCGTCATGTGGGGATACACTGGGTTTAAAATCAGGACTGCTAGTTGTACAGAAATGTAAGGACTATTAGTGCCCGATTTTATTGGCCAGTGTATGTACGTGCACCCTTAGCCTTGCCACATTTATAGTGGTACCGCGGCTTAGTGCTCTTTTTGCTGCACAGTTTTGGGCTTGGATCTGTTGATTCCACCATAAAAAAAAATTGTAGTAATGTATATTGAGTATTCTTACCACTCCACTGTGGTCCGATCTCCAAGAACCTCTCTGATCTCCTCTCGGCATTTCTCCTGGTGTTCGGGGTATTTAGCCATACAGTATAATGTCCAAGAGACCCCACTGGCCGTTGTATCGTGTCCTTCAAACATGAACGTGTCCACCTCTGCCCGCAGATCTTCATCAGATAGACCTTGACCATTTTCATCCTGATAAAGAAAAACACTAATCTCTATTAATGGAAATGTTGAGACAATATTGAGATTGTTCTGGATAAGATTTTTTTTCCAGATACAGCTCCCCTCTTGTCTGTGGGTTGTATCTGGTATTGCAGTTCAGCCCCGTCCACTTCCTTCCACCCATGAGCATAGGAGTCTCTACATGTCCGTCAGACAATGCTATGGGTTATCCCCTTTCATATGCATAATTTAAAGCACCAATGCAATCTCTGTAACAGGGTGTCCAACCCAACTATGGGGAAAAGGATTTATTGGACCTGCTCAGGCTCCAACTACAAGCTTTGTTTAATTTAATGTCATAAATTAATATTAAAGTAATATTAAAATAATATTCAGCCAAGGACCTGGGTCTCAAAATGAAATATGCAACATGACCCCCACTCACTTGCAATGTTGCACTATAGAACTGATAACGGGCCCTCCGCTGAATTTCTACTTAAGAAGTTAAGATACCAGGTCCTGCGTGCAACTGCTACCTCTGCTTCTTCCCTCGATAAATAGTAAATTACTAGATTATGGCCCGATGCTATCGCATCGGGAGGATGCGATAGCATCACACCTCTTGCCATGTTAACCCTCAACACACACACTCCTCTCACCTTTCTCCATCTCCACTCACTCTTTCACTCCACATACAACCCTTTCTCTCACTCCGTCTCTCATACTCACGCCGTCATCGCCGCTGCTCCACGATCCCCGACATCTTCCGCAGGCGACATCCTGGATCCAGACGTTGTCCACGCCGGCGACATGTTCTTGCGGCGACGCCATCTTGAGTATCGTGAAATCCCGCGATACTCAAGATGGCGTCGCCGGAAGAACATGTCCCCGGCGTGGATGACGTCGGGATCCAAAATGGCGTCGGCGAAATCTCGTGAGTTTTCGCCGACACCATTTTGGATCCCGACGTCGTCCTCGCCGGCAACATGTTCTTGCGGCGACACCATCTTGAGTATCGCGGGATTTCGCCGATCCAAAATAGCGTCGCCGCAGGAACATGTCGCCGGCGTGGATGCCGTCGGGATCCAAAATGGCGTCGGCGATATCTCGCGAGTTTTCGCCGACGCCATTTTGGATCCCGACATCGCCCTTGCCGGCGACATGTTCTTGCGGCGACGCCATCTTGAGTATCGCGGGATTTCGCCGATCCAAAATAGCATCGTCGCAGGAACATGTCGCCGGTGTGGATGCCGTCGGGATCCAAAATGGTGTCGGCGAAATCTCGCGAGATTTCGCCGACGCCATTTTGGATCCCGACGTCCTCCACGCCGGCGACATGTTCTTGCGGCGACGCCATCTTGACTATCGCGGGATTTCGCCGATCCAAAATGGCGTCGCCGCAAGACCATGTCGCTGGCGTGGAGGACGTCTGGATCCAGGATGGCGCCGGCGGAAGAAGATGTCGGCGATCGTGGATCAGCGGCGATGATGGCGTGAGTATGAGAGACGGAGTGAGAGAAAGGGTCGTATGTGGAGTGAAAGAGTGAGTGGAGATGGTGAAAGGTGAGAGGAGTGTGTGTGTTGAGGAGGAGTGTGTTGAGGAGGAGTGGTGTGTTGAGGGTTAACATGGAAAGAGGTGTGCGGTGACGTCACCGGTTACAACTGGACGGAAGTTGTTACAACCGGAAGCTGCTTAGGGCATTTATTATTATAGATATGTGGAGCATTTCAATACCTTGGCACACAAAAGAATGTCTAGAAAATCCAAATGTCTCTTCTTCTTGATCTTCTCGACCTCACTCTCCTGTTTTAGCGATTCCTTCCTCAGTTTGATTACTCTTGCTGCATGAAGCCAGAGAAAGCAAATTAGTAGGGTGCAGTCATAATGGACACCAAACTAGTTTCACTGTCCTTCTCTATGACTTATTTGGAATGTCCAGGAGGCTTCCGAAGTAAGGGGAGACTTCCCCGGACGAGTCTCACAGGCTCTGCATACCTGGCTTAAACCTAGTAACCAGCTATTCTCGGAGGTATTTTCATTTTAGGGAGGACAGGAATGTGAAGTGGAGGTGTATGGACTCTAGAAAAATTTCCGCACTCACTCTTTGTGACTGCCGGTTGTTGAATAGTTGAATCATGACAGTGTACAATGTGCACACTGTCGCACTTCCCCTGTGTACCCAACACGAGTGGGAGATCATGCAACCACAAGTAAGTGCTTTGCATAGTTACATTCATGTTCCGACTAGATTCTCATTCCCGTCTCTCAATTTGTTCTTCTCTCGTCGCATCCATTCTAATTAGGCTTATTTCCACATTTTACAAAATTTCGGGTGTTTGTAATAAATCAATGAAACTAAAATGGTTCAACATAACTAATATAACAAGTGGTTCCTCCAAATTCAGCACAAAATGTCACTTTTACTGACTCCTGCAGTCTCACAAATATTCACCCCCTTCATGGCAAGTGTCTTGCTTACTTAGTAGAGCCCATCAGGCTGTTATGTCCTAACAGGGAATCTTAACCCATTACTCATTGTCAATGGCCTTCAGACTCTTATATTTTTTGGTTTCTGTGTTGCAATCAACTCTTTATATCCCATCAAAGATTTTCTATGAAGTTCAAGTCAGGTGACTTTGGCCACCGCTCCAGAATCTTCCAAGACTTCTTCTGAAACCAAGCCCTGAGGACATTAAACATGAGGAGTAGGCTAGGATTCCTGAAGAACACTGCTAGAAGATGGTGTCTGCCTGGTGTCTGGTTTCTTCCTATGCATCACATTTGCAGCAGGTGATAACAGCCAGAGAGGCCCTACTAAGTTCCAAAGATGAAAGTCTTGATGAAGTTGTACAATTTAAATTCTTCTTGTTCATTTGGTTTATTGCAAGTAGCTGAAAGTTTGTAAACTGTTCCTATAAAACCCAGAGTAATTTGCAAATGGGATGAATAATTTTGCTTGTAATTGTAGAACGCAGAACTTTTTTTGTTTCTTTTATATTAACATTTTGTTTTATAAAAAGAATAACTTATCATATCTTCTGACCTGTGTGTTCATGTGTTGTTTTCACTGCTCTCCGGAAGCGGAATCCATGGGGGCTCATGTAGAAAATAAAGTCATTATGATATGGAAAGCTGCGGGATCGGTGATCCACCAGGTAGGAGAGCTCATACACGGCTTTGATGTAGTCATTTTCACTGCAAAAAGAAGAAAGTGGTCAGCTACGTTTTATAGAGCGAAGAACCTGGCAACGTCACTGCAGCAGAGTGGAGGTCCTCTGGATAAGAGAATCCTTTTGCCACCAGGTAGCAAATTGGATTGAACTAACCAAGTTTTGTGCCCCTTGACTGCAAGGATCCCATAGCTGATTTGCTTCTACTATAAGCACATCCTTGATAATCTGTGTAGTTTTAGACATGAATCGTTTGAAACAACCAACCTGTTATTCTGGCAGTTGCTCTCGTAACTGAAGGCGCATTTCATGATGGTGTCCAAGGTCATGAGACTGACATGATGAAAAAGCTCCACTGGTTTCTTTTTGGGTGCCAGCTTCTCCCATTTGTCCTAAACAAGAATCATTGCAATCAGAAAACAGCTCGATGCACAGTGGGGAAAATAAGTGTTGGATACGCTGCCGATTTTGCAGATTTCCCACCTACAAAGAATGGAGAGGTCTGTAATTTTTTATCATAGGTATACTACAACTGTGAGAGACAGAATCTAAAAATAAAATCCAGAAAATCACATTGTATGATTTTTACATACCGTATATACTCGAATATAAACCGAGATTTTCAGGAAGGAAGGGAGATCGCAGAGAAGCTGGGGGCTGCAGAGACCGCGCCAGGACCGGTAAGTATAGTGATATTCCCCTGTCCGGGGCCCATCGCTGCTTGCTGCTGTCTGGCATGTCATCTGTCAGTGACGTTCAGACAGCAGAGGGCACGGTGACGTGGTTAGTGCACGCCGCGCCCCCTGCAGTCTGAACCTCACTGACAGATGATGTGCCAGACAGCAGCAAGCAGCAATGGACCGGGGGAAAGGTGAATATCTCAGGTGCCAGCAGTGACACCGGCACCTGGCCCCCAGCGCCTGAGAGGTGAGTATGTTATTTTTTTATTTTTCAATGCAGCACATGGGGGCATAATCAATGGAGCATTTTATGGGGGCAGCATATGGGGGACATAATCAATGGAGCATCTTATAGAGGCAGCATATTGGGGCATAATCAATGGAGCATCTTATAGGGGCAGCATATTGGGCCATAATCTATGGAGCATATTATAGGGGCAGCATACTGGGGCATAATCTATGGAGCATCTTATGGGGGCAGCATATGGGGGCATAATCTATGGAGCATCATATGGGGGCATTATCTATGGAGCATCTTATGGGGGCAGCATATGGGGCATAATCTATGGAACATCTTATGGGGGCAGCATATGGGGCATAATCTATGGAGCTTCTTATGGGGCAGCATATGGGGGCATAATCTATGGAGCATCTTATGGAGGCTCAATTAATTTTACTTTTATTGGTATCCATTTTTATTTTTTAAATTCACCAGTAGCTGCTGCATTTCCCACCCTAGGCTTATACTCAAGTCAATAAGTTTTCCCAGTTTTTTGTGGCAAAATTAGGGGGGTCGGCTTATACTCGGGTCGGCTTATACTCGAGTATATATGGTAATTAAATTGCATTGTACTGCATGAAATAAGTATTTGATCACCTACCAACCAGCAAGAATTCTGGCTCTAACAGACCTCTTAGTTTTTCTTTATAAAGCCTTCCCACTCTGCATTCATTACCTGTATTAATTGCACCTGTTTGAACTCATTACCTGTATAAAAGACACCTGTCCACACACTCAATCGTACTCCAATCTCTCCACCATGGCCAAGACCAAATAGCTGTCTAAGGACACTAGGGACAAAATTGTAGACCTGCACAAGGCTGGGATGGGCTACAGGACAATAGGCAAGCAGCTTGGTGAGAAGGCAACAACTGTTGGCACAATTATTAGAAAAAGGAATAAACACAAGATGACTGTTAATCTTCCTCATTGTGGGGCTCCATGCAAGATCTTGCCTCGTGGGTTAAGGATGATTCTGAAATCAGTCAAGAATCAGCCCATAAGTAAATGGGAGGACCTGTTCAATGACCTGAAAAGAGCTGGGACCACAGTCTCAAATATTGTTAGTACCACACTACACCTTCATGGATTAAACTCCCCAACTCACTCATGCCAGCACATGTCCAGGCCATTTTCAACTTCATCAATGACCATCTGGATGATCCAGAGGAAGCATGGGAGAAGGTCATGTGGTTAGATGAGACCAAACTACAACGTTGTGGTATCAACTCAACTCGCCGTATTTGGAGGAAGAAGTATGAGTGCAACCCTAAGAACACTATCCCAACTGTCAAGCATGGTGGGGGAAACAACATACTGTGGGGTACTTTTCTTCAAAGGGGACAGGATAACTGTATTGAAGGAAAGATGTTGGGGTCATGTATCGTGAGAATTTGCCCAACAACCTCCTTCCCTCAGTAAGAGCATTGAAATGGGTTGTGGCTGGGTCTTCCAGCATGACAACAACCTGAAACACACAGCCAGGGCAACTAAGGAGTGGCTTTGTAAGAAGAATTTCAAGTTCCTGGAGTGGCCTAGCGAGTCTCCACACCTGAACCCAATAGAAAATCTTTAGAGGGAGCTGAAACTCAGTGCTGCCCAGAGACAACCTTGAAACCTAAAAGATCTGGAGAAGATCTGTATGGAGGAGGGGGCCAAAATCCCTGCTGCAGTGTGTGCAAACTTGGTCAAGAACTACAGGAAACGTCTGACCTCTGTAATTGCAAACAAAGAATTAAGTTCTGTTTTTCTATTGTATTAAATTCGTATTTTCATGCAATAAAATGCAAATTAATTATGTAAAAATCATAAAATGTGATTTTCTGTTTTTTTCTTTTTTATCGTTAGATTCTGTCTCCCACAGGTGAAGTGCACCTACAATAAAATTACAGACCTCTCCATTCATTGTAGGTGGTAAAACTTTTCCCCACTGTAGTTTTGATGTTCTCCCATGTCTTCTAGTTACTGTTTTACATTAGAGAAGGTTTCTGGATCTGGACATTTTGTTCCTTACCAGCATGACATTAACACTGTCAGACGTCACTTTGACATACGGCTTCAGGACATCATAATGGAATCCCGGTGTCAACAGTTTCCGGTGTTGGAACCATTTCTGCCCCGACAGCACCAGCAAACCTTTCCCTGAATAATATAAAGGCCAAAGAGAGGTCAACATAGAGGACACATATATTGACTATAGCAGGTCGTACTGTTACAAGCGGGAGGAGAATGCACAATAATTGCATAAAATAGTCATAAAATGTAATGCTTAAAAAAGTGTAAAAAATAGCCACTGTTATCCTTCAAATATATATATATATCTATGTATGGACTTCCTTAGCATATATGAGAGAAAAATGTTTTAATGGTGCAGACCATCCTTAAAATTCAGGTCATGTGACGTACCTATCCATGGGGTTATGAAGTAGTAGGCAAAGTTGTCCTTTGGATCTATAAAGAAATGATGTGTAGGTTAATGCATTTGTTTAGCATTGCAACTTGTATTAACATAAAAATGGGCTCTAGGGTTCACCTTGATCAACAGAGAATCCCAGTTACAAAAAAATGCGTAATACCATTTAGTCCTTTTAGTGTTGATGTTCCACAAAAAAATGGCAAAAAGTTGATAACTTCTAGTGGGAAAAATGCTACGGTATATAAAGTTTGAAAAATTGTTCAAAAACACACAAGAAGGAGCATGAAAGGTACACAACAAATAAAATGCAAACGAAAATTAAAAATATCTACAGTATAAAACAGTAACGTTCCTCACCTTGCCTGGACAGAATGGCCTTTACATAGTTTGGATGATAGACAACAAGGGAAACAAAGAAATTTCCAAGCCACATGGGAAAGGCACAGTCAAATTGTTTAGCATAGCCATTCACCAGGTCCAAATCTTTTCCATCTTGTTTCAACTGTTAAGAAGAAGAAGAATAAAGATCTCAACTAAAACCTTTGATTCCAACCACTGCTCAGAGTAGAAGACCCAACTAGACTTCATATTTCAATGTAATTTTCAAGCGCCATGGTCTGCAATTTTGTGAACTCTAGTAACCTTTAATTGTGTAGGGTCTCAAAAAGGGGACATTACTATTATATGGGGGCTGATATATGGAAAATAGTACTGTATAAGGGCTCAAAAGGGGACATTACTATTACGGTATATGGGGGCTGAAATATGGCTGAAATACAGTATTGTATATAGAGTTGAGCGATACCGTCCGATACTTCAAAGTATCGTATCGGATGGTATCGGCCGATCTTTAAAAAAAGTATCGGTATCGCCGATTCCGATACCGGAAGTCCCATTCAAGTCTATGGGACTTCCGGTATCGGAATAAGAAAAACCCTTTCCTGCCCTTGTACAGCCTCTCTGGGGTCTGTACGGGCCTTTCGGGGGGCTGTGCCGGCCTGCCAGGGGGTCTGTGCAGGCTCCGGTGGTCTGTGCCGGCCTGCCGGTGGTCTGTGCAGGCTCCGGGGGGCTGTGCCGGCCTGCCGGGGGGCTGTGCCGGCCTGCCGGGGGGCTGTGCAGGCTCCGGGGGGCTGTGCCGGCCTGCCGGGGGGCTGTGCCGGCCTGCCGGGGGGCTGTGCAGGCTCCGGGGGTCTGTGCAGGCATCGTCCGATGGGACTACAAGTCCCATCGGGCGATGCCTGCTACCATGACAGTGATTGACACATTAGCCAATGATGGGACAGTAGTAGTCCCATCATCCGGCTAATGTGTTAAATGTTAAAAAAAAAAAAAAAAAAAAATTACATGCTACATACATACAACATGCATACTACATACATGCTACATTCATACTACATACTACATACATGCTACATTCATACTACATGCAACATACATACTACATATATACTACATGCATGCTACATACATACTGCATGCTACATACATACCACATATATACTACATACATACTACATACATGCTACATGCATGCTACATGCTACATACTACATATATACTACATGCATGCTACATACATACTACATGCTACATACTACATATATACTACATGCATGCTACATACTACATGCTACATACATACTACATATATACTACATGCATGCTACATACATACTGCATGCTACATGCATGCTACATACATACTACATACATGCTACATACATACTACATATATACTACATACATACTACATGCATGCTACATGCATGCTACATACATACCACATACATAACACATATATACTACATGCATGCTACATACATACTACATGCTACATACATACTACATATATACTACATGCATGCTACATACATACTACATGCATGCTACATATATACTACATGCATGCTACATACATGCTACATGCTACATACATACTACATATATACTACATACATACTACATGCATGCTACATACATACTACATGCATGCTACATATATACTACATGCATGCTACATACATACTACATGCTACATACATACTACATATATACTACATGCATGCTACATACATACTGCATGCTACATGCATGCTACATACATACTACATACATACTACATGCTACATACATACCACATATATACTACATACATACAATACATTCATACAATACATACATAGACATACAGTACATATAACATAGAGTAACATACTTACCAATACTTGTCACATTGTTCCCCGAAGCCATTGTCTTTCCGGAATAAATATTAACATAACAAACCACAAAAATACTCACCCACGATCCGAAGCAGTCCACGAGTGTGTCCCACGACGATCTTGGGTAGAGAACGGCAGCATCAGATGATGCTGCCGTTCTCTACGGGCTGCAGGAATCCAATGACGGAAGGTAGGTATCCTTCCGCACTGTATTCCTCCGCCACTTAAAAAAAAAAAAAAGTCCCTAGTCTCACTTTATGCCATTGCTGCGTGGGAAATTCCCACGCAGCAATGGCATAAAGTGAGACTAGGGACTTTTTTTTTTTTAAGTGGCGGAGGAATACAGTGCGGAAGGATACCTACCTTCCGTCATTGGATTCCTGCAGCCCGTAGAGAACGGCAGCATCATCTGATGCTGCCGTTCTCTACCCAAGATCGTCGTGGGACACACTCGTGGACTGCTTCGGATCGTGGGTGAGTATTTTTGTGGTTTGTTATGTTAATATTTATTCCGGAAAGACAATGGCTTCGGGGAACAATGTGACAAGTATTGGTAAGTATGTTACTCTATGTTATATGTACTGTATGTCTATGTATGTATTGTATGTATGTATTGTATGTATGTAGTATATATGTGGTATGTATGTAGTATGTATGTAGCATGCATGTAGTATATATGTAGTATGTATGTAGCATGCATGTAGTATATATGTAGCATGTATGTAGTATGTATGTGGTATGTATGTAGCATGTAGTATGTATGTAGCATGCATGTAGCATGCATGTAGTATGTATGTAGTATGTATGTAGCATGCATGTAGTATGTATGTAGCATGCAGTATGTATGTAGCATGTATGTAGTATGTATGTAGTATATATGTAGTATGTATGTAGCATGTAGTATGTATGTAGCATGTAGTATGTATGTAGCATGCATGTAGTATATATGTAGTATGCATGTAGCATGCATGTAGTATGTATGTAGTATGTATGTAGTATGTATGTAGCATGCAGTATGTATGTAGCATGTAGTATGTATGTAGCATGCATGTAGTATATATGTAGTATGTATGTAGCATGCATGTAGTATATATGTAGCATGTATGTAGTATGTATGTGGTATGTATGTAGCATGTAGTATGTATGTAGCATGCATGTAGCATGCATGTAGTATGTATGTAGTATGTATGTAGCATGCATGTAGTATGTATGTAGCATGCAGTATGTATGTAGCATGTATGTAGTATGTATGTAGTATATATGTAGTATGTATGTAGCATGTAGTATGTATGTAGCATGTAGTATGTATGTAGCATGCATGTAGTATATATGTAGTATGCATGTAGCATGCATGTAGTATGTATGTAGTATGTATGTAGCATGCAGTATGTATGTAGCATGTAGTATGTATGTAGCATGCATGTAGTATATATGTAGTATGTATGTAGCATGCATGTAGTATGTATGTAGCATGTAGTATGTATGTAGCATGCATGTAGCATGTATGTAGCATGTATGTAGTATGTATGTAGTATATATGTAGTATGTATGTAGCATGTAGTATGTATGTAGCATGCATGTAGTATGTATGTAGTATTTTTTTTTTTTTTTAACATTTAACACATTAGCCGGATGATGGGACTACTACTGTCCCATCATTGGCTAATGTGTCAATCACTGTCATGGTAGCAGGCATCGCCCGATGGGACTTGTAGTCCCATCGGACGATGCTTGCACAGACCCCCGGACATCAGCACAGCCCCCCGGCAGGCCGGCACAGCCCCCCGGCAGGCCGGTACAGACCCCCACAGGGTGCACAGACCACCGGCAGGCCGGCACAGCCCCCCGGCAGGCCGGCAGAGACCCCGGGCAGTCCACACAGCCCCCCGGCAGGCCGGCACAGCCCCCCGGCAGGCCGGCAGAGACCCCCGGAAGGCCCGAAATGACGGCGCATCATGATGCGCACACACCGCGCATCATGATGACGTCAGGCCGTCAATCAACTGAACTTCCGATTCCGATGCCGAATTCCGATATTGAAAAAATATCGGAAGTCGGTATCGGAATTCCGATACAGCAAGTATCGGCCGATACCCGATACTTGCGGTATCGGAATGCTCAACACTAATTGTATAATGTCTCAAAAGGGGACTTTACTATTAAATGGGGGCTGAAATGTGGAAATAGTATTGTATAAGATCTCAAAAGGGGACCTTACTATTATATGGGAGCTGATATATAAAAATAGTACTGTATCGGATCTCAAAAGGGGACATTATTATTATATGGGGACTTAAATATGGAGAACAGTACTGTATCGGGTCTCAAAATGGGACAATACTATTATATGGGGGCTGAAATATGGAAAATAGTACTGTATGGGGTATCAAAAGAAGACATTAATATTATATGGGGGCTGAAATATGTAAAACAGTACTGTATCGGGTCTCAAAATGGGACAATACTATTATATGGGGGTTGAAATATGAAAAATAGTACTGTATGGGGTGTCATAAGGGGACATTACTATTATATGGGGGCTGAAATATGGAAAATAGTACTGAATAAGGTCTCAAAAGGGGATGTTACTAATATATGAATGGATGACACATTTACTGTGCAAGGACTTAAGAGGTTGGATACTGTGTGTGGAGCACAAAATGGGCATTAGTACTATGTAGGGGCACAAATAGGACTGTTAGATGTGCATGTGAAGCACTCATCAGAACACTATTACTGTTTTGGAGAACGAAAGGGCATTATTACCATCTGGGGTACTGGGAATGGGAATTAAACCAATTGTACAATGACCAATCATGACTGGAAGAAGGTGTCATGATGGTCTGGGCTAAAAAAGAGCAGATGAGAAAATTGTTTACAATCATAGAAGTGACATGTGAATCATTGCATGTATCTGTAGTATCTGTACTGTATCCACTTATGTGGTCTACAGAGCTCTTGTGTAGATTTGGCATAAATTACTATATGGTCATTGTGTAGTTCGCACCATTTGTTGGCGGGTCAGGAGTTGCCCATGATGGGATAAAACCAGAAATGCATTAAATACTTAATATCTATTGATTGTACTAATGTGAATTACCCTAATTGCAACATTTTAAATTCAGACTATGACATAATATATACATGGTGGTAATATTGGTTATTTATATTCAATCAGTAGGTAATATTATGAAATCATGGTGTAGTCATCATGGTGTGGGGATATTATTTCCCCTTGAATGGTTGTACTATTGGTAATTTTATTCTTGATTTACTAATACTAGGTTTTATTCTGTAAAAGCAATTGGATAATATCCTCAAGAATAATTATTGGTGATTGTATTTTAGATAATGTTAAATTATCAAACAGAATGCTATCTTATTGTCCAATCTGTATCTGTATTATTTTAGCCACAATTGACTGGTGATATATATATATATATATATATATATATATATACATACAGGTGCTTCTCACAAAATTAGAATATAAGCAAAAAAGTTGATTTATTTCAGTTCTTCAATACAAACTGTGAAACTCATATATTACCTTATATACTTGAGTGTAAGCCGACCCGAGTATAAGCCGAGGCACCTAATTTTGCCATGGAAAACTGGGTAAGCTTATTGACTCGAGTATAAGCCGGGTATGCATTGTCCCCTCATCCCTGTCCTGCTATGTGTGGCTCGGCGTCCTCCCCCGTCCTCCCTCGTGTATGCATGGCTCCCCCGTACTCCCCCTTCTATGCATGGCTCACGTCCTCCCCCCCGTGTATGCATGGCTCCCCTGTACTCCTCCTTGTATGCATGGCTCCCCCCGTACTATCCCGTGTATGCATGGATC
The DNA here is from genome assembly GCF_039654945.1 of Dendrobates tinctorius. Classification (NCBI taxonomy): domain Eukaryota; kingdom Metazoa; phylum Chordata; class Amphibia; order Anura; family Dendrobatidae; genus Dendrobates; species Dendrobates tinctorius. Next base: position 2,132,989 of record NW_027361806.1, read on the forward strand.
CCCCATTCTCCCCCGTGTATGCATGGCTCCCCCCGGCTCTGCTTGGCTCCCCCGTCATACTCACCCCCCTCCTGGTGTAGTCTCTGCACTTCCCTACTTCTCCATTGTCCCGGGCCGGCATTTTCTTCCTGTGCAGAGTGGTCACATGGTACTGCTCATTAAGGTAATGAATATGTGCTCCACGCCTATGGGAGTGGAGACGCGTGCATATTCACTACCTTAATGAGCAGTACCATGTGACCACTCTGCACAGGAAGAAGCTGCTGGCACCCGGACAACGGAAATTCAGGGATGGAGATCCAGCAACGGAGGGTGAGTATTGATGTCTGACTCGTGTATAAGCCGGGGGGGGGGGGGGCATGTTCAGCACACAAAAAAAATGTGCTGAAAATCTCCGCTTATACACAAGTATATACAGTATATAGAATCTTTACAAACAGAGTGATCTATTTCAAGTGTTTATTTCTGTTAATGTTGATGATTACGGCTTACAGCCAATGAAAACCTCGTCAAATTGATGCAGTAATTGATGCAAAAGGAGCCCTGACCAAGTATTGGGTGCACTTACTGATCATACATTTCAGTAGGCCAACATTTCAGATTTTAAAATTATTTTCCAAGATGATGTTATAAAGTATTCTAATTTACTGAGACAATGACTTTTGGGTTTTCATTGGCTGTAAGCCATAATCATCAACATTAACAGAAATAAACACGTGAAATAGATCACTCTGTAATGACTCCATATAATGTATGAGTTTCACTTTTGTATTGAAGAACTGAAATACATTAAATTTTTGATGATATTCTAATTTTGTGAGAAGCACCTGTACATATATGTACTCATGCTCAGACTGGCTGATGGGGGAGGAGGGGAATCCTCCGGTGGGCCCCTCTGCTGCTCTGCTGGCATGCTGATGAGCAGTGCTACCACACTTGATTCAACATTTATAGAGAAAAGTGTCATCCAATCATTCATTAAACAAACTTCCCAGCTTAGTGTCATATTAAAGAATAAATAGATTTGCGGACAAAGGTCAGGGTTTTTTTTTTCATGTATCTGCACAGTGGTCTTCTAAATTGCCATCCCTGTCCAAAACTGTATGTATATATATGAAACGATCATTCACAATGGCTGACAAGATCTATTTAGAAAAACTGTGTGGCATCATTGGATGATTTCAGCAGTTCATTTCTCACTGAGTTGTTGATGGACAGTGAATTTATCCATGGACACGTAGATTGCCCACGCCCAAAGTATAGCCAACTTTGATCCCATCTGTCAGAAAAAGTTAAAAAAGAAGCCCCCACGTAATGTTTAACACCGCAGCTGCTGCAGATCTTGATTCCGTCTTAGTAATGAGATATTTATTTTGAAGTACAAAATAAATAATTATTAAACATAACTTTTGGAATGATAAAGAAATAGCACGTACACTCCAAAGAATCACTATCAGCAGGATGAGAACTATGGAACCAGATAAAACTGAAGCAAAACTAGCACAAAGGGCATACAGTTGTGGCCAAAAGTATTGACACCCTTGCAATTCTGTCAGATAATACTCAGTTTCTTCCTGAAAATGATTGCAAACACAAATTCTTTGGTATTATCTTCATTTAATTTGTCTTAAATGAAAAAACACAAAAGAGAATGAAGCAAAAAGCAAAACATTGATCATTTCACACAAAACTCCAAAAACGGGCCAGACAAAAGTATTGGCACCCTCAACCTAATACTTGGTTGCACAACCTTTAGCCAAAATAACTGCGACCAACCGCTTCCGGTAACCATCAATGAGTTTCTTTCAATGCTCTGCTGGAATTTTAGACCATTCTTCTTTGGCAAAGTGCTCCAGGTCCCTGATATTAGAAGTGTGCCTTCTCCAAACTGCCATTTTTAGATCTCTCCACAGGTGTTCTATGGGATTCAGGTCTGGACTCATTGCTGGCCACCTTAGAAGTCTCCAGTGCTTTCTCTCAAACCATTTTCTAGTGCTTTTTGAAGTGTGTTTTGGGTCATTGTCCTGCTGGAAGACCCATGACCTCTGAGGGAGACCCAGCTTTCTCATACTGGGCCCTACATTATGCTGCAAAATTTGTTGGTAGTCTTCTTACTTCATAATGCCATGCACACGGTCAAGCAGTCCAGTGCCAGAGGCAGCAAAGCAACCCTAAAACATCAGGGAACCTCCGCCATGTTTGACTGTAGGGACCGTGTTCTTTTCTTTGAATGCCTCTTTTTTTCTCCTGTAAACTCTATGTTGATGCCTTTGCCCAAAAAGCTCTACTTTTGTCTCATCTGACCAGAGAACATTCTTCCAAAACGTTTTAAGCTTTTTCAGGTAAGTTTTGGCAAACTCCAGCCTGGCTTTTTTATGTCTCGAGGTAAGGAGTGGGGTCTTCCTGGGTCTCCTACCATACAGTCCCGTTTCATTCAGATGCCGACGGATAGTACGGGTTGACACTGTTGTGCCCTCGGACTGCAGGGCAGCTTGAACTTGTTTGGATGTTAGTCGAGGTTCTTTATCCAACATCCGCACAATCTTGTGTTGAAATCTCTTGTCAATTTTTCTTTTCCATCCACATCTAGGGAGGTTAGCCACAGTGCCATGGGCTTTAAACTTATTGATGACACTGCGCACGGTAGACACAGGAACATTCAGGTCTTTGGAGATGGACTTGTAGCCTTGAGATTGCTCATGCTTCCTCACAATTTGGTTTCTCAAGTCCTCAGACAGTTCTTTGGTCTTCTTACTTTCCCCATGCTCAATGTGGTACACACAAGGACACAGGACAGAGGTTGAGTCAATTTTAATCCATGTCAACTGGCTGCAAGTGTGATTTAGTTATTGCCAACACCTGTTAGGTGCCACAGGTAAGTTACAGGTGCTGTTAATTACACAAATTAGAGAAGCATCACATGATTTTTCGAACAGTGCCAATACTTTTGTCCACCCTCTTTTTTATGTTTGGTGTGGAATTATATCCAATTTGGCTTTAGGACAATTCTTTTTGTGTTTTTTCTAAGACAAATTAATTAAAGATAATAATACCAAAGAATTTGTGTTTGCAATCATTTTCAGGAAGAAACTGAGTATTATCTGACAGAATTGCAGGGGTGTCAATACTTTTAGCCACAACTGTAAATATCAGTGGAGTTTGGTCGCTGTCTGCTTCTCTTTGCCCCATTTTTCTGTACTCTACTTAGTGAGTGGCTTGTTTATGACATGAAAGGTAATGTTGAACCTCACCAGACATGTGCCTCCTGTTTATACACAAGTCCAACAAGCGGACATTCCATAGTCATTGCACGGTTCCACCAGATATGTATATGTAGTTGACACCTGGTGCATTGGGAAACACTATAAAATGCTATCGTTATGTTGTGGGATTTGGGAGGAATACCCATGGATTCTGCAATAAGTAATAAGTAATAACTTAAAAAGGATTTACAGTGACGCTCCTGGCCCTGATATTCTTCTCTTCCTGGGAACAGCCCAATGAAGCTAATATCCTTAAGGTTAGAAACTATTAGTAGAGATCCATTTTAATTCTTTCTAGATCTGCAGATTTTTCATTTATTTTAATTACGGTACCCTAAATATGCACTTGCCAAATTTATACGACTGGAAACGAATAATTTTGTGGTCGGAGCCACTCCACACTTTTCGAAAACGCCCCCTCTTTATTCCTTCACCACATACTCCAAACTTGGTTTCCCATCTTCTCGGGACTCCATGACACAGGAAACCTTCTAAAAATCAATGATTTTGTGAGGCTTCTGAGAAGCAATTTGACGACTTTTCAGGGATGGCCAGGAGCAGGAAGTCTCTTTTTTTAAAGGAAATTTGGCAAGCATGCCTTCATAGAAAGGTTGACAGCCATCACTCACAAATAAGGAGTGGGGGTGAGTGCTATACGGCACATTGACGTAAATAGGTTAGTATAGTCAGACATTGGCTTAAAATCAAGAAACCAAAAAAAGTCAACGAGGAAACAAAATCTGCACCGGTGATTAGAAATGTTTTTCTTCATTTAATATAAAAGTTTCCATCCATTCACTTTCCATGCAGAGTCTTTGAAATCCATGAAAAGTAAAATGCAAATTATATGAGAAAGTTTTATAAAGTATCCTGTATCCTTAGGATTAACCAACTTTCAGAAATAAAAAATAACATCACTAACAGTGGAAAATTAAAATGCAAATTCCATGAGAAAGTTGTATAAATTAACTAAAAAAAAAAATTTATAGCAGCATTTACCTCGTGGGTATTGCCATACAACCAGTGACGTTTAGGACCCGGGAAAGAACTAAATACCCTCTGCAGCTTCTTCTGTCTCAGGAAGAGACTGGAGACCTTGTAGACCAGGTACAGGACACACAGGTAGGCTGCCCAGTGCAGGAGCTCAGCGAGGCTCAGGGAGGAGAGACCTGGCAGCGTGGAAGAAGCCATGTCTGGATTTCGATCTGTGTTATACAACCAGGGACATATATTGGTGACAGGAGGAGCTAAAGCCTCACAAATCCAAAGGCCAATGAATTAGAGGAGGACTTACACCTGAGGAAGGTGTGCACCAGCTGATATACACAAACACCCCAGTGATCATTACACCCAGGAAACTAGCTTGTGCAGAGGAAGAAAGAAATATGCTTTATATTTCTATCCAGGGGCTTTGGCGTTTTGTATCAGAAAGAAAAGCTCAACTATAAAGATATATGAAAAAATTATTCAGCATGGAATTTATAATAATAATAATCTTTATTTTTTATATAGCGCTAACATATTCCGCAGCGCTTTACAGTTTGCACACATTATCATCACTGTCCCTGATGGGGCTCACAATCTAAATTCCCTATCAGTATGTCTTTGGAGTGTGGGAGGAAACCGGAGTACCCGGAGGAAACCCACGCAAACACGGGGAGAACATACAAACTCCTTGCAGATGTCGTCCTTGGTGGGATTCGAACCCAGGACCCCAGCTAACCACTGAACCACCGTGTATTTAAAGCCTATTTAAAAAATGCAGAAAATCATGTTGAAGCGTGAACATCAACTTTACAGAGAAATGTTTGCTTTCAATTTCTTAATGAATAATTTAGGGAAATTCTGTGAATTGTAGACAGTAATTGAAATATTTGAAAATTGTCCTGGCTTTCCTAGTAATAAGATTTATTGCCTGAGGATAGGAGCTGACTGGCATACAGGTGAAAAGGTGAATCTCCCGGTGGGCCCCTCTGTGCATGAGTGGTCCTCCCACAATCCCTAAATGAGCAGTGCACTTAATTGAACATTTACAAATATGGGCAGCATCTTATTCAACAAACTACCTAGTTTATTATGACACAGAAGCAAAGGCAAATTTGTGAACAAGGATCAGGTAATATTGTATTTAGCTGAATAATGGGCCCACAGAATCAATATCATTGGTGGGCTCTTGGCACAGCAGTCCAACTCTGCCTGTAGATGATACTGCTGGATTGCCAATTTTTCTGTTTTGGGTGTGTGCTTACCTCCCAACCCTCCCAGTTACAACAAAACAGTCCTAAATTAGGGAAGATGTCCTGCTGTTCTGGGAGGTCAGGATATGTCCCAACCTCAAGTCTGTATTCTCAGTACCAGCAGTCTGCATATCACTCACGGGCAGCACAGTGAGCCTGAGGAGAGAGGAGCACTGAGGTGGTGGCCTGAGGGTGAAGAGAAGCACTGAGGAGATGGCCTGAAGGCAGAGAGGAGCACTGAGGAGGCGGCACGAGGAGAGCGGAGCACTGAGGAGGAAGCCTGAGTCCAAAGGGGAACACTGGGAACACAGCCTGAAGGCAAGATGAGCACTGAGGAGGTAGCCTGAGACCAAACAAGACCACTGGGGGAGACAGCCTGAGAGCATAGAGGAGCACTGTAAGGCGGCCTGAGGACAGAGAGGAGCACTGAGGAGGCAGCCTAAGGGGTACTTCACCCATAGCGAGATCGTTAACGAGGTCGCTGAAACCATGGGGAAAGGGCCTGAGGGTAGAGATGAGCACTGAGGAGGTGGCCTGAGACCAAACAGGACCACTAGGGAGATGGCCTGTGGGCAGAGAGGAGCACTGAGGGCAGAAAGGAGCACTGAGAAGGTGGCCTGAGACCAAAGAGGACCACTGGGGAGATGACCTAAGGGCAAGGATGAGCACTAAGGAGGCAGCCTGATGCCAAACAAGACCACTTGGGAGACAACCTGGGGCAGAGAGAAGCACTAAGGAGGTAGCCTGATACCAAACAGGACTACTAGGGAGACAGTCTGAGGGCCAAGAAGGGCACAGAGGAGGCAGCCTGAGTCCAGAGAGGCAGACTGAGGAGATGGCCTTAGAGCAGAAAGGAGCACTGATGAGGCAGCTTGATGGCAGAGAAGAGCACTAATGAGGCAAACTGAGACCTAAGATGAACAATGGGGAGACGACCTAAGGGCAGAAATGAGCACTGAGAAGGCAGCCTGAGACCAAAGATGCAAATCAAAAAACTGACTGTCACATCCAAACATGAATTGGGTGTGAACAGGTGCTTACCTAAAGTAGAGTCACCAACTCATACACAATCAAACAAACAAGGCAGCACTCTGCGGCGCTATAGCATGAAAACATGAAATATGAAAATTGAATTGCATTACTGCACTAGAAATATGAAAAATTGAGAATGCTTAGCACATAAATTGGCCAATTCATGTGTACCTGGTAGCCACGATAAGGTGATTCTCGTTACCAGGACCTAACTAATGCCAATCCTCTCTTAGACGGTCTATATGCAAACCTAATATGAATTCTCTCCTAGACCAAAGTCTAATATCTCTGTGGAGGGGTAGTGATCCTGCTGTGATTAAAAACGCCTGAGGCTAAGAGGCGGAATGCTCAGTCAGAAGGCCAATGCATACAAATTAAAACACTGACCGCCGCATCCAAACATGAATTAGGTGTGAAGAGGTGCTTACCCAGAGTCGCCAACTCATATATAATCAAACAAACAATGCAGTTTTTAGATTTGTATCCATTAGCCTGACTGAGCACTCCGCCCCTTAGGGCCGTTTTTAGGGGGGACGGGGGGGTGCGATCGCCCGGGGCGCCACCCAAGCCAGGGGGCGCCTGCCTAGTGCCTAGCTGTCTGTGTCTGTCTCCCTACAAGTCCAGGCAGGCGCGCGATAACCCCCCTCTCTGAAGTGAAACAGCCGGCAGAAAATAATCATTCATAGTGACATGCTCAGCCAGCAGGGCACCGTGCACGGAGATAGTGTAAGTAAGTGATGTCACACTCACTCCTATAACTCACTTGCCTGCTCCTGAGCTCCTCTGCTTCTGCGACTGGCCGAGGAACGCCCCCACGCTCTCACACAGGAAGGATAGTGAGAGACGGACGCTGCCTGATCGCTGCTGTTTGGATCCAGGGTCTTTGCTGCTATATCCGTGCCTGGCCCGGATTGAGGTATAATTATTGCGGTATTTTGTGGCATTATCTTGGGTGCTTAGCCTAATGTTTTTGCTTGTAATATCGGGGGGTTGTTTGTTGGCAGTATCTGTGGTGCTTAGCTTAGCCTGCTGTTTTTTTGTGCAATATGGGGGAGGGTTGTGGGCTGGCACTGGCAATATCTGGGGTACTCAGCCTGCTGTCTTTGTGTGTAATATTAGTGGGGGAGTTTGGGGGCAATATCTGGGGTGCTTCCCCTGCTGTTTGTGTTTGTTATATTGGGGGGGAGGGGATTTTGTGGTAATATCTGTGGTGCATAGCCTGCTGTTTTTTTTTTTTTTTTTTGTACTATGGGGGGGGTTGAACTTGTGGCAATATCTGGGGTGCTTAGCCTGCTGTCTTTGTGTGTAATATTGGGGGGTTGTTTGGTGGCAGTTTCTGTGGTGCTTAAGGAACAAGTGGCTAGGCGATGGGTACAGTATTCTTTGTCTGCTGACAAAGTTTACTGCTTTTGTTGCAAGTTGTTTGATCCCAGCCCAAAATCCAGATTTGGAACTGAAGGCCTTACTATATGGCAGCATATTGGAGAGTACTTAGCAATGTATGAATGTTCTACTGCCCACATTCATAACCGGCAGAAGTGGATTCATGCAGAAGAAAACCTAAAAAAGGAGCAAGGCATTGACAAACATTTGCAAAAACAGATAAATCTAGAAACTAAACGCTGGAGAGATGTTTTAGAAAGAATTATGGCAGTAACTAATTTTTTGGCAAGCAATAATTTACCTTTTCGTGGATCGTCCAATAAACTAAATACATCAAATAATGGCAACTTTCTTGGTCTGATTCAACTGCTTGCAAAATTTGAACCAGTAATGAAAGATCACTTATCAAGAGTTAAGTCGCAACAAACCTTCACCCATTACTGTGGTAATCTTATTCAAAATGAGATTATCAATTTAATGGCCACTCAAGTGAAAAACACAATATTAGAAAAGGTAAAGAATGCAAAATACTTCTCAATTATTTTGGATTGCACCCAAGATATTAGCCATATTGAGCAGCTATCATATACTCTAAGAATTGTAGATATTTCGAAAGAAAAATTATCAATTGCTGAGCATTTCATTGGATACCGACCTACAAATGATACATCGGGTGAGGGACTTAGCAATCTTCTCTTTGATGAAATATCAAAATGTGGTCTGGATATGGACAACTGTAGAGGTCAAGGGTATGATAATGGGGCCAATATGATTGGCATTAATAAAGGCGTTCAAACAAGAGTTTTACAGCAACACCCTTGAGCATTTTTCAATCCATGTGGTTGCCACAGCTTGAACCTTGTAGTGGCAGATGCGGCCAAATCATCAGTAAAGTCTGTGAACCTTTTTGGCACTCTTCAAAGACTGTACACACTATTTGCTTCCTCTTCAAAAAGATGGTGCATTATTAGTGACCATGTGAAACATCTTACATTGAAGAAAGTGTGTGCAACACGATGGGAATGCAGAGTTGAAAGTCTGAAAGCTGTCCGTTACCAGTATACAGAGATTCATGAAGCTCTTATGGATGTAGAAGAAAACATTGATGATCCAAAACTTACATCAGAAGCTGCATCTCTTTGCCATCTGTTGGAAGACTTCAGTTTCCTTTTGACCCTAGTCATTAGGTATGATGTTTTATTTCAGGTTAATTTAGTCAGTAAGTTAATGCAGGCTAGAGGTATGGAACTAACTCGTTGCAACAAAATACTGAAAAAATGTACTGCTTCTGTAAAAAACTATCGGTCCTCAGGCTATACATCTGCAAACATAACTGCATCAGAAATTGCTCTCGACTTGGGTATTGAAGCACAATTTAGTGTCAACAAAAGGCAAAGTAAAAAGAAAAGATTTTTTGATTATGAAAGTGTGGCGCCCCTGAGGCTTCAGTCGCCACAGAAGTACTGCACCTTCTCCTAAGGTGTAGTGCCCCACCATCCAGGTAAGGTGGGAACTCCTGACCACACTCCACACCTGCATTCCACACACAGGATAGTTCAGTGGGGCCACCTAACAGCTTTAGGCTGGGGGTTAGCAGAGCACCCCTCGTGGAACCCTGCTTCGTAACACAAGATGTGCTGGGAGGCGGGTGGAGTGAGATGATATAAAAGAGTGGGAAGAGTGAGCGTTGGTAGTAGGTTGGTTGGTAGTTTGAGGGAGAGAGAAGAGAGAAGATGGGTGTCTGAAGGACGTGCTGCAGCAGGTCCCAGTGATCTGGGCTGCTGGCACGAGAAAGACCAGAGAAAGAGACTGATAAGATTGATAACCTAACCTTCCATAAGAAAGATAGAACAGATCGGAACGAAGGAGAATAGAAGGACGGTGGGAAGCGGGTTGAAGAAAGATAGAGAACCCTTCCAGTCCAGAGAACACAAAAACCGGGGCCCGGTCCCCGAGGTTGATTGGATCTTTATGTCCGGCAACAGACACCGGAGGAGTAGTGAGCCACTAACGCCGTGCTCCCATCATAGACTTGGGACACAACAGCAACTGAATAGAGAGCCGGGACGCAGTGAGGAGTCCCTGAAGCAGGCTACAGCTGTCTGTCATACAAGTAAAGACTAGGAACACCTAGAGAGAGGCATTCCAGGGTAACTAAGTACTGGAGTGCTTCGCACCTAAAGGCGCATTGGAGGAGTCGTTCAGAAAGGTACATGTTGGCGGAGTGTGGAAGGGAGAATCCTATCCTGCCTGGAGGTTGGCTGGAGCCCTGACCTGGAGAACACAGTACGGAGGCAGGCAGTTGTGTGAACTGCAAACAGTGAGTAAAGCTTTGGAACCGCATACTCTGGTGTCCTCCAGTTATTCCAGCACCGCTACATCTGGGTAACAACATCTATACCATTCTGCGCCTCTCCTCATCCATTGCACCTACACTGCCCTGGGACTACAGCTCCACCTGTGGGGAGCTACACCATTTTTGCTGCACCACACCATCAGTCCCAGTGGATCTGCATGCAGCGTTGGCTCAACATCTTACTTGCCAAACACCACGGGGGGCGTCACGAACTATCCAAATAAACTATTATACCATTAACATCACCGCTTTGATATTGGGCACCCAGGGCCATGGACCGGGTCACCGCTGCTGTGACACGCATCCCCCTGACACCGGCCCGGTACCGAGTACACCACAGCCCTGGGTGTGAGAGGGCGACCCAAAAGTCAAGATGAACCTGTTACAGATCCAGAACAGCATTATATGATCTGTGTCTTTTACCCACTGATAGACAGCATGACTGCATCTTTGGAGAGCTGTTTTTCCCAGTTGTCACTACATAACAAGCATTGGGGTTTCCTATATAATATCCTGGATTTGCCAGTAAAAGACGAGCTTATGGGTCTATGTAAGAACTTGGAGCAAATATTAAGCCTCACTGTTGAAGATGCTACTCTGCAATGTGATGTAAACGGCATGCAGTTATTTGAAGAGCTAAGATATATCCAACCTACTCTAAGCCAAGATTGTGTTACACCCCTTGAAGTTCTGCAACACATACAAGATACCCACTCCCATGAGCTGTTCCCAAACTTATGGATTGCAATGAGAATTTTATTGACTATTCCAATTACTGTTGCAAGTTGTGAAAGGAGCTTTAGCAAGTTAAAGCTAATAAAAACATACTTGCGTTCTCCAATGACGGAAGAAAGATTATCGGCCCTGGCTATTTTATCGATCGAGAGCGAGTTGGCAGAGGAAGCAGACTATTCTGCTGCAATAGACCTTTTTGCAGCAGCAAAGTCAAGGAAAGTGAGCCTTTGAACTTTGATGCCTTCAAGGATTGGATTGATGCAAAGCTAAGACACATTTATCTAAGTTTATCTAAAGTATTCAGCATGTTAATGTTCGGGGGGGGCGCTTTTTCGATGTTCGCCCTGTTGGCAAAATTCCCTAGAAACTGCACTGCCTTAGCCTCAGGTGTTTTTAATCACAGCAGGATCACTACCCCTTCACAGAGATATTAGACTTTAGTCTAGGAGAGAATTCACATTAGATTTACAGAGTTGTAAATTGTCTAAGAGAGGATTGGCATTAGTTAGGTCCTAGTAACGGGAATTGCCTTACCGTGGCTAACAGGTACACATGAATTGGCCCGCATCAAGCAACCACCCCCTATAGGATTGGTAGGCTGTGAGCAGTTGTCTCATCGGTATTTTTGCATCTGTGTTGCTGCCATCTTAACTACATGGGTCCACTGCATCCTGATAGTGTATTTGTTTGGAGACCTGGGCAGGTATGCATCTCTGCCTTTTTGTTATTATTTTTGAATTTTTGGAGGATCTCTAAATCCTCTTTTTGTGCTCTATTTGTTTAGTGTTAGGACTCATAAGCATGGGGACCCTTGATGTGGGTTACGAGCTTGCGTATTTTGGCCAAAATATTAACTAATACCTCATATATTTTCTATGTGTTTTTTTGCACTTTATTATTCAGGGTGAAGTTGGGCCCATTTGGTCTTATAAACCGTAGTGTCTGTTCACATGGGATAGCGCTGTGCAGCCCACCTGATCTAATAGAACGGCTTCACTAATAGGCTGTTAACCTGGATGCTGTGCATTACCATTGTGTGAACAGCGCCGCATACAAGTCTCCATTGTGCAATAACATACCAAGCAACCACCCCCTATAGGATTGGTAGGCTGTGAGTGATTGTCTCATCGATATTTTTTGCACCTGTGTTGCCGCCATCTTAACTACATGGGTCTACTGCATCCTGATAGGGTATTTGTTTGGAGGCCTGGGCAGGTAAACATCGCTGCCTTTTTGCTATTATTTTAGCAATGCCCAAAGACTCAAGATCAAAAGGAGCCTACAACTTCAATCAGATACGGTGGAGTTGCTGCCAACAGGGTGAATTTTTCTGACGCAAAAACTATAGCTAATTCTGCATAAATAACTTATATTATATTTCTGTGAATTTCACCTCTTTACATGGAAAGTGAAAAAAATCTGCTGTGAAAATCCACAGTAGAAATTGGCACGCTGAAGATTTCAAAGTCTGCAACAAATGGATTATTTACGGTACTTGTTGAAAATGTGGAGCAAGCAGATGACATTTGATAAAATATCATCTACATGACTACTGCTAAAATACACCATGGATTTTCCATGTGCAAATTAACATAACAAGAATGCATTCCTGTTTAATTCTTCTATTCCACTTATATTCCTCTAGGGGGCATCACACAACATCTTTAACAAGCTGACCAATCCATAATTATTATTTTTTATTTTACAATATATTTGTGGCTCATAGCAGCAGTACAACACGAACAGTAAAGACACGACAGAGGCACGGAGGTTCAAGTCTTCAGGATTTACGAAGCATTTTCTATTTTCTTCAGGTTCAAGTGAATGCCGTTCACAGAACGTAAGACGAGCTGAGGGATCTTTTTTGGCTCGTTGTCAGGGTCTAGGCTCAGTTCGAATCGCGGTAAAGTCAGAGCGATGGCAACTTTCATCTCATTCATAGCGAAGTTCTGTCCAATGCAGTTCCTGGGGGAAGAGAATATAAGGGGTTTGGTCTTAAGTGATAACCTTTACTATTTTATGTCATATTTTGTACTGGTTATATATAAAAATAATGGAAATAAGAATTTTGGTTGAGGCAAGTAACTGCGGTTCATGGGAAATTTACAGTTTTCACATATGAACACCGAAAAAATACAAACTCTAGTGCGAACCAGGCAACATGTGGACAGAAGTGCCATTTAGTATATTAAAGGGAATAATATACATTTATGGCCTATCCACTAGATTGATAGGGTGGGTACCCACACTGGACCATCACTAAGCCCTGTCTATTAGGGCACTGCTCTGATGGAAAGTGCTGCTGAGGTGGACACTCCATTCATAGATGTGACCCTGGGAATTGCAAGTGATAACAGATTACTACCAGTGAACTGTATACTTTGAACTCTGGGTGGGTTTATGGCAAACCTTCTTGTTTCATATGGATTACATGAAGCAGCTTGCCAAGTCCTGCAACCACCTATTGTGCATAGCAATATGAATTGTGCCAAGAGACAATTAATGCTATTGCTGGCAATCACCCAGGTCTGTGCCACATCTTTTATATGTAATTCCAATTTATTTGCATCAAATCTGATGTGTAACTGCTAAACTCTGTGGCTAAGCTTTGATGTGTAACTGCTAAGCTCTGTGCCTCAACACTGATATGTAACCACCAAGCTGTGTGACTCAGCTCTGATGTGTAACCACCAAGCTCCATGCGTCAACTTTGATGTATAACCATCAAGCTCTGTGCCTCAACTCTGATGTGTGACCGCCAAACTCTGTGCCTCAACATTCATGTGTAACTACCAAGATCTGTGCCTCAACTATGATGGGTAAACCACCAAGCTCTGTGCCTCAACACTGATATGTAACCACCAAACCCTGTGCCTCAATTCTGATGCGTAACTACCACGCTCTGTGCCTCAACTATGATGGGTAACCACCAAGCTCTGTGCCTCAACACTGATATGTAACCACCAAACGCTGTGCCTCAATTCTGATGCGTAACTACCAAGCTCTTTGCCTCAACTATGATGTGTAACCACTAAGCTCTGTGACTCAACTTTGATGTGTGATCACCAAGCTCTGTGTCTTAAATCTGATGTGTAACTATCAAATTCTGTTCTTATCTCTGAAGTATAACTGCTAAGCTCTCTGCCTCATATTGAGCCTATCCTAGTTAAAACTTATGCACCATTCTAGAGTGGGATACCGAAGTAGCAGTAATTAATTAGATCTTCAAGATGTCTTACCTTGATCCAGCTGAGAATGGAACATACGCATGTGAATGTCTGTTTGATGAATTGTCAGGTGAAAACCTCAGTGGATCAAAATCCTAAGATCATGAAATAGACACAAACAATTTCTTCATAATACAAAAAATAGATTCATTCACAATTTATACAGCTGTAATCCAAATTATTTACCCCTCATTGCAAATGAGGTTTAACAGAAAAATTTACAAATGTTCTGCCAATCAATCAATAACAATATAAATAGCTGAACACCTCTAATATAACAAGTCAGCTTTCCAAATTCAGCACTTTTACTGACAACTGCAATCTCAGAATTAATCAACGCCTTCATTACCTACCCCCCACCTAAACTCTTTTAGCTATTATAACCTGCTGCAAACTGTAGCCTTTGCCCTTCAATGCCTTTTCCAACATTTTTGTAGCCTTTTCTTTGTTTAGGGGCCATTGCTCAATAGGAATAGGCTAAGATTTCCTAAGAAAGTTGCCAGAAACTGGTCTCTGGCTAATGCATCCTTTTAGCTGCAGGTTGTAACAGCCAGAGGGGCTCTACTAAGTGCGGTACTAAAGATGCCTGTCATGAACTGGATGAATTTAGTCAGTACAAGAGGCATTTGGTGCTGAATTTGGAGAAACCACTTATTATATTAGTTGTGACAAGGTATTTGAATAATCCATTTACACAGACACAGATACAATTATAATGATTCTATACAGCTAAATACCTATGTATATCCCAGCAAAGAGCAAACAGATAAAAGGCAAACTAGGGCACACAAATCACCACATTAACAGACGGAGGTATTTATCTGAAGTATTGCGGTATATATTTCAGTAAAAAAGACGGAGGTGCTTGCATGAAAAAGCATGAATATTTCAATGTGAAATGAAAAAAGAAGAAATATGCAGCACTCACCAATAAAGCTGAAAAACTGTGCGTCTTTATTTCACATGAATTTCATCAACAGATATGTGGACATGCAGGACGTTAGAGGAATGCTAGGGGAGTGAGGTGCCGGACAACGGCCATTTCGCGATTACTCGCTTCTACGGGTCCAGGTGACCCGTAGAAGTGAGTAATCGCGAAACGGCTGTTGTCCGGCATCGAAACGGCTGTTGTCCGGCATCTCCCTCCCCTAGCATTCCTCTAACGTCCTGCATGTCCACATATCTGTTGATGGAATTCATGTGAAATAAAGACGCACAGTTTTTCAGCTTTATTGGTGAGTGCTGCATATTTCTTCTTTTTTCACCTTGAAATACCTATGTATATACCTATGTCTATGTGGTCACCACTTACCTCTGGGTTTTCCCACATACTGGGAGATCTGTTCATGCAAAACATACTCAGAAATACAATGGTGCCTGTCACATCAAAAGATAAAGGAAGAATTCATAATGCATTTCTATAAGATATTACAATAAATCATGCTAAAAATGAAAACTGTTATTTCTTCAATATCAACGACAAACTTACTATGTTTAAAAGTGATTGAATTATGTAGATTCTTAATAAAATGTTCATGTATGTTGCAATAAGGGATAATTGGTAGTTTACTGCAGGTGTAAGACCTATGGCACTTAGCTGCATTAACTCATATATTGAAGCAGTCGCCCATTGTGAGACAATCTTCCTAAATATGAAAGGCAGGATTCAGTTTTACTTTGTATTTTTATTATATTATTGAAAAAAATGTCGCTGACCTTTAGGTAGACTCCGCCCATCAAAGAATGTGATTGGTTCTTTCAGCTCACGAGCTACTCCCGGTACAGGAGGGTAGAGACGCATACTCTCCTTTATACACATTGTGGTGTATGGCAGCTTATTCAAGTCTTCCCTGGAAACATAAACCAGTAGTAATAAAATTAATATGACGTTGTTGTTATGCCTGCGTAGCAACTCACTCAGGAAAATAGGTTATACGCTTAAAATTGACACTGAGTCTGTCAGTTCCTGTACAGACTAGATATTCTGATTACACAGCCTTAGTGGTGCCTGCGTATGCAGAGATAGCCCTAACCTCAGACTAGGAGATAGCAACTCGGACCTCAGCTGCCTAATATGCCATCGAGTTGCTTCATTTTCCTCCTAAATAACCGGAGGGCAGAGCAGAGTGTAAATTACCTACAAGTGGGAAGAGGGCTGAACAGAGGAAAGATTCCAGAGTGAGTAAAGAAAATAACAAGATACCAAAGAATAAAGCAAGTACTGTTAACAAATATACAGCTTATTTCCCAAAGAAAAAACAGAAGCTACTGTAGGTGAAAAATGTAGTAAAGAAACAGCAAAGTTAAATACCCTTAGCTGGAACTTCACAGACTGGCTCTACACATCAACAGAATGTCAGAACATCGAAAAGAATCTATCACCAGCAGAGCACACAAGTAGAAGGGGGGTTTAAATAGAAGCACCTGCAGTGTGATAGGACAGGCTAGATTGGAAATGGCAAACACCTGTGTTAAGCTAGACAGACTACAGCCTGAACAGCAGAACCAATACACCCAGAAAAAAGGTGTGTCTCCTTTGGCTTTGGGGAAAAGAGAAGCCAACTGCAGAACACAAGCTCAAAGGGTCAAATTCAGGAGCATGAGAGATACTCTGTCAATTATGTGAAATAATGGTGACGCCCACGAGGAGCTTCTCACTGAGTTTAGTGGGAGTTAACTTATTATGGAAGAAATCCTTGTAAATAGAGATGGGATTATCAATTTGCAAGACTCTGTCCTATCGGCCAGGTCAGTAATCTTTGGTGACTGGATAGATGTTCTCTTACCTTCTCAGATTCCTGCTGTGGCTTTTGATTAGCAAGGCTGGTGCTACATCATCATTACGGTGTAACTGATAGATTACGTCATGCGAGCCTGGCTAATCTGAAGCTGCGCCGGACATCCCAGAAGGTAAGAGATTGATAAACCTCTTATCCAGTAGTAAGAGACTACAGATCTGGCTGATGGACTTCAGCATTTCAATATTTGTAGTCTAGATCTGTTTGGAGCCTGTTTGGGGATATTTGTGGAAAAACTTTATAAAGTGGTTATGACTCACAAAAATGACTCCCGATAAGTGCAAAAAAAATGAAACAATAATACCTAGCCACTATGTTTCCAGTGCTTTCATAGTTCTCCATTGGTCTTTACTGTCTACTGATTCACACAACAGCTCAGCCAATCACTGACCACAGCAATGATCCACCTCAGCCAATGACTGGCAGTGGCTGCAGTTTGTCACGTGTCACATGTGACATGTTGGGTTATCATTGCTGAAGAAGGTAGTAGAAACCATTGGGGATGAGGCAGAAATAGAACAGAAGTTATGATGGTCGAGGGAGGATAGACCAACTTAAGTATTGCTTTTTTTTAACTTATTGTAAGTTTAAGAAAAAAGTTCCAAGTGGACAATTCCTTTAAGGCTTGGGTACAGATATGACTCAAAACATCATTTAAAGGGGAAGTGCACTTTTCAACAGTGTTCTAGTATAAACCTTCATAAAATGAAAAATATTTTTATAAATATTTTTTTCTCATCATGACTTTATTGTCTTAATTAGAGAACTCTTAAAGCAAAATTCTCATGTATTCCTGCCATTAAAAATTGTCGAAGTGCATTGTGGGAGTTATTAGAAAAAACTTTTTGACAGTGAGGATGATCAACGAGTGGAACAGGCTGCCTCAAAAGGTGGTGAGCTCTCCATCAATGGAAGCCTTCAAACAGAGGCTGGACAGAGATCTGTATGACATGGTTTAGTGAAACCTGCATTGAGCAGGGGATTGGACATGATGATCCTGGAGGTCCATTCCAACTTTTTATTCTATGATTCTATGAACACTGCCATGGGCTTAATTATAACAAAAAACAATATATAGGTTGGTAATATATATTAGGTTTTTACCACTCGACTGTTGTCCGATCTCCCAGGACCTCTCTGATCTCCTCCCTGCACTTATTCTGGTGCTCGGGGTATTTAGCCATGCAGTATAATGTCCAGGAGACCCCACTGGCTGTTGTATCATGTCCTTCGAACATGAATGTGTCCACTTCTGCTCGCAGATCTTCATCAGAGAGACCCTGACCATTTTCATCCTGTTAAACACAGACAAAAATCTCTGCTACTGGAAACATTTTGATAATATGGGGTTGCCCTTGAATACATTTTTTGTCTCCAGGAACTCTAAATCATGGGTTGTGTCTGGTATGTAAGTCTATTTGTCAATGAAAAAATGTTATTGGTTATCTCCGGAAATTAAAACTCTAATCGCCAATGCAACATCTGCAGCAGGACCTCCCGCCCACCCAGTGCAATCTATAATCCACTGTCCTGTATATAAAAGAGCTGAGAATCAGTCAAACCGATGGGGTGTGAAGATGCACTTACAGCTTCTCATCCTCGTGCTTTATTTATTACCTAGTAGCACCCTTCCATGGATGATTGACAGATCTGTGGCCTTGTAACAGACCAAGCACCCTGTCAATCAACCAGAGGACAGCGATTCTAGGCAGGGAACACATCATGAGGCTGAGAAGCTGTAAGTGCATCATCAATGCACTTTTAGACACAACTTGAAAACTTGATTTCCTCGTTGCTGGAGTAGAGATTTAAGGTCATAAAAGGATCAATTGGCTTACCTTTTAAAGGGAGGTAATAGTTTCTGACAGGTTCTGTCAAGTAAGTTTCTGACAAGAGAGATCAAGGACCTAAGAAAATAGGGCCTCATTTCTACTATGTGCTGTTTATAATGCTAATAAATTCTTATGCGGCGGAAAGGCATTTGGACCCCCTAAGACAACAGAGCCTGGATGTGGTTGCAACCTCTGCATCCCATTTACTTTTTTCCCTCCATAAATAGTAAACTATAAATGGATAATTTCAGTACCTTAGCACACAAAAGAATGTCCAGAAAATCCAAATGTCTCTTCTGCTTGATTTTCTCCACCTCCGTTTCCTGTTTTATTGATTCTTTCCTCATTTTGATTACTTTCTCTATATGAAAACAGAGAAAGCAAATTAGTGCTGTCACCATAAACACCAAACTAGTTGCATGGTTGTCCTCTATGGTTTATCTGCCAACTCTTTTGGAATGTCTAGAAGGCTCCAGGAAAAAGGGAAAAAAAACCATCTGAGCAAGTCTCCCAGGTCTTGTGAAACCTGTCGCTAACCTCCTAGAAAACATCTATTCCAGAAGGTATCTTAATTCAGAAAGGTGGGAAATGGGAAATGAAGAGGTGGATAAAGAGCATAGAGATGTGTCGCGTCGGAGACGGCATTGGGTACTAGAGATGATTGAACCCTTTGACATTTTATTTCACTGGGCTTGGGAAAAAAAATTGTCTTCAAAATGTGTGTCTAACCTTCTGAGTGACTAATAATAAAGTAACTTGGCGCTCAACTGAATTGTCCTTTTTGAGTGAATTTTTTATTTATGTGCTGTCCTACAAAAAGACGTTTCGGCCTACACTTGGCCTTCGTCAGTCTGACTGCTGTCTATATAGTATGAACAAACATATGTCCACGGGCAAAATAATTTATTTTTTATTTTTTGTAAGTTCCTGCTTCCAAAAATGGTTCAGGCATAACCCTCTGTGGTCTCCTAGGAGTATTTGAGATAGTGTGAAATTAGAGAGAGAGAAAACAGAGAGAAAGAGAGTGAGAGAGGTAGAGAGAGAAGGGAATAGAGAGAGGGAGCAAAAGAGAAAGAAAAGGAGAGAGGAAAAATGAGGGAGACAGGTAGAGAGAGAAGGAGAGAGAGAAAGGAAGAAAAAGACAAAAAAGAGGAGGGAGAGAGAGAGAGAAGGAGGGAAAGAGAGATGAAGAAACAGAGGGAAAGAGAGCCAGTGTGAGGGAGTGAGAGAGAGAGCAGAGGGAAAGAGAGCCAGTGTGAGGGAGTGAGAGAGAGAACGGAGGGAAAGAGAGCCAGTGTGAGGGAGGGAGAGTGAGAGAGACGGAAAAAGAGAAAGGGAGGGTGAGTGATATAGAGAGAAGGAGAGGGATGGAGAGACAGCATAAGAGGGAGAGAGATGCAGAGGAGAGGGCGAAGGATGGAGAGAGAGAGTGTTAAAGGATGAGAGAGCGAGAGAGGGGGAGAGAGAGAAACAAAGAAAAAGGGATAAGAAGGTAGAGAGGGAGGAAAAGAGAAAGGAAGAGGGAGGTACATGGGGAAAAAGAGGGAGTGAGACAGGTAGAAAGAGGTAGAGAGAGGAATTTTAAGGTGCATGTGCAAGTGATCCCAACTGTGGATTTCCACCATCAGAGACATAGGATATGGCAATCTCTCTTGGTGGGTGGTGCTATACCATGTAATGTCTTAGCTGGAAGGCACATTGGGGCAACCTGTGGAGTCTGTGACTCGTGCAATCTTCTGTAATGTGTAAAATTGTGGCAGATGTTTTTTGCCAATTCGCACAAATCAAATTTACTGCGATCAGCGTATTTGTGGAAATTTAACTCGATTTTGATTTACAACAAATCGATTTGCTCATATCTAACCATGGCTGCAGACAAAATTTGCTTCACATGTGACACATGTACACATCTTCCAGATGTCTGCCATTGAAAGTTACAGTAGTAAGCATCTCCATGGTAGGTGCACCGCAGTATCCAGGCTGGTCTACCATTGTGTATGTGTAAAAGATTCATTGGATTGTGACACGTATACAAAAAAATCCATTATTTCAAAAAATAAATATAAAATGTATGATATATTTTTTTTTAAAACTATACTTTTTTAATTTTTAAATTTTAAATATTTGTGAATAATTTATCATCTCTTCTGACCTGTGTGTCCATGTGCTGTTCTCAGAGCTTTCCGGAAGCGGAATCCATGGGGGCTCAGGTAGAAAATAAAGTCATTATGATATGGAAAGCAGCGAAATCTGTAATCCACCAGGTAGGAGAGCTCATACACGGCTTTAATGTAGTCATTTTCACTGTAAAAAAGAAAATATTTAAAAAGTTGCTTAACCATGTTTTACATAGTGCAGTTTATGATGTGGCTTCTGCAGGGATCTGCAAGTCCTCTGGAAGGGGAAGACCTGTTGCCACTAACTTTCAAATGGGATTGAGCCAACTGGAGCTGGGCTGCTTCTATCCATAGACCCCCATAGCAGCTACATGATATAAATTGTTGGCAACCACCAACCTGTTGTTCTGGCAGTTGCTCTCGTAACTGAAGGCGCATTTCATGATGGTGTCCAAGGTCATGAGACTGACGTGATGGAAAAGCTCCACTGGTTTCTTATTTGGGACCAGTTTCTCCCATTTTTCCTAAACAAGATTCAGCATTACTCTGAGTTATGGCAATTATTATTATTATTATACATTTTTATAGTGCCATTTATTCCATGGAGCTTTACATGTGAAAAGGGGCAAATATGGACAAGTACAATAAACATGAGCAATACAAGACACACATAAGTACAGGAGGAGAGATGTTCCTGCCCGCAAGGGCTCACAGTCTACAGGGGATGGATGAGGATACACTAGGAGAGAGTAGAGCTGGTCATGCGGCGGTTCAGTAGGCTGAGGATCACTGCAGGTTATAGGTTTGTCGGAAGAGGTGGGTCTTCAGGTTGTTTTTGAAGGTTTCCATGGTAGGCGAGAGTCTGATGTGTTGAGGTAGAGAATTCCAGAGTATGGGGGAAGCACGGGAGAAGTCTTGTATGCGGTTGTGGGACGAAGAGATAAGAGGAGAGTAGAGAAGGAGATCTTGGGAGGATCGAAGGTTGCGTGTGGGTAAGTAGCGGGAGACCATGTCACAGATGTAGGGAGGAGACAGGTTGTAGATGGCTGTATATCATAGTTAGGGTTTTGAACTGGAGCCTCTGGATGATAGGAAGCCAATGAAGGGCTTGGCATAGGGGAGAGGCTGGGGAATAAGGGGGAGACAGGTGGATTAGTCAGGCAGCAGAATGTAGGATGGATTGGAGTGGTGCCAGAGTGCTAGAGGGGAGGCCAGAGAGTAGGAGGTTGCAGTAGTCGAGGCGGGAGATGATAAGGGCATGCACTATTGTTTTTGTGGTGTTATGGTCAAGGAATGCATGGATCCGGGAAATGTTTTTGAGTTTGAGACGGCAGGAGGTGGCTAGGGTTTGGATATGTGGCTTGAAAGAGAGGGCAGTGTCGAGGATCACCCTGAAGCACCGAACATGCGGGACTGGTGAGAGTGAGCAGTCATTGACATTGATGGATATGTCTGGTGGAGAGGTGGAGTGAGATGGGGGAAAGATTATGTATTCTGTTTTGTCCATGTTCAGTTTTAGAAAGCGAGCAGAGAAGAAAGCTGAAATAGCGGACAGACATTGTGGGATTTTGGTCAGTAAGGAGGTGAGGTCAGGTCCAGATAGGTAGATCTGCGTGTCGTCTGCATAGAAAGTAGGTTGGTTGCTTTACACTAGAACCATGTTTTGGAAATTGGAAAGGTTTCCGAACCCTTACCAACATGACGTTAACACTATCGGACGTCACTTTGACATATGGCTTCAGGACATCATAATGGAATCCCGGTGTCAACAGTTTTCGGTGTTGGAACCATTTCTTACCCGACAGCACCAGCAAACCTTTCCCTGAATGATATGAAGGCCAAAGACAGGTCAAAGTAGGGGACCTGTATATTGATTAGAGCAAGTCTTACTGTTACTGGAGTGAGGAGCATGCAGAATTATTGCATAAAATAGACATAAAATGTAAAGCTTAATATTATCATTCACACATACTGTACGTGAGTAATTATGGAGTTTCTGAAATCTACACTATTACAATGTGCTTGACAGCGCTGTTCTCTGACAGATCCCACACGGCAATCAGCTCTGATGAAGGCCTAAATAGACCGAAAGGTTAATTGTGGATTGCCAAACAAATCTGTTATACATTCTAACTATGCCGATTGTCAGGTTTATTGTTACTATCGGATTATGGAACTATGGAACCCTACTTAGACACCAGAGTCGCTCAACCAGGAGTGCCGTATATCCCTTCTCTACACACGGAGAAGGTTACTGTATGTTACATACCGATCCATGGGGTTAGGAAGTAGTAGGCGAAGTTGTCCTTTGAATCTATAAAGAAAAGTTATGAGTATTAAGGATATATAGAAGTTAAACATAACAGGGCTTATAATTCTGATTAGCATATTGAAAGGGACTGCATGGTTTAACTTGAAGTACGCAGAGCACGTAAATGAGCAAAAAATTACAAAAAAGTGTAAGGTAGGTTTGTTATAGAAAAAAAGCAATATGTCTAAGATTGTAGTTTAGTCCTTATCAAGGCTGAGCTGCAATTCGAGACACAGCCCTTAACTAACAAAAGCACTGTTTGTGAAAAAAGGTTCCACAAACAATGGCAAGACATTGATACAGCTCTGGAAGAAATTAAGAGGCCACCACATCAAAACCCTGTCATGGGCAACCCAATCTCCAGACCTGAACCTCATTGAAAACCTCTGGAATGTAATCAAGGGGATGATGGATAGTCACAAGCCATCAAACAAAGAAGAACTGCTTAATTTTTTGCGCCAGAAGCAGTGTGAAAGACTGGTGGAAAGCATGCTAAAACGCATGAAAGCTGTTTTTAAAAATTATGGTAATCCCACAAAATATTGATTTCAGGACTCTTCCTGAGTTAAAACATTATTATTGTTATTTCCAAATGATTATGAACTTGTTTTCTTTGCATTATTTGAGGTCTGAAAACACTCTTGTTGTTTTTTAACATTGAACATTTTTCTTTGTCAGAAAAAAAATACAAAATTTATTACTTGGAAATTTGGAGACATGTAGTCAGAAGTTTATAGAATAAAAGAGCAATTTACATTTTACTCAAAAATATACCTATAAAGAGAAAAATCAGACAAACTGAACATTTGAAAGTGGTCTCTTAATTTTTGCCTGAGCTGCAGATCTGCTGGGAAAAATATTATTTTATATATTAAATATTATTTTATATGATAAATTGTATACATATAGAAGAAAAAACGTATGAAAATGAACATAAAAGATACAAAAATTAATGCAAGAAGAAAAAAAAATTTATAAGAAACTATTGTCCCTCACCTTGCCTGGACAGAATGGCCTTCACATAGTCTGGATGATAGACAATGACGGAGGCAAAGAAATTTCCAAGCCACATTGGGAAGGCATAGTCAAATTGTTTTGAATAACCCTTCACTATGTCCATATCCTTCCCATCTCGCTTGAACTGTTAAGAAGAAAGACACCAGCTAAAACCTTTGATGGTCCAACCAGCATTCACAGAAGAAGACCGTAATCTTGTGACCTCCAGTCACTTCCAGTTGTGGATGACTTCTGCTGGAGCTTCATAGCTCGGTTTCAGACATGGGGTATATCCAATGGCGGATCTTAATAGGGGCGGATGGGGCGGTCGCCCCGGGCCCAAGGTTTTTTGGGGGCCCAGGGGCAGGGGCGGGCTGGGCCGGGTGGCAGAGAGGCAAATGTCCCCCGGACTGCTCCCCCAGCACCTGTACAGGGCCGGCCGTGCCCTGTGCTGTGACGCCGCCGGCAGCAGACAGCCGCCCGCGTCACATTCTATGAGGGGCCGGGAGCTGTGCACAGCCGTCACCGTGACGGCTGCTCAGCTCCGGCTCCCTCCGGCTGTACTTCCGGGTCAGATGTCGGGCGCGATGACGTCATTGTGCACGCGCCGACATGTCCCGGAGGATGCTGAAAGCAGAGGCACTGCTGGGGAGCGAGCCAGCTGTGAGGTAAGTATGGGGAACTTTTTTTATTTTTTTTTATTTATAAAATGAATTAAATGGGGGAGGGGGTGAGTGGGGGCTGTACACAATGAAGGGGGGGTGACTGGGGCCTGTATATGATGAAGGGGGGGTGACTGGGGCCTGTATATGAAGAAGGGGGGGTGTCTGGGGCCTGTATATGATGAAGGGGGGGTGTCTGGGGCCTGTATATGATGAAGGGGGGGTGACTGGGGGCTGTATATGATGAAGGGGGTGACTGGGGGCTGTATATGATGAAGGGGGGGTGACTGGGGGCTGTATATGATGAAGGGGGTGACTGGGGCCTGTATATGATGAAGGGGGTGACTGGGGGCTGCATATGATGACGGGGGGGTGACTGGGGCTGTATATGATGAAGGGGGGTGACTGGGGTTGTACAGGATGAAGGGGGTGAGTGGGGGCTTCACAGGATGAAGGGGGATGAGTGGGGGCTTCACATGATGAAGGGGGGTGAGTGGGGCTGCACATGATGAAGGGGGGGTGAGTGGGGCTGCATATGATGAAGGGGGGGTGAGTGGGGCTGCACATGATGAAGTGGGGGATAAGTGGGGCTGCACATGATGAAGTGGGGGATAAGGGGGACTGCACATGATGAATTAAGGGGTAAGTGGGACTGCACATGATGAATTAAGGGGTAAGTGGGACTGCACATGACGAATTAAGGGGTAAGTGGGACTGCACATGATGAATTAAGGGGTAAGTGGGACTGCACATGATGAATTAAGGGGTAAGTGGGACTGCACATGATGAATTGGGGGTAAGGGGAACTGCACATGATGAATTAAGGGGTAAGTGGGACTGAACATGATGAATTGGGGGTAAGAGGGACTGCACATGATGAATTGGGGGTAAGGGGAACTGCACATGATGAATTAAGGGGTAAGTGGGACTGCACATGATGAATTGGGGGTAAGGGGGACTGCACATGATGAATTGGGGGTAAGGGGCACTGCACATGAAGTGGGGGTAAGGGGGACTGCACATGATGTGGGGGTAAAATTAACTGCACATGATGATGGGGGAGTGGGGCTGCACATGAAGTTGGGGGGGAAGGGGACTGCACATGATAAAATGGAAGGGGGGATAAGGGGCTGCAAATGATGAAGCGGCACTGCAGATGAAGTGAGTGGGTGATAGGGGACTGCAATGGATGAAGTAAGGGGACTTCAAATTAAAGTGGGGACATTAAAGTGGATCCACTATGGCCAGGATCACGTTGGGCGATTTTGTGCGTATTGGCCGTAGGCCTACAGCTTATGTGCAACGTCTTTTTAGTCCATGTCCACACGTGGTGGAATGGTGGCGGGTTTTCCGTATGGACCCGCAGCAAACCAAGTGCTGCGGTCCGTACGGCTGTCAATTCCCGCACGGGTACCGCAGCGCTCAGGTGGGAAGGGGGGTACAGGGGCCCAGGTTTTATGAACAGCCCCGGGCCCATAGTCCACTTAATCCGCCACTGGGTATATCCAGGGCACTAGTGTGAAGCACTTAGGAGAGCACTATTTCTGTTTGGGAGCACCATTAGTAAGTGTAGCACAAAAGAGGGGTACTATTACTGTATGGGGCACCAGGGGAGGAGGCTTTTTTACCATGTGGGGCACTATGGATGAGAAGTTTGTGTAGAGAGTGTAAAATGGGATGTGCTGGAAGTAAGGAGTCAAAGATGTATATGTTACGAATTGTGCAGTCAATCATGACTGGTAGAAGGTGTCATGGCGGTCTGAGCCAGACAGAACAGAATAGATGAGAAAAGTATGTGCAGTCACAGAAGAAGTCACGTGTGAGTCACTGGATTTTTCTGTACTGCTGCTATATACAACTGATTATATACATACATATATATATAGTATATACTGGAATATTGTATGGCAGTTATATTGATTTAATAATACATGTGAATGGATGACTTCAGAAATACATTTCATACTAAATGGATATTGAATGCACTAATAAAAAAGAGCTTAATTGCAAAATTAGAAATTTGGTCCATAGGAGAAGAGGTAAATACCTGGGTGGACCCCTGTGTAGGAGTGGGCCAACTATACCCCATAGGAGCAATTTTCGGCACAGTTTCCTTAATGCAACATATACAGAATATCGCTTGTTAAAAATGTGATTCATCCGGCTTCATTTATTACAACTGCTTTTGGCTAGAATTATAAGCGTGTGGCGTAACATGATAAATTAAGCAGATCATTTGCACTTTGTACATGTGCAACAAGGTCATTTTTATTTACTCAAGCTTTCTCCCTAACTTGACAGGCTAGTCTGACATGTTGATGGACAGATTGATTATACTCAATTAACGTATATGACCAGATCTTCTCCCCCCAAAGAATTAAGAACGAAGTCCCACATAAGTTTGGGAATCATAAAGAAATAACACGTTCACTCCATATACTGTAACAGCGGCGTTATCAGCAGGATGAGATCTCTGGAACCGCGACCTCAGATAAAACTGAAGTAACACTGGCACAAAGGGCATAAGTGTCAGTGGAATTTGGTCACTGTCTGCTCTCGCTCCCATTTTTTCTGTTTTTTTTATGTAACAGCTTATTTATGGCATGAAAGGGAAAGGTGAATCTCTCCGATACTGGGGCCACCCAAAAAGTGGATCATTGCACAGTCATTACACACCGAAAACTGACTATTTAGGATATTAGCCGCCTTACATTGCCACCCCAAAAATTATATTGTTATGGTTTAGCACTCGGGGGGATAAAACTTGAGGGTTGCTCCAGGTTGCAGGAAAAAGTCGTAACTGAAATGGAGGTTTATATTTGGGATGCTGTCCTTGACTTTCCCTTCTTTCCAAAGCACAACGCACCCCTTAAAACTATTCTGAGGTTTACACTTGACTAGAAGATATCCCCTTTACTCATCGCTGTCTCTAAGGATGCAGATTTTGCCCCCACTGTAAGTAGTTTTAATACATGATTGCCAAATTTTAAGTTGACATCCATGGCATCTGGTCATAGACATTTTCCATTTTTAAAGAAAGGTTCCATCCAAACCTGGTTTCCCGCCTCCAAGGCACAAAAAAACTTCTATAATTGATGATTTTTTGGAAGGTATCATAGAGAGGTCCAGGAGATTTTCTGAAAATCCAAGAGGTCCACTATTTTTCCAGGAAATTTGTCAAGTGTGCTTTAATATTGTCGCATTTTAGGGTCTGAGGTTGATAGCCATCGGTCACTTGTGAGAAGTTCGTAAAGGTGAAAATAGCCAGCTCACCTAGAGAGGTTTTCGGTGCTGAAAACCTTGACATTGTCCTGGAATGTCTTGTTAATTAAAAGAATTCTCTGGCTCTCAACGAATGTATAATAATGTTTTTTCAATCCAAAATATTTAAAGCAAGTACAACAACTCCATAAAACAACCTATACCAATAACGCGTTTCTGGCATCAAGTCCATGAGCAAGGGCAGTTGATGCCAGAAACGCGTTGGTTTATTGATTTTTTTATGGATTTGCTGTAACTGTTGTAAACATTTTGGAATAAAGCTTTGAAGATATATACATTTGTTGAGCCGGACCATTCTTTTTTGGATTTGCTAGTAAGAAGTGTGGGGTACGGCACACTCACTTAAATTGGGCAGCATATTCAAGTGGTTTTCTTAAAATCCTGAAACCAAAAACCTACTAATGGTTTTCATTTATTATGAATATATTCACCAACTACTCAGCAGTACAGATGGTGAAAGCAGTGAAATCTGTGGGAGCAGTGAAATTTTCTGGAAATAAAAATATAACACTTACCACATGGGCATTGCCATACAGCCAGTGACGTTTAGGACCGGGGAAAGCACTGAATGCGCTCTCCAGATTCTTCTTTCTCAGGAAGAGACTGGAGACCTTGTAGACCAGGTACAGGACACACAGGTAGGCTGCCCAGTGCAGGAGCTCAGCGACGCTCAGGGAGGAGAGTCCTGGCAGCGTGGAAGATGTCATGTCTGGATTTTCCTGCTATGCATTCAAGAACATATATAATAGTACCAGGAGGAGTTACAGTCTCACATATCCAAAGGGCACTGAATAGAGGAGGAGGCTTACGCATGAGTGTACACCGGCACAGAAACACAGACACTGAGAGCACTGCATCCAGGAAACCGGATTATGCAGAGGAAAAAAGAAAAGAAAATATAACCCATACTCACAAATATGATTTTATTTTGCAATTGCAATCAAAATTATTCAACCAATATTGGTTTATTAGCAAAATGTACAAACTTTCTGATGTTTGCAATAAACAAAAGAATCAGAAATTATTTAAATAGCTCAAAGAACTAATATAACAAGTAGTTTCTCTAAATTCACCGAAAACACCAATTTTACTGACTATTGCAGTCCCAAATCGCTGTCTCTCACCTAGGAAAATCAGACCTCCTCCTTTACACTGATGAGGCACAAACACCCCAAAACACGTATCTTCAAAATGGAGTGTCTGGTTGGGCTTGTTGTCCTAAGTCATGAGGCTCATTAAAGTGCCAATGTTGACTTTCAGTATTACTATTTCCAATAGGTAGCACTAGAGTTCT
Source organism: Dendrobates tinctorius (assembly GCF_039654945.1). Lineage (NCBI taxonomy): Eukaryota > Metazoa > Chordata > Amphibia > Anura > Dendrobatidae > Dendrobates > Dendrobates tinctorius. The sequence goes on from NW_027361806.1 coordinate 2,162,514, forward strand.
AGTTCTCCTCCTATCTGAAGACGCTGTTTAGCTAGTAGATCACTTATGACTTTTATTACTAGCTGCACACATGATGCATATTCTGGCAGCATCACTGAGGAATCTTATCCCATGTTTCATAGGCTAAGTTCATAAGATAAGTTCATATTATTTCACTAATAGTGATGGGTGAACCCCCCGATGATCAAGATCGGCGGGTTCACCCGGCTTTTTTGTAAAGTTCGAGTTCGGGGCCGGAGATGACGCGAACTTGCGTTCAAACCCCGAACTTGGACTCTACAGATATGGGTTGGGGCGGGGTGGGGGCTGTAAAAGAAAAAAGCAGAAAATTAATAATAAACGTCACCGCACGAACACTGCCGGAAAAAGCCGAAGACTGCCGAGTGCAGTGAATACCGTCGGAAGTTAATGAGCGGCCCCAGAAGCAGATGTGGCCGGGAGACAGCGGGACAGGAGGACGCGTCACTGGACAGGTAAGTATAATTATAATGTTTATTATTAATTTTCTGCTTTTTTTAACAGCCAGCCCTGGACCCGAACTGTAACACGGGTTTCCCATGGAAACCCGTGTTCAGGACCTTGTGACCGAACACAATATGTTCAGTACGGGTCCCGAACTTTACTGTTCGGGTTCGCCCATCCCTATTGACTAATAGTTTTGGGTTTGCGTACAGCAACCGCCTTCTTCACATCTCAGCAAATATTTCTATTGGATTAATGCAGTGCAACTGTGATTGCATCTCCAGTATATTACAGGATTTCTGCTGAAAATTGAATGTTCCTAGACATACAAGTAGATGTGGAGTTCATAAATTCAATGGAACACTAGATTTGATAGCATTTTTAATGGCAGCAGATGATGAGGTTTCAGAGGTTTCAGCTTGTACAATAAGTCACATAGTAAACATAGAAAGTCTCCATGCCCAAACTGCAAGATGTGTCCTCTGCTGACCCAAAAGCACAGGAAAAGTTGGTTCCAAAATGCTCAAAACCGTATAAATAAGTCACATAAAATTTTTAGATTCTGTTTTGTGGACCTGTAAAGCAAAACTGGTAATTTTTGCGCTTATGTACCAGCAGTATGTCTGGAGGAAAAAGCATATACTAAAAACACCCTGCCTACAGTGACGCATGGTGGTGGATAGGTGATGTCTACAGTGAAGCATAGCAGTAGGTTAGTGATGCCAAGAATAAAGATTGGTGATGACTTGGTGAGGCCTACAGTGAAGCATGATGGTGACTCAGTGATGCCTACAGTGAAACATGGTGGTGACTCAGTGATACCTACAGTGAAGCATTGTGGTGACTGAGTGATGCCTACAGTGAAGTATGGTAGTGGCTCAGTGATGCTTACAGTGAAGCAGTGGCATTGTGATGGTGTGAAGCTGCATTGTTTCCTTTCACATTGGAGACCTGTAGCATGTGGAGGACAAGTTAGATTCAATGAAGTATCATGAAAACCTAGGAGAAAACATCATGCCTTCTGTGAAGAAGCAGAACCTTGGATATCTTTGAACCTTCTAACAAGATAATAAGAGCAAGCATACCTCACACTCTTCTAACACACTCTTGTTTTCAGAAGAAATACTGGAAAATTCTAGAATGGCCATCACAGTTGACTGACTTGAACCCCTGAAAAAATCTGTAATGGACACACCTAAAGAGTTGAATTCTCTAACATATGTACATTATGACAAATAACACAGACTGAGTGTTATGATACAGTGTAGCTGGTGTAACGATAATGTAAAATATAATGTATTTTCCCTATTATCACACCTTCCAGACCATTCCAGAATCTGCTATTCACATACTGAACTCTGCTATGCCAGTGGTGAGGGTTTCACCCCCCTGTTCTTTTCCCTTTGCCTGTCATGCCTGCAAATTTCTGCTCACTCACAGCCTGTGACACTGTCCACCCCCCTTTGCTCCCCCCCTCAGCCTGCACACACATTAGTGTAACCTGAGATACTAGTGAGTGATTTCCCTCCTCTCAGCAGGGAGCCCCTTTGTTTTTCCACCATGTGAGGACTTCTCATAGACAATAATGAGAATCTAATCATTTGGTCATAAAGTGATGTGAGGTTGCGATAGAAACATAAAAACTACATATCCGGGACATTCTTCAACGGGACTATTTAGCATGTGTTTTTCCAAATTCTAGCTTCAGCGGAATCCGAGAAGCGGATTCCTGCACAGCCAGGGCAGCCCAATGCTTCGTGTTTGGTTTTGAAAGAACACCAGCGACAAGCTGAATAAGATGATACTATGTGCGTTTCTATGCGAGGTACCCTCTGCGAGATATGATTATTATAGTTTAGTCAGCCAGATTGTAACTCGGAAAGCAGGGGTAGGACTGTCACAAGCCAGCCCCTTTAGTGATGTCACAAGCCTAGGGGTATAAGTCACCTGCACTCAGGACAGCCCTCATTCTAGCCTGGGAAATTGCTGCATCCAGACCCCTCAATGTATTGTGATGTCTGTCTCCTCCCACCAGCATGGTTTTGCCTGAAATAATCTAAGTAACAGGTGAGCGCCTCGTTTCTTCTGTTAATCCTCTTTTTTATTTGTAATTGCTGTGTACATAATTTAATTGTCTCATATTGTAAAATCTTTTTATATCTTCTGTAAACACTGCCTATCTTTTGGGAGTAAACTATAAAATTATTAGTCTCGTATCTCCTTGCTCTATGACGATTTCACATGCCTGAAAGTTAATTGCGCTACTAATTTGGGTAGGTTTTGTACCCCTTTATTAATTTAAATATAGATAGAGAAATCGGAAGCTGGAGGCAGCGAAGTGTGCTCTGGGCTAGGTGGGCTAGCTGGCAGTGACAGAAGGGCTTTATAAGCTGATTGGCTGCGGCCAGAGCCTTTATAATTCCCTCTCTGCAGTGTGCCTAATAGCCAGCGCACAAGTGGCCTGTCCGACGAATAATTATCCTAGGTGCAGTTCCCTGACTGACCTGAGGGCAAAGGGGGCGCCGGAGAGCTGCAAGTTCCAAAGTGGAACCAAAAGTGGGATATACATAAATCCCGGCAGTTTGTAACACATTGTGGCAGCAGGGGGATAACTAAAATAAACCCCTGCGGTAAATTGTTAGGGAAAGGCTAGCTTACTGTTTTCATCACATTGTTGGCAGCGGTGGGATAACTAAGATAAGCCCCCCTGCACATGTGATAGCCGTGTGCTGGCCAAAGGTCAACCCCCTGATCGTGTCAGCTGGGTTTGCCGGACGTCTTGTGGATGAGCAAGTAACAGGGTAGCAAGGTATGTGAGATGGTAGGTGGGTAAGAGAAGCTGGAAGCCCTAGATGAAGCTGAGTTAGGAACAGTAGAGATGCATAAGCAACTGGTATCTTGCTAGCAGAAGTACAGTTACATACAAGGTTAGCAGCGATATATTTTCAATCTGGTATTTCTCAACAGGCGTAAGGTTATACATAGGAACATTAGAGTTGTTAGAGTGTAATAGTACCAGGATAGCTGAATTAAATAAATTATCAGGTATCTTGATGGCAAATATGGGTTTATAAATATGTAACTTGACACAGCAGAGCTGAGAATGCAATAGCATCACGGTCAGTTGGACTGAGTTTAGAAGAAGTAGCTGGTTACTGGATTACAGTCATAAGTAGTTGAGAAGATAATTAGACAGATGCCTGGAGCAGAGTCCAGTGGAAGGTGAGGCAAACTCCTGTAAAACTAGCCAGATGCTATGCTGAATACTCTGGTGGCACACAGCTACCTGAGCTGGCCTGGAAAGCCCTAAGTTGATTATATCAAATGCATTTTCCAGGGTACGTTAGTAACTGGTCGCTGACTATCTCGGTGTGAATCAGTCATAAGGGAAGGAAGAAAATTCCAGCCCTGGAGCCACAACAGGTAAGTAACAAAAGCTTTTGTGAGTTTTGTAGAAGATTGTGGCAGCACAAAAATCCATTAATATTAGTAAACTGAAGGCAGTTGCCTAGAAAGAATGATATCTCATGAATGCTACCAAAAGCTGGGGTCTAGCTATGCATCATGTTTGCAGCAGGTCATAACAGCCATAGGGGCTTAATTAAAGATGTTTTTCATGAAGGACTTGATTAATTCAGTTGGTTTTATAGCAGAAAGTTTGTAAATTTTGCAAGTAATAATTTTGATTTTAACTATATATTCTCTTTCTATAGGACTTGCCCCATCTTGTACAAATAATGCTTATTCATTGTATAATAAGAACATTTTGCAATGTTCTAATAAACCATGTGACATATTTATAAATGGTGTTGTTAACATTTTCCTGTCACCAAAAATGGTGCACGGTGCACTCTGAGGATTCACAGGTCTGCAGTCACATAAAGTGAACCGGTCTGTAAAAATTTGCCTAAAAAACTAAGGTAGAGCAATATTGAGAGGAGTAAAACATTTTCAACAATATGTGCTTCATTGCCTTTTGCATATAAACAAAAGACAGATTTTGACACAAGAAGGTCCAAAGGACTACAAAATAGTTTGCAGTCCATTAGGGCAGTGACAAAGGGCTCAAGGCTAGAAGAAGCCTACAACTTGATGCAGTAGGGTAGCTGCACATGGGGTATATTGTTGTACCTTGTGAACAGTGGCGCAACTACAAAGTTATGGGCCCCGGTGGAAACTTTCAAATGGGCCTCCCCCATGCTAAAATATTTTCCACCCAAATTCACATTTTCCCTATTCATTTTGCACACTATAGTTTTGTTGCAATAAACAACATATGATTGTCAATGCAGACGCACCCGAATCAGGATGCCCGCATCCAATCTGCATGCAGATTTCATACTGCGCATGCTCGGAGCCCCATTTCTTTTTTCTTTTCACTGTCACCAGTCTCTCTCCCCTCTCCTCTCCTCTTCCCCAGAAGTCAGAATTTCACATTTCCAACCAAATCCTGATCAGGATGCAGTTCCCTGCGTTTGCATCCGATTGCAGAAAAAATCCAGATGCAGATAAATTACTAACACTGGCTAACCTTAGAATAGGTCAGCAATGTTTGGTCAGTAGGGGTGTGACACCTAGTACCCCTGCCAGTCAGCTGTTCTTGGTGCCAGCTGGAAGTGCTGCCTTACAGAGCTCCTCTGTCTACTATTTAGTTGCCATGGTCAGCTACTGCACATTTTCCCCCTATTCAAATCAAATGCACTATAGAGCCTCTTCATGTATCATCAATGTGCACTTCACTGTGCACTATAAAGCCTCATCATGTATCATCAGTGTGCTCTTCGCTGTACACTATAGAGCCTCATCGTGTATCATCAGTGTGCTCTTCACTGTGCACTATAGAGCCTCATCATGTATCATCAGTGTGCACTACACTGTGCACTATAGAGCCTCATGATGTAGCATCAGTGTGCACTTCATTGTGCACTATAGAGCCTCACCATGTATCATCAGTGTGCTCTTCATTGTGCACTGTAGAGGCTCATCATGTATCATCAGTGTGCATGTCACTGTGCACTATAGAGCCTCATTATGTATCATCAGAGTGCACTCACTGTGCACTATACAGCCTCATCATGTATCATCAGTGTGCACTTCACTGTGCACTATAGAGCCTCATCATGTATCATCAGTGTACACTTCACTGTGCACTATAGAGCCTCATCATGTATCATCAGTGTGCTCTTCACTGTGCACTATAGAGCCTCATCATGTATCATCAGTGTGCTCTTCACTGTGCACTATAGAGCCTCATCATGTATCATCAGTGTGCTCGTCACTCTGCACTATAGAGCCTCATCATGTATCATCAGTGTGCTCGTCACTCTGCACTATAGAGCCTCATCATATATCATCAGTGTGCTCTTCACTGTGCACTATAGAGCCTCATCATGTATCATCAGTGTGCACTTCACTGTGCAATGTAGAGCCTCATCATGTATCATCAGTGTGCACTTCATTGTGCACTGTACAGCCTCATCATGTATCATCAGTGTGCACTTCACTGTGCACTGTAGAGCCTCATCATGTATTATCAGTGTGCTCTTCACTGTGCACTATAGACCCTTATCATGTATCATCAGTGTGCTCTTCACTGTGCACTATAGAGCCTTATCATGTATCATCAGTGTGCTCTTCACTGTGCACTATAGAGCCTCATCATGTATCATCAGTGTGCTCTTCACTGTGCACTATAGAGCCTCATCATATACAGTATCATCAGTGTGCACACTGTGCACTATAGAGCCTCATCATGTATCATCAGTGTGCACTTCACTGTGCACTATATAGCCTCATCATGTATCATCAGTGTGCTCTTCACTGTGCACTATAGAGCCTCATCATGTATCATCAGTGTGCACTTCCACAAATAGTCCTTGTTCCAACCCGTTGTCTTGGGCAATGGCACAGCTGTAACGCCTGCGTGCGTCAGCCTCTGGGAAGTCCCTGGCTCTGTGTTAGCTCCCACAGACCTGGGTTGCACAGAGCCTCCTGCTCTGCAGCTTACCAGACTCCAAACTGACACCCCCAAGGCCAATCTGAGAGATTAAATGGATCCTGGCCATAGAGCCACTTCCAAAACCCGGAGTGGAGAAAGGGATACGCCCCACTACTAAACCTGCAAATCCCTCTAAAAATAAAAGCCCTTGTCAGGTTTTCCTAACAATCTGACTGGGTCAACTACTTGGACCCAATCCACACTTCCTTTTATTTTGCCTTGTGAATCATAGGCATTCTGCTGTAAACACAAGGCGCTCCAGCAGGTTTTATATCATAGAATCATAGAATCATAGAATTGTAGAGTTGGAAGGGACCTCCTGGGCCATCTGGTCCAACCCCCTGCTCAAAGCAGGATTCGCTAAATCATCCCAGTCAGATGTCTGTCCAGCCTCTGTTTGAAGACTTCCATTGAAGGAGAACTCACCACTTCTTGTGGCAGCCTGTTCCACTCATTGATCACTCTAACTGTCAAAAAGTTTTTTTTTATATCTAATCTGTGTCTCCTCCCATTCAGTTTCATCTCATTGCTTCTAGTCTTTCCTTGTGCAAATGAGAATAAAGTTGATCCTTCTACAATGTGACAACCCTTTAGATATTTGTAGACAGCTATTAAGTCTCCTCTCAGTCTTCTCTTTTGCAAACTAAACATTCCCAAATCCTGCAACCTTTCCTCATAAGACAGGGTTTGCAGACCGGTCACCATTCTGGTCGCTCTTTTCTGAACTTGCTCCAGTTTGTTGATGTCTTTTTTAAAATGTGGTCCCCAAAACTGGACACAATATTCCAGATGAGGTCTGACCAAAGAGGAGTAGAGGGAAATAATGACTTCACGTGATCTAGACTGTATGCTTCTGTTAATACATCCTAGAATTGCATTTGCCTTTTTTGCTGCTGCATCACACTGTTGACTCATATTCAGTCTGTGATCTATTAGTATACCCAAGTCTTTTTCACATGTGCTGTCACTTAGCCCTATTCCTCCCATTCTATATATGCTTTTTTCATTTTTATTGCCCAGATGTAGTACTTTGCATTTCTCCCTGTTAAAAACCATTCTGTTAGTTGCTGCCCACTTCTCCAGTTTATTTATATCTTTTTGAATCCTCTCTCTCTCTTCTCTAGTATTAGCTATCCCTCCTAGCTTTGTGTCATCAGCAAATTTAATCAGTTTACCCTCAATTCCTTCATCTAAATCGTTGATAAAGATGTTGAACAATACAGGGCCCAGGACAGAGCCCTGTGGTACCCCACTTGAGACATTCTTCCAACTGGATGTGCAGCCATTTACGACCACTCTTTGGGTCCGATCACTAAGCCAGTTATGAATCCACCTAACAGTTGCCTTGTCCATTCCATACTTAGTCATTTTTTCAATAAGGATTGTATGAGAGACTTTGTCAAATGCTTTGCTGAAGTCAAGATACACTATATCTACAGCATTTCCTTGATCCACCCAATCAGTGATACCGTCATAGAAGGAAATTAAGTTAGTCTGACATGACTTATTAGTTACAAACCCATATGACTCCATCCACATCCTGGGGGACACATATCGCTTCTCGTATATGATCCCCCTCACTACCTCACATATCGCCCCCTCCGTTCAAACTTGTGAGTTTGAACACTTGTCACCATACAATGACATGGCTTCCACATTTCCCCGCGCCTTCCCTGTAAGATGTTCGGCCAAGAACATAAAGTTTTGCAGTGACAGGAACCATGTACATGGATTTCACTCCTCTATGGTGAAACATATAAAATATTTGCTGTGAAAAACCAAAGCAGCAACAGGCACGCTGAAGATTTAAAAGTCCACACTCTGGTGAATTTAATTGCCGAAAATGTGCAGCAAGGTGGTGACATTTGCTGCAATTCAAGGTGGATTTTCCATGTGAAAATTCTTACAGAGAACTCTCCAGTTATGCTACATCCATGCAACCATTGCACCTCTTATGTGTTACGCCTCTGCCTCTAAATGACCACTGAAGTTCAAACCTACAAAAGCTGCTGCACAATAAGAATTCATTCCTGTTTTAATTTTGCAATTCCCTTTACATTCCTTTAGGGGGAATCACACATCATCCTTCAAGAACTGATCAATCCATAATTATTTGTTTTATTTTTTAGTCTGTATTAAGGTGGCTCATAACAGTAGTGTAACATTTATAGTAAGGACACAACAGTAGCAGTGTACAGACACCACAGGGCCACGAGTATTTAAGTCTTCGGGTTTTATGAAGGTTTTTCTATTTTCTTTAGGTTCACGTGAATGCCGTTCACAGAACGTAAGACGAGCTGAGGGATCATCTTTGGCTCATTGTCAGGGTCTGTACTTAATTCGAATCTTGGTAATGTCAGTGCGATGGCAACTTTCATCTCATTCATAGCAAAGTTCTGTCCAATACAGTTCCTGGGGGAGAGAATATGAAGGTTTTGTTGTCAATTGACAATATTTACCATTTTATTATATATTTGTACTAGTCAGATATAAAACATAATTTAAGGAAGAACCTTTGTTGTGGGACTCTCACTAAGCCTTTCCTGTAAGGGAGCTGTTCTATTGGAGACTGTTAAAGCACTGCTGAGACTGCTCCGAACTGACTGACCTGCTAGAGTGGACTGGACACTCCATGAAGAGTAGTGGCTTTGGAAATTGCAAGAAATTTGCAGACCACTTCCAGCCTATTGTTTGAATCATAGGTGAGTACAAGCTGAGTTGCCGTGGTATAAATAAGTTATCAGTGACAGAGAGCCTGACAAACATGTGTTGTGAATTACATTATCAACTGTGCTAAGATACAGTTTCTGTACTGCTGGTAACCACCAAGTTCTGTGCCTCAACTGTGATATGTAACTGACAGGTTTCGTGCTAAACTCTGATGTGTAACTACCAAGTTCTGTGTGTTCAAGTCTGATGTGTAACCACTAAGTTCTGTGCTCAAGTCTGATGTGTAACCACTAAGTTCTGTGCTCAAGTCTGATGTGTAACCACTAAGTTCTGTGCTCAAGTCTGATGTGTAACCAATAAGTTCTGTGCCCCAACAGTTACATGTAACCGACAAGTCATGTTTTTAACTTTGACATGTAACTATCAAGCTCTGTGTCTCAACTTTGAGGTATAACTCCCAAGCTCTGCTCCTCAACTGATGGGTTACAGCCAAGCTCTGAGCCTTAACGGTGATGTGTGACTATGAAGTTCAGTCCTCAATTCTGACCTGTAACTGATAAGCTTTGTGCCTTTTATTGAGTAAACATCTCTCCGTCCTAGTTGATCCTCACATATGTCACAGCATCATCCTCAAGTGCAATACCAAGTTGGCGCAGAGTTTAGATCTTCAAGATGTCTTACTTTGCTTCAGCTGAGAATTGAACATACATATGCGAATGTTTCCTTGTTGAATTCTCTAGTGAAAACCTCAGTGGATCAAAAAGCTAAAATCAGAAGAGAAACAACACATAAACTGTATTGTAAAAACAATTGATTCATAATACAAAAAAATATTCAGAAATGCAAAAACATATTCAGAAACTTATCATGAAAATCTATCGATCTATCTATTCAACATCTAACGCTCAACGACATTCAGAAACAATTAAATTTGATTCCATGGAGCTAAATACCTATGTAGCCTCCACTTACTTCAGGATTATCCCACATACTGGGAGATCTGTTCATGCAAAACATACTCAGAAATACCAGTGTACCTGTCACATCAAAAGATAAAGGAAAAAATGCTATAAGATAGTAGAATAAAACATGCAAAAAATAATATGTCGATTCTAAACAAAAGGTTACAAAATATACATAATATGGTTGTTTTCTGCTGTGTAGGACCAATGACAATTACCTTTACGCTGTGCTAGCTCTTGAAGGGGTTGTCTCTGTAGTGAGACAATCCTTTCAATGTAAGGTGCAGGATTTGGTTTAATTTTGTAATTATATTTTTTAATATGTTTATAAAATTGCAATGTAATAAAACATTATTACTCACCTTTGGGCAAGCTCCGACCATCAAAAAATGTGATTGGTTGTTTCAGTTCACGAGCTACTCCTGGTACTGGAGGGTAGAGACGCATACTTTCCTTTATACACATAGTGATGTATGGCAGTTTACTCAAGTCTTCCCTAAAAAGTATGGTAATAGTAAAATTAATAATAATACAATGCCTACTCTGTCAATTATGTAAAAAAAAAGGGTGACGCCCATGAGGAGCTTCTCAATTACTTTAGTAGGAAAACCTATGGCAGAAAAAAATGCAAACAATTGCAATGAATTCTTAAACCCAGCCCTCCTACCAGGTTTCATATACTAAGGCTAGTTTCACACTTGCTTTTTTTTGCAGCGCGTTTTTCCCGCAAAAAAACGCATTGAAAAAACGCATACAAAAGCATACAACTGCTGCGTTTTTTTCAAGCATTTTTATGAGCATGCATGAAAAAAACGCAGCGTTTTTATGCGTTTGTATGCGTTTTTAGTGCGTTTTTACCGCGTTTGCGTTTTTTTCCAACATTAGGTGGCCCCTCACACTAACCCAAACCATGACTTTACTAACCCTAACCCTGACCCTAAACCTTACCCTAACCCTGACCCTAACCCTAACCCTGACCCTAACCCTTAACCAAATCATACTTAACCCTAACCCAAACCCTAAACCCTAACTAACCCTAACCCTAACCCTAACCCTGACCCTAACCCTAACCCTAACCCTGACCCTAACCCTAACCCTAACCCTAACCCTGACCCTAACCCTAACCCTAACCCTAACCCTGACCCTAACCCTAACCCTAACCCTGACCCTAACCCTTAACAAAACCATACTTAACCCTAACCCTGACCCTAACCCTGACCATAACCCTAACCCTAACCCTGACCCTAACCCTAACCCTAACCCTAACCCTAACCCTGACCCTAACCCTTAACCAAACCATACTTAACCCTAATCCTGACCCTAACCCTGACCCTAACCCTTAACAAAACCATACTTAACCCTAACCCTGACCCTAACCCTAACCCTAACCCTAACCCTGACCCTAACCCTAACCCTGACCCTAACCCTTAACAAAACCATACTTAACCCTAACCCTGACCCTAACCCTAACCCTGACCATAACCCTAACCCTAACCCTGACCCTAACCCTAACCCTAACCCTGACCCTAACCCTTAATCAAACCATACTTAACCCTAATCCTGACCCTAACCCTGACCCTAACCCTTAACAAAACCATACTTAACCCTAACCCTGACCCTAACCCTAACCCTGACCCTAACCCTAACCCTAACCCTGACCCTAACCCTAACCCTAACCCTGACCCTAACCCTTAACCAAACCATACTTAACCCTAATCCTGACCCTAACCCTGACCCTAACCCTTAACAAAACCATACTTAACCCTAACCCTGACCCTAACCCTAACCCTGACCCTAACCCTAACCCTAACCCTGACCCTAACCCTAACCCTAACCCTGACCCTAACCATTAACCAAACCATACTTAACCCTAATCCTGACCCTAACCCTGACCCTAACCCTTAACAAAACCATACTTAACCCTAATCCTGACCCAAACCCCAACCCTAACCCTGACCCTAACCCTAACCCTAAACCCCCTTAACTAACCCTAACTCTAACCCAAACCCCTAAATTCCATGGTTAAAAAAAAAAAACGCATATGCAAAAAAACGCATACATGAGCATGCCAGTGCGCACATATGCGCATCCATAGGCTATAATGGCCATTTTTAGCGCAAAACGTGCGCATATGTGCGCATGCGCTTTTTTGCAGGGCCAAAAAATGCAACATGCTGCGTCTGGAAAATACAAACGCACACCCCAAAAAAACGCAGCGCATGAAAATCGCATACATGCGCTTACAAGCGCGCAGGTATGCGCACCCATGTTAAATATAGGGGAAAAAACGCATGCGCACATATGCGTTTTTTTCCAGCGCTAAAAAACGCAAATGTGAAACCAGCCTTACAGTTAAAATTTTGTAAAGCAAAATTTTGTACATTACTATAACCTGGCTTTCACACCTTTATTTGTCTACATCCTCAGCACTATGACCACTCCAAACAATGATTAGCTGCCATATTCACAATTTGTATGACACATTATCACACAAGGAATGTAACCAAGATAGGACAGGGAACCAGATAATCTGTGCCAGAAATAACTCTGAATGGTCAGATTAGTCTTCCTGGGTGGGAGAGTCAGCATTACAGAGAGAGTGAGGATTGCCACCATAGAGCATTTCTGCCAAATGTGTTGAATTTTCCAGAACTGTCTTGGTAAACTTGAAGAGCACTGGACTGAAAGGCTGGGCCGGAGGGAACGTTTATGATTGCCGTCACCCAGAGTTGGACTGGCCCACCAGAGAACCGGAGAATCCTCCGGTGGGCCCTGGCTTCTTCTTCAGGAGAGTTCATAGTGCAATCCTTGAGTGGGGGAGAAAGCTGGGCCCTCAGAATCAAATCCTCTGGTGGGCCCAATGTTCTTTAGTCTGACAATGCCGCGTCACCCCACTCTGCAGTCCTATGTGATGGCACTTACACTAGCTAAGGCCGGTCGTGATTAGGTGAGTAACATTTATTTTATGGCCATCAGGAGACACTGTTGGCACAATAATAGGAATTTGTTATTATGCACAGATTGTTTTTACTTCTTTTGAGGGAGATAGAGAGGTTTCTTTTAAAATAATACCCACTGTTTCTGTATCAAACAGTGATAACTCCACTTTTGCTCCACATCTTGAAAATTTATAAATTAATTTACAATTTCCTACATGGACAGTCATAGACATTATCTTCTTGATGTAGCCTTGGAATACTTAAAGTGGTACCGTGGTTCAGTGCTTTTGTGCAGCACTGTCATTGGTTTAGACCTGTTGATTATAAGAAAAAATATATATATATTATATATTAAACTCCTACCACTCGACTGTGGTGCGATCTCCCAGGACCTCTCTGATGTCCTACCGGCATTTCTCCTGGTGCTCGGGGTATTTAGCCATACAGTGTAATGTCCAGGAGATGCCACTGGCTGTTGTGTCATGCCCTCCAAACATGAACGTGTCCACCTTTGCCCGCAGATCTTCATCAGATAGACCCTGACCATTTTCATCTTAAAAAAAGTCAGGCACATCTCTGCTACTGAAAGAATTTGGATAATATTAAGTGGTCTTGCATTTTTTTTTGGGAAAGAGCTCAGCTCTTGTTCATGGGTGTTCATGGGTTTTGTCTGGTGTTAGCTCAGCGACATTCAATTGAAAGGAGCAGAATTGCGCCATCATCCACCTGTATGCATAGAGCAGTCTATAGGTCCATCAGACAATGTTAGGGGTTAGCTCCGTAACTTAAAACTCCTTATGTACGATTTACGTGTAATACTGATATCTTCTTATGTAGTAGAGAAGCCTTTGAGGGTCTTCAAGCTCCAGAGCATGGATGCATTTTCCCCCACTGCACCTCATCTAGCCTTTTCCCTGGATTTATGTTAAATTATACATGGATCATTTCAGTACCTTGGCACATAGAAGAATGTCCAGAAAATCCAAATGTCTCTTCTGTTGATCTTCTCTACCTCGGTCTCCAGTTTTAGTGATTCTTTCCTCAGTTTGATTACATTCTCTATACGAAATGAGAGAAAAGCAAAATTAGTGCTGTCATCATGGACATCAGACTAATAGAATCTTCCATCTCTATGGCATATTTGTGAATTCTTGTGAAATCTTGGAGGCTCCAGGAAGTAGGGTAGACACCCAGGAGAGTCAGCATGTCTCCTGGACCTTGCCATATCTGTCTGAAATCTCCAAGAAACCAACTATTCCAGTGGGGTGGTATCTTCATTTAGGGAGGCAAAAACAGGGAAAGAAGAGGTGTGTAATGGGTGTGAAAACTTGCACCAAATGTTGGCAAATATGTTCTACGATTAACTCGTCTATCATTGTGCATATGTAAAAGAATTTAATGATCTCACTTATTGGACTTGCATAAACATTTTTTAGAAGAGAATATAGAATGTGAAACATTTTTAAAAAGCTTTACTAATATTTTTTTCATACTTATAAATAATTTGTGATCTCTTCTGACCTGTGTGTTCATGTGCGATTGCTCTCCGGAAGCGGAATCCATGGGGGCTCAAGTGGAAAATAAAGTCATTATGATATGGAAAGAAACAATCTGTATTCCACCAAGTGGGAAATCTCAAAAACAGCATTGATGTAGTCATTTTCACTGCAAAAAAAAGAACATGGTCAACCTTGTTGGCTTCGGCAGTGGAGTGCTGGTTCTCTGAAGAAGAGTGTCCTGCACAGGTTTTTTGACACCAAGTTGCATATGAAATAAATCCAACCAAGGGAGGGTCCCATCTCACTAAGGACCCTGTAGCAGCTACTTGATTTGCTTCGCCTGTATACACATCTTTCATAAATGGTGTCATTTTAGACATAAAATGCTGGAAGGAATCAACCTGTTATTCTGGCAGTTGCTCTCGTAACTGAAGGCGCATTTCATGATGGCGTCCAGGGTCATGAGACTGACATGATGGAAAAGCTCCACTGGTTTCTTATTTGGGGCCAGTTTCTCCCATTTGTCCTAAGATTCAGCATTAATCCAAGTTATTGCAAGAAGAGTATAGGAAGGAAGAATTTTTGAGTGACTAAGAAGGTTTCCAAACCCTTACCAGCATGACATTAACACTGTCGGACATCACTTTGACATACGGCTTCAGGACATCATAATGGAATCCTGGTGTCAACAGTTTCCGGTGCAGGAACCATTTCTACCCTGTCAGCACCAGCAAACCTTTTCCTGTATTATAGCAAGGCAAAAGACAGATCAAAGTAAGGACCTATATATCGACTAGACCTGGACTTACTGTTACTGGAGGAAAGGCCATGCAGAATAAGTACCAAGACCGAAGTTTACCCAAAGTGCAGAAGACCTGTCACTTGCCATAAATATGTAATTTTTTTCAACTGTTGTTAATGCCGCTCTTCTCCGGAATTTAGTGTTGCTTTTCTTTTTCTTCTGTGCTCTCGCATTCCTGAGATATTTCCTCTTCGTTACCATATTTATTTCCCTTGTCACATCTGTAAACTCGTAAAGAGCTGGATATTGACTTAAAGTGCCACTTAATATGGTGGTAATGGTGTTATCTGAAAGGAGCCACCCCTTGGCTGGGTCCTCCCCTGGAGGAAGATCTGGCTAGTCCCGTGTTTGAGACTCTTAAGTGAGGCTCCACGGACTTTATTTGCATATTTGTATTTCCCATGGAGCATTGCACCTAGGATTTCACTGATTGAGCGCCTTTGTCGGCTGTCGCAGTGTTTTCTTTGACTGGTCTCCCTAAGGTCAGTGATTGTTTCGTCATAGTTAAATGGAGTATTTTAGCCAATTGGGTGTGGTCTTGAATTTTGCTCTGTGGGCGTCTTCATCAAGATCTCACCCTGTTGGCTAAATAAGAACTGCAATCTTGTGGTAGTTTTGGAAATACAATCACAGTGGTCTGGAAGTGAAATAGCTTGCTTAGTGATTATACAGTTTGCAAATTTGTGTTACGTACCGATCCACGAGGTTAAGAAGTAATAGATAAAGTTGTCCTTTGGATCTATAAAGAAATGGTGTATGTATTTAGGATATGCAATAATTAGATGTAGCAAGGCTTATAGCTCTGATTAGCATTAAATAGGGTCTCTATGAATTACGCTAGTAAGCAAAAGTGAGCAAAAGTCGCAAAAAAATTGAAATTTTAAGACTATGTTCACAAATTGCGTTTTTGCTGCATTTTTTAAAAGTAAAGAAGGTTACACAAAACAGGTTTTACTGAGGTCTTGCTGCATGTTTGCTGCACTTTTTTGCTACAATTTTGTCAGGTACATTTGTCTCTTGTGCATGCTGATAAAGTTTAATGCATAAAAAAATTCAACTTCCTCAGGTTTTTGCACCAACAATGCAGTAAAACTTGATACCTGAATTTTTTGCTGCTTATTTGCTGTGTTTTTGCACTTAACCATTGCTTTCTATGGGTTAAAAAACTCTGAAAAAAAATGCTGAAAGAAATGACATGCTGCAATTTGCAAAAATGCAGCAGTTTACCAAATCAGTCAGGAAAGAAAAAAACAAAGTATGTGCATGAGATTTCTGAAATCTCGTAGCTTTTGTTGGTACTGTAAAACAAAGCTTAAAATTTGCCTAAATGCACTGTGTGAACATAGCCTTACTTCGCTTTCAGGTGACTTTTCAGAATCAGCTCTCATGTGAGTATACATTAGGAGTATCACTACTTCTGCTTGTGTCTCTTTCCAGCTTTTCTCCCTTCCCTATAGCCTCTTTTAGCAGGCAGGTGTAATTTCATACTTTACTGAAGACAGATCTGTAGACAGATTTGAGCAAAAGTGACTGATAAATTGGCGTATTTTCATAAGATATATAACACAGTTTATTTTCACTTGTACTGTTAAAGCTGCTTTTTTTTTCTCAAAAAAGTGTCATGTCTGATATTGCTGTCCAGTCTTTATCAGGTCTGACCTGAAATACAAGCTGACCCTGATTGAAAATGGTGGTGTTACTGAAAAAAAAAAAAAAACAATGGCAAGAAACTCATTAGATGATAGATTCTGGTGGGAAAAAATACATTACATAAAGTTTAATAAACTATTACAAAACAGACAAAAATGAGTATGAAACGTTCAATAATGCAAACTTAAAACAAATTAGCGTTGTGCCTCACCTTGCCTGGAGAGAGTGGCTTTCACATATTCTGGATGATAGGCGACGATGGAAGCAAAAAAACTTCCAAACCACATAGGGAAAGCGCAGTCGAATTGTTTTGCATAACCATTCACAATGTTCAAATCAGTCCCATCTTGTTTTAACTGTCAAGAAGAAGAAAGATCTCAATTAAAACCTTTGCTGGTCCCACTATTATTCCTGGTATATGATCCATGTTTGTTGTATGTAACAAGAAAATTCATTAATTCTCAAAAAATAAGCGCTGAATGATTCTGCTGAAAGCTGAAATCTGCAGCAGAATTGACGTTCCCATCTGATGTTTTGCCCCCATCCAATTTCGCAGATCTTGAATTCTCGTTAGTGATGAGTCATTTATTTTAAAGACCCAATGAAGGCAATAATTGAACTTATCTTTGGAATCAGAAAAATATAATTCATTTTTTAAAAGTTGAAGTTTCTGGTGGAGTAATAGCAACATCTGCAGACTTATGTTGGAGGAGTGTGGTGAGAAGATGTCAGATAGCTCTGTGTTCAAATTCACTTCATATAATGACTACATTATCAGCAGGATGAGACCTTGAGGGCTATGACCTTAAATGAAACTGAAGAAAACTAGAACAAAGGGCATCGATATCTGTGGAGTTTGGTCACTGTCTGCTTTTTTTCTCTATTCTATACATATTAATCAGCTTGTGTATGGTATGGAGACTGGAGTAAAGGTGAATCTCTCCAGTGATTTGACCCCCTGTTCATCCAAACATTCAGCAACATTAGTCATTTTACGGTGGCTTGCAAAAGTATTCACCCCCTTGGCTTTTTACCTATTTTGTTACATTACAACCTGTGTTTAAACACTTTTATAATTCGATTTGTGTGTGATGCATCAACACTAAAATGGTGAAGTGAAATGAGAAAAATATAGGCTTAAATTAAATTTATGGGATCAAATAACTAAAAATTGGCATATGTATTCACCCCTTTTGCTATGGAGCGCCTAAAAATTTCTGCTTCAAGCAATTACCTTCATAAGTCCCATGCTTAGTGAATGAAGTCCTGCTGTGTGCAATCTGTCACATGTCTGTCAGTAGATATACTTTACCTTTTTTGAAAAGCCACAGAGGCAGCAACACCATTAACAAGAGTCTCCACTAGCGAAACACCATCATGAAGACCAAGGAGATCTCCAAACAAGTCAGGGGAAAAGTTGTTGAGAAGTACAAGTCAGGGTTGGGTTCTAAAAAATATCGCCATCTCTGATGACCCCTGTAGCACCATCAAATCCATTATCATCAAATGGAAAGAACATGGTACCACAAGAAACCTGACAAGAGAGGGCCACCACCCAAAACTCTCTGTCCAGGCAAGGAGTACATTAATCAGAGAGGTAGCATAGAGACCAAAGGTAACCCTGAAGGAGCTGCAGAGTTCCCATGCAGAGACTGGAGGGTCACAACCTGGCTTCTTCAAACATCTCTACATATCCATGGGGCTCAGGTGACCAGTGAGTCCAAATCCTGACTACCCTAAATATATCCATAGGTTCAGTGATAGTCAGTGAAGCAGATCTGTATTTTTTCAGCTGGGGCTGTGGGCCCCTAAGATGACATCTTGTAGACTGTCAAATCTGTGTCCCTCTTGATGAAGCCATGATATCTTGGCTGCTGTCTTGTAAAGTGTTGCAAGTCAGTGTTTGCAAGTCAACAAGCTAGCTGACCAGGACAAAGTGTAATCAACATATCAGCAAACATCATTGTTCAATTACCCTGCATCTCTGTCGTCCAGGATAAAAGCACAATATGTTACAATAGATGTCACCTTAAAAGTCAATATTACAGACTTATACCAACAAAAAATTTGTTTTCTTGACCAAGCAAAGAACAAACACATAAATTCAAAAGTCAATATGTAGATAACAGTTTATGCCTCCTGGCTTACTGAAAAAAAGACCTCTGGATAATTGAGATTAAATGATGTCACAAAGGGGCTTAGGATGATATTAGTGTACCTAATTTTCACCTTCTTCCTATGAAGACCACACACCCATTTAACATTTTTTTTGTTTTAAATATGTAATACGCCAGAGCTGGATATTTCTGTAATGTTGTTTTATGTCAGTTGTCATATGGAATACTTGCGCTATTTGCTGTAGTGATTTGTATTATTATTATTATCGGTGTTACTGTGAGTCAACACTTATTGCATCATTCTCAGGTAATAGTTAATTCCTCACTGAGCCAGTTGCTATTAAAGTAGCTTGATGGGTGGTATCTTTAGCTACAAGAAACTTCAGCAACTATAGTTATACTTAGAGTCTAGTTGAGAGTTCAGTCACCAACCACCCACCATGTGACAGCAAGGAGGATCTGATGCTTGCCCGGTGTACTGGGTTATCTTGTGCTCCTGGTGTCAAAATTATTAAATTATTTTTGCTTCTAGATATGCAGATTTTGCACCTATTTTAAGTAGACGGTTGGCATCCGGGAGCAGCTCTGTGGTTGTAGCCAAACCTGTTTTCCCAACAATCATCCCTCCGTTCCTTTTCTGTCTTCTCCAGACCTGAGATCCCATCTTTCCCAGACTCACGAGCACAAGAAGCTTTCTGGTTTTGATGTTTTCAGGAGGTTTCAGAGGATGAGAAATTGTCCTTCTTTTCTGTGAGTCTAGGAGGTCTCCCCTTTTTACCTGAAAATTTGGCAAGTATGCTGTAATATCGTAGCCTTTCATTGTCTGAAAACTCTAAAACTAGATTATAGAGAAAAAGGTTTATGGATTAAAAGTGCGCTCAAAAGGCTGACTACCTACTTCTATGTGTCTGAATCTCTCCTGTATAAGGTGAGTATAATGAATTGATTTTATATCAATCTCTACTTGGGTAAGACCCTATTGCGCTCTTTTCTTTTCAGTTTTTTTACCATTGTAACTCTAAAACTAAACATTTACTCAAATCTGCATTAAAAACAATAAAGACACAAGTACACACAAATATCGATACCCACAATACAGAATGTACATATCCTAAGATACATATTCGGATTTTCTTATGACCCTATGCTCATTGTTTGATCTTGTGTCCCCTGATGAGACCATCACGTGGACAGAAATATGCCATTTTGGGACGGCATACTGTGTGATAAGGGCATCATAGGGATCTTTGATAAAAACCAGGTTCCAGTTCGGAGGCCCTTTCATAAGGAGGTGGTAAACAGGTATAGGTTATAGGGATTTACAGTTTTCTCCTGTTAGGGTAGGAGCCGATTCCTGCATCTGGAGGACCACTCATGACAAGCCCCTGGAACCTTACCTGATGACAATGCAACAGGAGCAGTAAGATCCAATTTACCTCTATGCCACTTACAGTGGCATGCAAAAGTTTGAACACAAAGCAAAAGAGGCAAATCAGAACCCAGGCTTGATGGCAAAAGAACTTCAGAAAAATTTAGCAGCCTCTGCAGTTGTGGTACATTGTTCTACTGTTCAGAGACACCTGCAAAAATATGGCCTTTATGGAAGAGGCATTCGAAGAAAACCTCTCCTGCGTCCTCAGCATAAAATTCTGCATCAGCAGTATGCAAAAGAACATCTAAACAAGCCTGATGCATTTTAGAAAGTTCTGTGGACCGATGAGGTTAAATAGTACTCTTTGGCCACAATGATCAAAGGTATGTGTGGAGAAAAAAAGGCACAGAATTTAAAGAAAAGAACATTTCCCCAACCATAAAGCATGGGAGCTGGATCAATCATATTTGGGGTTGTACTGCAGCTAATGGCAAGGGTAACAATGGAAGAATGGATTCAATGACATTTCAACAAATTCTTGATGCAAACATAACACCATCTGTAAAAAAGTTGAAGTTGAAAAGAGGATGGATTCTACAAATAGATAATGATCCTAAAAAAGTGACAAAATCCACATTAAACGACCTCAAAAGTTGCAAGCTGAAGATTTTACAATGGCTCTCACAGTCCCTTGATCTGAACATCATTGAAAATCTGTGACTAGACCTCAAAATAGCACAGGATGCAAGACGACCCAGGAATCTCACAGAACTGGAAGAATTTTCTAAGAAAGAATGGATGAAAATCCCTCAAACAAGAATCAAAAAATTCTCCCTACAAAAAGCATTTACAAGCTGTGATACGTGCACCAGTGGGTGCTACTAGATACTAACCATGCAGTTTGCCCTAACTTTTGCATTGGCCAAGTTTCCTTTATGTAATTTTTAAAATTTAAAAGATAAAAATATATATTTTCGCTAAAATACAAAGAGAATGCATCATCTTTAACTTTAGGCCTTTTATAGATCATTTCAACTTCAACTTGCTTCAAATGAACCTGTCAGCAGGATTTTGCTCAGTAAACCACAGACACTGTCAGGTTGGCGTCGTTATACTGATATCTTGGTTGATGAAATCCGTCTTGTGGTTGTTGTTTAATCTTTATTTACAGTTTTCAGTTAATGCGATTCTTGCACTTCAAGGCGGCCTGTGGGCGAGGCTTTATGTGGTGCTCTGCTTACATACTGTATGCACATTTATGGGCTTATGACAGGTCACTAATCCTTCAGTGTCCTGCCCCCTATTTTACATATTAAATATACTATTGTTTGCAAAAAAAAAACAAAAAACATTCATCATGCGGGCGCCGACGCATATATTGATTTTATTAAGTCATTTTGTTTTGGTGGAAAAAAAATGATCTTAATCAAAATGGTGCCAGTGGCCGCGCTTTCGCAGTAGCATCTATCACATTCTGATAGCTGCAAAAATTGGATGGCTACATTAAGATGGCACCTGCACAGTGCCATCTGTCGGATCGCTGATAGATGCTACTGTGCAGGCAGCACCATTTCGATGGAACCTAATTTTTTCTTTAGCACAATGGTGCCGGCATCTGAACAGTAGCATCTACCAGAACGCGATGGATGCTACGGT
The DNA here is from genome assembly GCF_039654945.1 of Dendrobates tinctorius. Classification (NCBI taxonomy): domain Eukaryota; kingdom Metazoa; phylum Chordata; class Amphibia; order Anura; family Dendrobatidae; genus Dendrobates; species Dendrobates tinctorius. The sequence continues at coordinate 2,184,641 of NW_027361806.1, forward strand.
GCAGGCGCCACCATTTTTTTCAACAAAACAAAATGGCGTAATAAAATGAATATATGTACATTATACATCACATCATGCTACAGCGCCGGCGACGCCTGCATGATAAATGTTTTTTTTTTTAGACAATAGTATATTCAGTATGTAAAATAGGGGGCAGGCCAGTGAAGGCATTGCTCCTACTAGCCAGTTTCCTACTCCACACTGATGAGGGGCAATACCCCAAAACAGCTGTCTGTGGATGGATACCATGTTTTGGCATAGGTGGTTTCCTTCATTGGAGACTGCCCTTCTCGTGGTTGTTCCTTCCCGGGGAAAGACCTGGCTAGACATTGCTTGCGTTGAGAAACATGTGATGGTGTCTCCGTGGCTTATGTTTTTGCATATTTCCCATAAGGGATGGGGGCATTGCTCTAGAATCACTGCGTTGAGAAACATGTGATGGTGTCTCCGCAGTGTTGGATGTTGATCTCCATGAGTTCATTCATCCTCATTTTTCACAGTCTTCTACTAGGCATTGCTCCTACTAGCCAGTTTCCTACTCCACACTGATGAGGGGCAATACCCCAAAACAGCTGTCTGTGGATGGATACCATGTTTTGGCATAGGTGGTTTCCTTCATTGGAGGCTGCCCTTCCCGTGGTTGTTCCTTCCCGGGGAAAAGACCTGGTAGTCATTGCTTGTGTTGAGAAACATGTGATGGTGTCTCCGCGGCTTGTGTTTTGCATGTTTTTGCATATTTCCCATAAGGGATGGGGGCATTGCTCTAGAATCACTGCGTTGAGAAACATGTGATGGTGTCTCCGCAGTGTTGGATGTTGATCTCCATGAGTTCATTCATCCTCATTTTTCACAGTCTTTTACTAGGCATTGCTCCTACTAGTGAGTTTCCTACTCCACACTGATGAGGGGCAATACCCCGAAACAGCTGTCTGTGGATGGATACCATGTTTTGGCATAGGTGGTTTCCTTCATTGGAGACTGCCCTTCCCGTGGTTGTTCCTTCCCGGGGAAAGACCTGGCTAGTCATTGCTTGTGTTGAGAAATATGTGATGGTGTCTCCGCGGCTTGTGTTTTGCATGTTTTTGCATATTTCCCATAAGGGATGGGGGCATTGCTCTAGAATCACTGCGTTGAGAAACATGTGATGGTGTCTCTGCAGTGTTGGATGTTGATCTCCATGAGTTCATTCATCCTCATTTTTCACAGTGAAGGATAAGTGACCTGTCATAAGCCCATAAGGAGGAATATGTAAGCATAGCACCACATAAAGCCCCGCCCACAGGCCCGCCCCAGGGCACAAGCATATCTTTAACTCATAACTGAAAATAAAGATTAAACAACAACTACAAGACAGATTTCACCAACACCGGTATCATTGTAATCAGTATAATGGCGCCAACCTGACAGTGTCTGTAGTTTACTGAGCACAATCCTGCTGACAGGTTCACTTTAACTGTTCACAATAACAGTAATTTTGACCAGGGGTGCCCAAACATTTACATGCCACTGTAGTTGTGATTTTTGTGATTGATTATTTATTGAAGTATATGAATTACTCAATATGGATACGAGTTTAGGTGTCTAATTGTGGATTCACTGATTTTAATGCAGAATTGAGTAAAGGTTACATTTTAAAGCGTTCAACCGTTTTTTCGTGTTCTGTGGCACTTGGGCTGACTCATTGAGTGGAGGCTACTCAAGCTACCGATATTATTAACCCTATTTTGTGTCATCTGATTACAGTCACAACACAAAGCCTGCAGCCATCAGTAATTGCTAAAAAGTGCAAGGAGAGTGCATGCATTAATAACGGCACGCTCACTTAAATTGTGCAGCGTATTCAGATTTGCTTAAAATCTAGAAATCAAAAATCTACAAGGTAACGAAAACTGCACCTGGGACAAGTGAACGTGATGCGAAATGTTTCTTGCTAATAATAGATATTTGCACTAATAAGCAGCAACGATTATGAAAACATTGAAAAATGAAATGGCTAATTATGAGAAAGTTTAATAAATTAATAAACTTTTCTGCAAAAACAATATAACGGCATTTACCTTGTGGGCATTGCCATACAGCCAGTGATATTTCGGACCTGGGAAAGCACTGAACGCTCTCTCCAGCTTCTTCTGTGTCAGGAGGAGACTGGAGACCTGTCATTTTTGGATTTGGCACTGTGCTATGCAACGAGATAAATATATTATTGACGGGAGGAGCTACGGTCTAACATGTGCAAAGGGCAATGACTGATGCAATGAGGAAGGTGTGTACACCGGCATGTAAACTTATAAGCCCAATGTATACTGGTAACCAGATTATGCAGAGGAAGAAACGAGTAAAAGTAAAATGCATATCGTAGTGACACGTGCTCAGAGTTATGTAGGGCCAACTGATAATAAATTCGATTTCATCATATAATCATAAATTGCAAATTAGCAAGACGTATAAACTTTCTGCCATTTGCAATAAACAAATCAAACAAGAACAATATGAAGAGACTTTCCAATATATATATGTATAAAGTGTAAAGGAAATGATATAAGGTTTTCTAATTATTTTAAAAATTAAAATCTGAAAATTGTGAAATGCAATTGTATTCAGCCCCCTTGAGTCAATACTTTGTAGGATGTCCTTTCACTGCAATTAGTGCTGCAGTCTCTTGGGGTCTCTCTCTACCAGTTTTACACATCGATCTGGCTCTGTGAAATTGGATGGAGGCGTCTGTGAACAGCAATTTCCAAGTAGAGTTGTGCAAATTTGTTCAGATTTGGTCGCCGAATCTGAATATGACATATTCGTACCATATTCGAACCCTATTCGTGCTGAATGTATGTTTGATGATCGCTTCTGAACATGTTCGGTAAATTGTACTCCCATTGACTCTAATGACAGTCGGCTGTGCTCGATGAATATTGCAAAAACAATATTCGATGCCTATCGTATTCAGAACCGAATCCGAACAAACTCGCTCAACTCTATTTACAAGTCCTGCCACAGATACTCAGTGGGATTTAAATCTGGACTGTGACTGAGCCATTCACACACATGAATATGCTTTGATGTAAACCATCCATTATACCTCTGGCAGTATGATTAGTGTTGTTGTCCCCCTGAAAGGTGAACCTACACCACAGTCTCAAGTCTTTTGCAGTCTTTAGCAATTTTTCCTCTAGAACTGCACTGTATTTAGCTCCATCCAGCTCTCATGAACTCTAACCCAACAGCATGATGCTGCCACTATCATGTTTGATGGTGGGCATGATGTTTTCAGCGTGATATTTTTAAAATAATTAGAAAACCATTTCCTTTACACGCCACAAATACTTGCTACTTTGTGTTGGTATATCACATAAAATCCTGATGGTCTGTTTTTATTTATGACTTGAATTTCTTGCCAACTATCCCTCGGTGCCTAGACTATATGTCCTAGGAGGCAATAACTGTGGTTTTTCCACCAGCCAAAGCTATACCTGTCCCTCAATTCACTCACTCCCACCCTCAATGCCTGCCCACTCCATCAACAAAGCACCATCTTGAGACACCTGCAGTGAACAGCAAAATGGTAATAATATTTTGAACTTTTGACTTTCAGGCTTCATATCTCACCATCCACTACAGCATGAGACCACCATCATTTTATAGACAAATATCTTGGCTATCTCATACATAAGTTTGACTTGTAACTATTTGGCCTATGATTAGTTATGCAGATTCTTGTCACTGCATTCTTACTGTCATTGTATATAGTCTCAAGATGGATAAATGACTGCACACACAGTTTCTCCGTCCTAACATTTCTTTGTCTTCACCACGAATATATGCTATCCTGACACTTTCCTGCAGTCAATAATGTTACAGGTGCTGTTTCTGGCAACATGCGGGCTAAGTGCACTGTAAGGGAATAAGGGTCCATAAAATGGATTTATTGTAATATAATCTAGCAGTTTGGAACACCCAGCACAATTCCCTTTGGCCACTAGTTCATAAGCTTGCTGTTCTTCTCTGTGGAGTCTGCACTGCTTTAGTGGCTTCTGCTATCCCTCCTTTCCGTTACACATCCTCAGTAAGTAACTGGCGGAGGATCGCAGGGCACATCCCAATTATATCGTCATCCAGAGCACTCTTCTTGACAGCTGCTGGCTGAATCCCACCTCCTGGATGAAGGGCTGGGCTTGATTAACAGGTTACTTTCTGTTCAAAGCACAGACAGGAAATCTCTCTACTCTGTGCTTTGAAAGGACCATAGCAGTGGAATTTTCTTTATTTCTCATAGGCTTTGCAATGTTTTAATAATCTGTGGCTGGAAAACCCCTTTAAATAATTCAACATTACTAATGTAATTTTCTCCAAAATTCAACACAAAACAATTCATGTGAAGCATTTTATTTTGGCATGGATTGGCAATGTTCACGAACTAGCCTCCAGGTCACCAATATTCTTGAGTTTGTGTTCTGCAACCACCTTCTTTAAATCCCACCAAAACTGTTCTATAAGTACACCTATACTGACTCAAAACGCAAGAAAATTCAAAGAATTAAGCTGTTTTGTAATGGATTCAAGAGTTAAAGATAAATGAATTCTCACACAATGGCTAAATTAAATAATACACAGAAATTATATTGAAAACTATATGCAAGAGAATATGAAAACAGATAGCAAAAGAAGTACAATATATCAAAAGATGTACAGTGGTGCTTTAGTTAGTGAATCCTTCAAAATGTTCCATATTTCTGCATAAATTTGACCTAAAATTACATCAGCTTTTCAAAAATATTACACTTTGACATTTTGAAAATTAAGAAAATGATCCAATATTACATGTCTGTGAGTGGAAAAAGTATGTGAAACTTTAGAGTAGTAGATAATTTGAAGGTGAAATACGAGTTTGGTGTTTTCAATCAATGGGATAACAATCAGGTGTGAGTGGGTAACATGATTTATTTAAAAAACAGAGATCTATCGAAGTCTGATCTTCACAACTTATTTGTAGGTATGTATCATGGCATGGACAAAGAAGATTTTTCAGGACCTTAGAAGAAAAGCTGTTGATCAGTTCATCAAGCTGGAAAATGTTACAAAACCATCTTTAAAAAGTTTTAACTTCACCAATCCACAGTCAGACAGATTGTTGACAAATGGGAGAAATTCAAGGCTTTTATTACCTTTCTCAGGAATAAATAACCAACCAAGATCACTGGAAGAACAATACATAAAAGAGTCTGTAAGGATATAAAGGAACCCAAGGTAACCTTTAAGCAACCAAAGGCCTCTGTCACATTAGTTAATGTTAATGTTCATCATGACTCCTCCATAAGGAGGACACTGAACAACAATATTGTGCATTGTAGGATTGCAAGAAGAAAACCACTGATTTCCAAAAAGAACATTGCTGCCAGCCTGCAGTTTGCTAACAATCCCACGCACAAGCTAGACAGTTACTGGAGCAAATTTTTGTGACCGAATAAGGCAAAACTGAGCTTTTTCGCTTAAATGAGGAACATTATGTTTGGAGAAAGAATATCATTGCACTACAGCATAAAAACGTTATACCATCTATGAAACACTGTGGTCTTAGCATGTTGATTTCGGCCTGTTTTGCCGCAACTGGGTCAAGACAATTGGGACAATGAATTCTGAATTTTAATAGAAAATTCTAAAGGAAAAGGTCAGGACATATGTCTGGGAGTTGAATCTCAAGAGAATATAGGTTATTTAAGATGGACTGCCACCTTAAATTGTGAGTGATACTGCCACCCTGTGCCGTCGTGTTCCAATCATCTGATGGGTCTGATGAGTAGTGGCAGAACATTTACAGTCCATATTATGGAGTTTTCATTTAAGAGCAGTAAAATATGTAATTGTTATTCATGTTGTTGCATTGGGAAATCTGGTCAGTGGATGTTACAGGATTTTATCAGTTTGAATATTGTAGTATGGAGCAATACGATATAAATAGCAAAGACATGACAGATTCACAGAGGTTGCAGTCTTCAGATTTTATGAAGCTTTTTCTATCTTCTTCAGGTTCAAGTGAATGCCGTTCACAGAGCGTAAAACGAGCCGAGGGATCATCTTTGGCTCATTCTTGGGGTCTATACTCAGTTTGAATCTTGGTAACGTCAGCGCGACGGCAACTTTCATTTCATTCATAGCGAAGTTCTGTCCGATACAATTTCTAGGGGGAGAGAATATGAAGGTTTTTCGTCTTATTTAATAAGTTATGTGTAAAAATAATGGAAATAAGAACTTTGGTTTCAGCAAAAGAGAAAAAGTCCCACTGCTAAAATGCCTCTTTTAAAGGAAAAGAGGTAACTACCCTCCAGCTTTAAAAAAGCAGCAATATTAAAATAATTCAGACCAATCATGCACGCGCTTTTGGTATCCCCCTGCCATTTGTTCTTACTTTGTCTCATAACAAAATTAAAATTTATCAAGAACTCAACCATGATCTCTGACTCCTCCATTTTAAGGTCCTGAGTTTGGTTTTAATACAACTGGCTGCTGCAGCAGGAGCCTCTCCCCTCCTCTCTTTCTGAGACTGAATGAGTCAGTGTCAAACCAAGGTGCATCGGAGAGAAAGTTATGGGAATCCATGATTGGAGATGGGCCAGCTGAGACTACTCTGGAGTGCTGGTCTTACTGGAGTGGATGCTCCATGTGTAGAAGTAGAAAAGGAAACATGGAACTCCAATCCCAATGCACAATGCTCACGAAGGGTTCTACCTCTTAAACCATAATACAAATTATTCATCATAGCGACTCTGACCAGAGCGGTCATACTACTGCTCATTGCTCTTCTCTTTTGTATTCCTGATAGCTCATGCAATCTGATGCTCACATTTGTTATGCAATTTGAAAAAGAGAGCTGAGTTATTTTTACCATAAAAAGAAGTGGCCCTGGTAATTTCAAGTAATGGCAGACCACTTTCAGCTTTTAGTTTGTATTGTGACTGTACAAACTGAACTGCCCTGGTTTAAGTGGTTTTCAGTAGAGATTGATTAAGACGGCGTTCCAAGTCCTGCAGCTGTATGATGTGTGTTACATTATTAACAGTGTTAAGAAGCAGTTGCTGCTACCGCTGGTAACCTCTGATTGTAACTGCCAAGCTCTGTGCCTCAACTCTGAAGTGTAATCGCCAAGCTCTGTACCTCAACTCTGACATGTAACTGACAAACTCTAAGCCTCAACCATGATGTGTAACCACTAAGCTCTGTGCCTCAACTTTGGCATGTAACCACCAAGCACTGTGTCTCAACTTAGATTTATAACCATCAAACTCTGTGCCTCAACTTTGATGTGTAACAACCAAGCTCTGTGCCTCAACTCTGATGTGTAACCGCCGTGCTTTGTGCCTCAGCTCTGATGTGTAACTACCGAGCTCTTTGCCTCAACTCTGATGTGTAACCGCCGAGCTTTGTGCCTCCACTTTAATGTGCAACCGCTAAGCTCTGTGCCTCAACTCAGACATTTAACCACTAAGCTCTGTGCCTCAACTATGGCGTTTAATTGCCAAGCTTTGTGCATCAACCTTGATGTTTAACTGCCAAGCTCTGTGACTCAACTCCATCAAGTAATTGCTATGCTCTGTGCCTCATATTGAGTAAATGCCTTAATAATTGTCCAAAAAGTGAGCCATTGCTCCATGTCAAGGTATAGGGTCATTTATACATCTTTGAGATGTCTTACCTTGCTCCAGCTGAGAATGGAACATACGCATGTGAATGTCTATTTGATGAATTCTCAGGTGAAAACCTCAGTGGATCAAAAACCTAAATCATAAAATAGATGTCTCATGAACCAGGTTCTAAAAACAATTGCTTTATACCGAAAGTAATAATAATTAGAGTTGAGCGACTTTTGGTTTTTTAGGGTCGCGTTTCGTTTCGTGAAACCCGACTTTTCCAAAAGTCGGGTCGAGCAAGATCGTCCGATTATAGGGAAAAGTCGGGGTCGTCCCGAAACACGAAACCCAATGTAAGTCAATGGGGAATAAAAGTCGGCAGTGAGGAAACACACCTACAGTGCCCATTTGAATGCCAAAAGCATCAATTCTTCTTACTTAAGCTTGTCAACCTTAATTAACTTCATAATACAAGTTACGCACTGAAAAATGGGGGTTATTTGGCTAAATTTGTGGGGGGGGAGGGCTGGCTGCAGGTTTTCATGTGCCCTGGGCGAAAGAGCGCCCCTTTAACACATACCACAACTCATCATGCTCCGATACGGCAGAGAAATAGCGGTATAGTACAATGAAAAATACCTCACTTTTTACATCTCATGACGAGGCCCATCTATTTCTCCATACAAAATCATTGGTCCCATATAATGTTTGAAACAGTATATGATGAGCTCCACATAATGCTACAGTATATGTTGGTCCCCATGGATGAAGCTCCACTGTCTTATGGGCCCAAATAATGCTCCAAACATAATGGGCCCCATTTCTAATGCTCTAGTGTATAATGGGCCCTGTAAATGCTGCTCCAGTGTCTGATGTCCACCTTTGGAATGTTCCAGTGTATGGTGGGCCCCATCTATCATTCTCCAGAGTATAGTGCTCCCCAAAAATTGCTGTCCCAACATTGAAAACAATCAAATAAGTCTCCTCGCTAGGGAATCCCTGTACTTGTCTGGACAGGTGCTGTAGCTTGCTTAACAGCTCGCCAGCCGTTCTCACGCCCAGTATGGATTGCACGTGATTGCACAAAGGTTAGAAAGGGTACCGTATCCCTGGATAACATGTATGGATAGCGTACACATTCAAAATATATGTCTATACAGCATGAGGCAGGCTCAGACGGTGTTAGGCCCAGTATGGATTGCACGTCATTGCACAAAGGTTAGAAAGGGTACCGTATCCCCGGATAACATGTATGGATAGCGTACACATTCAAAATATATGTCTATACAGCATGAGGCAGGCTCAGACGGTGTTAGGCCCAGTATGGATTGCACGTCATTGCACAAAGGTTAGAAAGGGTACCGTATCCCCGGATAACATGTATGGATAGCGTACACATTCAAAATATATGTCTATACAGCATGAGGCAGGCTAAGACGGTGTTAGGCCCAGTATGGATTGCACGTCATTGCACAAAGGTTAGAAAGGGTACCGTATCCCCGGATAACATGTATGGATAGCGTACACATTCAAAATATATGTCTATACAGCATGAGGCAGGCTCAGACGGTGTTAGGCCCAGTATGGATTGCACGTCATTGCACAAAGGTTAGAAAGGGTACCGTATCCCCGGATAACATGTATGGATAGCGTACACATTCAAAATATATGTCTATACAGCATGAGGCAGGCTCAGACGGTGTTAGGCCCAGTATGGATTGCACGTCATTGCACAAAGGTTAGAAGGGGTACCGTATCCCCGGATAACATGTATGGATAGCGTACACATTCAAAATATATGTCTATACAGCATGAGGCAGGCTCAGACGGTGTTAGGCCCAGTATGGATTGCACGTCATTGCACAAAGGTTAGAAAGGGTACCGTATCCCCGGATAACATGTATGAATAGCGTACACATTCAAAATATATGTCTATACAGCATGAGGCAGGCTCAGACGGTGTTAGGCCCAGTATGGATTGCACGTCATTGCACAAAGGTTAGAAGGGGTACCGTATCCCCGGATAACATGTATGGATAGCGTACACATTCAAAATATATGTCTATACAGCATGAGGCAGGCTCAGACGGTGTTAGGCCCAGTATGGATTGCACGTCATTGCACAAAGGTTAGAAAGGGTACCGTATCCCTGGATAACATGTATGGATAGCGTACACATTCAAAATATATGTCTCAGGAGGCAGGCTCAGACGGTGTCAGGCACAGTATGGATTTGACGGCCCAGATTACACAGCGGAGGAGCAGGGAGAGGTAAAGATTGCAAATGCTGGGGCCCTGGCCAAGCAAGGGGGGCCCAGTCGTGGGCGTCGGTACTGGCACTGGGCCCCTCATAGTACAGCGGTGTGTCTGACGGTGGGTGTGCACCACCACCGTCAGAGACACTTGATTGCACTATGAGGGACCCTGTGCCAGTGCCCGCGCCCAAGAGTCGGCCTACCCACCTGTCCAGGGCAACGGCACTCGCACGGTGTCGTGCGGTAGGTGGTGACCCCGGCCATGGGGGGGGAGGCAGCACAGTTATGGAGTTTTAGAAAGTGGCATATGTTGATGTTGGACATTCAGCTGATGCAAAAGGCGAAATAGGTGAAGTACCAGGAAGAGGTGGACCAAAGCAAGCCATTTTTCTGTCACCCTATGTGTCATCAGGGGAAGGTGGGACAAAATCCTTGGAAACCCATGCGTGGTTCATTTTAATGAAGGTTAGATCATCCACATTTTGGGTTGACAGACGGGTCCTTTTTTCTATCAGGATTGATCCAGCTGCACTGAAGACTCTTTCCGATAGCACACTTGCAGCTGGGCAAGCGAGCTCCTGTAAGGCATATTGTGCCAATTCAGGCCAGGTGTCCAGTTTAGCGGCCCAATAGTCAAAGGGGAATGACCTGTGTGGGAGAACATCGATATGGGAGGAAAAGTAGTTTGTAACCATAGTTGACAACTGCTGTCTCCTGTCACTTTCCATCGATGCAGTATTACCAGTTGTGTGAGCGGTATTTGAAAAATCAGTCCACAACATTGTCATGAAACCCCTGTCTCCAACGCCACTTCTGCTGTGTGCACCACGAACACCTCTGCCAAGCTGCCCCCGGCCCGTACGGCTCTTGTGAGAACCATCACCGCTGCTGTGTGCTGGGAATGCCTCAAGCAACCGATTTACCAGAGTTGCTTGTTTATTAGCCAATATTAGGTCAAGGTTCTCCTGTGGCATGATGTTTTGTAATTTGCCTTTATAGCGTGGATCCAGGATGCTGGCCAACCAGTAGTCGTCATCGTTCATCATTTTGGCAATGCGGGGGTCCCTTTTTAGGATCCGCAAGGCATAATCTGACATGTGGGCCAATGTTCCCGGTGTCAATGATGCACTGCGAGTGCTGGGTGGAGGAGCACTTTCTGGCAAATCCACATCCCTCCAGTCACGCACAAACCCTGTACCAGACCTTGTCACGCCAACATTTTCACTTGCCCCACGAGATGCATCCTCCTCCCCTAAGTAATCATCCCCATCATCCTCCTCCTCCTCCTCCTCTTCTTCCTCCACCTCGTCCAGGAGAGGTCCCTGAGCAGACAATGGCTGAATGTCATCAAGGATTCCCTCCTCCTCTTCCTCCTCATCAACATTGGCTGCAGACGCCTGCTCCTTAAGGTGCGTCAAAGTTTGCATGAGCAGACGCATAAGTGGGATGCTCATGCTTAGGATGGCGTCGTCTGCGCTTACCAGCCGTGTGCATTCCTCAAAACACTGAAGGACTTTACAGAGGTCTTTCAGCTTCGACCACTGCACACCTGTCAACTCCATGTCTGCTCTCAAAGTGCCTGGCCGTGTATCCTCCCACAAATGCATTATGGCCTGCCTCTGCTCGCACAGCCGCTCCACCATGTGCAGGGTGGAGTTCCACCTTGTTGCAATGTCGATAATGAGGCGGTGGTTGGGAAGGTGGAGCAATCGCTGCAGCTTCTGCATACGAACGGAGTGTACAGGCGACTGGCGGATGTGCGTGCGCAGTCTTCGCACCTTCTGGAGCAGGGCTGTTAACTCCGGGTAATTTTTGAGGAAGCACTGCACCACCAGGTTCAAGGTGTGAGCCAAGCAAGGTATGTGGCTGAGTTTTGAAAGGGCTATGGCTGCCACAAAATTACGGCCGTTATCACTAACTACCTTGCCTGCCTCAAGATGTACACTGCCCAGCCATGACTCAGTTTGTCGCTTCAAGTACTCGGCCAGCACCTCGGCGGTGTGTCTGTCGCCCAAACACATCATCTGCAACACAGCCTGCTGACGCTTTCCACTAGCTGCTCGATAGGGGGACACATCGTGTGCAACAGTGGCAGCTGCAGATGGAGTGCTCGTACGACTGCGCTCTGTGGACGAGCTTTCGCTTCTGGAGGAGGAGGAGGAGGGTCGAACGCCTACAGCCAACTGTTTCCTATACCGTGGGCTAGGCAGCACTGTCCCACCACCGATGTCCCCTGTGGACCCTGCATCCACCACATTAACCCAGTGCGCAGTGATGGACACGTAACGGCCCTGGCCATGCCGACTGGACCATGCATCAGTTGTGAGGTGCACCTTTCCGCTCACTGACTGCTTGAGTGCATGGACAATGCGGTCTTTCACATGATGGTGGAGGGCTGGGATGGCTTTGCGAGAGAAGAAGTGGCGACTGGGTAGGTCATAGCGTGGTACTGCATAGGCCATGAGTTCGCGGAAAGCTGTGCTTTCCACCAACCGAAAGGGCATCATCTCAAACGAGATTAGTTTGGCAATGTGGGCGTTCAAACCCAGTGTACGCGGATGAGAGACTGAGTACTTTCTTGACCTACTCATAGTGTCTGGGAGGGTGAGCTGGACTTGAGAGCTGCATATGGTGGAAGTAGCGGTGGACAGGGCGGACTGAGAGAGGGTTGATGATGGTGATGGAGTTGGTGTTCTTTCTGATGGCCTAGAATCAGTCTTTCGTTGATATAACAGTGGGATTCCCTGACTGCTGTGGCCTTGCAACGACACCTCAACATTTGCTGCTGTGCTATCCGGTGGGCTTACAGTGGGGGAAACAATGTAGCGTTGCTGACTACCTTCGTTGTGATCAGTTGCACATGTGGCACTTGAGGTTTGGTGTTGTGTCCACGCTTGCAAGTGCATGCTGGTTAAATGTCTAAGCATGCAACTGGTATTCAAATTTTTCAGATTTTTCCCTCGGCTAAAGGTCTTTGCGCACTTCTTACAGATAACCTTGGCCTGATCATGAGGATTTTGTTCAAAAAAGTGCCACACTGCACTCTTCCTACTTTGGCAGACATTTTGCGGCCTAGCACGCTGTGATCTTTTGACCCTCTGGACAAGCTGTCCAGCAACTCTTTTGATGTTTGGAACCTGTCTTTGGAGTGCTCCGGGCCTGCCAGATAACAGCTGTTGCGATGTCGATGTCTGCTGTGGATGCTCCTCATCTGAGCTATTGGAAGCAGCACCCTCTTCCCCCAATGGATGCCAATCTGGGTCAACAACTGGGTCATCCATCACCTCCTCTTCTATGTCATGTGCACCTTCCTCTGTGTCACCGTGTATGGTGGTATAGTGTGCGGGAAGGGGCACCTGAGTCTCATCAGGGTCAGAATCTGGCTCTGTACACTGTGAGGACAATGTAGTGCTCTGAATGAATGTACCAGCAGAATCATCCATCAGCGGCTGTGCATCAGTGCACTCCATGTCAGATTCATCTTGGCCTGGGTAATTCACCATTTCACTTGATAATCCAGGCATGGTATGTGAAAACAGCTCCATGGAGTAATCAGTAGTATGGCTTGCGTCATCCTTCAATCTTGGTTGGGGTGAAGGACACAAGGAAAGGTGTGGTTCATGAACATGAGCCTCCAATGACGACTCAGTGCTTTTACTTTTTACAACTGAAGAAGAGGAGGCGATAGAGCTGGAGGCTGAGTCAGCAATGTAAGACAAAACTTTTTCCTGATGCTCTGCCTTTAAAAGCGGTTTGCCAACTCCTAGAAAACTAAGCGTTCGAGGCCTTATGTAGCCAGACGATGACGCAGGGTCAGCACCTCCTGCATTCAGTCCTATTTTGCTCTTGCCACTACCATCAGATCCACCACCAACACCATCATTACCAGCTGCCAACCCCCGCCCAATTCCACGGCCTCTTCCACCAGCCTTCCTCATTTTTGGTAGAAATGTAGACAAAATCCAACAAACTATATAGTAATGTAAAACAAGGTACAAGGTGTCTATAGGACAGGGGAGTTTTAGAATTTCTGCACACACTTGTGGACAGTGGACACTTGTGGATTGTGTGAGGCCCACTGATATCTGAGCGCTATGTGACACGCTCGATGGCACAGCTGCCTGTGACCAAAGTGACGAGAGGATAATGGAGATTTTGAATCTCTGCGTACACTTTTGGACACTGGACACTTGTGGATTGTGTGAGGCCCACTGATATCTGAGCGCTATGTGACACGCTCGATGGCACAGCTGCCTGTGACCAAAGTGACGAGAGGATAATGGAGATTTTGAATCTCTGCGTACACTTTTGGACACTGGACACTTGTGGATTGTGTGAGGCCCACTGATATCTGAGCGCTATGTGACACGCTCGATGGCACAGCTGCCTGTGACCAAAGTGACGAGAGGATAATGGAGATTTTGAATCTCTGCATACACTTTTGGACACTGGACACTTGTGGATGGTGTGAGGCCCACTGATATCTGAGCGCTATGTGACACGCTCGATGGCACAGCTGCCTGTGACCAAAGTGACGAGAGGATAATGGAGATTTTGAATCTCTGCGTACACTTTTGGACACTGGACACTTGTGGATGGTGTGAGGCCCACTGATATCTGAGCGCTATGTGACACGCTCGATGGCACAGCTGCCTGTGACCAAAGTGACGAGAGGATAATGGAGATTTTGAATCTCTGCATACACTTTTGGACACTGGACACTTGTGGATGGTGTGAGACCCACTGATATCTGAGCGCTATGTGACACGCTCGATGGCACAGCTGCCTGTGACCAAAGTGACGAGAGGATAATGGAGATTTTGAATCTCTGCGTACACTTTTGGACACTGGACACTTGTGGATAGTGTGAGGCCCACTGATATCTGAGCGCTATGTGACACGCTCGATGGCACAGCTGCCTGTGACCAAAGTGACGAGAGGATAATGGAGATTTTGAATCTCTGCGTACACTTTTGGACACTGGACACTTGTGGATGGTGTGAGGCCCACTGATATCTGAGCGCTATGTGACACGCTCGATGGCACAGCTGCCTGTGACCAAAGTGACGAGAGGATAATGGAGATTTTGAATCTCTGCGTACACTTTTGGACACTGGACACTTGTGGATGGTGTGAGGCCCACTGATATCTGAGCGCTATGTGACACGCTCGATGGCACAGCTGCCTGTGACCAAAGTGACGAGAGGATAATGGAGATTTTGAATCTCTGCGTACACTTTTGGACACTGGACACTTGTGGATGGTGTGAGGCCCACTGATATCTGAGCGCTATGTGACACGCTCGATGGCACAGCTGCCTGTGACCAAAGTGACGAGAGGATAATGGAGATTTTGAATCTCTGCATACACTTTTGGACACTGGACACTTGTGGATGGTGTGAGGCCCACTGATATCTGAGCGCTATGTGACACGCTCGATGGCACAGCTGCCTGTGACCAAAGTGACGAGAGGATAATGGAGATTTTGAATCTCTGCGTACACTTTTGGACACTGGACACTTGTGGATTGTGTGAGGCCCACTGATATCTGAGCGCTATGTGACACGCTCGATGGCACAGCTGCCTGTGACCAAAGTGACGAGAGGATAATGGAGATTTTGAATCTCTGCGTACACTTTTGGACACTGGACACTTGTGGATGGTGTGAGGCCCACTGATATCTGAGCGCTATGTGACACGCTCGATGGCACAGCTGCCTGTGACCAAAGTGACGAGAGGATAAGGGAGATTGGATTGCTTTTAAAAAAGCAGTTTGTGGAGCAGTGGGTAAACAGCAATGCCAGCGTGTCAGGAAGCCTTAAAAGGCAGCCCAACAACCAACACCACTGATACACCACAATATAGCCTCCCCTTGCACTGCACACACAGTGACTTGTGTGTTGTGCAGGCCAAATCGCTAGCAGCAGAAGCAGTTTTTTTGTCTTCTTCCCTGCCTAACGCTCTCCCTACAGAATCAGCAGCAACCTCTCCCTATACTAAGATCGGCAGAAGTAAGATGGCGGTCGGCGTGCACGCCCTTTTATACCCCCTGTGACGCCCACCAAAGCAAGCCAATCACTTGCATGCCCTTCTGAAAGATGGTGGTGACCCGTGCCTATGTCATCACGTTGCCCACAGTGTCCGTGGATTCTGATTGGCTGAAAAAGAGCGCAAAACAAACTTTTGAAACGCGACTTTGGCGCGTAAGTCGCCGACCTCGTGGCCGACGTCATCCTAGGGTCGGGTTTCGTTTCATGAAACCCGACTTTGCCAAAAGTCGGCGACTTTTGAATTTTTTCGACCCGTTTCGCTCAACTCTAATAATAATAATAATAATAATAATACAAAAGTTATACTATCTATCTGTAGCCACCACTTACCTCAGGGTTTTCCCACATACTAGGAGATCTGTTCATGCAAAACATACTCAGAAATACAACGGTGCCTGTCACATCAAAAGATAAAGGAAGAATTCAAAATACATTTCTCGCAGATATTACAATAAAACATCCTAAAGATAAAAGCCATTTCTTCAATTTTAACGACAAACTTGCTATTTTTTTAAATGATCAAATTATGTAAATGCTAAACAAATTGTTCATATACAGTGTATATGTTATAGTTCCTATATGTACATATTATCATAAGATCTGGCAAAATTGGATGCTTGCTGCTGTAGCTTCCATATTGAAGGGCACAGATTCAGTTTTGTTTTGTATTTTTATTATGTTTATATCAGTTTGATTTTTTTTGTGTTTGACCTTTTGGTACACTCCGCCCATCGAAGAATGTGATTGGTTCTTTCAGCTCACGAGCTACTCCTGGTACTGGAGGGTAGAGACGCATACTTTCCTTTATACACATTGTGGTGTATGGCAGCTTACTCAAGTCTTCCCTGGAAACACAAAACAGTAATAAAAAAATTAATATTGGTTAAACGTCCAGTCTAAAAATTATGTAAAAAAAAGGCGACGCCCATGAGGAGCATGAAATCTTTCTACAACTGCTTTTTAAGGAGGTGGTCCAATACTTATAAGGCCCCTTATAAATATCTATCTTTAACCCCTAATGACTTTTGTAATTCCCTACCATTTTCCATATACGGTTAATACCTCTATGTGTTGTTGTTTTTTTTTACTCTACTTCGTTTGAAGTTTCGCTTGAGGGGAGTCTCAAATGGAACATCACAGGAGATATCACTGTAGTCACTTAGCCACAGCTTCTATCACCCAGCCTAGAACAAGACATCACCACTGGTGTCACTCACATTGCTTCCATCACCGCTCCTTGATGACAATTTGTTTGAGGTCAGTGATAGAAGCGGTGTCACTCACCCTGCTTCTAAAACCTATAAAGGGGTCATTGATGCAGGAGTCACTATTGAATATCAGTGGGCACAATTTTATTGTCACATGGAACTGAGCAGGCATTTTTATTGTGCATTGTTAATTGTTATCTTTTGGGGGTACTAATGGAATATTTAATATTATGATACACTTATACTGCCCTAAACAGCACAAAGAGGGTTATTACCCATTTGTGTCCCACATATTAAAAATGCCCACCTTTATTACTTTTTAGGGGCTTTATTAGTTTGCAAGGCACACAAAATAATAATAATAATTTTTGGATAATTTTTATGCTGTAGGGAGCATAAAGTTTTCATTATTACTGGGTTAAGGTAGAAATTATTACTATCAAAGCCACATCATTAGAGGAGGTGCAATGCTGGACATTATTACCTTGTGGAGTTATAATGGGGTCTAAAATCAGCCATAGTAGTTGTAGGAACTACAATCTCTGCAATTGTTTAAAATATTTGTTTGGTTATCGTTTTGGGTCAAATTTTCCTATATTGAATATATTTTCTAAACATACCCCTTGACATATGTATAGTGGCACAGTAGCTCAGCAATCTTCCACAGCACTGCCATGGGGTTGAATTAAAATCTAAAAAACAATACATGGCATTATATATTAGGATCTTACCACTCCACTGTAGTCCGATCTCCCAGGACCTCTCTGATCTCCTCCCGGCATTTCTCCTGGTGCTCTGGGTATTTAGCCAAACAGTATAATGTCCAGGAGACGCCACTGGCCGTTGTATCGTGTCCTTCAAACATAAATGTGTCAACCTCTGCCCTCAAATCTTCATCAGATAGACCCTGACCATTTTCATCCTGATAAATACAGACACACATCTCTTTTACAGGAATGATAGCCTCGCCCTGAGGATATATGGTAACTTCTATATTGAGCATATAAGTACCTTGGCACATAAAAGAATGTCCAGAAAATCCAAATGTCTCTTCTGCTTGATCTTCTCAAGCTCTCTCTCCTGTTTTAGTGATTCTTTCCTCAATTTGATTACTCTTTCTGTAATAACCAGAGAAATCAAATTATTGCTGTCATAATGGACACAGTCCGCCTCTATGGAATATTTGCCAACTCTCATGAAACATCTTGCAGAATCCTGAAATAAGGGGAGACCCGTTGGACTCTAGAACGAGTCTCCTGCGCTTTATCAAACTTGCCTCAAATCCCCCAAAAAACAGCTATTCTGGGAGGTATTTTTTAATCATGGAGGCAGAGAATGGAGAATGTGGAGAGGTGGTGATTGGGCATGGAGGGATGTGGATTTAGAAAGGGCATGGCTTTAGTCAACGGTTGTGAACTCCTAACCGTAACTTGGTATCAAAAATTGGCACGCCACTGTATGCCGACTGGTTTATCATTCTGTATATGTAAAAGACCTCAATGATCATCTCGTCTATTGGATTATGACTGGTGTATAAAAAAATCTAACATTGGAATATAAAATGTACAACCATTAAAAAGGTATACAAAAAAAAAACTTGTGCATAATTTCATGATCTCTTCTGACCTGTGTGTTCATGTGTTGTTTTCACTGCTCTCCGGAAGCGGAATCCATGTGGGCTTATGTAGAAAATAAAGTCATTATGATATGGAAAGATGCGGGCTCTGCGCTCTGTCAGGTAGGAGAGCTCATACACAGCGTTGATATAGTCATTTTCACTGCAATTAAAAAAAGAAAGTAATCAACCATGTTGTACAGAGTGCAGTACCTGACATGGCTTCTGCATTGGAGTGCAGTCCTCTAAAGAAGGTAGTCCTGTGCCGGTTTTTGACAACAACTTGCATATGGACAAGAACCAACTAGGACTGGTAACCATCTCACCAATGACCCCATTGCAGCTACATGCTATGCCTCTCCATGTTTGATAATATGAGTAGTTTTAGAGATAAATTGTTGGAAACGACCAACCTGTTATTCTGGCAGTTGCTCTCGTAACTGAAGGCGCATTTCATGATGGTGTCCAAGGTCATGAGACTGACATAATGGAAAAGCTCCACTGGTTTATTATTTGGGGCCAGTTTCTCCCATTTGTCCTAAGAAAAGTTCACTATTAACTCAAGTCATTGCAATCAGAAAATAGGTCAGCTGTTTTACACCAGAGGGATTTTTGAATGGCTGAGAAGGTTTCTAAACCTGGAAACTTCTCCTTACCAGCATGACATTAACACTGTTGGAAGTCACTTTGACATACGGCTTCAGGACATCATAATGGAATCCCGGTGTTAACAGTTTACGGTGCTGGAACCATTTCTGCCCCGACAGCACCAGCAAACCTTTCCCTGAATTATAGGAAGGCAAAAGGCAGGTAAAAGTAGGGACCTACGGTATATATTGACTACAGAAGGTCTTACTGTTACTGGAGCAAAAAACATGAAGTATGATTGCAAAGACCTAAGTAGATCTGAAGTGTATAGTTAAAAGAGGATCTGTCACTTGCCATAGTTCTCCAGAACCTGGCATTTTTTCTTTGGTTCCTGATCCTCTCCACTCTTGAAATATGGCCACCTTTTCTCTATATTTAAATCTAGCTTTGTTTTAGCAAGGTGGGTTGTGATCATCAACTCTTCTCAGTTTTGGAGTCTTCTTGAAGACCATGCCCAGAAGAGAGGGCTATATCTCAAAAACAAGAGAAAAACTGTTCAGGAGAGCAGAGGCACTTACACCAGGAAAAAAATTACGTACTTATGGCAAGTGACAAATTCTATTTAAAAATATCCAAATATACCATAGACAGACTGCAGAATCGTAACAGTGTGCAATACTCATGCTGTCACAATTTCCAAGTACTCCCCATGCAAGTGGTGTGACACTAGTCAGTTCTTAAGGACAGCTGTGAGGTGGAGAAGTCAAGGAGTCTGAGGTCATAAGCCAGGAGAGTACAATAAACAGAGGGGTGAGGCAAATGAGTAGTCAGGTCACAGTGCAAGGTCAGAATTCCCATAATGTAGCAGATCAAGACAAAGGGGCCCTGGCCCTAATTGGGCAACTGGACTATCACTCACCACACTGACAGCTCAGGATGCCCAAGTCTCAGATTGGATGACTGAGCTGTCAGTCATAATACTGACAGCTCAGCAAGCCCCTGCCACAGAATTGGACAACTCAGCTGCCACTCACCACACTGAGAGGAGGATTCATGTCATGTGGGCAGTCATCTGATTGTATGTATGTGATTTGCATAGTTACAGTCATTTACCAACTAGACTTCTATGCCTTTCTCAATAGAAGAAAATTGAAAGAAGCCGACTGAGTCTAGTGGTCACGAGCTAATCCAATATATGTGGTCAGATGGCCTCCCGCTCTCACAGGGAATACCAGTAAATCATGACAGCGTGTGCATCACCATTTTGCAGTCTATAGTCACATAGAAAAACTGCAGACTTTTCTTATGAGACTATAGTTACATAGTTAATACGGTTGAAAAGTTCAACCGAGAGATGGGAAAGGACCCCCATACACAGAAAACAGCGACCTGATCATCTCTGCACAGTCATTTTTTCCCCCACATTGTGGTATTTTGGAATTTTGGATTTCTGCTTCAATATTATACAGTTTGAAATTTCTTGTTACGTACCGATCCATGGGGTTATGAAGTAATATGCAAAGTTGTCCTTTGGATCTATGAAGAAATTATATATGTATTTAGTACATATAATCACTAAACATGACAAGGCTTACGACTCTAATGGCACTATGGTGTACCTTGAAATACACAGCGCACGCTAGTGAGAAAAAGTCACAAAAAAGTTTATTTGCACTTTCAGAAAAAGCTGTCATGTGAGAGTACACTAAGAATAACACTTTTGTGCTTGTCTCCCTTCTCTTTTCTCTCTATAGACTTTAAGTGGCAGGTGTTATTTTATCATTCATTAAAGACAGACTTGAGCAGTTTTCAAAAGTCAGTGATCAGCGACTGATACATTAGGACATGTATTTTTATAGAAAGATAAAGTTGTGCTCAAAAGTTTACATACCCCGGCAGAATTTTTTGCTTTCTTGGCCTTTTTTCAGAGAATATGAATGATAACACCAAAACTTTATCTCCACTCATGGTTAGTAGTTGGGTGAAGCCATTTATTGTCAAACTACTGTGTTTTCTCTTTTTAAATCATGACAACCCAAAACATAAAAATAACCCTGATCAAAAGTTCACATACTCTGGTGATTTTGGCCTGATAACATGCACAGAAGTTGACACAAATTTGTTTGAATGGCTACTAAAGGTAACATCCTCACCTGTGACCTGTTTGCTTATAATCAGTGTGTGTGTGCATAAAAGCTGAGTGACTTTCTGGGATCCAGACAGACTCTTGCATCTTTCATCCAGCCACTGACATTTCTGGATTGTGAGTCATGGGGAAAGCAAAAGAATTGTCAATGAATCTTTGGGAAAAGGTAGTTGAACTGTATAAAACAGGAAAGAGACACACAAAGATATCCAAGGAATTGATAATGTCAGTCACCAGCATTCAAACTGTGATTAACAAGTGGAAAATCAGGGGCTCTGTAAAAACAAAACCATGGTCAAGTAGACCAACAAAAATGCCGTGCACAACTGCCAGGAAAATTGTTCTGGATGCAAAGAAAAACCCACAAATAACATCAGCTGAAATACAGGACTATCTGAAAACTAGCGGTGTGGCTGTTTCAAGATGCATAATAAGGAGGCACTTGAAGAAAAATGGGCTGCATGGTCGAGTCGCCAGAAGAAAGCCATTACTGCTCAAAATACGACAAAGTATCAGGCCTACAATATGCAAAACAGCACAGAGACCAGCCTCAAAACTTCTGGAAAAAGGTCATTTAGAGTGATGAGACCAAAATTTAATTTTTTGGCCACAACCATAAACGTTACATTTGAAGAGAGGTCATCAAGGCCTATGATTAAAGGGACACCATTCCTACTGTAAAGCATGGAGGTGGATTGTTGATGTTTTGGTGATGTGTAAGCTACAAAGGCACAGGAAACTTGGTCAAAGTTGAAGGAAAGATGAATGCAGCATGTTATCAGCAAATACTAGAGGCAAATTTGCACTCATCAGCCTGGAAGTTGCGTATGGGACGTACTTGGACATTCCAACATGACAATGATCCAAAACACAAGGCCAAGTCGACCTGTCATTGGCTACAACAGAACAAAGTGAATGTTCTGAAGTGGCCATCTCAGTCTCCTGACCTCAATATCATTGAGCCACTCTGGGGAGATCTCAAGCACAGTTCATGCTAGACAGCCTAGGAATTCACAGGAACTGTTGGCTTTTTGCCAAGAAGAGTGGGCAGCTTTATCATCTGAGAAAATAAAGAACCTCATCCACAACTACCACAAAAGACTTCAAGCTGTCATTGATGTTAGAGGGGGCAATACATAGTATTAAGAAATGGGGTATGTGAACTTTTGATCAGGGACATTTGGATGTTGTGAGTTATCGTTATGATTTAAAAAGAGAAAACACAGTAGTCTGACAATAAATGGCTTCAACCAACCACTAACCATGAGTGGAGAATAAGGTTTTGTGTTATAATTCATATTCTCTGAAAAAAGGCCAAGAAAGCAAAAATTCTGCTGGGGTATGTAAACTTTTGAGCACAACTGTATATTGCAAAGTTTTTTTTTATCTTCACTTGTAGTGTTGATTTATGAAAAAAAAAGAAAACATCATAGAAAGTATAATAAACCAATGCAAATAACATACACAAAGTAATATGATAAAATAATGAGTAAAATGCAAATATTCAAAAAAATGAGCATTTCTGCCTCACCTTGCCTGGATAAAATAGCTTTCACGTAGTCTGGATGAAAGACAATGAGGGAGGCAAAAAAATTTCCAAGCCACATGGGAAAAGCACAATCAAATTGTTTTGCATAGCCATTCACAATGTGTAAGTCAGTCCCATCTCTTTTGAACTGTTAAGAAGAAGAAATATTTCAGCTATAACCTTTGATGATCCTATCATTATGAAGAGAAGACAGTCCATCAGGTGCAACCTGTGCAGCCACACAGGGGTCCAGTTTTTTTGCAGTAAAGAATTATAGTTTTGATCTTTGTGACTATAAATGAGACACTTTGAAGGTCAATTTTAATAGTTAAAGTTATACAGGTTGGGAATTCTGTTGGAGCAATAGCAACAGCTGCAGACTTATACAATGGGTTGTGATGAGCAGACAGCACATGGTTCTGTGCTCATGTTCTCTTCATATACTAGCTACATTATCAGCAGGATAAGACCTCTGCAAGCTTGACCTCAGACAAACCTGAAGTAATACTGACACATAGGGCAGAAATAACTTTGGAGTTTGATCACTGTGCTTCTCTCTTTCTTGACTTTCTAAATTATACATAATAAGCAGCTCATTTATGGCATAAATGATAAGAGGTGAATTTCTCCAGTTGTGTGACCTGACCTCCTGTTTCTGTACACACCCAGAACGTGGGTCATTGCATGGTCCTACCAGATATGTCTACATAGCTGACAAATGTGGTATGGAGACAGCCATCTTACACTGGCCAACCCTAAAATTCCACCTTTATAATCCGGGCTTCAAAGAAAAAACTCAAGGGACATTCCTGGATTTTGCAATACGTAGTCACAGATAGCTTCGTGGCTGTAGCAATGTCCAGTTTTCAAGAAAATCACCAATGTGTTCCTCTATGCATGGATCCTCTTCCCCGCAAGACTCCTTGGCACAAGACTGCTTCTACAACCAGTGATTTGGGAATGTTTTGGAAAAATGCCAGAAAAATGCACTGACTTTTTTCAAGAGTTCAGGAGTCTTCCTTTTTTTCTGGGAAACTTTGCAAGTCTACCTTAGTATAGCAGCCTGTTAGGGAATGAGAACCATCACAATGTTAGGGTCACATGGGCTAAGGTCTGTTCTAGTGACTCAAACATCAGTGAAGTTAGTTCCTCAGAGTGTGTGTTACTATCATTTTCAGACATTTCCCTTTGGTGGCCCCATGTTATTAGTGCACTTACACTTCAGGGACCAACATCTTGGTCAATGAAGGAATGACTCCAGTGTATAAAAATAAACTTTAGTTTACAGGAGAAACTGATGAACAATATATACTGAAGAGAGCATTTACCTGACTTAGCTTATGCCATTAATAGAGGTTGAGGCATTGCGGCTACCTGTGGCTGTACAGTACCTATGCGGTTTGGTGTCTTTACTGTCTATTTCAAGTTATCTTTCCTTCTATGTTCACACATTTTCAGCACAGTATCTGTGCCCTGACCTGGAAAGCCAAGCCTTTCCATGACCAGCTTACACTTTGCCACCGTCACTATCTTCTCCCTTGCCATTTTAGGGCCCCCAGTTCCCACAAACCCGCCAATGTGCCGCCTTGGACTCCTAACTCTTTACATCACTGAAGTTGTGCTCTCTTTCCTCTCTGCTCCACTTCTTTGGGCATCAAAGTTCCTGCCAAATCTGTGATCCAAACTGCTACTTTTAAACTTTAGTTACTTACTACCCCTGTTCTCCTTCTTGACGCACACGCACTCTAGCCTAAGGCTATGTGCACACGATGCGGATTTTGCTGCGGATCCGCAGTGGATTTGCCTCTGC
Source organism: Dendrobates tinctorius (assembly GCF_039654945.1). Taxonomy (NCBI): domain Eukaryota; kingdom Metazoa; phylum Chordata; class Amphibia; order Anura; family Dendrobatidae; genus Dendrobates; species Dendrobates tinctorius. Next base: position 2,209,463 of record NW_027361806.1, read on the forward strand.
GGATCTGCTGCAGATCTGCAGGCATTGTACAGTACAAAGCAATTCAATGGGTTTTCATAACCACAGTGCACATGCTGTGGATTTTTCTGCTCGGATTTGCTGTGGTTTTAATTCCGCAGCATGTCAATTCTTTCTGCGGATTCCGCAGCGGTTTGACATCTGTTCCATTGTCCAGGTGTCAAACCGCAGAGGAAAACCGCAGGCAAATCCGCAGGTAAACCGCAGGTCACTTTACCTGCGATTTTACCTGCAAATCCGAACGGAAAAATCTGCAGATGAATCCACACTGTGTGCACTCACCCTAAGGCTGGAGTCACACTAACCTGCGCAAAATACGGTCAGTATTTTAGATGCGTAATACGGATGACAGACCCCTAAATAGTGATCCGTATGTCATCCGTAATCAAGGTGTGGTCGCGTATTTTGCGCATGTCAGCATCCGTATGCAATCCGTATGGCATCCGTATGCAGAGATTTTCTCGCAGGCTTGCAAAATGGACATATAATGGAGCCCTATGACAGGGTTTCTAAAAGACACCGGGTGCGTATTTCTCGCAAGTCACATGTGTGGTCCGTGTGTAATCCGTATTTTTTGCGCACCCATAGACTTGCATTGGCGTACTAAGGGCGTAGTACGCTGACAATCGCAGCATGCTGCGAGTGGCACGGAGCGGAGGATACTGAGGAGAAATATACGCCTGGTGCGAGTGACCCCATAGAAAATCATTGGTCCGTGTCTAATGCGTGCTTTTTGCGCCTCTCACTCTCCCGTATTCCTCGCCAGTGTGACTCCGGCCTAAGAGCGCCACTCCACTCCATCTCTCATCCTAAGAACCTTGAACTCTTTAGCAATTGCCTTTTTGTTACATAAAAAGCTCCATACTGCAGGGCCTGCCAACCTGTGTCTGTGTCAGCAAGTGCTGCTTTCTTTCACCTCGAGAACATCGCATTTATTGGGCAGCACGGTGGCTCAGTGGATAGCACTGCAGCCTTGGAGTCCTGGGTTCGAATCCCACCAAGGACAACATCTGCAAGGAGTTTGTATGTTCTCCCCATGTTTGCGTGGGTTTCCTCCCACATTCCAAAGACATACAGATAGGGAATTTAGATTGTGAGCCCCACTCGGGACAGTGATGATAATGTGTGCAAACTGTAAAGCGCTGTGGAATATGTTAGTGCTATACTGTATAAAAATGAATATTATTATTTATAGTGATCACAGCACAACTGGAACAACTGAATGTCACAACATGTACAACAGATATAACAGACACTGCAATATCATATAACTAAACCAAAGAAAAGACAATGTGTGCATATACCCTAATGAAAATAAATACCGTAAGTAAAAGCAAGTGCATTAAATAATTAACATATGGTACTTAGTAAACACTGCTTTTTTATAAAAAAAAAAGCATAAATCTGTCCCACCGCGGCAAGGTGTACCCCATTGGGACAGTAACTACACTCTCTAATGTTAAAACCTACTTAGTGTGAATAGTGGCAGAGAGTCACTGAGTCCCAACCGGACTCCCAGCTTTGGAGGGACTATATATGAACTGCCCAGCTCAGTGAAAAGGGGGCCACACCCTATTTGTACTCAATACAAAAAAGCGACAGTTTTCTGTTTTCCTTCAGAGAGGTCCGGCGCCTGCGCACTACAGTATTCTGCTCTGCCCTCAACATTGCAGAGCAGTGCGCCTGCGCAGTAGCCATGACAGGCAGCAAAGAAGAGGACGTCACCGTTAGAAGATGGGAGGTGCCGGTCCGCAACACCCATCGGACAAAGACCAGACCGCCCCCTGGTGAGTATAATCTAACTCATTTTTCTTATCTTTCAGGTTACATCGGGGGGCTTATCTACAGCATTACAGAATGCTGTAGATAAGCCCCTGATGGCAGTGCTGGCAGCTGATACTCGAAAAATGGGGTGACAGATTCCCTGATAAGGATGATTGATGGATCCATACACAAATTTCCCCTTTTCATATGTAAAGTGCCATGGAATAAATGGCGCTATATAAATGCATATTGGTGTCTTCATTGTGGGAAAGGAGGTAATTGATATAAAGTGGCCAAGTTTTCTTAAGAGGTTGGTGGATCACACTCCTTGCAGTCTTGAGTACACTAAATAAAATTGCTAATACCTCTTAAACCCTATGGCATATTCTATCTATCTATCTATCTATCTATCTATCTATCTAAAAAAACAACAACAAAACAATGGAATACTAAAGTAACGGCACTTACCACATGGGCATTACCATACAGCCAGTGACGTTTAGGACCCGGGAAAGCACTGAATGCTCTCTCCAGCTTCTTCTGTCTGAGGAAGAGACTGGAGACCTTGTAGACCAGGTACAGGACACACAGGTAGGCTGCCCAGTGCAGGAGCTCGGCGAGGCTCAGGGAGGAGAGTCCTGGCAGCGTGGAAGAAGCCATGTCTGGATTTTTCTCTGTGTTTTATGTAGAGGGACTTTATATATTAGTGTCAGGAGGAGCTACAGTCTGAGAAATCCAAAGGGCAATGAATAGAGGAGGTGACTAATGCTGGAGGAAGGTGTGTGCATTGGCTCATACACACAGACACGCCAGTGATCAGAAAACTGGATTGTGCAGAGGAAGAAAACAGTGAAATTATAATCCACAGTCCTAGTGTCATGTCCCATAATTGTAATGATCTGGTTGATAAAATTGTTCTACTGCTAAATTGGTTCAGAGACGGAAACAGTTGACCTTAACTAATGTTGTGGTGCTGAAAACGAATATGAAGCTTACATTTGCTGCTTGGCTCTAATTTTCAAGATCCAGAGGAGGTTGTAGTTACTTATAACACCTTTCATGCAGGCTTATAGAAAAATTGCGTCTTTATTATTTCATCCTGCATGGTTAGTAGCTCATCTATTACAATATCTAGTCTATTGAGCCTTCAGCGTTCTATCATCTTAGGGCGATCAATCAAAAAACGCCAACTCCCAAACCTACAGTGATAAAGAAAGCCTACAACCTGTATTTTGGCTGCAGAATAGGAGATTAGGACAAGAGTTGGGCTCCACACATATGTTGCAATAGATGTGCATCACATCTTACCCAGTGGTTGCATGGGAAGAGGCAATATATGGTCAATGATCTGAAGAGAGCCAACCGATCACACTACCAATTGCTACTTCTGCATGGTTCCCCCCATTAAGACTGGAGTTTTATGGAAGAAGAGGACTTTACAGTGTCCCAACATTCCATCTGCAATATGTCCAGTACCAAATACAGAAGAACTGCCGGCTCCACAAGCACCAGAAACATTTTCAGTCAAGTCAAGTGAGGAAGAAGAGGGCACTTGGCGTCATGAAGCATCTTCCTCTCATGACCCAGACATTCTGTTAGTAACCTCAACTGAACCAACCACACCTTGTAACATAGGGTGATCTTAATGATCTTGTTAGAGATTTGGATCTGCCCAAGAGTATAGCCCCCGTTACACACTGCAATATCGCTAGCAATATCGCTGTAAAGTCACCGATTTTGTGACGTTGCAGCGATATTGCTAGCGATATCGCTGCATGTGATACTTACCTCCGACCGGCTCCCCCGCTGGTTATCGCTGATCGCGCGAGAACGTCCTGGACCATTTCTCGTTGGGCGCTTCCTGCTGGGCTTCCTGTGGCGCCGACGAGTGACACGTGGAGCCGGGCGGGAGGACGTCAGGATCGCCCCGTCTGACAGGTAAGGCCTCTTTTACACTTCAGTTTTTTGCATCAGTTCAAATCCGCCAAAAAGTCAGACAAGCGGATCCGTTCTCAACTGATGTGAACGGATGCCACAGGATCCGTTTTCAGACGGATCCTGAAAATGAGGAAATTTAAAGGAAACGCTGGGAGAGAGAGAGAGAGAGAGTTTTATTTTGTCCAGCACCCAGAAAGAATTTCGGGTTAAATGAGTGTCTGGAGGATCCGCCAGAGAAAAAAACGTTGCAAGCTCCGTTTTGAAATCTTTGAGGATGGTGACGGACAGAAACTTTTGGCGGATCCTCAAAAAAACCGGATACAACGGACAGCAATCCGTCACAATCCGCCACTAATGAAAGTCAATGGGGAAAAAAACGGATCCTCAAAAGAAAATTGAGGATCCGTTTTTTTTCAAAACCTGGCGGTTTGTGACTGATTGTAAAAAACTGAAGTGTGAAAGAGGCCTAAGTAGCGATCCCCGACCACCGCTATGTCGCTAGTGAGATCTGCCTGTGTGGCAGCTCACTAGCGACCACCTAGCGATGCACCAGCGATCCTGACCGCGTCATATCGCTGGTCGGGATCGCTGGTGCATCGCTAGGTGTAATGGTACCCTAAGGCTGAGCTCTTTGGCTTCAGACTACAGCAGTGGAATCTCCTTGCCGGCGATGTTCGGATCTTTGGTCCCCCAACCGTGAAAAAGATCTTGTCCAATACTTCTTCATGGAAGGCGATCTTGTGGCATGCAACATCAACAGTTTAATGGAAGCTCTGAAGATAAGTCATAATCCAGACTAATGGAAGCTCTTCATCGATCCGTCCGAAGCAAGACTACAAGCCGTCTTGCTCCATAATGGCAATGTGCTACCTTCAATTCCAGTTGGTTATGCAGTTCACATAAAAGAAACCTATGACAACATGAAACAGCTGTTGAGGTGTCTGAACTATGACCAACATTCGTGGCCCCTCTGTGGTGACTTACTGGTGGTTGTCTTCTTACTTGGTCTCCAGGTGGAGACACAAAGCACTGCTGCCTTCTGTGTGAGTGGGGTAGTCGTGCAAAAGAATATCACTACAATAAAAGAGACTGGTCTCTCCGACATTCACTTCAGCCATGGAGTTAAACTCTCCGGCATCCAGCACTTGTTGACCCACAGAAGATTTTATTATCACCATTGCACATCAAGTTGGGCCTAATGAAGAACTTTGTAAAAGCAATGGATATAATACAAAAGCAATCAAGTATCTCATTGATACATTTTCAAGGTTGAATGAAGCAAAGACAAAGGTAGGAGTCTTTATTGGACCTCAAATTCATAAGTTTCTTCAAAATGAGTACAGTATATATATATATATATAAGCAGTATATGATGGACTTGCCATTCATGCAGTTGCCTTGAGCATGTAAGAGGTTTCGCTTTTCAGGACGTGACATACAGCAAGATACACTGGATTGTTGATCTGTTGTTACAGGAACTACATCCATTTCATCAGACTTTTGTATTGAATGAAAGGTAAAGGTGAAACCCTCAGGTCATGTGATCCACTGTATTTACAGTTTCTAAACCTGGAATCTTCAACATGAGAAGATAATTGTGTGTCTGTTGTCCCAGAGCTATCCTAGAGTTTGTCATAAGAGGAAATATCTATTTGCAATTTATTTATTACATGAAATTATATATTTCAATGTATTTGCTATTAATAGGAACCATATACATCTGCATGCAGGAAGTTCCCCTAATGGTAGTTGTAGGCAGCTATTATTTTATGTGATTGTACAGTTCCATGCAGGGACCTCCATGTGGGCACGGTTTATGCGGGACTCTCTGCTGGCACTATGGTTTTGTTTAGGCATTCTGCTGGAAGTGTTTAAAGGCTTTTCACAAATGTCTACAGTCACTCTACATGATGTGTATACTTCCTGCCACATTACGACTAGATTTGCCTAATCTCACTCAATTCACTTGTATTGAGCAAGGCCAAGCACGTCTAGTCGGAATGTTGCGAGAAGTATGCATTTGGCATATTTGCAGTCACATGATTGCTCGGTTTTGCCACCGGCACCGGAAAATCCTCACAGCGTGTACTGCGTTCGATGTAAGGATTCACAAGTCTGCAATAACATAGAGTTTACTTTTCAAAATGAGACAAGCCCTTTATCCTCAGATGATTCTGATAATAAAAATAGAAAATTATTTTAATATTAAAGGGGTTATCCATTACTATGACAACCTCTTCTTAAACTAAACGTTCGGCCCTGCTAAAAATAATAAAGTCTATACTCACCTCCCATGCTAGTGCCAATCCCGAGGTGTCGGCACTTGATCTTCCCGGGGCTGTGATGTGGTGTTGTGACACGTGACGCCCGGCACCCATTCAGCGCTGACGTCACTGTCACACCTTCATACAAGCGAAACATAAAGATGAAGTCAGGACTGCAGTGGATCCCGGACTTCCTCTTCATGTTCAGTTTGTCCGAAGGCGGGGACAGTGACACCAGTTCTGATTGGGCGCTTGGTGTCACATGTCATTTCACCGTGTTACAGCCCTGAGACCGTGAGTGTCAAACCTCTGGAATGGCGCCGGCACGGGAGGTGAGTATAGGCTTTATTATTTTATCAGGACAGAACATTTAGTCTAAGAAGGGATGGTCCTAGTAGTGGACAAGCCCTTTAACTATAAATTATTAATGATACTCTAAGTTATTCCACTTTATTTTCTAATGCGGGACTGTACACATTCCTGTATTATTTCTCAGGGTTACATCACTCCTCTCTTCTGCTCCTCTTTTTATTGCAGACATGTGTTTTTGCATTTCGCACTCCCCTATTTTGTCAATGATTTCACGCCCAGGGACACACCTGTCACAGGACGGCTTCACAGTGTGAACTCTGCTCTCTTAATGACTCAGCAGGTTGTTCTCTGCAATGATGGGAATTGCAAGTAAAGTTAATGAACTATCTCCAAATAATAAGGAAATTATCTAAAATGGGGTTTACAGGGTCCCCTGATATGAAAAAGTTTAGTAAATACTTTCATTCCCTATGGAATAACAATTCTGTAGCATCTCTTGTTAGAACTTTGCATTGTCCTGTCCCTCTGTAATTCTTCCGGTAAATGGATGAAAGCATTGACAACTGATTTCCTTTATCAATAAAGTGTCTGGAGACAGTGTAAGGGTGCCGTTACACTAAACGATGCACCAGCGATCCCGACAACGATACGACCTGGTCAGGATCGCTGGTGCATTGCTACATGATTGCTGGGGAGCTGTCATCCAAGGATGCTGGTATCCAAGGTAAATATCGGGTAACTAAGCGCGCGTGTCGCTTAGTTACCCGCTGTGTATCTTAGATACCAGCGTGCTCGCGCATCGTTGGTCTCCCGCTGTCAAACGCAGCAATGCGCGCCAGCCAGCGGGAGACCAACGATCAAAAAATGGCCCAGGACATTGCTGCACGATCAGCGATACCCGGCGGGGGGGGCGGTCGCTGATGTGTGTCACACAGCGATTGTTAGGTGTCGGATTCCTGGCACTGCACAGCGGGAATCCAGAGCCAGACATCCTGTGGTCTCTCATTCTCCTCCAACTGCTCAGACTCCTGCTCAGCAATCACGGCGAGCCAGGCATTTCCCTCAGACTCGTTCTGTGAGATTGGATGTTGCTGCCACCTCTGGTGCAGCAATGGTAGCGCAACCTGCTTTGCAGGGAACTGCTCCAGAGGCTAAGCCCTCGTGCCGTGCTACTGGGCATGCCCACAACTTGTCCTCTCAGTGGAGAGCAGGGGTCACATGTGCAGGTCCTATGTCGGATCTGATTGGTCCTTCCCAAAGCACTGGAAGGTCCCGGAAGCGCATGGCTATAAAAAGCCCGCATGGCGGCTCGGCCATGCGCTAGTGTAGCATATTATTCTGTGTGTGTATGGTGATGGATGTATGGACTGGTGACTGACTCATTATGATCCCCTCCCTTGGTTATTACGAATGGTGACAGTGAGTTGGATTAGTCAGGTTGTGGCAAGCTGCACGCCACTTGCTCCACGCCTACACTAGCGTCCGTCGGCGCCCGGTCCTCGGCGCCGACACTTGCAGCTCCCTCTGCCGCTGTGTTGTAGTAACAGCAACTGATGGTGTTCGCGGCTGCGACGCCATACGCAGGCATCTGTGACGCTAACAGGGCCAGCGCCTTTTCTTTAGCGTTCAGGTGACGTTAACCCGAGCGCAATACCACACCTACTAGGTGCATCTGCCATTGTTCCGCAGCGGTCTTGTCACCTACCGCACGGTGGACCCCGGGCGGCGAACGCACCTACTATTATTTATATTTGGTGCATTCCGCCATCCATAACATTACACTAGCGCCAGGGTCTGGCTGGCAATGGCAGACGTGCAGCAGCTGCAGCGCTACATTCGGCAGCTGGAGAGCAGGTTGGCGGCTATTGAGAGCACCAACTCAGCTGCGAATGCTGCGCTAGCTGCTGCTCAGACAGTCGCTGAGGCTGTCTCACGTGTGCCCACACTTTTGCCCTTGCCGACAATGTCTCGCCTCCCGCTCCCCGATAAGTTTTTGGGTGATAGTGCCTCCTGTAGGGGATTCGTTAGTCAGTGCTCCATTCAGCTGGAGTTGCTGGCTCCACGGTTTCCTACAGAGTGGGCTAAGGTGGGATTTATTGTCTCCCTGTTGTCTGGCCGGGCATTACAGTGGGCCACGCCATTGTGGGAACGTGATGATCCCGTGGTACAGGGAGCTGCTCAGTTCCTCACGGCTCTGAAGCAAGTCTTCTTGGAACCACGGGTCACACACGATACGGCTCTCCAACTGTTATCCTTAACACAAGGGTCACTTTCGGTTAGCCATCATGCTGTCCGGTTTCGGACACTGGCTTCCGAGTTAGAGTGGCCGGACAAAGTGTTGGTCCCGGTGTTTTGGAGAGGCCTAGGCTGAGCACGTAAAAGATGCTCTAGCTACTAGGGAAATTCCCACAAGTCTGGAGGAGTTGATCGCCGTTTCCACCTGCATTGATCTCCGCTTCACGGAGCGTGGGTTGGAACGAGCGCAATCCAGACTTAGGGTTAATTTGGCTCCCACCTTTACCGAGCCGCTGATATATCCTGCACAAGAGCTCCCTTCCTCTGAGCCTATGGAGGTGTCTCGCACCGGCACTAAGTCGCGTCCGATGTGAAGCTCTGTGCGCTGTTATCAGTGCCGACAGTTTGGCCACTCGGCTAGCACATGCCCTCAGCGGCCGAAAAGATGACCGCGTTCAGTGGCCGTAGGTGGTGGTCAATCCAAGGTGGGACCCTTTTCACCCAAACCGGTGTTCCGGGGTACTTTAGATAGTGGGTCCTCCATGTCCTCGACTTTTGCCCAGAGACACGCTATCCCTCTGGTGTTACTCTCCCAACCTCTGACCATCAGGGTGGTAAATGGGTCACCGTTACCATCTCAGGTGACCCATCAGACAGCCCCACTCGGACTCTCTATTTCACCCTCACATCAGGGGACTCTGTCCCTGCTTATTATGACCAATGGCATCGATCAGGTGCTCCTCGGAGTTCCCTGGCTTCGTTGCCACTCCCCTCATATTGACTGGGCTTCGGGGAGGATACTGGGTTGGGGCAAGGACTGTGAGGGAAGGTGCCAAGGGGCAGCGTTCAGGTGGCTTCCACTGAAGTGCCTGCAGATCTCTCCGCGCTCCCCAAACCCTACCACCAGTATGGGAACGTCTTCTCTAAGAAGTCTGCGGAGACGCTCCCGCCGCACCATTCCTATGATTGCCCGATTGATCTCCTGCCAGGCACAGAGCCTCCCCGAGGCTGTGTTTACCCGTTATCACTCCCTGAGACGGAGGCTATGTCCCAATATATCCGGGAGAACCTGGCTAGGGGTTTCATCAGAAAATCTGTGTCACCTGCTGGTGCAGGGTTCTTCTTCGTACAGAAGAAGAACGGAGAGTTACGCCCCTGCATTGACTACCGAGGTCTCAATGCTATCACGGTTAAAAACAAATACCCCCTACCGTTGATCTCGGAGTTATCTGACAGGTTGCGGGGGGCCCGGATCTTTACTAAATTAGATCTGTGGGGTGCATACAACCTGATCCGCATTCGCGAAGGAGACGAATGGAAGACAGCTTTTAATACCAGGGATGGCCATTATGAATACCTGGTTATGCCCTTTGGCCTTTGTAATGCGCCAGCTGTCTTCCAAGATTTTGTCAACGACGTCTTCCGCGACATGCTCTCTACCTCGGTGGTGGTCTATCTGGATGACATACTCATCTTTTCGCCAGATTTGACCACCCACCGGAGAGACGTCTGCAGGGTCTTCGACCGTCTGCGGGAGAACTCGCTATTTGCCAAGCTGGAGAAGTGCCAGTTTGAGCAGGAGTCCTTGCCGTTCCTGGGCTATATCATCTCGGCCCAGGGGCTGGCCATGGATCCTGCCAAACTACAAGCGGTAATGGACAGGCAGGAAACCCCATTCCCTCAAAGCGGTGCAGCGCTTTTTGGGGTTCGTGAATTACTACCGCCAGTTCATACCACACTTTTCCACACTGGTGGCTCCTTTGGTTGCTCTCACCAAGAAAGGAGCTAACCCCAATGCTTGGTCAGAACAGGTCTCCAAGGCCTTCTCGGCTATAAAATCACATTTTGCTGGCGCTCCCATATTACATCGTCCCGATGTGGATAAGCCGTTTATCCTTGAGGTAGACGCTTCTTCCTTCGGTGGAGGAGCAGTCCTTTATCAAAAGGATGCTCAAGGTCGGAAGCATCCCTGCTTCTTCTATTCCAAGACCTTCTCACCGGCGGAGAAAAATTACTCCATCGGCGACAGGGAGCTGCTAGCCATGAAGTTGGCTTTTTCTGTGTGGAGACATCTCCTGGAGGGAGCCCGGTTTCCCTTTCAGGTATATACGGACCATAAAAACCTGGTCTATCTACAGACGGCCCAACACCTGAATTCCCGTCAGGCCAGGTGGTCACTCTTCTTTTCCCGATTCCGCTTCACCCTCCACTACCTCTCTGGAGAAAAAGAACAAAGTAAGGAGAGACAGCGAAATTACCCTATATTTATAATCTTCTTCTTCTTTATTATATAGCGCTAACATATTCCGCAGCGCTTTACATTTTGCACACATTTTCATCACTGTCCCCGATGGGGGCTCACATTCTAAATTCCCTATCAGTATGTCTTTTGAAGTGTGGGAGGAAACCAGAGTACCCGGAGGAAACCCACGCAAACACGGGGAGAACATACAAACTCCTTGCAGATGTTGTCCTTGGTGGGATTCGAACCCAGGACCCCAGCGCTGCAAGGCTGCAGCGCTAACCACTGAGCCACCGTGCTGCCCTTATAGATTTAAATAATAATGTGAATAAACAATAATATATCGCTGACAGGTATTGGACTAATAATAGGACAGTCGTGTTAAAAACACCAAACTACAAAAACAAAACAAAAACGACCATAAGTCCAAAGAAAATATTGTTTATTGAGTCATTATAAAACATTATTAAAAAGAAGTTCCATTAAAATAATTGTATAATACATATATCTCTGGAGAGAAGAACGTCCGTGCGGATGCTCTCTCATGTTCAGTGGTCTCAGCGGAAAAAGGAGAAGCTGAGCCTCGGTTAATTCTCCCGCCGGAGAGTTTTACGACCGTGGCTCCAGTTGCTCTCGAGTCAGTACCACCGGGCAAGACCTTGGTCCCTCCTCAGCTACGGCCGGAGGTCCTCACCTGGGCACATGCCTCCAGGGTGGGTGGCCATTTTGGTAATAAACGGACCACTGAAACTCCTGGCAAGGTCATATTGGTGGCCACATATGGCTCGAGATGTCAAGGAATATGTGCAAGCATGTGTTTCGTGTGCTCGGAACAGACCCTCTAGACCAGGGGTCCCCAACCGCCGGTCCGCGGCCCAGCACCGGGCCGTTGCAGTGCCCTTGCCGGTCCGCGGACACAAGGGGAGCCGGGGGGCGGTGCAGCAGCTGATACTCACCCTGCATCCCGCGGCGGCTTCATCCAGCGCTGAGCGGTCACGTGCTACCGCTCATTTAAGGTCATGAATATGGACGCCACTCCTCTCCTATAGGCGTGGCATCCATATTCATGGTCCTTAATGAGCGGTAGCACGTGACCGCTCCGCACAGGAAGAAGCTGAAGCGCCGCGAGATGCAGGGACGTGCAGCGACGGGAAGGAAGTTCAGCGACGTGAGGGTAAGTATGATGGGGAGGATGGGGGAGGATGGGGGAGCCATAAATATAAGGGAGAGAGAGTGGGAGCGGAGCCATATACACAGGGGAGGGAGAATGGGAGCGGAGCCATATACACAGGGGAGGGAGAATGGGAGCGGAGCCATATATACAAGGGAGGGAGAGTGGGAGCGGAGCCATATATACAAGGGAGGGAGAATGGGAGCGGAGCCATATATACAAGGGAGGGAGAATGGGAGCGGAGCCATATATACAAGGGAGGGAGAATGGGAGCGGAGCCATATATACAAGGGAGGGAGAATGGGAGCAGAGCCATATATACAAGGGAGGGAGAATGGGAGCGGAGCCATATACACAGGGGAGGGAGAATGGGAGCGGAGCCATATATACAAGGGAGGGAGAATGGGAGCGGAGCCCTATATACAAGGGAGGGAGAGTGGGAGCGGAGCCATATATACAAGGGAGGGAGAATGGGAGCGGAGCCATAAATACAAGGGAGGGAGAGTGGGAGCGGAGCCATATATACAAGGGAGGGAGAGTGGGAGCGGAGCCATATACACAGGAGGGAGAATGGGAGCGGCGCTATATATACAAGGGAGGGAGAGTGGGAGCGGAGCCATATACACAGGAGGGAGAATGGGAGCGGCGCTATATATACAAGGGAGGGAGAGTGGGAGCGGAGCCATATACACAGGGGAGGGAGAATGGGAGCGGAGCCATATATACAAGGGAGGGAGAGTGGGAGCGGAGCCATAAATACAAGGGAGGGAGAGTGGGAGCGGAGCCATAAATACAAGGGAGGGAGAGTAGGAGCGGAGCCATATACACAGGGGAGGGAGAATGGGAGCGGAGCCATATACCCAGGAGGGAGAATGGGAGCGGAGCCATATACACAGGGGAGGGAGAATGGGAGCGGAGCCATATACACAAGGGAGGGAGAGTGGGAGCGGAGCCATATACACAGGGGAGGGAGAATGGGAGCGGAGCCATATACACAGGGGAGGGGGAATGGAAGCGGAGCCATATACACAGGAGGGAGAATGGGAGCGGAGCCATATACACAGGGGAGGGAGAATGGGAGCGGAGCCATATATACAAGGGAGGGAGAGTGGGAGCGGAGCCCTATATACAAGGGAGGGAGAGTGGGAGCGGAGCCATATATACAAGGGAGGGAGAATGGGAGCGGAGCCATAAATACAAGGGAGGGAGAGTGGGAGCGGAGCCATATATACAAGGGAGGGAGAGTGGGAGCGGAGCCATATACACAGGAGGGAGAATGGGAGCGGCGCTATATATACAAGGGAGGGAGAGTGGGAGCGGAGCCATATACACAGGAGGGAGAATGGGAGCGGCGCTATATATACAAGGGAGGGAGAGTGGGAGCGGAGCCATATACACAGGGGAGGGAGAATGGGAGCGGAGCCATATATACAAGGGAGGGAGAGTGGGAGCGGAGCCATAAATACAAGGGAGGGAGAGTGGGAGCGGAGCCATAAATACAAGGGAGGGAGAGTAGGAGCGGAGCCATATACACAGGGGAGGGAGAATGGGAGCGGAGCCATATACCCAGGAGGGAGAATGGGAGCGGAGCCATATACACAGGGGAGGGAGAATGGGAGCGGAGCCATATACACAAGGGAGGGAGAGTGGGAGCGGAGCCATATACACAGGGGAGGGAGAATGGGAGCGGAGCCATATACACAGGGGAGGGAGAATGGAAGCGGAGCCATATACACAGGAGGGAGAATGGGAGCGGAGCCATATACACAGGGGAGGGAGAATGGGAGCGGAGCCATATATACAAGGGAGGGAGAGTGGGAGCAGAGCCATATATACAAGGGAGGGAGAGTGGGAGCGGAGCCATATATACAAGGGAGGGAGAGTGGGAGCAGAGCCATATATACAAGGGAGGGAGAGTGGGAGCAGAGCCATATATACAAGGGAGGGAGACTGGGAGCGGAGCCATATATACAAGGGAGGGAGAGTGGGAGCGGAGCCATATATACAGGGGAGGGAGAGTGGGAGCGGAGCCATATATACAAGGGAGGCCGGGAGAGTGGAAGCAGAGCCATATATACAAGGGAGGGAGAGTGGGAGCGGAGCCATATATACAAGGGAGGGAGAGTGGGTGCGGAGCCATATATACAAGGGAGGGAGAGTGGGAGCGGAGCCATATATACAAGGGAGGGAGAGTGGGAGCGGAGCCATATATACAAGGGAGGGAGAGTGGGAGCGGAGCCATATATACAAGGGAGGGAGAGTGGGAGCGGAGCCATATATACAAGGGAGGGAGAGTGGGAGCGGAGCCATATATACAAGGGAGGGAGAGTGGGAGTGGAGCCATATATACAAAGGAGGGAGAGTGGAAGCAGAGCCATATATACAAAGGAGGGAGAATGGGAGCGGAGCCATATATACAGGGGAGGCCGGGAGACTGGGAGCGGAGCCATATACTGTATACAAGGGAGGGAGAGTGGGAGCAGAGCCATATATACAAGGGAGGGAGAGTGGGAGCAGAGCCATATATACAAGGGAGGGAGACTGGGAGCGGAGCCATATATACTAGGGAGGCCGGGAGAGTGGGAGCAGAGCCATATATACAAGGGAGGGAGAGTGGGAGCGGAGCCATATATACAAGGGAGGCCGGGAGAGTGGGAGCAGAGCCATGTATACAAGGGAGGGAGAGTGGGAGCGGAGCCATGCATACAGGATGGGACGGGGAGCCATGTATACAGGATAGAAGAGTGGGAGCAGAGCCATGCATACAGGATGGGAGGATGGGAGCGGAGCCATGTATACAGGATGGGAGAGTGGGAGCAGAGCCATGTATACAGGATGGGACAGGGGAGCCATGCATACAACAGGGGGAGCCACACAGAGCTGGACGGGGGGACCACACATACATTTTCTGATGATTAGAAAATAATCAGCATGTACAGTACTCCAGTACAATTGTTCTTAAGTGCTCAATGCTCCATTTCCTTGTAGGTTCCAATCATCATTAGCAGTGACGGTCATCAGTAGAAGTAGCCCAGTGCTCCCACTGAAACAGAAACAAGCCAGGTGCTCCCACTCATTCAAAACCTATGGTGAGTTGAGTCACATTAAAAATGTTATAATTAAATGATAAATATGCACTGCTAAACTACAACCGCGTCCATATCCCCGCCCCCTTATGACCAAAGCCCCGCCCCTGTCACACCTCCATCCCCGCCCTGCCGGGCCATGGAAGAATGGTCTTGGTTCAAGGCGGTCCCTGGTGCAAAAAAGGTTGGGGACCACTGCTCTAGACAGAGGCTGGCGGGGCTGTTGTTTCCCCTGCCAGTGGCGGATAGACCTTGGGAGATGGTTGGCATGGATTTCATAGTTGGCCTGCCCAAGTCTGGTGGCAGTACGGTCATCTGGGTGGCCACCGACCATTTTTCCAAAATGGTGCATCTGGTGCCACTCGCACGCCTGCCTTCCGCTCGAGGTCTGGCCACCTTGTTCATTAAGCACGTATTCCGTTTACATGGCATGCCGGACAAAATCGTGAGTGACCGCGGTCCCCAGTTTGCGTATCGGTTTTGGAGGGAGCTCTGCAGTTTACTCAGCATTGAGCTAAATCTGTTCTCCGCTTACCATCCCGAGACGAATGGCTTGGTCGAGAGAGCCAATCAGACCTTGGTCACCTATTTACGGCATTTTGTCTCTGCCAGGCAGGATGACTGGGCATCCTTGCTACTTTGGGCTGAATTTGCCCTAAACAATGCGGTGGCTGATTCCACTGGTCAGACGCCCTTTCTCCTAAACTATGGTCAACATCCACGCGTCCCTGTCCCGATGCCAGTGTCCTCCACCGACTCCAGGGTGGCAGACTGGGCAGTGGAGGCCCGGGACATTTGGGATCGCACTCAGGATGCTATCCGGGCATCTAAAGAAAGGATGAGGGCGTCCGCCGACACGCATCGGCGGCCCGCGCCAAGCTTCTCCCCTGGCGACATGGTATGGCTTTCCACCCGAAACATTAAACTGCGGGTCGAGTCTCCCAAGTTTGCACGGCGATACATTGGACCATTCAAGGTCATCGAGCGACTTAGCTCGGTGGTCTACCGCCTGGCTCTTCCTCCACATTTTGCCATTTCAGACGTGTTCCATGTGTCCCTCCTCAAACCAGTTCACATGGTCCGGTTTTCTGAGTCATCTGCCGGGTCATCAGACTTATCGTCTGATGAGTTTGAGGTTAACACCATCGTGGGGCGCAGGTTTGTCCGTGGCAAAAAATTTTATTTGGTGGACTGGAAGGGTCATGGGCCCGAGGCTCGGACCTGGTGGAAAACATTCATGTACCGCTCCTGATCGCGGCCTTTGAGCGCAGTGAGGCTCAGAGGGGGGGGCCCTAGGAGGGGGGTGATGTTAGGCGTCGGATTCCTGGCACTGCACCGCGGGAATCCAGAGCCAGACATCCTGCGGTCTCTCATTCTCCACCGACCGCTCAGACTCCTGCTCAGCATTCACGGCGAGCCAGGCATTTCCCTCAGACTCGCTCTGTGAGCCTGGATGTTGCTGACACCTCTGGTGCAGCAATGGTAGCGCAACCTGCTTTGCAGGGAACTACTCCAGAGGCTAAGTCCTCCTGCCGTGCTACTGGGCATGCCCGCAACTTGTCCTCTCAGTGGAGAGCAGGGGTCACATGTGCAGGTCCTATGTC
This sequence comes from Dendrobates tinctorius, assembly GCF_039654945.1. Classification (NCBI taxonomy): domain Eukaryota; kingdom Metazoa; phylum Chordata; class Amphibia; order Anura; family Dendrobatidae; genus Dendrobates; species Dendrobates tinctorius. The sequence goes on from NW_027361806.1 coordinate 2,226,097, forward strand.
GGATCTGATTGGTCCTTCCCAAAGTACTGGAAGGTCCAGGAAGCGCATGGCTATAAAAAGCCCGCATGGCGGCTCGGCCATGCGCTAGTGTAGCATATTATTCTGTGTGTGTATGGTGATAGATGTATGGACTGGTGACTGACTCATTATGATCCCCTCCCTTGGTTATTACGAATGGTGACAGTGAGTTGGATTAGTCAGTCCCAGGTTGTGGCAAGCTGCACGCCACTTGCTCCACGCCTACACTAGCATCCGTCGGCGCCCGGTCCTCGGCGCCGACACTTGCGGCTCCCTCTGCCGCTGTGCTGTAGTAACAGCAACTGTTGGTGTTCGCGGCTGCGACGCATCTGCATCTGTGACGCTAACAGGGCCAGCGCCTTTTCTTTAGCGTTCGGGTGACGTTAACCCGAGCGCAATACCGCACCTACTAGGTGCATCTGCCATTGTTCAGCAGCGGTCTTGTCACCTACCGCACGGTGGACCCCGGGCGGCGAACGCACCTACTATTATTTATATTTGGTGCGTTCCGCCTTCCATAACAGCGATGTCGCTGGTGAGATCGCTGTGGCGTCACAAAGTCAGCGATGTCGCTAGCGATCTCGCTGTGTGTGACGGGGCAGTAAGGCAGTTGAATTAATGCTGACATTGTTAAAGGGAGTCAGCACAAAATGACTGTTCAAACCAAGCTCATGCACTCTGTACACACTTGGTGTGGACAAACAACTCACTACATTTTCACAGATACTTGCTTTCCATCCATCTCTGCTTAAGATGGAAAACAATTAGGTGGGATGGTGCACTAAAACCAAGGGTACACCCAGCAGATGTGCTTGGTTTTAATAATCATTTTGTGCTTGTAAGAAGATGGACACATTGCCCAAGTTCCACCTTGGAGATACAAGTGTTGTTGTACTATCTAATGAGAATTGTAACTTTGTTTGGGAATGTTGATAATGTTTGTTGTTGACAATAGGGATAGCAAGAGTTACTGCTTGGGACTAGCCCAGAGTGGGAAGGCCTAAGCTGAAGGGAAAGAGACCATTTCCTTTTGAGTGGTAAGATAGGGCCTGGAGTGCATAGAGAAGAGACCTAAGGTCTGAGATGAGCAGTGCCGCATTCCTTGGGTGTTCCTAGCCTTAACTTTTTAAAAACCCAAATTGACTAAATTGGAAAAAGAGCTCAAAAAAGCCATTAAATGATAAAAACATCCGAAATTTATCAGAAACACTGAGGACTATTTAAATGTAAGAGTACACGGATAGCACAATCTACTGGGACCACCAAGCCTTATACACACCGTGGACTTCAACCCACAGGTTCCCAATCATCTGGATCTTGGACCAACTCTACAAGATTCTCTTCCTTTTTTAGGAAGAAGATGAAGAAACCAAAAAAGAGCGGATTACCCTCACTGGAGAAACCGCAGATCCACTTTCTAAAGGTTTGTCTTTTTATCCGAGAACAGGTTTTGATTATTTTGGACTTGATATAGATCTAAAAAAAAAAATTACCATAATCTGAGGCTTTTTCCACACTTTGCAGGTTCGGAGAGATTTCAGGTTACATGTAATACAGATTCAATATTAAAATTGGATGATTTTGGTTTGAGATCTAAAAGTAATTTTAATCCTCCAAAATTGTATCATCCCATGAAACATATGTACCGGTAAATCTGGTTGATACAGACATTGGAGTTATTTTACAAAGGATAAAAAATTATAACTTTCATATATAGAATAATTTAAGCAAAATAGAAAGAATAGCTTTGAAATCTATTACAGAGGATAATGCTTTAGTAATTAAAACTCCTGACAATGGTATTTTTGTTTTTAAGAATGAGCAAAAAATTAATTTCTATGAATGAAAGCATTATTCTTTAAAAATAATGGAAAATATTATGCATGTTTTATATTGTTCATAACAAATTTATATATATATCAAAGTGTATAATTTTATCCCTTTGAAATCCTGTTTAGTATATTTGTTGGTTAAATGGTTAAACCATAGAGCTTTGAATAAAGACTTTGTTAATTAGTGCCAATCGTCTGGATGTATACATTAATTGGGAGGTTACTTTATAATGTGATGAAACCTATTTAAGCTGTAGCTTGCACAATGTCTTAGAATTTGTTTGAAAAAGGCTTGTGTCTAAGCAAAAACGCGTCACATTTGATTATACATGCTGAAGGATATTATTTATACAAGTGAGTACCGGTCTTTTGTGCCATTTTGATGTGGGACTAGGGATGGGCGAATCCTGAAATACTCGGACTCGCTAGACTCTAACGAGTCCGACTCGGAAACTCGCTATTCGTTGCAAGTCTAGCGAGTCCAATGTTAATGAATGGGGATGCGAGTATTGCAGCGATTCCTGTGCTGCCATTTTTTTTACTCTTTACTCTCGCAAGTGGCCCCTAGCTTAGCGATTTAGAATTCATCCCTAAAGCACAGAAAATCGTTTCTACATCACGCTAGAAGCTAAACGGGAAGTCGCCTGTGCTAACCGATTTACTGCACAGGCTGACCTGATATTCTGCACACACAGGCAGATCTGATCTGCACACACAGGGCGATCTGATCTGCACACACAGGGCGATCTGATCTGCACACACAGGCCCACCAAAGATGTGTAGCAGACGTGATACAGAGAGGCTGATCGGCCTGGTTGAAGAGTGGCCCCAGCTGTGGCAGCCCACCCACCCTGGCTATGGTGATGAAAGACAGCGAAATATGGCTTGGAGGTCCATCGCCAGAAGTATGTTCCCATCATTTGATCATGCTGGAGAAGATGGGCAGGCAAACATGGGTAAGAGTTATGTGATGTCATTTCTTCTATTTTCTTTTACTGTACCCTTTTTTGGATTAGGAGAGAGTGAGATTTCTTGTGTCACCATTGGCGTCTGTGACGCACTGAAACCGTGGCTATTAGCTGGTGGGATAGATAGCAGCAACGCACTGGTCTGCCACAGAAACAATAACGCTGCAGGGGTAAATATGACCTCAATAATATCTGGTGGAAAAAAAGAAAATTTGCTCAGCTATGCTTCTGATTTCAGCTCTGATGGAAGCTGAGTGAGTAAGCTAAGCTCTGAGGATGGTGCTGTATGCACTGTAAGGCTGCTCCTGCCTTTCTCCCTGCCTACAGTCCTCTACAGTACTCCTCCGTCCTGGTAGTTCTGAAAAGAACTTTTGTGTTATATGTGAGGAATCTTGAGGTCCTACACTGACTAACAGTCCCTAGATCTGCTCTATGTCTCCAACTCGCCCTGCACTAGCTCAGATCGTCACAGGAATGTGCCCAAAATGGCAGGGGCAGGGTTTATATACAGCCTTGCCTGTGATACGTGACATAGGCATCACGATGGACAGCAGCCAATCATAGTAGTGCTCTTCACAGTTTTCTCACCTAACAAACTAGGCTGTCTCTGAAAATTAACATATTCTGTATTCTGCGAGTCCCGAATACAGTATATAGGAGTCCTAGACTCGCTAAGACTCGCTACTGACAGCGGGACACAAAATCGCTAAGAAACTAGGATTGCTTGTATTACACTCTGAAAAAACTAGGATTGCCATTGATTTGCATTGGACTCGTTACTGTGCGAGTAATCGCTTGGAAACTCGCAGAGTGCCGACTCCAGCGAGTACCCTACTACTCGCAGAGTAACGAGTCCTAACGAGTAGATTCGCCCATCCCTATGTGGGACGCCATCCTTAGACACAGGTTTAATTTTATCACGACTGCTGATTGGAATTAATTTATAGTGAGAGGAGACTGAGAGAAAGAGATAGCGTGATCCGGAGCAGAAACGAGGAAGAGTAACTGAGAGACAGAGTGATTTACTGGAGATGGATCCTGGGCAGAAAGGCCAAGAGTTGATAACTCCTAAAGGTACTGGGCCTAGACAGCACTGAGTATGCTAGAATAGAGTTCCCTGCACCGAAGTTCCAGAGTGTCAGTAGAAGGGAAGATAAGCATCAACCATAATGGCACCATAGCTCCCCTAACGGGAAAGAAGAAGGATGAAAAGCTGGTTGAGAAAAAACTAGTGTCAAAGCTGGGTTGTGGTGAAGTAGTGAGGAATAGTGAAGACAGAGGACAAGTAAAGAGAGAGAAAAGAAAGGTAAATTAATCTGTGTGAGGAAAATGTTACACATTATCAAGGAAACTTTCGAGAAGATATGTACCTGTATCTACTGTATTTATACCCTTCCCAAGTTAACGTTCAGTAAAAAGTTTGTTTTGAACTGGTGATCTCCCTTCTTGAACTGTCAAATATCTGGTCCTGGCAAACCAGCATGGTCAGTTACATCCGGCCTGCACGGGTATAGCGCCTTCATAGCCCAAGTCCATACATCCAAACAGGACCCCCAAAAGAGCAGAAGAAACCGGTATCAAGAAGGCTTGCAGAGGAAGATGAATATTGGATGGTACCTGCAAGCCAAGGGAAGCTACACTACCTCCCCAGGATGACCCAGAGAACAGGCCAGAAGTTGAACCTGCGAGAGAAAGGTGTTACGAGACCCAAGTGCTACTGTAGGAGTAAGCCAAGAGGGGTCCTGTAAAACTGAGAGCACCAATGCTGGTGTCACACCCACCAGGTATATGGAAGATGAATACATCTGGCAACGCATTGTGATAGAGTCACAGGAGTGTGCCTGGATACTATCTATTCTGCCCCCCCACAAAAAAAAAAGTTTTTTAAGGTCTGAAGTGATCTTTCCCGCTTGAGGACTGGCGACTTTAAAGAGAGGAAGAATGTAAGGAGATGAACAAGAGAGAGCACCCATGCAGATAATGCCTAAATGAGTAGCTGCAAGCAAATACTGCCAAAGACTATAGGGAATGTGAAGGAAAAAATAATTACAATAGTAGGAACCCAAGAGTGAAGTACATGTTCCCTCAGGGAAGAGATTGGAGAAGACACCAGGTCAGGTGATAGCTGTGGCACGGTTAGTAGTTATAAAAGGTCTAGGATGGCAGTGAAGTGGAGGAGTTGGCTCCTGAACCTGTAGCAGGACAGATGTGGTCAACAATGAGCTACATGCTTGGTTTGTCATCTTTTCATTTTTTTTCATTTTTTGATGGTTTTTTAATGTGACTAATAAAGATAACTTTCTATGATTAGTTTAATTTTTGATGAGTCAACAGTGAGCTGGCTTATAGCTGTGATTATAAGAGATCAGATGCGAGTGAAGAGCCAATCTGAGTTGTCAGATACAAGTGAAGAGACGAGAGACCTGATAGAGAAGATCCAAGCCAGGCCTGAGAGGGAGATCAGCTGCAGAGGAAGGACTTTCGTGTGAGCTGTTACTTCCAGTGAATACATAATGTACAGAGTGTGGGCCAGGGTTGCGCATCAGGGAATGAAGATGGTAGTGTGACGAGCGTGCAAAAAGTAACTTACCAATCCGCGATTTGTGGCCTAGCGGGAAATACTGGTGACCCCTGTTAGGGATAGGGCATGTGTGATGTTTTGAGCCTCCTAGAGAAAGATAACAGTGATCGGCCCAGTAGTGAGAGTGACGCCCATTAGGCCTCTTTCACACATCCGTCTGTCACCATCAGTCAAAATCTGCCGTTTTGCTAAAAAAAATGGATCCGCCATTTTTTTCTTGGCGGATCCGTTTTTTTTCCCATTGAGTTGCATTAACGGCGGATCTTGACGGATGGTCATCCATTGGATCCGTTTTTATACGGATCCACCAAAATTTTGGCGTCCGCCGACTTGCCCGGACGGACAATGCAACGTTTTTTTGGCCAGCCGGATCCGCATTTTACAGTGCGCATGCCCGGAGGAATTGACTCAGCCGGAAATTTAACCCTAAACTCGTTTCTGGCGGCTGAAAAATCTCTCTCTCTCTCCTTTTACGGTTTCCTTTAAATTTCTGCCTTATCCGGATCCGTCAAAATAACGGTCCGGTGACACCCGTTTGTTTCAATCCACCAACGGATCCGTTTTCCCCCATTTTGACGGATTTCAACTGAGCTAAAAAACAGATGTGTGAAACAAGCCTTAGATTGGGGATTTAGGACTAGCCAATACCTACTATAATAATATCTTAACTATAAATATAAAAGAGTGTGTATATATATCGCTGTATAGATATCTTGTTTAATTACATTACTGTGTTCTGATTGTTCCATATTTTACTGTACTGTCATTGTCCCCTGTTACTCTTGACAACATGCAAGGTTCCAATTATGGTACCGCTCTCTGACACAGTATCTATATGCTCTCATAGGGCATAAAGACAGAGTTTCCATGATTACTAGGATCAGTAATACCAGGAATTCCCTTTGATAATTATACTTTCATAGATGACTTGGTTAAAAACTGGACCGTTCCCTTGGTTCCTCCGTATACAAAAAAAATCCACAAAAACAGATTTTCTTTTTTCTTTTTTCAAAGTTTATTGCAAAAACACATTTTCCTATTGATACATATTCAGTTTCAATTGATAAAAATAAAATAGAAAATATTATCTAAAAGAGTATAAACATTCCATCATCCCAGAGCTCAGACCATGGGATTGGGTGATCTATAAAGGTGAATGCTTATCCCATTTCTAAGGAGCGCTGAAATAAGCCGAGATTCGCTGCCACTGATCATAGTGTGAAATATCTCTTTTACAATCTCTCTGGTTCATGTTTTATTTGACTAGGGGACTTTTTTTTATCAGGCTTCTTTTACTAGTGTCCATGGTTGCAAACCAAAATTTTAGAAAAAGCTTCTACAAATTGACATTTAACAGAGCACTACGTGACTTTTTTTTCAGGATGAATCCCAAAGGAAAAACTGCTGTATGCGTCCGTATGAAATCAGAGCCATACCAGAAGCACAGTATGGATCCATAGACTTCTATGGGTGTCGTAGCCATAATTTGTCAAGAGACCTAAACGCTAGAAAACATTTTTGGGGCAAAATAGGTATAAAGTTGAAGCGAATGGAGACACGCTTCACTAACACATACAACCTGGTGTGGTTCTGTTTTTGGAAAAATCAGTCATGTTCTTCTAATCCCTGACAACCTCTGCAACTCAGAGCATCATGGCCCAACAATTTTGGAATTAATGGATTCTCACCATTGGGAGATTATATGTAGACGCTGATTACATCTATGTGAGAATACAGAATTATTGACAATTATTAATATCTACTTTTTTGCATTTTTTATACAGTTTGAGTTTTAGCATCTTCAGATCAGTTATTACTTGTCATCGTCAATCTTCTTTATATTGAGGTATATCCCGTTCACGGAGCGTAAGACTAACTGGGGGAGAGTTAATGGTTCTTTCCCTGGGACCGTGTGTAACTCAAACTTCTGTAAAGTCAGAGCGACGGCGACCTTCATTTCATTCATTGCAAAATTCTGACCAATGCAGTTCCTGGGAGAGAGAAATCACAGAATGAATAGTACGGGAAACAATGGATCAACATGAACAGTAAAGTGCAGGTAATGCGAATAAAAATGATGTGCGGTCACAGGAACCAATCAGATCACTAATATGTCCCCTTTAATCTCTGATAGCATATCATCTACTACAGCGGGCACAGCTGTAATTACTGTATATCGGTATGATGTACCCAGTATACCCATGTTGATGATGCTTTACTGGAACTACGCTTTGGGCAATGTTATATGTTTGCTAGTAGCATATCAGTAGTTCTGGGTGTCTGGCACTACTGTATAAACACTTCCATGGAAAGTGATGAGCAAGGAATGGCTGATCCAGGGACCGCTACTGTAGAGAGGCCTGGGGATCTGGGCATCACAGTCAGGCCCTCCTGCAGTGCCACCCACTCTGACAACCTCTCAATCACTCATCACAGCCAAGCCCAAGTAGGTGTGTAACGTGGCGCGGGGCGGTAGCCATGGACGAAGTATTCTTCTTTCACAACCCAGCACGATACCCGAAGATGGGGGTCCTGGTTGGGTTTGTGGGCTTTAGCTTCAGGGCGTCATGCCCTTGCAGGCAGCATGATGCTGGTGACTTCGGCAGGCCAGGACCAGGTCTTCCAAAGTTCAATGAGTGAGACCACTTAAAAAGGAACTGTCTTTTACTGAGCAATAACTTGGTGGGAATTATAGACAACAGATAGCGGCTGCATAACTTCATGAATGTTACTCTTAGTATATGGTACATCTTCATGCACATTTTCTCTATGCTTCCTTATTTAATCCTCTGTCTTCACCAGCACTCAGCACGGTACGTCAGGAACTTCCCTCGTCCAACGAGTCAGTATGTGAGTGTCCTATACTTCAACCTGCGGTTCTGCATCCTTTTTCCCTTAGTGTAGCTACTTGGCCACTATGGCCCGTTACTCAGCTTTTGTGCTGGTCGACACCTTGGAACTAGCACCCGGGGCACTCTTATTGTCTCACATTCCCTGATCTTATTGTCCCATTACCTTCCGCACTCGCAAGATCAGTATTGCGCTGCTAGGTTTCCTGCCCGAAATCCTGTCTCTGGAGAATCACTCACACTTTCTGTCACTGTTTCCTGCATCTCGCTATTGGTTCCCTCTGTCTCCACCCACTCCAGAGACACCAACATCATCCGAATCTGAATACTTATAAGACCATAGGTCTGCTTCTGCTGCAGGCTGGACCCTATCTGACCTCCTGAGAGGAAACTGTCTATGTCCCTTCACTTTAGCCCTTCCCACTCTGGGCTAATCCCAATCATTAACACTAACTCTCCCTACTGTTGGGCAGAATGCAATACTGTCACTAATAACACATGTCACGAATCTCACCACACATTCAAATACATTACAACAATACACGCGTCTGGAGCGCCCTCACTAACCAGGGCCGTGGGGTACTCGGTACCGGGCCGGTTGATCTTCTCAACGGGGGTTGTCACGGCAGCGGTGACCCGGTCCATGGCCCTGGGGCTCCATTGCAAAGGGGGTTGTTTCAGTGTGCTTATGGTGGTGAAAGTTCATAAGTGATTCGTGACGCCACCTGTGATTTTCGGCAATAGAGATGTAAGCCGACGCTGCAGACAGATCCTCTGGGACAGATGGTGTGGTGCAGCAGTGATGTTAAAGCCTCCACAGGCAGTGTAGGTGAAGTGACACTTAGATGGTGTAGTGCCAGGCGCAAGGGATGTAGCAGTGCTGGGCAGGTTGGCGCAGGAATAAGTGAAGAACACCAGGGCATGTAGTTCCAAAGCTTTACTCATAGTCTGTTGCAGGTACAGGGGCCTGCATCCGTGCCGTGTCCTCCGGGTCAGGAGCTCAGCCAACTTCCAGGCAAGATGAAGTACTCCTTTCCAACACTCCGCCAACATATGTGCCTTTTTTGAACGTCTCCTCTTATAGCGCCTTTGAATGAAGTACTCCTAGTACTGAGTTACACTGGATTTCCTCCTGTCAGATGTTCCTATGAACTCTACTTGTACAGCAGACAGCTGTAGCCTGCTTCGGGGACTCCTTGCTACTGAGTCCCGGCTCACTAATATGTTGCTGTTGTGCCCCCAAGTCTTGTGTGGGAATAAAGTGGTCACTACTTCCATTCCTCCGGTGTCTGCTGCAGGACCATTAGTATCCGTACAACCTCGGGGACCGGACCCCGGCCTTGCGCTTAGAATTTGAAAAGGGTTCTCCTCTAACCCTGGTCCTTGTTCTCTTATTCTCCTCACGTTCCATGCTAATCCTTCTTCCCAATGGAGAATCAAGCTTCCTTTCTCTGTCTCCTTCCTGTGCCAGCAGACCCAGATCACTGTGGCCTGCTGCAGCACTTCCTTCTTCCATCCCTCTCCCGGGGATCTTCTCTGTCTCACACTCCATCCGTCTACATCCTCACTCTCTGACTGAGTGAAAGGACTGACTGACTAACTCAACTCTTCCCGCTCTTCTGTGTCAACTAAACTCCACCCACCTCCAAGCACGTTTCTTGCTCCAAGCAGGGAGCCACCAAGGGGTGCTATGCTATACTCCAAGCAGGGAGCCGCCGAAGGTGCTTTGCTACACTACTGTGTGGTGTGGGGTGCAGGTGTTGGAGTGTGGTCAGGTGTCTCCACCTTACCTGGATGGTGGGGTTCCACACCTCAGGAGGAGGTGCAGTACCTATGTGGTGACTGAACCCTCAGGGGCGCCACACGTCTCTTAGGGGAAACATGAGCAACACCTTCACCTTCTTACAGATGTCAGAATAGTCAGCACAATAGGAGGGCTGTAAATGATGAGAGGTGTGGTCCATGGCTCTTCTAGTTACACTCCTGCTGTGTTGGGCACTTGGGTTTAAAGAGTCTCAAGTCATTTGCACAATATACAAGGGCTATGTCAAGGAGAGAAAAAAACAACTGTCTTTCCTGTGATATTTAAATCATAGTTCAAGGTGATGTTTTTTAAAAATAACAACTGAAACAAAATGGAGAGCTACTCTATACAAGTGATTCTCCTATCAACAGACTCAATCTGTCTTTGTATTATTATTGCGAACATTCATGTGAATGCCTGACATGAAATATTACACTGACTGTTTTTCACTGCTGTCATGTCATACACACTATCATGCTGTATGTTTTATAACATTCATTCCTTATTTCCAAGGCTATTGTATGAGCTGCGACGTTATTTCACTATCCAGATTGGAAATGGAAGCTGCGTTCCCTGTCTTGGCTTTTATACCGGCTTTAATAATCCCTCCTAATTGGCTGAGCTATACCGTGTAATGTGATAGCTGCACAACATTATGGGGAAGCCCACACAGTCATGGCTGAGGTCATGTGAGCATTCTCTGACTGCCTCTTCCACTGTGCGACCCATATTTTTACATACTGTTTTATATCTGCTTTCAATAAAGTTTCTTTTCATACACATATTTTCTGGCTGTTTTCAGTTTTTTGGCTAAGAATTTTGCTTTAAGGGAAAGTTTAGAAAAATCAGGAGGATGAAAAGCTGATGAGTTGTTTTTTTTTTTTTTAAATCAACCCTTATAATACTATAGAACATGCTACTTCTCTAGTTGGTAGAAAGTGTTTTACCTTCCTCCGGCAGAGAATGGCAGGAACGCATGGGAGTGCCTGTTGGATGCACTTTCTGGAGAAAACCTAAGGGGGTCGAAAACCTAAGCAGAAATAAGTAATAGCATATTTTAATGCAATATATTTGATATTCAGAACCCTTTTTGTTGCACTATATGAACATTACAATTAATTGTCATTCATTTACAAACTAACACATTTTGTGCTGAAATCACATGACTGACATACATGCTGTATAGCGAGCTGTCAATCACAGTGTCGGGGAGTGACTACAGTATAGTGCACGCCCCTATGACTGAAAGCGAGGGGTTCCCAGGAGCATACAAGATAATTTCCTTCAGGTAGCTGTGTTTTCAGGAAACAGCATGTTAATGCTATTTAGTTACCTGCAGATTAACCCCTTATCTGCAGGTAAATATTTTTTTTTGCACATGACCAGTTTCTTTTAAATATACATTTGTGGGGTCAGCAATCTTGGAGTTACAGTTTCACAACATCAGGACCGCGGCAGGTTGATTACCCCCTACTGAATAGGGAATATATAATGCAACCTTGAAGCTAGGGAGATTAATTAAAGCCACTAGTGAGTCCCTAACATTTAATGGGGTTATCTGGGACTATTTATTTCTTTTACTATGGGCATAGGAACTAACCATCAGGTAGTTGCTACCTACCTGACTGCTGTTCTCGGTACCGATCTCTGCTGGCACAGAGCAGTCAGACTGCTCCTGCCGGTGATTCAGCTGCTTCTGCTGCCTAACTGCAGGGAGCTGCCTGTCAATCAGCGTAACATCAGCAGTCACGCCCAGTCCACAGACCAGCCCAGAAGAGGAAGAGCTGCTCTGGTTATATGGAGCAGCTGAATCACTGGCAGGAGCGGTCAATGATCGCTCTGTGCCGGCACCATGTAGAATAGATAGGTAGTTAGTACTACCTGCCTGTTACTTTTAAGGCCCTTAGCTGAAAAACAAAATAGTTCTGGATAAACCCTTTTAAGTAATAAGCAAACAACTGCCGACTTACCTCTGGATTCTCCCAGACACTTGAGCATCGGTTTATTGCATATATACTGATGAAGACATCAGTGCCTGCATAGAAAGTGGAAAGACAGATCACATACAGGACACATCCGTATGGGCAAATCCTGATTATGTGATTTTGCGTTTTTGAGATGTTGGATTAGACTTTCTGGCAGTCATATAATGTACTGCTGGTCATACATATGGGATAAATATCAGCAGTTCCTTCCAATAAGAGAAGAGTTTATGAGCAGTGATGAGTTAATGTGCTGGGATAAGGTGTTATCCCAGCATGCTGGGGTGCTAACCGAGTGTTTTCGGCGTGATCGAATAATATGCTAGGGTCCCCGCGGCTGCATGTCTCCAGCTGTTCAACAGTCACAACACATACATGGATTACCTAACAAACAGACAATTCCTACATGTGTTGCGGCTGTCGAACAGCCATGAAACACGCAGTGGTAGGAACTAGAACATATTTTTCGAGCATGCCGAAGACACTTGGTTAGCACCCGAGCATGCTCATATAGCACCTTATCCGAGCATGTTCACTCATCACTATTTACGAGTCAAACTATGATTGATGCTGAAATTGGCATAGTAAATGGCCCCCAGAACCCAAAAGGTCCCTCTGCTCCAGTGAGAACATCAGGGCTATGATTGTCATCTACACGACCATCTAATATGACCTCTGACATATGGAGGAGCAAGTATCCTTTGTTACTCAAGAGGTAAGCATTACTATAGGTCTTTGGACACCACTTATCCCACCCTCAGCTTATACGAGGATTCATAGCCAGTAGTAAACATTATATAGATATTACACACAGCGACCGACCTTTGGGCAAGCTCCGTCCATCGCGGAATGTGATCGGCTCTTTTAGTTCTCGAGCCACTCCTGGGACAGGCGGATAAAGGCGCATGCTCTCCTTTATACACATGGAGGTGTACGTCAGTTTACCCAGGTCCTCCCTGGCACACACATGCACAAATATTGATGAGCTCTATTAAAACTTCACAAATATATAACACTGCACATGTACAGAGTGGGTCATTTATATGGATACACCTAAATAAAATGGGAACGGTTGGTGATATCAACTTCCTGTTTGGGGCACATTAGTATATGGGGGGGAAACTTTTCAAGATGGGTGATGACCACGGCGGCCATTTTGGATCCAGCGTTATTTTATTCAATGGGAAGAGGGTCATGTCACACATCAAACTTATTGAGAATTTCACAAGAAAAACAATGGTGTGCTTGGTTGTAAGGTAACTTTATTCTTTCATGAGTTATTTACAAGTTTATGACCACTTATAAAATGTGTTCAAAGTGCTGCCCATTGTGTTGGATTGTCAATGCAACCCTCTTCTCCCACTCTTGACACACTGATAGCAACACCGCAGAAGAAAAGCTAGCACAGGCTGACAGTATGTGATGTTTCAGATGCTGCACATCTCGTATCTTCACAGCATAGACAATTGCCTTCAGATGACCCCCAAAGATAAAAGTCTAAGGGGGTCAGATCGGGAGATCTGGGTGGCCATTCAACTAGCCCACGACGACCTATCCACTCTCCAGGAAACTGTTCATGTAGGAATGCTCGGACCTGACACCCATAATTGATGGTATGGTGTGGTATATGGGGTACAAAGATAGTGGGGTCATTCTTCATCAATGGAAACCTCAATGACACTGGATCTCTGAAATTGCTCCATGATGATGTGTTGCCCTCTTTATGCACTGAAGATGGCACGTTCCCTGAGTTTTTCCAGCAAGATAGTGCACCACCACATTATGGGTGTCAGGTACGAGCATTCCTACAAGAAATCTGACCCCGTTAGACTAGCATATCTTCTGCGGTGTTGCTATCACTGTGTCAAGAGTGGGAGAAGAGGGTTGCATTGACAATCCAACACAATGGGCAGCACTTTGAACACATTTTATAAGTGGTCATAAACTTGTAAATAACTCATGAAAGAATAACGTTATGTTAAAACCAAGCACACCATTGTTTTTCTTGTGGAATTCTCAATAAGTTTGATGTGTCACATGACCCTCTTCCCATTGGAAAAAATAAAGTTAGATCCAAAATGGCCAACTCCAAACTGGTCATGGCCATGGTCACTACCTATCTTGAAAAGTTTCCCCCCTCCCATATACTAATGTGCCACATACAGGAAGTTGATATCACCAACCATTCCCATTTTATTTAGGTGTATCCATATAAATGGCCCACCCTGTATAATTACAGTGTATAATAAAAAGAACAAAACAAAGTAAAACGTGAGATTTTTCTATATTCACACTTTTAGAAAAACATCGTTGCAGATTTTGCAATGTACGTTATTGCAGTGGACTCTTCATGGATAAGCTATGGACTGGCTCCATGGAAAAACAATGGGGCTTGATATACTGTAGATTACCTTAAAAATCCACAGTGAATTTGCCTCTGGCTGATTTGTGATATCAGGTCTTCAAGAATCTTTTTCTTAAAAACATGTTGAGCTCATAAAATGTGCTGTCTGTTTGAGCCTCCAAGACAACACATATAGCTTAGAGCATCGCAGGAAAGTAAACCAAGTGGCATGGTCAAGATGGACTGCAATGCTTCGTATGACAAAAACCTTTTCTGATCAACTCCTTAATGCCCCCATAAACATAAGGCATAAAGTCTGCTGATTTCTTTGGGTTCAACTGACCATCTAAAGTGCATGGAGGTCTCCAGACTGTACCCCAACACATTATGAGGGGTTATATAAGGGGGAGGTTGGAATTCAATCACTTGGTCCTTTGGATCGTCAGAGATGTTTCTACCAGCGGCTCTATCATAGAGAATGTATGGGGAAGTTGGGAGAGACAGCTGTTCAACCAAAGATCATTAAGCCTACAGTTATCTAATGTGTATGGACATTGAGGTCCAGGATACACAATCTGATTCAAAAAAGAGGAAATACATTGATAAATTACCACTAGTTTAAAAATTTCAGTCTTTGTACATTTAAGGAGTAACTAAACTTTTTTTTAATTTAATTACTGAAAAGAAATTGCAAAGATATCCATCTCAGTTATATACTCCTTTATCTTATTTTATATTTTTCTCTCTCAAAAACCTTGCTGCAAGTGCTGTTTATCTGCCTAGTTAATGCTCTTTTAGAAGCTGCTTTGACCTGCTGCCATAGTAAGAATCCGTACTCAAACACTGTATAAAAAGACTCTCTCTGTGTGAACTTTTCTGCTCTCTTCCTCCATGCTCAGATAGTGAGAGTGCTTGTAAACAGTGTTTGCGTATTGATTCAAAGCAGCTTCTACAGAGCATGAGCTAGGAAGTTAAAACAGCACTTTCACCATGGTGTTTGAGAGAGAAGAAAGAAAAATAAGGTCATGGAGTATATTACAAACATTCATACGTTTGCAAGTATTTACATTCAGAAAAAAAAAGTTCAGTTAAATTTGGAATTTGTGACATCTAGCCTTCACTTCCATAGCCAAATGCATCATGCAAATACATCTCATGAGGGTTACAAATGTAATGATCATTTAAAACACAATGCTCTTTCTATATATAGCACGGAAAACCATTGCCTTGCACTGGAAGCAATCTGCACCCCCGACGGTGGAGGAGTTTATTAATAGAGTCAATTGTTCTATAAGGCTGGAAAAAGGAGTGTATGTTAAAAGAAAAGCTATCAGAAAATTTGATAAAATCCGGAGCCCCTGGCTTAACACCCCGTGTTTGCCATCCCACATATTGCTGCTGGAGAATCTGTTCCCTATGCTTCATTAATTATGGTACCCCTTATTCCCTCTTGGTTCCATATGATCTCTTGCTTTATGAATAGGTTTCATGAATATGTCTATTGCTCATTTTGTACTATGTGCCTGACTGTTCATAGTTCTATGCTGTACAAGTCTTATTTTGTTTCATATTGTTCCCCTTAAAAATTGTTTGTTTTTTTTTTGTTTTTTTTTCTGTGTTTCTTCCTTTTTTCTACTATACATTTATAGGTCACATTCTTAGTGACCCACGGTCATATTAGTTATAATTTGATAATGGGGGGGTTGGGTTGTGTATAAGAGGTATGTCTCAAATCTGTATGTTAAAACTGTGTGTGCCTTGTCTCAATTTTGTAAGTTAAAACTGTTTAATAAAAATATGATTTAAAAAAAACACAATGCTCTTACCATTCTACTATTTTCCTTCCCTGCAGAACTTCTCTGATCTCCTCCCTACATTTCTCCTGGTGTTCGGGGTATTTAGCCAAGGAGTATAGTATCCAAGAGATGCCGCTGGCAGTTGTATCGTGTCCTTCAAACATGAACGTGTCCACCTCTGCCCGCAGATCTTCATCAGATAGACCCTGACCATTTTCATCCTATAAAATAATAATACAAACGGCAAATTACTGCTACTTAGTGTCACGCTGTGAAGGTCTTCGGAAAGGAAGGGGTACCTCCAAATGTCACTGGAACCTTAACAATCTCTGCGCCAAGGGTACTCTTGATGGTAGAGAGGCTCGAGTTTCTGACCTTACTATGCTCCTGTTATTCCCTGTGCTGTCCCTTCTCTCTCCCCTAGGAGGACTGGGGCAAATATGTAGTGTATCAACACATAGGACACACAGGGATAAAAGAAAGCAAACATACAAACACTCACCAAAGGTATAAAGGTATAAAGGGAAGGATAGGAATGTACCAACCAGATGGGAATGGGATAATATGGAAACCATACACCCAAAACCAGCATGCATCAATCTCCAGTAGCAACACGATCTCCAATACAGCACAGATTCTCCAAGGAGCTAGGAAGCAAAACTTTCACTGGCAAGACAGAGAGGGTCTGGACAGGTTTTTATAGGAAGATTTGAGGACCAAATCAGAAGCACCTGAAATGGAGCTGAAAGTTTCTAACCAGCATAGAAGGGGTAATTAACATCTTCAGCACCAAAGGAAACTGAATTCATTTAATATGGGATAAAAACACACAGGCTAAATGGAAGATCTACAATTCACAATACACAGTGATCTTCTACCCCTAGATCTCCCAGGTTGGCGTGACACACTCGTGACACTTACTGTAGTTGTGATGTTTAAGGAATACTTAGAGGGTACAATGAAATTCAAGAATTCTTCTAATTTTGGAAGGCATTTTAACATGTAGTGTCTTCTCATCCAGGTGTGAGCTGAGAATGATCTGGGCCATCAGGTATTATAGGGCATAGGTCCCTTACTAACCACTACAGCCGTTAGGCCTGGGCTACACTCTAACTTTTTCAAGTCAGTCAATGTCAACCCTTAATAGAGCCAACCAGAATCTTCTCCAAAAGGAATAGACCTCCATTTGTAGACAGCTGTTTTGGGAGTTCTTGCCCCAAAGTCAGTGAAAAGTAGGAGACTGGTTGGCCGGGTGAGAGGTCTTAGACAGAGGTCTAGGGGGAAAATTTATACCTTGAGAAGAAATCCAAACTGACGTAGGAAAACTTAAAGGCCATGCAATAAACTTTCAGTTTTACCCAATGATGTTGTCACTTTACATTACACCCGATTCGCAAAAAATCTGGTGTCTCTCATTCCTATTCTGAGTTTCAACAATACCCATTTGAGAAGCCCTTAATTAACACTTGCAGTCATTTGTTTTGCAGGCTTTGCACTTCAACAAATGCACAAACTGTACAAGTGCTGTGGTCCAAGGCCAGCAATAGACTCTCAGACACTAAACTAATGCCCGAATGGTAATTTTGCCCCTGCTATTGACCTGGTGTGCTGGCCCCATGACTTTTATCTAAGTAAACTTTTATTATGTCATACAGACATGTATTGAGTGCAAAATGCCACCATACCCACCTTAGCACAGAGGAGGATATCAAGGAAGTCCAAGTGTCTCTTCTTCTGGATCTTCTCCAGCTCTGTATCTTCCTTCAGAGATTGCTTCCTCTCTTTAATTACTTTATCTGAGAGACATGCCGAAAAATAAAAATAACAATGGAAAGTCCAAGACCAAGGAGCAAGAACAAGAGAGGCCGTATTCTCCATGATCAACAGTTTGTTGGGATTTCTAAGGCCCCCATATACATTGGATTAAATTTGGGCCGACAATTTGGAAAGCAACACAACTGTTCAAAGTGTGTAGAGGTCCCTAATTCTCCTGACAAAGACTAGACAGTATGAATACAAATGCCTCTCTCAGGAAATAAGCCGCTGATTAAGGAGTCTAGCAACGTTTTTCTCTCGAGTGAAGATGCTCAGACAAGCCTTGCTTTGTACTGGATAGTCCAATGAGAGAACAGTGAACTGATCGAACTTTTGGACAAAAGCTAAGAAGATGTTCATTCAGAGTTTTTTGAGGTGTCCAAAACACATGAATTATTAAAAATAAAAACTGTTTTAGGAAATTCTCCTTTTTGGTTTAGTTTTTGGAGAATTACACTTTTCTTGAAATGTCTTCAAAAACTTCTGTTTTAACACATTCTTAGGTGTTTAGGAGCACATAATAATCTTGTATTTTACCTGACAATCATTATGTATGATAACAAAGGGCATCAAACTCACCCGTGTGTCCATGTGCTATTTTTAGTGCTCTTCGAAAACGGAATCCATGAGGGCTCAGGTGAAAAATTAGGTCATTGTGATAGGGTAGAAAAACAAATCGGAAGTCCACCAGAAAGGAGAGATCATACACAGCTTTGATGTAAGCATTCTCACTGAGGATAAAACAGAAAATGAGCTGAGTGCACACCGATATGATAAAATTTACTCTGGTTGACCGGGCTGTGTTTCAATGAGGATTGAAGTCTCACTAGATGATAAGTGGATAAAACTAACTTAAACCAATTATTAATCATTTTCAATGTTAAAACCCAACAGATGGCTGACAAACTCTTCCAGACATTGGACATTATTGTATGTCCTATGTCGTATTGCCGTGCATTATGTGGCTCAGGACCTGAACCTGCATCATACCCGGCAGACACTTGCTGTGTTACACAGCCATCATCTGCCTCTAAGGCCAGCAAGTGGAGCTGAGTTCCATTTGTTGCTGTTAATACCTTAAATACCTTAAAGCGTGTGTTACACCATTCCACTCACCCATCAGCCCCCTCGTGGCACAACGAAGGGTGCTGATGGTTTGCCAACATAGCCAGTAGTCTACTGAACACCCCCCATCTTGCCATGCAGATCTTCTTGTGAAGAGCAACCTGAATCTGACGTTCATGGAAGCCAGTGATTTTTATGATATATACTGCATTACTGGTATTACAGTATGTAGTACAAGTGTCCAAACTATTGTAGGTTCAGGTCCCATAAGAGGACTAAAAAGCAAAGAAAAAAAAGTTTTACAAATTAATCAAAAAATATTTGAATCACCTCCTTTTTCCTCAATTAAAAATATAGAACAAAATAAAAATAAAAAAAATAATATATGTGGTATTGCTGCATCTGAACATGTCTGATCTATCAAAATATAAAATAAGTAACAAATTGGTAGAGAGAAAAATAAAATGCAATAAGAAGCAATCAAAATATGTCTATGGCAAAATGGTATCAATAAAAATGTGAAATTTTGCACAAATTATGATTTGTTAACTATGTTAATTAGAAGACTTTCTATTGTTAGTAAAGAGCTAGAGAGAAATGTGTACAAGTGTCGCACATTTATTTTGTACAAATTGCGATTTCCTTAATAGTTATAATATTCATTAAAATTCTTCCGCACCTGTGGGAGCTGCGACCTATCTAGAGTATGTAACCTTTTTGCAATTTTTATGGAGAAATGCAAATCATAAATAATTTGTATTTCACACCAAAAGGTCAAACTCTCTCCCTTTTCTTGTTATGTTTATATTTTGATGTAACTAAAAAGAAGATGGTGAAATACTGTTACATTTGGCTTAAGGCATTTACCACATTTAAATTTTGGAATTTGCGCCCAAAAAAGTTGCAACATAAATGATGATAAATGTCCTACACTGATATTAAAATCTGAAATCTTGCATTTCCCAAGAAGTCCCAAATATTCATATATCTACATCCCTGGTTGCCACTTCTAATTCTCAACAGAAGACCTACCCACAATGACACAGAATATCACAGGACTTTGTATCTCATGGAAAACGTGTAAAACAATGTCAGGTATTATTACATCCCAGGTATTCCTGGCAGGTAAAGTGGCATTTTACATTTACTACATACCTGTCCATCTGACAGTTGCTTTGATAACTGAAGGCACATTTCATGATGCTGTCCAGGGTCATGAGGCTGACATGATGGAAGAGCTCCACTGGGTTCTCTTTGGGGGTAAGACATTCCCATTTGTCCTAAAACAATGAGAAAAGAATAGAAAAAAATACCTAAATGAAGACTACTTTCTTCCTGAGCCTTAAACAGGACCTGTCGTTAGTTGAAAAGTGACGACTTTTTGCTCTTATTTTACTCCCGCTACTCCCTTGAGTAATCCATTTATTTATTTATTTATTTTTAAATCCATCATAAAGTTCTAGAAATATGGTCCCTATTCTTTAGTGCTAATGTTAATGGTTTTTATTAAGGGGGCTTGACTCATAAGATCATCGGGGGGGGTGACTTCAGGATAGTTTGCATTATTTCCCTTGAACCACACCCCCTTGTTAAAGACTATAAAAAGTAGCACTTAATACAAAGGCCTTTATCTCTAGAACCGTATATTGGATTAAAAAAAAAAAGAAAAATGGAATATTCAGGGAAACAGCGGGAACAAAACAAGAGCAAAAACTGGCCACTTTTGACATGTTCCAAAGTCCCCCCTTTAAATATATATATTTTTGTAATTACCAGCATGACGGTGACACAGTCGGACATCAATTTGACATACGGCTTCAGAACGTCATAGTGGAATCCCGGGGTCAGCAGCCGGCGGTGCTGAAACCACTTCTGTCCTGACAACACCAGCAATCCTTTCCCTACATGACGCAAGTATTAAAAATGAGATTCGTTAGCCTCTCTGTTCATACATTAATTATATTTTTGGCCTCAGTGTGGTGGCTATGCCTTGCGGTTACCATATGTTTGTGATATGGAAAAGTGCAGGAGCTTTTGCACATTCCCTAAAGAGCCATCCATTAAAAAATGTATGGTATATCAAGAGGTTTTTTTAAAAAAATTTTGTACCACGGAAATTTACCGTACATGCAATCAATGCATCTGCTACTATACTAGTCAGCACTAATTCTATTAATCTCTTAAGGACTGAGCAATTTTTCTTTTCGTTTTTTCCTCCCCTTCTTCCAAGAACCATAACTTTTTTATTTTTCTGTCAACATAGCCGTATGAGATATTCATTTTTTGCGGGATGAGTCGTAGCTTTGAATGGCAGCACAATGTACTGATATATGGCAAATAAAAAGTCACAGTTGTTTTTTTAGGTGCTATATCTACAGCTTTTTTTTTTTTTTTACGGCTAAAACAAATTCAGAACTTTGTAAAACAAAATTTAGTTTATGAGGACTATCTGTTATATGTGTGTACGGTAAATCCGTAGCTTTTGATTACTTTTTTATTTTTGGGGTCAGTGTGTGAATCTGTACTTTTTTTTTTTGACTTTCACCTTTATAGGACAAATATTTTTTTAGCTTTCATTGGTTCTGGCATTTATGCATTAAGCAATACCAAATATGTTATTTTCGTTTTCTTTTTTACATTTGGAAAAAAGGGGAGGGGGTGATATATACTTTTACCTTTTTTATATTTTTTTATGTTTTTATGCTCTTTTAGTCTCTCGATCACCTATACCACACTCTGCAATGCTCTAGTATTTCAGGGTATTGTAAAAAAAAATGCTGCCCATAGCAACCAACCACAGCAACCAATCATAAAGTAGCTTGCATTGTTCAAGAAAGGGATACAGCATGAAAGCTGCTCTATGATTGGTTGCTAAGGGCAGAAAAGACAGGTTTTCTTTTAGACAGTCTCCTCACCCCGATATTTAGTAAACTAGGAGGATATAAAGGGAGGCGAGGAGTCTGAGCGAAGGCAAGAGGGATTTGATAGGGGATGATGTCATCTTCTAAGTTCACAGGAAATTGAAGACTGACTTCCTGTTTACACATTAGCTCATGTACTGGACTGGTGGTCAGATTGGAGATCACATGACTCAATTTTTAAATGAAAGTGGGGAAATACACAAATGTAAGTGAAGGTGGATGAACAAATAAAACAGTGAAAAATACTGAAGATGAGTGAGGATTATATGTTTTAAAAATAATTCTTGGAGTTGTCCTTTAAGTATTTATTGAAATCTATGCTAACGTCATAGCTGGAAACATGCAATGGACTCTACAGACATGAAACGGTCACCCAACACCATCAATAAGTAGCTTACTGGCATGTTTCATGTAGTAGATTGTACGAAATGACTTACCAATCCATGGTGTGATAAAGTAGTAGCCAAAATTATCCTTGGGATCTATAGAAGAAGATGTTATATTAAACCCTGAATATTATAATTACAGGAAAGATCAATTTTTTGAGATAAGCAGTAATCGATAACCTGACAGCTTGAGGAGATTTAACCCCTTAACCCACCGAGCTTTTTTCGGTTTTGCATTTTTGTTTTTCTTTCCCCTTCTTCTCAGAGCCATAACTTTTTTTATTTTTCCGTCAGTATGGCCATGTGAGGGCTTATTTTTTTGCGGGACGAAATGTAATTTTGAACGACACCATTGGCTTTACCATGTCGTGTAACAGAAAACGGGTAAAAAAAATTCCAAGTGTGGTGAAATTGCAAAAAAAAGTGCAATCCCACACTTGTTTTTTTTTTGGCTTTTTTGCTAGGTTCACTAAATGCTAAAACTGACCCACCATTATGATTCTCCAGGTCATTACGAGTTCATAGGCACCAAACTTGTCTAGGTTCTTTTTTATCTAAGTGGTGAAAAAAAATTCCAAACTTTGGTAAAAAAAAAAAATTACGCCATTTTCCAAGACCCGTAGCGTCTACATTTTTCATGATCTTGGGTCAGGTGAGGGCTTATTTTTTTCATGCTGAGCTGATGTTTTTAGTGATACCATTTTGGTGCAGATACGATCTTTTGTTTGCCCGTTACATGCAATGTCGCAGCAACAAAAAAAGTAATTCTGGCGTTTTGAATTTTTTTCTCCCTACGCCATTTAGCAAACAGGTTAATCCTTTTTTTATTGATAGATCGGGCGATTCTGAACACACCGATACCAAATATGTGTATGTTTGATTTTATTTTTATTGTTTTATTTTGAATGGGGCGAAAGGGGGGTGATTTAAACTTTTATTTTTAATCACATATATTTTTTACTTTTGCCATACTTCAATAGTTTCCATAGGAGACTAGAAGCTGGCACAACTTGATCGGCTCTGCTACATAGAGGCGATGAGCAGATCGCCTCTATCTAGCAGAATTACTGACTTGCTATGAGAGCTGACCACTGGGTGGCGCTCATAACAAGCCGGCACTGATAACCATAGAGGTCTCCTGGAGACCTCGGGTTGTCATTCCGACACACCGGTGACCCGCGATCACATGACGCGGGTCACTGATGCGCGTATTTCTGGCCCTATGGCAGGAAGCGCCATTTAAATGCCGCTGTCAGCGTTTGACAGCATTTAGCTAGTTAATAGCCACGGGTAGATCGCAATTCCACTCGTGGCTATTGCGGACACATGTCAGCTGTTTTTAAAAGCTGACATGTCCCGGGAAAGATGTGGACTCACCGCCGGAGACCGCATTAAAGCGGTGGGTTACCGACATCGGCATAATAATACGTCCGATGTCAGAAAGGGGTTGAAGGTGTATTCCTACTAAAACCTACCAAAAGCCTTTATCACTTATTGCTAGATCAATAGACGCCAGACTGCAGGGTCCTCCAATGATCTCTAGTAGGGATGAGCGGACCTGTGGAAGTTCGGGTTCATCGGGTTCAGCCAATCTTTAGTCCAAAGTTTGGTTTGGTACCAGAACTGGACCCAAACTTAAACCAGAACTCGAACCCCATGTAAATCAATGGGAACCTGAAATTTGGAGCTGGACAATATCTCTCTCCTTCCGTCTCTTTCCGCAGGGGAAGTTCATTTTCAGAGCTCAGCACCGGACACTAAATATCCGGTACAAACCAGTGGTCCCCAACTCCAGTCCTCAAGAGCCACCAACAGGTCAGGCTGCATTTTCTTTACCCGTATGGCCATGAATAGGCTGATTCTGAATGGAGTGTAGATCGGGCGTGCATCCTGCCGCTCCATTCAAAGTCTATAGCAGTGATAACAGGGTTCCTAGTGGGTGAACCCTCTCCGATCTTGCATGCAAATGGCACGCCATTCATACCATAATACAGGCAGATTTTCTACTCAGAAAATCTGAACTAAATATTTGAAGGAAATACATCTTGTGTTAACATACCCTAAGGCTGGAGTCACATTAACCTGCGCAAAATACGGTCAGTATTTTACATGCGTAATACGGATGACAGACCCCTAAACAGTGCTCCGTATGTCATCCATAATCAAGGTGTGGTCGCGTATTTTGCGCATGTCAGCATCCGTATGTAATCCGTATGGCATCCGTATGGTGAGATTTTCTCGCAGGCTTGCAAAATGGACATATAATGGAACCCTATGACAGTTTTAATAAAGAAATGAAAGAATAGATATAGACACATAGAATGCATATATATATATATGTATATATATATATGTATTCTATGTGTCTATATCTATTCTTTCATTTCTTTATTAAAACTGTCAGTGTGAGTTTACTGTATAGCACACTGAATTGCCGGCTTTGCTAAAAGACACCGGGTGCGTATTTCTCGCAGGTCACATGTGTGCTCTGTGTGTAATCCGTATTTTTTGCGCACCCATAGACTTGCATTGGCGTACTACGGGCGTAGTACGCTGACAATCGCAGCATGCTGCGAGTGGCACGGAGCGTAGGATACTGAGGAGAAATATACGCCTGGTGCGAGGGACCCCATAGAGAATCATTGGTCCGTGTCTAATGTGTGCTTTTTGCGCCTCTCACGCACCCGTATTCCTCGCCAGTGTGACTCCGGCCTAAGACTACAGTTTGTTACTATCGACACGCATAACTCTGCACAGGAGCTGTAGACACAAAACATTTTTTATTCTACAAGTTCGTTTCCCCATAGTTTTACCTTGTCTGGACAGGATAGCCTTTGCATAATCGGGGTGACATATCGTTAGAGATGCAAAAAAATTTCCCAGCCACAGTGGAAAGGCGTATGGGTATTGATCTGCATAACCAGCTATGATGTCCATGTCCTTGCCGTCCCCATGGAACTAAGGATGAAAAAAATCTTTAATTAATTAACAATATAAATTTTACATGATAATTTTAAAAAATTTTGATGTTTTTCGCCTATAACTTATTCTTTTAGTTTTTTTATTTTTAAATGTTTATTTTTTTAGGTTTTTGCCTTTTTTTTTAATAGTCATCATTGTGAGCAAGGTTTTGATTTCCCATATTTTTGCGCCCAGTTTATCAAAGTTGCAATATTCTTAAGTCAATGTACTCCAAGAGTGATTTTTTTTGTACCTTTTACTTTTTTATTGCTCAAATTTTGCTACATTTTAGTGTGACATGCAGCTTTATAGCACAAAAATGCTTAAGGATAAAAAATGTATATATACTGTAGGAACAGAAAGAGCGCAATAGGGTTTTATCTGGGTTGATATTGAAAGAAATAAAAGAAAGTCACTCACCCTTTCCAGGAGTGATTAAGCATGTAAGATCCGTGGTCAGCTTGCTGCACATCGAAAGGTCCACTCCGTGACCGCCAAAGCATCAATCTTTTTATGGAACTAATACATGGACATTAGTGCGCTGCTTGACAAAATGCCGAATCCAGATTATGTTGAAAGATTAACCATTTATTTTCCCAACGCGTTTCGAAGTAGATATTACTTCTTCCTCAGGGGATGTATGTCATCCCCTGAGGAAGAAGTAATATCTACTTCGAAATGCGTTGGAAAATAAATGGTTAATCTTTCAACATAATCTGGATTCGGTATTTTGTCAAGCAGCGCACTAATGTCCATGTATTAGTTCCATAAAAAGATTAAGGATAAAAAATACGGTAATATTCTGTGCAAAATTCATCAACCGAGTGCAATATTGCTGTCTTGGGGTCATACTTGACTCCGAGCTTTCCGTTGCCCCCCACATTCGATCACTGTCTCGCTCTTGTCATCTGTACCTCAAAAACATTTCTAGAATTCGACCTTTTCTTACTTTTGACTCTGCAAAAACTCTTACTGTTTCTCTTATTCATTCTCGTCTCGACTATTGTAACTCTCTTCTAATCGGTCTCCCTCTTACCAAACTCTCCCCTCTCCAATCTGTCTTGAATGCTGCAGCCAGGATCATATTCCTCACCAATCGTTACACCGATGCCTCTACCTTGTGCCAGTCATTACACTGGCTACCCATCCATTCCAAAATTCAGTATAAACTTATTACCCTCACCCACATAGCCCTCCATGGCTCAGCACCACCCTACATCTCCTCCCTTGTTTCAGTATACCACCCTACTCGCGCCCTCCGTTCTGCTGATGACCTGAGGTTAGCATCCTCAATAATCAGAACATCCCACTCCCATCTCCAAGACTTTACACGTGCTGCGCCAATTCTTTGGAATGCACTTCCCAGGTCAATACGGTTAGTCCCCAATCCCCACAATTTTAAGCGTGCTCTGAAAACGCATTTATTCAGACTGGCCTACCGCCTCAACACATTAGCCTAATCTATCCCTGTGTGGCACAGCCAAAAGTTTTACCATAACCAGTTTCCCCGCATCATGTTCCCACATGCTTTATGCATCCATTAGCCCTCTGTGTCTGTACTGTTACACACTTAACATTATGGCTGGTCCATACAATCAGGGCAACTGTTACCACCCACCTTTCGTGTCTCCCTCTTTCCTCATAGACTGTAAGCTTGCGAGCAGGGCCCTCATTCCTCTTGGTATCTGTTATAATCTATGTGATTATTGTTATGCTGTAATGTCTATTGTCTGTACAAATCCCCTCTGAAATGTAAAGTGCTGCGGAATATGTTGGCGCTATAGAAATAAAAATTATTATTATTATTGTTAAGAATTTGGCACAAAAAGAAAATCAACAAATACCACAGGACACAAAAAACAAAAATGCAAATGATGAATCAAGACCATAAGCGTATGAAATCGTTTTTCTAAAGCAGAGAAAATCCTTTATGGTGGAGAATGAGATATTCAAAATATATTTCTGTAGGTGAGAGTGTAAAAACATTTTATTAGGTGCTGTATAACCCGTGTTATCAGGCTGATAGCAAATAAGAGCGGCTCAATCTCCAAATCGAAAGATTCGATAAATAATTTAACTGGAAGTGATCTGTATGGGAGAAGTTTTTAATTTTTAACTTTGTCGGCCATATCACAATCCTAAACAAGTCATGAGATGCATGTAGATGTAATACTGCACCCATAAGACCTGAACGGGGCCACATTAAACCTCTCTATGCCTCCACTTTGGGAGACCCTTTTTGTTTGAAGAGTATCTGATAATAAGCAGATGATAAGACGCCCATCTTTTTGGAGAATCAGCATGTGTCCTCTTTCCCTGCAGCACCTCCGCTGGGGAAATGAAGCATTACATGATTCTAATTGAAATCTACTCTGTCTGTGTAAAGGCTCATTCACACGTCAGTGTTTGGTCAGTATTTTGCATCAGTGTTTGTATGCCAAAGCCAGGAATGGAACTTACCGAGAAAAAAATATAATTGAAAGACTGACTCCTGTTCCTTATTTTGGAGACATTCCTGGTTTTGGCAAACAAATACTGATGAAATACTGATCAATAATACTGATGTGAGAAAGAGGCCTAAGGGTGAGTACACACAGTGCGGATTTTTCCGCGCGGATTTGCAGGTAAAGTGACCTGCAGTTTGACACCTGGACAATGGAACAGTGTCAAACCGCTGCGGAATCCGCAGAAAGAACTGACATGCTGCGGATTTAAAACCACAGCAAATCCATGCAGAAAAATCCGCAGCATGTGCACTGCGGTTATGAAAACCCATTGGATATCACTGTACTGTACAATGTTTGAGGATCTGCAGCGGATCCGCAGCGTATGCACATACCCTATTGGTGTTGGGTCCTGCTGAGCAATATATATTCTTTATAGATGCTTTTTGCCAATAGATGAGCCCCCTTTAATGAAGTATTTTCTAGTCCTCTTTAAAGGGGTTTTCCCACAAAAGATATTTAACAGCTATCCAGTGGATGACCACGACTGTTTAATCTTAAATACAGTGAGGAGGAATGGAGGATTTGGACTCCTAATAATTGTGGGGGTCCCAATGATGTGACCCTTGGTGATTAAGACATTTATTACCTATCCTATACATATTGTGGGAAAACACTTCCAGCTCTAATAAAAAAAAATGTTTAACCCTCTCTTGGCAAAAGGGGAAACTTGCACCTGTATCCACAGCATAAATTGTCTTAAACCCATAGCTCTTGTCGATTTACGCTGAGGATATATTTCGCAGCATGTCTATGCAATTTCTTTAAATATCATGCACTTTGCTCGCACTGTGTAACTCAATGGTTTTTCTGCGAGCAAACATGCAGCGGACAATCTACTTAGTCTTAATATCAATCCGTGAAGCGCTGCATAATCTACATTATATTTTCCACAAATGTGACCCTACAGATTATAGAACATAGCGAAGGACATTGCAAGCCTCTTACCTCATTAGCGTTGCCAAACAGCCAGTGACGCTTGGGACCCTCAAATGGTCCAAATGCTTTTATCAGCTGCCGCCGCTTCAGATAGAGCCTGGAAGCTTTTATCAGCACATACAGGAGGCAGAACCAGGCGGCCCAGGACCACAGATCAGAGGCACTAAGGGGGAGCAGTCCATAGAATACAGGGGATGACATGGCCGAGACGAATCCGAGCTCTGCTACATTTGGCTGCAATGTCCCAGTGCAAGTGACAGGCGGAAGATCCTGCCCTGATGAGGCAGGTTCATAGGACATTGTAGAGAGGAGGAGGAGGAGGAGGGTTAGTCATATGGAGGGAAGCGAGAGGAGAACTGGAGACACACACCATGAATGAGGAAACTATAGGAGCTCTTTGGCACGCAAAGCGAACACATATATAATTTTATTTTTCAAATTTCTATTGAGCGGATTAATGGGTATCAAACACAAGAAGAAACAAAGTTTTGGGGGGAGGTTTTTTATTAGCAAGTCCGTCCCAAAATCCTCCACTAAAACTGCTTTAAAAACAAAGTTCATGTCACTACTTTGGTTGTGTCGACACAAAGGTTTTCGATGTGTTGAAAAATGATACATTTTTCAAGAAGAAATTCCTTTAGGAAACACTCCTTTTTGGGGAATTTTTCTTTTTCCTGAAGCATTTGTTGAGTTAGACTAAGGCGTTTTTTGGAGCATTTTTTAATGGTTTTCTTAATGCAAATTTTCAGCTGTGTTTTACAGCATCAGCAAAGTCTACAAGATTTCAGAAATCTCATGCACACATGTTGTTTTTTTTTGTCATCAATATTTTGTGCTTTGCATGTTTTTTGTTTTCCACAATGGAGCACGTCACTTCTTTCAGCATTTTTTCATCCATTGAAATGAATGGGTGGTGAAGAAAGGCACAAAAAATGCAAGGAATCAGGTTTTGCTGCGTTTTTTGTGCCATAACCTTATACTATAGAATAAGATTTTTTTTTTCAACACTAAACTTTATCAGCATGCACAAGTGACTAATCTAGCATGTCAAAACTGCAGCAAAAAGCGCACAAAAAATATAGCAAAAAACTCAAGAAAAAAACAAGGAAAACATGCTTTTTTTTCCTGCAACTTATTTCCTGCCAAGAGATCAGGTTTTTCTGCAGAAAAAAAAACACCTAGTGTGAACTTTAGACTGCATTCCCATGATGAAGTTTTGCTGAATCTTATGTGCAGATTTTCCCTACAGAATTGCATTAGATGTGGACAATTTACAGGTAAAAAAAAATGCATGTAATCCACAAATGACTGTAGGGATAAAGTTTTGTCAAGTATCAAAATCGAAGCAGATTTACTTAAAACATAATAAAGCAAAAAGAGACAAAAACTATCGCATCAAAAACACATAAAAAAACCACTCAAAAACGCAATGAAAAAACCTAAGTTTATCTTCAAACACTTAAATTAAAACATAAAAAGTGTGTACAGAGCAACGCGTTTCAGTCCTGATACCTTCCTCAAATCAGTATACAACCACTAGAACAGGGTTCCCCAACTCCAGTCCTCAAGGCCCACCAACAGATCATGTTTTCAGGATTTCCTTTGTATTGCACAGGTGAAGCAATTATCACATGAGCAATTTTAAGGAAATCCTGAAAACTTGATCTGTTGGTGGGTCTTGAGGACTGGAGTTGGGGAACCCTGCACTAGAATACCAAAAAGCATTAAAGGGAATCTGTCACCAGGTTTTTGCTGCCCCTTCTGACACCATCATATAGCACAGGAACCCTGTATGTGTGCAATAAGATGAATAGATGATGGTGATATGAATACATTGAAATCTAATAATAAAGTAGTAGGATAAAATATAATTCTCATAGTCCAGGAGATCCAAACTGAAAGACAGGTACAATACACCATACTAATAATAAATATGTGAGACATAAGGAATTACATTTTAAAGTTCTGTATACAAGTGTCTGGAAGTGCATTGGGGAGTGACGATGCACTTACAGCTCCTCATCCTCACCCTGTGTTTCTAACTTAGAACTTAGTAGCACACTCCTCTGGCTGATTAATAGGTCAGTGGCCATATACCAGAGCAAAGCACCTGTCAACCAGAGGAAAGCTGCTAGGCAGGGAATACAGCCCGAGGCTGAGGAGCTGTAAGTGCATCGTCACACCCCAATGCACCTCCAGATACGTATACAAAAGTTCAAAACGTGATTTCTCACTGCTGAAGCATCGCTTTTGGGCTTATCTTTTAAAGGGCTACACAATTATATTAATAGTTTTGGAAGGAGAGGGGGGAGAAGTTTCCGACCAGTTCACTTTAAGCCCTTTTGAGACTAGACAAGTCGACTTAAATATCCAGTAGACCTCTCACTGTTGGAGTTTCCGCAGTCTGTTTGGAACATGGTATCTGTTCAATCAATGTTATGGTGGTTTTGCTTGAAATCATATTCGTGTTCTAAAGCAAAATTTCTGGAGACACTATGTTTTAAAAAAACTTTTATTCACCTACGAGCGGTGTGTGCTCTTGTGTTGCCGCAGTTGCTGGACAGTGCGGCCTACGGACCAAAGTGACCATGGACAACACTGCAGGAGATAGCTAACATAGTCTGTATGACAATAACAAATGTTCTGATACATTCACACTCATACGACTTGACAAAGGAAGGAAATAGACCTAGGTTTTGGATTTCTTTTTCCACAATGTGCTTGGGGCCAATACATTACAAAGGGTGAATGACCTCGGTCTGTATGTAATTTTGTATTTTTAGACTAATATTCCTTCGGTATGGGGTGAGTCCATAGGATGTCCCAATGCTGTGCCAATATGGTCCTAATGAAGGTGTGGCCTGAATTATACGTGGTCAGAAAATGTATGCTAAAAAGGAGCAGTTTCACGTCACTCGTTTTGCATATGGTAGCTAGACACTATGCCGGAGTATGTTTTTTGGCTGTATTTAGTACATCCGTAATGAGCTTGGAAAGATAATATTTCTCCTGAAAGGAGATGTGCAGCCTTGGGGATCCTCTGCCATCACTTTATGTGACTGCAGACTTATGAATCCTCATAGCGTGCAGCGTGTGCACTGTCAGGATTCTCCGATGCTGGTAGCGGGTCTGTTATGATTGAGTCACCGTAGGAGGCAAAAACAGAAATGCCAGCTAAGTCCAGAAAACCAGAGAGGTTGGAAGCTATCGGATTGCAGACCCCTGATCCTATCCAAAACAACTAACAGTAGCCGTGGGGGGTTCCTACGATGCCCTAGACCCCTCGATCACAGCTGGAGAATTAAATAGGCCTAA
Source organism: Dendrobates tinctorius (assembly GCF_039654945.1). Classification (NCBI taxonomy): domain Eukaryota; kingdom Metazoa; phylum Chordata; class Amphibia; order Anura; family Dendrobatidae; genus Dendrobates; species Dendrobates tinctorius. Next base: position 2,258,177 of record NW_027361806.1, read on the forward strand.
AGAAAGAAAGGGGAAATCTAAACTGCCCCAGAGCAGACCCCAAAGCAATAGGCAGCCCCCAACATATAATGACGGTGAAGCAAGATGAAAACACTAACACAGACAGAAAGATAGACTGAGCAAAGACGGGGCCCAAGCAAACTAGATAGGAAAGGACAGGAAGGCTGCTGTCTGCAATTCGTGAAAAACCCTATGAAAATAAGAGCCAACAGACTGACAGTGAAAAAGGCCCTGAAGACGCTAGGCTTCAAAAAAGCTATGTCAGTACTCAGGAATATTCTGAAGACAGAGCAACCGGCAAAAGGAAATTCAGCTCACCCCAGCAGGGAATGGCAGAATCCAGAAAAGCAAGGAAAACAAAAACAAAACGCAAATGCTAACATGCAAAGCAGAAAACTTAGCTTTAGAGGAGCAGGAATCAGACTGGTGTCCTAGAAGTCCACAGAGAAATCACCCGCAGGGCAGAAGGGCGTCGGCAGCCTTATATCCAGTCCGTGACTCCACTCAGCCAGTCATCCTCATTAGGCTCAGGTGCTTGATAATCAGGCTCATTACCTTCCTTTACCAGAATAGGGAGTTCACCAGACCTCAGTGACGAAGGGGAAAATGAACTCACAACAGGGCGGGAGCTTGACCACAAATATGCGATTTGCATACATTTGGTCACAAGTCAACTAGTCGTGTGTGGCCTCTCTCAATACAGGGGAATTGAGAGGCCAGACACGTCTAGTCGAATGCGGATGGAAGTATGCACATCGCATACTTGCAATTACGTGACCACCCACTTCTGACACTGGAGAATCCTGACAGCTTGCACTGTGCGCGCTCATGAAGATTAACAAGGCTGAAGTCACATAGATTGACTGCAGACTTGAGTCCTGATCCTGGACAACCCCTTTAAATCGTTTTAAAAATAGTAGTAAATGTTTTCTTATTTGCTCATTTTTTTCCCACACTCTTTTAAAGTAATCAGATAGAATATTACGTAAGCAGGATGGGTAGTGGGCACTCCCTTGTTATGAGAAATAATTTGTCTGCACATGAAAAATTGGCCATAAAATTAAATTTTCAGGACATGAACATTGCAGTGAGGGCAGCGGAAAAGCATGGTGGTGTAGTCATACAGTAAAGGTCGGAATATATGCCTGAGTCACTCAGATTCTTACACACCATATGACAAGAATCCCTGAAGACTCTAGCCATCTCTGGTTGCCAGTATCTGTTCTGCAGCTGAACGATCTCCATGCAGCTGCTGACTCGGCAATGTTATTCAAAAAAGTCATTGCAGAGTCATATGCAAGCTACATATATGTTCTAAGTCACTGGGTGCTCTGCAAGTAGTTAATACATTTCCCACATAAAGTAAAGGTAAAACTCTGGCTGTCTGCTGCCACCACTAGGGGGAGCAAGGCAACTAGTTGCATACATGGAACTCAATAATAAGTTTTCAGAAAGCTCCTAAACACCCCCTAGTGGTGACTGCAGACAGGCAGAATGTTGTCTTTTACCCTTATGTGTACACAGAGGATTTGGAGCTCGGTAGGATACTTACTATTGATACTCATTCATCCAGCTCATACTGTGAAGTTTTACTATAAACTTATCCTTGAAAATTTCTAAATTAAAAATAATTCTAAAAATGATATAATGATATGAAGAAATGTATAACACATTAGATATTTTTTGTCTTGTCACAGTTTATCTTCTTCAGATAGATGTGTATTCCATTTATGGAGCGTAAAATTATTTGGGCTCGTTGCAATGGTTCACTCTTAGGGTCCGGAAGTAACTCAAACTTCTGTAAGGTCAAAGCAGTGGCAACTTTCATTTCATTCATTGCAAAATTCTGTCCAATGCAGTTTCTGGGAGAGAGAATATAAAATTGTAAGGTACAGTTGTATGTAATACAATGTATGATACATGAAAACAGTGAGGAACTATGGGGGTACTAGACAGCACTTGTGGGGAGCTGGCAATGTTATGACACAGTAATGGCTCCAATAACTCCAGCAGAGGACAACCCCTTTTGAAACTGGTTTTACAGACATTCATGCCTTTTGGGCCATGGATGCGTAGCAGAAGAGATAATTTATACAGTCCCCCTGAACAACAATTCATTAACATGCAAGTCTTTGGGGTTTTTTTATTATGCAGGCTCCTATTTTTATTATCCTTCTCGTATTACCTTGCTCCTGCAGAGAATGGCACAAAGGCATGAGAGTGTCTTGACGCCGAATTTTCTGGAGAGAACCTCAGGGGATCAAACACCTAAAAAGACACAGAATGAGTAATGTGAACACCAGCGCATATCACCCTTTCAGGACAAGTTAGAAACATGGAACTCTTGAAGTCGACCTTTCACCAGTTTCACCATGTTAAACAGGCCACATTATGGAATAGTGGCTGCAGAGCCGGGTAAAATATATGTTTTATTTTTAATTCCTACACTCCATTGCGTGGACATTTTCTTATAAAATTTAGGTTATAATGCATCTTATAGTTCAACTGGGCATTCGATTTGTCACTGTGGGTGTGCACTTCTTCCCCTGCATGAGGTTGACCAATCACAAGCAGGCAGTATCATGCAAGGGAGAAAAGATCACGCCCACCTCTCACCAGTGACCGCTGCAGCTGCTGTGTAGAGATACTGTAAGAAGGGGCCAGGATGGTAGTCATGGCCGAGGACATCAGGGCCTTGGTGTCCTGGCCTCTTTCTACAGAAAAATTGTCAGCTTCTACCGGCGTACCTGTTCGGGGTTCTGATTCACCATCAGGAATTTCACTGCGGTGCGACACAGCTCCTGCACACTCAGCTTCTGTGCACAGGGTAGAAAGAACGGACACAGATACCAGTTCAGATGCCAACCAAACGATTTTACTTTTCTCTTCAATGGTCCCGGACACATCAGTTACATTACAGTCCACACAGCATTCCTCCTACATTTTCCATTTCCTGCTTTCTTTGGCCTCACGCCCATTACAGGGTAGTAGCGACCTTGGCTGTACCGCAGCATCACTCCTGTAGGACCTCAAGACGTTCATCCATTTCGCCCCAGATTTGCAAGTTTCAGCCCTATTTAAGATCTGCCACATGGTGAATATTCTGCGCCCTGCACGACTTTTGGACCATGCATTCCTTCACGTTCCTGCCTCTGTCGTAAACTGAAATTTCCCGGGTCCAGTCTTATCCAGCACCCGTCTGACTGTGCCTGTGCTTTTCTTCTTCATAACGTTGTGTAGCTGCTATGGTGTCCTGGGCTTAGAGCCCTTGTCGACACTTTGGGCGTGCTCGTCCTACTAAACTGTTCCTATCTCCTACACTTGCTTAACCCATAGCAGCTCCTCCTACAGTTAACCCTATGTGAATTTCCTATAGATATACCTAACAGGACCCACTAGTATACCCCCATCTAGTGGCCCACTACAGAACTACACTTACCCATATCTAGAAATTCTATACTAATAGTGCCCTCCACTATTGAACCTGAAGGATACACCTGCGTACCCTAACCTATGCATTTATATGTAAAACAATACAACACAATATACAGTATTACAATATGTACAACATGGTAACACATATAATGTGGCAGTACCAATGAGAACGGCGGTAATACACAATAGTGTAGCAGTACCGGAGCATAATTATATCTGTTCAACATTTACAATATATATATATTAGAACTCCTTAAAGGGGAGGTGGCATTAAAGAGGACGTTTCAGTTCACTCCCCTACATTCCCCCTTTACTAAAATTTGGTTGTCCCGACCAAACAAGCTACAATGTTTACACTACACGTAAACCAATCTGAAGAGTCTTCTTATTCGGTACAATAATGCACCGCAGTATGTAGTGCAAAACTGGCTCACAATCCTCCAGGTTATGTCCATTGATATATATACCTATATTTTTATATACAACATATTTACATCATATGGCCCATTCTTTTTAGGAGCAGTCAGTCTCTTTGAGGTAGCGCTCCCCCTTTCCTTGACGGGAGCAGGCTTTCCCACTAGTTAGGAAAACATCATCATTTTCTCAAACGTGTGGCCCGTGGTTCAGGCCATCCAGTACTTTTCTGGCAGTTTCTGCTTTTCCAGCAGAAGTGGCACAACAGGTGCAACAAAAACACGTCGGGCCATGTCCCCATAGAGTGGGGCATTTTCATTATAGGGACGCGGAACAGTCCCTCCATAATATATTTTTTCCAGGCGCATCGAGCGCAACTTTTCCTTAAAGAGACAGTATTGTCATGGGTCAGTAGGAGGAAAACAGGAGACGTGGAACCTGGGCCCCTGAACTGCCCCTCAGGCTAAGGGGGTGCCCTGACTCTCCTTAACTTGGGGGTACACTTGATGGTAGTGAGGCCCAAGTCCCCGACCTGTCCCTATCTCCTGTTTAGCCCTGAGTTAAACCCCCCAACCCCCTCCCCAGGAGGCGAGACAGGGAAAACATGTACTGCACCAAATAACAAACAGGGAAAGAGAAGACAGACACCTAAGGGTAAAATAAACTAAAAAACGAGACTTAGCTTCTCTCTGCTGCTAATGGTCTGAGCAGCAGAGTAAGGCACGAGAACAAGGGGATAGTTGGAGCTCCACTGCAACACAGCCTGCTCCTGAGTCCAGCTTGGTTGGTCTCCAAATGAATAATATCACCAACAGTGAGTTGCAGCACCTGATGACCCTTTATAGGAAGCAGGGAGTGGTCACACCTGATGACTGACTAAACATGTAGTAACACCAGCGGCCACTGGGGGGAACCCATATTAATTCCCGAGGGCCAGAAAGGAAAAAGGTTTATATAAGAGAGTCCAGACTTTGACAGCGATCCAAAAATGGATCGAGACAAGTACTTAGCGGCGGACGTTCAGGTGCGTTGCATCCGTAGCCGAATTCCACTGTCAGTGGCTACTGGTGTACGACTCTGCAGCCACAGAGTCGTGTGCCATTCAGGGGAGAGGTGCAGCATGGGACGTAGATGGTTGTGGGGCAGCCTGCTCCGGCTGTGGGAAAAGCCTAATGTCATCCTCGCTTAAGAGCGTTACCGCAAACGCGTAATACCCCCACCGACAGTCTTCTTTAAACAAGGATACTTCATTGCCCTCCTCCAGGGCCCTGCCAAATCTTATGGAGGCCGCGTTTACGTAGACCTTTGCGTTGGTTCCGTCTTCTCTGATGAAGACATACCCCCGCTCAATGTCCACGTATGCTACCGACCTCGGGTACGCAGACCTGCCAGGGCACTTCCACCCTGCCGCAGCTCAGCCCACTCCTCCTTTTCCTATTGTTTCTTTTTCTGTATCACATCTTCCACCCAGGCCGCCTGCCTGGGGGTGGGGAAAGGCCCCTCTGGTGTTAGGGGGAAGTGGGGAGAGCCCAGGTCTGCAGCGACGGAGGGTGCTGCGGAGTCCGCTGGGTATGAATATGCAGCTACACCCCCCTCGGGGATGCGCTGATAAGCGACAGCGGCTGAGTAAGGGGGCGGTGAGTGGGACCATCTGTCAAGGGCAAGGGGATGAGGGTCACACCCTCTCCGGAGGCTAGAGAGTGGTCGCACCCGTGCCGGGCCCGCTGGCTGCTTTGGTCACCGTTCCTACCTCTGGTGTTGGCGCCACTGGCCTCTGCTTTTCCAGCTGCAGTTCCTCTCGGGTGGGCGCCGTTTCCGGTCCCCGATGAATCAATGACGAGGGTTCCGGCACACAGGGTTCCTTCTGTCGGCGTCAAGCCGGAAGCTCCGCCTGCTGCTCCGCCATCAAGCTTCGTCCAGCCGGGGATCCCGCACTCTCGGAGCCCGTGGTCTTTCCCGGACGCTCACTTTGCGGACGGGACAGCTCTGTGGAATTGTCCACCGGGGACTCTGCCAGTTCTTCCCAAGGCCTGCTGGACCGCATCCTTCCATCTTCCTTCCTCCAACGCCACTTTATGCGGCCCACACCTTGACTACTTCGGGTGCAGGAGTGTTGCATTGCACCTGAGTTGCCATTGCTTACTTGTACTGCACCACCGCTTCCAGAATCTTCTGGGAAGCCACACCCATTTCCAGGTGGGTACTCCCCTGTCAACTCCACCCAGGTGCAGGAATTCTGTAAGGGAGGGTGAGGTTTTCTTCTTTTCAGCCAGTCCCACCAGGGGAGGGCCAGGGTACAATGACAGGCAACTTTTGGTGCGAAGGGGGCACGGAAACACCCACGAACGGTGAGGGTTATGTCTTCTTCTTTATCTTCGGCGCCATTTCCCGCCAACTCCATGGCCGCCATCTTGGTCAACACAAAATCTGGTTGAGGCACAGTGTCAGTCCAATCTGTTAGATCAGTCACATCCGGTGGTACACAATCTTGCATACTTTCTTCTTTTCTACACTTCAGGGTCACAACTTCCACCCCCACTTTACTTGTCATCTTTCTCTTTGCGGGTTCTCTGCACTGCAAGGTAGTCGCATCCTGCTGACTACACCAAATGTAAGAAGGGGCCAGGATGGTAGTCATGGCCGAGGACATCAGGGCCTTGGTGTCCCGGCCTCTTCCTACAGAAAAATTGTCAGCTTCTACCGGTGTACCTGTTCGGGGTTCTGAGTCACCATCAGGAAATTCACTGCGGTGCGACACAGCTCCTGCACACTCAGCTTCTGTGCACAGGGTAGAAAGAACAGACACAGATACCAGTTCAGATGCCAACCAAATAATTTTACTTTTCTCTTCAACGGTCCTGGACACATCAGTTACATTACAGTCCACACAGCATTTCTCCTGCATGTTCCCTTTCCTGCTTTCTTTGTCCTCACGCACATTACAGGGTAGTAGCACCCTTGGCGGTTCTGCAGCATCATTCATATAGGACCTCAAGACATAGGGGATCTCTTTCATCCGTTTCGCCCCGGATTTGCAAGCTTCAGCCCTATTTAAGATCTGCCACATGGTGAATATTCTGCGCCCTGCATGACATTTGGACCAAGTACTCCTTCTCGTTCCTGCCTCTGTCATAAACTGCAATTTCCCAGGTGCTCCAGTCTTATCAAGCACCCATCTGACTGTGTCTGTGCTTTTCTTCTTCATAACGTTGAGTAGCTGCTATGGTGTCCTAGACTTAGAGCCCTTGTGGACACTTCGGGCGTGCTAGCCCTTCTAAACTGTTCCTATCTCCTACACTTGCTTAACCCATAGCAACTCCTCCTACAGTTAACCCTATGTGAACTTCCTATAGATATACCTAACAGGACCCACTAGTACACCCCCAATTAGTGGCCCACTGCAGAACTACACTTACCCATATCTAGAAACTCTATACTAATAGTGCCATCCACTATTGTACCCGAAGGATGCACCAGCTTACGCTAACCTATGCATTTATATGTAAAACAATACAACACAATATACAGTATTACAATATGTACAACATGGTAACACATATAATGTGGCAGTACCAATGAGAACAGCGGTAATACACAATAGTGTAGCAGTACCGGAGCATAATTATATCTCTACAACATTTATAATATATTTATATTAGAACTCCTTAAAGGGGAGGTGGCATTAAAGGGGACGTTTCAATTCACTCCCATACAATACAACAGAGCACAGTTTATCACCAGATTAATAAAAAAGGTCTGAACATGTTGGATCCTTCTCTTCCTCATCATTATCTGTCAGTGAAGAATCAGAAAACCCCCAGACACATTAGACTGTCAGCCGACATCGGTGGGTTCGGTCAACTTTAGCCTAATGTGTACAGGGATGTCAGAAAAGCATTTGTACTTTGTATACTAAAGTCCTGTTATACTTTTTTACGAGTTCTGAGTCTGCGGAATGGATTCCAATACAAAGCAAAGGCAATTGGTGGCTTACTGCAAAGGAATGAAAGTTAGTTCAGAGATAAGAATTACATCCTTGGAAATTGGTGTCTTTTCAGCTATTCATACATTTAGGCCAGGTTTACATGTTCAGTATCTGGGTCAGCATTTTACATCAGTATTTGTAAGCCACATCTTAAAAAAAGTTTAATAGAAACACGTCACCACTTCTGTATTTATCACCCACTCCTGGTTTTGACTTACAAATACTGATGCAAAATACTGACCAAATACTGAATGTGTGAATGTGGCCTTATAGTAATAATCCAGGGAAGGCTTTTAAGGCAATGGATTCTCTCTGGGTTTACATTGAACAAATTGTAACATATTAAGGAAAACTTAATATCAGGAGCTTGAATGTAATAAAGAGAATAATGGGAAGCTGCAGTCTAGGGCCAGACAGTGTTAGTGGATTTTAAAGAGGTTGCTTACTACTTTTACATTGATGAGCTCTCCTTACGATAAGTCAATTAACCCCTTTCTGCCATGGACGGGATAGTACGTCATAGCGATCAGCAGCACTCACAGCGTGAGCGCCGCTGATCGCGGCCGGATGTCAGCTGATTATCACAGCTCACACCTGGCACTATGTGTCAGGGGCGGTCACGGATCACCCCCGACACATTAACCTTTGGCACACTTGATCAAACATGATCGCAGTGTACCGGGGGTTTAGGGAAGCATCGGAAGGGAGAGGGCTCCCTCCGTGCTTCCCTGAGCCCCCCACAGCAGCGCGATGTGCAGCGCTGCTGCGGGGGCCTCCTTCCCTGCAGGTCTCCGGATCCAATATGGCGCCGGGGACCTTCGGGGGGCCTGCAGGGAGGCGGCTTCCTCATGCCTGCTGAGCGCAGGCATGAGGAAGCCTGCTGCAGTGCCTGACAGATCGCTGATCAGCGATCTGTCACATCACAGTGATGTCCCCCTTGGGACATTGTAATAAAGTTAAAAAAAGTGTAAAAATAATTTATAAAAAAAACGCTAAATAAATTGAAAAAAAAAAAAATAATTTCCCTAATAAATTCATTTTTTGGAAATAAAAACCCAAAACAATAAAAGTACACATATTTCGTATCGCCGCATCCGTAACGACCCGCCCTATAAAAATGTCCCACTAGTTAACCCCTTTATTGAACCCCTTAAAAAATAAAAATAAAAAACAAAGCAAAAAATAATGATTTATTATCATACCACCGAACAAAAAGTGTAATAATGCGCGATCAAAAAGACGGATATACGGTAAATATCCATGGTACCGCTGAAAACGTCATCTTATCCCGCAAAAAATGAGCCACAACACAGGATCATCAACGAAAAACTAAAAAAGTTATAGCTCACAGAATAAAGCGATGCAAAAATAATTATTTTTTATATAAAATTGTTTTCATTGCATAAAAGCGCCAAAACATAAAAAAACGACATAAATGAGGTATTACTGTAATCGTACTGACCCGAAGAATAAAACCGCTTTATCAATTTTACCACAGGTGAAACGGTGTAAACGCACCCCCAAAAGTAATTCTTGAAATGCTGGTTTTTGTTCATTCTGAGTCCCAAAAAACGGAATAAAAAGCGATCCAAAAAGTCACGTGCCCGAAAATGGTACCAATAAAAACGTCAACTCGTCCTGCAAAAAATAAGACCTCACATGACTCGGTGGGTCAAAATACGGAAAAATTATAGCTCTCAATATGTGGTGATGCAAAAACTATTTTTACAATAAAAAGCGTCTTTTAGCGTGCGACAGCTGCCAAACATAAAAACCGCCATAAATAGTAAATCAAACCCCCCGTTATCACCCCCTTAGTTAGGGAAAAATAATAAAATTTAAAAAATGTATTTATTTCCTTTTTCCGATTAGGGTAGGGCTAGGGTTAGGGCTAGGGTTAGGGCTGAGATTAGGGTTAGGGGTGTGTTGGGGTTCGGGTTGGAGTTAGAATTGGGGGTTTCCACTGTTTGGGCACATCAGGTGCTCTCCAAATGCAACATGGTGTCTGATCTCAATTCCAGCTAATTCTGCGTTGAAAAAGTCAAATAGTGCTCCTCCCCTTCCAAGCTCTGTCATGCACCCAAACAGTGGTTTGCCCCCACATATAGGGTATCAGCGTACTCAGGACAAATTGCAAAACAACTTTTGGGGTCCAATTTCTCCTGTTACCCTTAGGAAAATAAAAAATTGGGGGCAAAAATATCATTTTTGTGGAAAAAAATATGATTTTTTTATTTTCACGCCCGGACATTATAAACTTCTGTGAAGCACTTGGGGGGTCAAAGTGCTCACACACATCTAGATAAGTTCCTTAGGGGGTCTAGTTTCCAAAATGGGGTCACTTGTGGGGGGTTTCCACTGTTTAGGTACATCAGGGGCTCTCCAAAAGCAACATGACTCCAGCAGACCATTCCATCAAAGTCTGCATTCCAAAGCGTCACTACTTCCCTTCCGAGCCCCGACGTGTGCCTATACAGTAGTTTTCTCCCACATATGGGGTATCAGGGTACTCAGGACAAATTGGACAACAACTTTTGGGGTCCAATTTCTCCTGTTACCCTTGGGAAAATAAAAAAATTGGAGACTAAATGATCATGTTCGTGGAAAAAATATGATTTTTTTATTTTCACGCCCGGGCGTTATAAGCTTCTGTGAAGCACTGGGGGTTCAAAGTGCTCACCACACATCTAGATAAGTTCCTTTGAGGGTATGACATCATTTGTGGGGTGTTTCCACTGTTTAGGCACATCAGGGGCTTTCCAAACGCGGCATGGCGTCCAATCCCAATTCCAGCCAAAAAAGTCAAATGGCGCTGCTTCCCTTCCGAGCTCTGCCATGCACCCAAATAGTGGTTTACCCCCACATATGGGGTATCAGTGTACTCAGGACAAATTGCACAATAACTTTTGGGGTCCTGTTACCCTTGGAAAAATAAAAATTGAGGGTGAAAACAAAGATCATTTTTGTGGAAAAAATATGATTTTTTAATTGTACGGCTGTACGTTATAAACTTCTGTGAAGCCCTTGGGGGTTCAAAGTTCTCACCACACATCTAGATAAGTTCTTTGGGGGGTCTAGTTTCCAAAATGGTGTCATTTGTGGGGGGGTTTCCACTGTTTTGGTGCATCAGGGGCTTTCCAAACGCTACATGGTGTCCGATCTCAATTCCAGCCAAAAAAGTCAAATGGCGCTGCTTCCCTTCCGAGCTCTGCCATGCGCCCAAATAGTCTTTTACACCCACATATGGGGTATCTGCATACTTAGGACAAATTGCACAATAACTTTTAGGGTCCTGTTACCCTTGAGAAAATAAAAATTGGGGGTGAAAAGATCATTTTTGTGGAAAAAATATGATTTTTTAATTGTACGGCTGAACTTCTGTGAAGCCCTTGTGGGTTCAAAGTTCTCACCACATAACTAGATAAGTTCCTTGGGGCATCTAGTTTCCAAAATGGGGTCACTTGTGTGGGGTTTCCACTGTTTAGGTACATCAGGGACTCTCCAAACGTGACATGGCGTCCAATCTGAATTCCAGCCAATTTTGCATTGAAAAAGTCAAACGGCGCTCCTTCCCTTCTGAGCTCTGCCATGCGCCGAAACAGTGGTTCCCCCCCCCCACATATCAGGTATCGGTGTACTCAGGACAAATTGCACAATAACTTTTGCAGTCTAATTTCTCCTGTTACCCTTGGTAAAATAAAAAAATTGGACCTGAAGTAATTTTTTGTGAAAAAAGTTAAATGTTAATTTTTTTTAAACATTCAAAAAATTCCTGTGAAGCACCTGAAGGGTTAATAAACTTCTTGAATGTGGTTTTGAGCACCTTGAGGGGTGCAGTTTTTAGAATGGTGTCACTTTTGGGTATTTTTTATCATATAGACCCCTCAAAGTGACTTTAAATGTGATGTGGTCAGTAAAAATAAAATGGTGTTGCAAAAACGAGAAATCGCTGGTCAACTTTTAACCCTTATATCTTCCTAACAAAAAAAAAATTTTTGGTTCCAAAATTGTGCTGATGTAAAGTAAACATGTGGGAAATGTTACTTATTAAGTTTTTTGTGTGCCGTATCTCTGTGATTTAAGGGCATAAAAATTCAAAGTTGGAAAATTGTGACATTTTCAAAATTTTTGCCAAATTTCAGTTTTTTTCACAAATAAATCCAAGTTATTTGAATGAAATTTTACCACTAACATGAAGTACAATATGTCATGAGAAAACAATGTCAGAATCGCCGGGATCCTTGGAAGCGTTTCAGACTTTTTACCTCATAAAGGGACAGTGGTCAGAATTGTAAAAATTGGCCCGGTCATGAACGTGCAAACCACCCTTCGGGGTTAAGGGGTTAAATAATATCAGTGGAGGTCCGCCACCCGACACACCCATCAACAAGTATTATCACCCCTGGAAGCCGGATGTATATAGTGTGGAACAGCACAGCTCTGTACCGAATGTAGTGGTCACTGCGAAGAACTTTTTTCAGTATGGGGCTGATCTGCAGCACCCGGCAGTGACCACTAAAAAGTGAATGTCAGTGCCGTGTTAGGCTCCATATACTACATGCAGATAACAACCGATCGGTGCAGCCATGATCTTATATTGATGACCTATCCGAAGAATAAGTCATCAAAACAAAAGTGCTGGAAAAAAAACTTTAAGCATTTTCTTTATATAATGTTACAATAATTCCCCAGGACTGTGGGGAATTACTCACATCATGTCCAGACACAATGACCAACAACATCCCATGTAACACCTGTCCCACTATTGGGGCAGTGGCTGTGATATTTGGTTGAGATACTGGATACTTATAAATGCCAGGTCCTGTTTGATAAAGCAGAATGGAGTTATAGGAGATGGATGGGAATATTACACATTTATAGTATTACCTCTGGATCCTCCCAGATACTGGGGCACCGGTTTATAAGATATATAGAGATGAGAACAATGGTACCTGTAGAAAGAAAGCATAAAAATTCTCACATAGATATATGATAGATAGATAGATGATAGATAAATAGATAGATAGATAATAGATAAAGGATAGATAGATGATAGATAAAATAAAATAGTAGATACTGACACCAGAAAGTAGTAAAATATAAAAATATAGCAAAATAATAAATGTATAAAAAACATATAAATAATCAAATTCTCACTTTATATTTTATTATCTACAGTCATATGTTAAAGTTTGGGCACCCCTATTAATGTTAACCTTTTTTCTTCATAACAATTTTGGTTTTTGCAACAGCTATTTCAGTTTCATATATCTAATAACTGATGGACTCAGTTATATTTCTGGATTCAAATGAGGTTTACTGTACTAACAGAAAATGTGCAATCTGCATTTAAACAAAATTTGACCGGTGCAAAAGTATGGGCACCCTTATCATTTTCTTTATTTGAACACTCCTAACTACCGTACTTTTTACTGACTTCATGAAGCACTAAATTGGTTTTGTAACCTCATTGAGCTTTGAACTTCATAGCCAGGTGTATCAAATCATGAGAAAGGGTATTTAATGTGGCCACTTGCAAGTAGTTCTCCTATTTGATTCTCCTATGAAGAGTGGCATCATGGGCTCCTCAAATCAACTCTCAAATGATCTGAAAACAAAGATTATTCAAAATAGCTTTTCAGGGGAAGGATACAAAAAGTTGTCTCAGAGATTTAACCTGTCAGTTTCCACTGTGAGGAACATAGTACGGAAATGGAAGAACACAGGTACAGTTCTTGTTAAGCCCAGAAGTGGCAGGCCAAGAAAAATATCAGAAAGGCAGAGAAGAAGAATGGTGAGAACAGTCAAGGACAATCCACAGACCACCTCCGAAAAAACACTGAGAGACATTAATGTAAAGCATCCTTGCACAGGTCTACGTAAAGTGTGGGAAAGACTTGATGAATGCTATGGGACAGTAGAAGTCATAGAGAATGCTTTATATAAAACAATTGATGATTTTCCTAAGATAGGACCTAAAGGTTATCAAAAGCTTAGAGAACTGAGTGATTTATTGGTTGAGTTACAGGTTGCCCAGGAGGAAGGAGACTTGCCCGGATTGGCATTTTTGGACACCGCTAAGGGTGTCAATCTGATAGTACAGAAACTTCCTTACAACCTACAAGAAACGTGGTTCACGGTATAAACAAAATCATAATGTACCTTTCCCTCCTTTCACTGTATTTGTTGATTTTGTCACCCAACAATCTAGGATTAGAAATTGCCCTAGTTTTGACTTTACTCTGTCATGTTCCACTGCCCCTGGTGCAAAACCCGGTAAGACACCCGTGGCAGTACACAAAACTTACATTGTTTCCACAGGCCCTCCTCACAATGTGAATAAACCCCCTCCAGAAGAGAAGAAGCTTCAGGATGTCAGTAAAAATTGCCCTCTACACAAGAAACCACATCCTCTACTAAAATGCAGATTCTTCGGGGAGAAGTCTTTAGAGGATCGCAAAGGATTCCTCAAGGAGAACAACATCTGCTTCAAATGTTGTGCCACAACCTCTCACTTCGCCAGTAACTGTGAAGCTAGCATGAAATCAGCAGAATGCAGCAGCATGGATCACAATACAGCCTTGCACCCTGGAACACCTACACAAGTGTTCTCGCAAGCAGAGGAGCACAATAGGAAGCAGAAGGACACTGACGAAGACACCCTGGAGGTCAGCTCTAAATGTAGAGAGATCTGTAAGGGATTCAGAGGAGGAAGGTCCTGTTCAAAAATCTGCCTTGTTCGAGTCTATACTGCAGGCCGCAAGGACAAAGCCCTCAAGATATACGTAATCCTGGATGACCAAAGTAACAGGTTTCTAGCCAGGTCCATCTTCTTTGACAACTTCAGCATTGTAGGCCCTGGTTCTCACTACACCCTGAGGACGTGTTCAGGCACCATTGAGATGGCGGGGAGAAAAGTAACCGGATACAAGGTGGAGTTCATAGATGGCCAAACCTGCCTATTGTTACCGACCATCCTGGAGTGCAACCAGATTCCTGACAACAGGTCAGCGATACATTCACGGGAGGTGGTGACACATCACCCCCATCTAAAATGTATAGCCCACCTGATACCTGAGATGGGTCCAGGAACCCCAATAGCTTTACTCCTGGGAAGAGATATACTACAAGTCCACAAGACAAGAGAGTGTGTAAACGGCTCCAGGAGCACTCCATATGCACAGAGGCTCGACCTTGGATGGGTCATAGTAGGAGACGTCTGTCTAGGAGGAGCACACAAGCCTCAGTCAACAGGATGTTTACCAGCACACTAGAAAATGGACGTCCGTCTCTCTTCCGGCCATGTCACAATAGTTGGTTGGTAAAGGAATTGCCAAACAGCACTCCCCTACCTTGCCCTTTCTCAGTACCAACCGACGAAGACCACACCTGTGAAGGTGAACTAGACCACATGGGATGTCTTCCACAGGAAAAAGGAGGACGACAAGGTAGCGATGTCCATAGAAGATAGGATGTTCTTGGACATCATAGATAGACAAATAGTCAAAGACGAATCGAACAGTTGGGTCGCACCTTTACCATTTCGACCTCAGAGAAGGCACCTACCCAACAACAGGGAACTGGTCTACAGCCGATTCATCTCCCTCAGGCACAAGTTTCAGAAGACACCTGAAACAAAGGAACACTTCTTCACCTTCATGGGGAAGATATTCCAGAACAACCACGCAGAGATTGCACCTGCACTTCGGCCCTCAGAGGAGTGTGGGTACCTGCCCATCTTTGGAGTATACCATCCTAAGAAGCCAGGTCAAATACGAGTGGTATTCGACTCAAGCGCCAAATGCGAAGATGTTTCGTTGAATTATGTCCTACTGTCAGGTCCAGACCTCAACAACAGATTTCTGGAAGTACTACTCTCTTTCCGCAGAGATACGCTGGCATTTATGGCTGACATACAACAGATGTTGCACGGTTTTCTCGTCAAAGTGGAACACAGAAACTACTTGAGGTATATCTGGTACGTGACAACAATCCGGACAAAGACATCACAGAATACCGGATGAGGGTGCACATCTTCGGGAACAGCCCTTCCCCAGCAGTCGCTGTCTAGTGCCTTTGATCATCTAACCATCCCCTGGTGTGCTGGCCCCAGCTGCCAAATTATACCCAACCATCTCCCACAATCCCTCTCTCCTGACCCTGTAGTGTGGCCTATATGTAGTAGTTGCTAAGGGGAAGCACACAGTGTGGGGTACAGCACGCAAGCATCCCATAAGCAAAGCATCACAGAAGATAAGCATCCAGCAAAACGGCAGTTATACATGGCATGGAATTAACATTCATCTTCTCTCTTCACACAGGTAATCAACTGAGCCACCCTGCATGTATTTACTCCATTCACTGCCAGCAAGCAGCCTGAATGATACAACTTCCCACCTCTGCTGCCTCTATTTCTCTGCTGTAATATATCCAAATGGTAATCAACTGAGCCACCCTGCATGTATTTACTCCATTCACTGCCAGCAAGCAGCCTGAATGATACAACTTCCCACCTCTGCTGCCTCTATTTCTCTGCTGTAATATATCCAAATGGTAATCAACTGAGCCACCCTGCATGTATTTACTCCATTCACTGCCAGCAAGCAGCCTGAATGATACAACTTCCCACCTCTGCTGCCTCTATTTCTCTGCTGTAATATATCCAAATGGTAATCAACTGAGCCACCCTGCATGTATTTACTCCATTCACTGCCAGCAAGCAGCCTGAATGATACAACTTCCCACCTCTGCTGCCTCTATTTCTCTGCTGTAATATATCCAAATGGTAATCAACTGAGCCACCCTGCATGTATTTACTCCATTCACTGCCAGCAAGCAGCCTGAATGATACAACTTCCCACCTCTGCTGCCTCTATTTCTCTGCTGTAATATATCCAAATGGTACAACTCCACACTTCTGCTGCTTGACCATTTTGCTGCATATTTAAATGTGCTTGCTAAAGCTTTGGTATAATTCATTTGTTGCACTGTATGTAATACTTACTGCTTTAGATCTGTGACTGGGGCCTTTCTAGATCTTATCAGTGGAAGGTGCTATAGCATTTTGCCACATCTTGGTCTAGTGCCTTTGATCATCTAACCATCCCCTGGTGTGCTGGCCCCAGCTGCCAAATTATACCCAACCATCTCCCACAATCCCTCTCTCCTGACCCTGTAGTGTGGCCTATATATGTAGTAGTTGCTAAGGGGAAGCACGCAGTGTGGGGTACAGCACGCAAGCTTCCCATAAGCAAAGCATCACAGAAGATAAGCATCCAGCAAAACGGCAGTTATACATGGCAGTTAGTCAGGGCAGGAGTCAGGTAACCCACACCTTGCCTTCCCCTTTAACCATGTGCTTTATTTTTATCCTCCTGTGTTCCCTTGCCATCCACATTCATCACCCTATCCCCCCTCCATCACGACTCATACACATCAGCCCCTCTATACTTCCCTCTCCCATGTACAGCTCCCACACACTCCTCACCTTCCTGAGAAACCTCAGCCCATCTTGCCCAAACACATCGCAGAAAAAAACTACTTACAATTCCAACAACTATTGGCTCTTTATCTTCCTTCTCCTACTGATTTCAGGGGACATCTCCCCCAACCCTGGTCCACCATCCCCCAACCTCGACCCCTACCCTACCTCATATCGAAACCACAATAATCTGATTAACATTACTTGAACTCCCTCATCTCAATCTTTTAATTGTGCCCTCTGGAATCCACGGTCTGCTTGTAACAAGCTTCCTTTCCTACACAACTACTTTCTGAACAACTCTCTTAATCTGTTGGCCCTCACTGAAACCTGGATTCAGGATTCTGACACTGTCTCTCCTGCTGCCATTTCCTACGGTGGCTTACAATTCTCTCACTCCCCGAGACCCACAAACAGACCTGGTGGTGGAGTTGGCATACTCCTGTCCCCACAATGCACTTTCCAGGTCATCCCCCCAGTCCCATCACTCTTATTCCCTTCTTTTGAGGTCCACACCATCAGGCTCTTCCGTCCCCTCTCCCTCAGGGTAGCGGTCATATACCGGCCCCCAGGCTCACACACCCTCTTCCTTGACCACTTTTCAGCCTGGCTGCCACACTTCATGTCCTCAGAACTACCAACCCTCATCCTGGGAGACTTCAACATCCCCATTAACAGCCCTAATTCCACATCTGCATCCCAGCTTCTATCACTAACCACCTCTCTAGGCCTCTCACAGCTTTCAACCTCTGAGACACATAAGGACGGTAACACCCTTGATCTGGTCTTCTGCCGGCTCTGTTCAATCTCCCACCTAAACAACTCACCGCTTCCACTCTCTGACCACAACATTCTCTCCTTCACGCTCACAAATCCTCGCCCACCCCAGCTCATTCCTACCTACCACACAGTCATAAATCTACAAGCTATTAACCCTCAGACACTTTCAGATTCCCTACACTCATCTCTGTCCCCAATCTCCTCTCTTTCCTGTCCTAATCTGGCTGTTCATCACTACAATGACACCCTTAGAAGCACCCTTGACCAAGTAGCTCCCCTCACCCTCAGAACCTCCAAACACAGAGTAAAAGAGCCCTGGCTCACATCGCAAACTCAACTTCTCCAGCGATGCTCCAGGAGTGCTGAACGCCTATGGAGAAAAACCCGCACACCAGAAGACTTCATCCACTTCAAATTTATGTTAAGAACCTATAACGCTGCCCTTCACCTTGCCAAACAGACCTACTTCACCACCCTGATCTCCTCACTAGCCAACAACCCCAAGAAACTTTTTGACACTTTTCACTCCCTCCTCAGGCCAAAAGCACAAGCCCCTATCACAGACATTTGTGCTGATGACCTGGCCTCCCACTTTACAGAAAAAATAGATAATATCCGTCAAGAAATCTGCTCCCAACCACCAAGTGCTGTGACTCCCATCCCTTCCTACATCTCCCCTGGCTCACTCTCCACATTTGATCCCATAACAGAAGAAGAAGTCTCCAGACTCCTCTCTTCTTCTCGTCCGACTACATGCACTACCGACCCCATTCCCTCACATCTCCTCCAGTCTCTCTCTCCAGTCGTCACAACCCACCTAACTACAATCTTTAATCTCTCCCTCTCCTCGGGCATTTTCCCATCCTCCTTCAAACACGCCATCATTACTCCACTACTAAAGAAACCTGCTCTCGACCCATCCTGCACAAACAACTACAGACCAGTCTCCAATCTCCCCTTCATCTCTAAACTTTTGGAACGCCTAGTTTACTCCCGCCTTACCCGTTACCTCTCCATTCACTCCCTTCTAGACCCTTCACAGTCCGGCTTCCGCCCCCTACATTCGACTGAAACTGCACTCATCAAAGTGACCAATGACCTTCTGACAGCAAAACGTAACGGTGACCACTCTCTGCTCATTCTTCTTGACCTATCTGCAGCTTTCGATACTGTTGACCACCATCTCCTACTCTCTAGGCTCCAGTCACTAGGCATTAAGGACACTGCACTCTCCTGGTTCTCTTCCTATCTCTCTGACCGCTCCTTCAGTGTTTTGTTCTCTGGCTCCACGTCATCTCCTCTTCCTCTTGCTGTCGGGGTACCTCAGGGCTCAGTCCTTGGCCCCCTTCTTTTCTCTCTCTACACGGCCCCAATTGGACAGACCATCAGCAGATTTGGCTTTCAGTACCATCTTTATGCTGATGACACACAACTATACACGTCTTCCCCCGACCTTACCCCCGCTGTACTACAGAACGCCAGTGACTGTCTGTCCGCAGTCTCCAATATCATGTCCGCTCTCTATCTGAAACTCAACCTCTCCAAAACTGAACTTCTTCTGCTCCCGCCGTCTACTAACCTCCCTAAATCTGACATTTCCTTCTCCGTGGGTGGTACCACAATAACACCACGGCAGCAGGTGCGCTGTCTGGGTGTTATGTTTGACACCAATCTCTCCTTTACATCCCATATACAATCCCTTGCCCGCTCCTGCCGCTTACACCTAAAGAACATCTCTAGAATCCGCCCTTTTCTCACTATTGAAACAACAAAAACCCTCACTGTTGCATTGATCCACTCTCGCCTGGATTACTGCAACGCTCTATTAATTGGCCTCCCCGTCACTCGACTATCCCCTCTCCAGTCCATACTCAATGCAGCAGCCAGGATCGTCCATCTGGGTAATCGGTACTCGGACGCGTCCGCTCTTCGCCAGTCCTTACATTGGCTGCCCATTCATTATAGGATCCAATTCAAAGTACTTGTTCTCACCCACAAAGCTCTCCACAGTGCGGCACCCCCTTACATCTCTTCTCTCATTTCTGTCTATCGGCCTAGCCGATCGCTGCGCTCTGCAAACGACTTTCGACTAACCTCTGCACTAATCCGTACCTCCCACTCCCGACTCCAAGACTTCTCCCGTGCTGCTCCTATCCTCTGGAATGCTCTACCCCAAGAAATCAGGACTATCCACAATTTGCATAGTTTTAGGCGCTCACTCAAAACACACCTGTTCAGAGCGGCCTATCACATTCACTAATCAAAGTCATTCTCTGTGTAAGTGTGCGTGCGTAGCCCATTCACTATCTCCATCCATCCTTCACTCCTGCAAGATGGCTGGACCTTCATTGTAAATACACCATTGTAAATACACACCTGTACTCTGTATCTCCCTCACCTCATTGTAGATTGTACGCTCTCACGAGCAGGGTCGTCTTATTTCGTCTTATTTTGCTTTAATTATTGTATTGTTAGCGTTGTTACTTATGACTTGTGTTTTGAAACTGTTAAACTGTAAAGCGCTGCGGAATATGTTGGCGCTATATAAATAAAGATTATTATTATTATTATTATCTATGGCCTCCGAAATTCCGCCAAAGAGGGCGAGGAGAAGTATGGGTCAGACGTCAGATCCTTCGTAGAAAAGGACTTCTATGTAGACGACTGTTTGAAGTCCACACCGACAAATGAGGCTGCAACCAGTCTACTAAAAAGGTCTCTGGAAATGCTCGCTCAGTCTAACCTAAAGTTACACAAGATTTCCTCCAACAGCCGAGAGTTGATGGAAGCCTTTCCCTCTCAAGACTATTCCAGTGATCTAAAGGACCTAGACCTAAGCATCGACTCTCTTCTCATGCAGCGGAGCCTTGGATTGCTTTGGGACATGACGATAGATGCCTTCACCTTCCAGGTCAGTAAAGAGGAGAAACCCTTCACGCTCAGAGGAGTTCTCTCTTTCGTGAATAGTCTATACGACCCCCTGGGATTCGTAGGTCCAGTAACTATCCAAGGAAAAATGATGCTGAGAGACTTTACCAAAGACACGTCTAATTGGGACGATCCACTTCCAGCAGAAATAGCAGACCTGTGGGAAGAATGGAAGAGTTCTGTCGAGGCCTTGACCAACCTTCGTGTGAAACGGCCATATGCTCCTGTGCCATCCACAGAAGTCAAGACACAAAGACTTTGTATCTTCTGTGACACATCAGTCAAAGCGATCGCAGCAGTAGCAAACCTCAAAACCATGGACATGAATGAACAGAGCCACATTGGGTTTGTGATGAGCCGGACTAAACTGGCACCACTCCGTGAACACAGAATACCCAGAGTGGAACTCTGTGCTGCAGTCCTCGCAGTCGAGTTGGCCGAGCTTATTTCAGATGCGATGAGTCTGGAGACCAAAGATGCAGAGTTTACACCGACAGCAAGGTGGTACTAGGATATATCTGCAATGAAACGCAACGCTTTTATGTACGTCAGCAACAGGGTACTGAGGATAAGAAGATCCACCTGCCCTAATCAGTGGCACTATGTGCCTACTCACCTCAATCCTGCAGGCCATGCGATTAGATCCGTTGCTCCAAGTCATCTTAAGGACACCACATGGTTCACAGGCCCTGCTTCCTTGTACCGTTCGATGCTCCACATCGACAGGCCCGATACATTCGAACTAGTGGATCAAGATGTCGACGAAGAGCTCCGTCCTCAAGTGTCTGCTCTGCATACAGGGATTTCAAGCCATCACCTGGAATCTCATCGGTTCAGCAGGTTCTCAACCTGGAAGTCACTTGTTCGAGCCATCGCTTGTCTACTTCATGTGGCCCAGTCCTACAAGTCAGCATCACCTGCAAGCCAGGGATCTTGTAGAGGTTGGCATCACTGCAAGCATGCGTATACCACCCTCAACCTGGAAAGAGCCAAGGTTACAATACAAAAGGAAACCTAACCCAGAGAAATAGACAACCTCAACAAGGGACAACCTATTCCTGGAGACAGCGTGCTAAAGAAGCTCGATCCAATTGTTGACCAAGACGGGCTGCTGAGAGTAGGTGGCCATCTTCAAGAAGCCGAGGTAGAAGTTTCAGAGAAACACAAAGTAATAATCCCTGGACGTCATCACGTCACAACCCTGCTCATTCAGCATCATCATGACTTAGTGAGACACCAAGGCCATTTGTTTACCGAAGGGAATCTGCGGGCGGCTGGACTATGGATAGTCGGAGCAGAGAAGCGTGAGCAAACTCATCTTCAACTGTGTTACGTGTCGCAAACTCAGTGGCATGTTCCAAAATCTGAAGATGGCCAATCTTCCATCCGACAGACCCACTACCGAACCCCCCTTCACCAAAGTTGGACTAGATGTATTCGGTCCTTGGTCCGTGGCTACTCGATGCACTAGGAAGACCAATACTGAAGCAAAGTGTTGGGCAGTTCTATTCACTTGTCTGTCCATCAGAGCTGTTCATATCGAAGTAATCGAGTCTATGAACACTTCAAGTTTCATAAATACGTTTCGACGCTTCAACGCAATCAGAGGCCCTGTGAAGCATATTCGCTCCGACAAAGGTACGAATTTCATTGGAGCGGCAAGAGAACTCCAAATCTCTTCCAATTTGGCCATTGCTAATGTTGAAAGGTACCTAGGCGAGCAAGGATGCCCCTGGACTTTCAATCCACCACACTCTTCGCACATGGGAGGTGCCTGGGAGAGAATGATAGGCATAGCACGCAAGATACTAGACTCCATCTTCCTACAAGTGAACACCAGACTCACACTTGAGAGTTTAACTACATTCTTGGCCAAGGTATCAGCTATCATGAACGTCAGGCCACTGTCAGCACTTTCCAGCGATTCCGGAGACCCGTCAGTCCTTACTCCTGCAATGTTACTCATGCAGAAAACCTGTGTCCCGAGAGCTCCACTCGGAGAATTCAACGATAAAGACCTCAACAAATGACAATGGAGGCAAGTGCAAAGTGTGTCCAATGTCTTCGGGGAGAGGTGGAAGAAGCAATATCTCTCCACTCTACAAACCAGGACAAAGTGGCAAAAAGACCGCCCAAACATTCAACTAGGCGATGTGGTACTTGTCAAAGACACTCGGTCACATCGTAACGAGTGGCCACTCGGCCTAGTCACCAAGCCTCTTCCCAGCAAGGACGGGAAAGTGCGCAAGGTAGAAGTCAAAGTGTGCAAATTTGGGGAGAACAAACTGTTCCTCAGGCCAGTTACTGAACTTGTACTGTTATTGTCCCAAAAGAGCCAAATAGTGGTGTCCGTTGATGCGTGTTTCTCCCATTCATGTACAGCAAGACATTTCTTAAGTGCTGTTTCAGCTATGGCCATTAAATGTCATAGTTGCTCTTCTTTTTCCTATTCATGGATTCAGAATCCTTTTCCTTTAATAGCTTATCTGTTCAGAACTGCCCCTTCATCTTCCAGAGCTGAAGCATGTAGCCATTTTCCCCCTGATCCCTGAGCTGCTCACACGTGTCCAGCTCCCTGCAAAACCACTGCTTATATCAAGCGGATTCCGTTTTTACCCGAATCATCCACATTGTGTACAACAATCTCTGATTCATCCACAATTGTGTTCAACAACCTCTGATATCATCTACTACTGTGTTCTACTATACCATCTGTTATCATCTCCCGTTGTTGTCCATATCATCCCAATAAACATAGACTTAAGCACCCATACAATCTTTTTACTGGGAGTGGATGAAGGGTTTAGCCGTATGCTGGAGTCCACACAGCGTCATACGTGGAAGAAGGCAGAACATATAGTAACCCATAAAGGTAATAAAAGTCCATATAAAAAACCTCTAATAGCAATAATGGCAGTGGATAGATGGAACCATAAAACATTTTTCCAAAAAATTGAAGTGCAAAGTTTAAAAATTAACAAAATGTGCAAAGCTGCAATCAACAAAACAAAACTAGAAGTGCAAAGTGTAAATAACAAAGTATACCAAAGGGTATATTATAAACAGGGCACAATGTCTTCAGATGATATGATCATGTGAACACACATGAATCAGATAATTATAAGGAGCAGATAAAGATATGCCAGAGGTTATATTAAAAATAGGACAAAATACCTTAAGGGGTTAAGATCCTGAGCGCATACAGGACACCCTGTACTCAAATTTCTTGTCTGGATTTCTCTATCTACTCTATGCTCTTGGTATTCGGGGTTTTCTTTATAGATAGATAGATAGATAGATAGATAGATAGACAGATAGATAAATAGATTAGATATGGGATAGATAGATAGATAGATAGATAGATAGATAGATAGACAGATAGTAACATAGTTAGTAAGGCCGAAAAAAGACATTAGTCCATCCAGTTCAGCCTATAAAATTCTGTCAGAATAAATCCCCAGATCTACGTCCTTCTAAAGAACCTAACAATAACTGTAAGATACAATATTGTTATGCTCCAGGAAGACATCCAGGCCTCTCTTGAACCCTTCAACTGAGTTTGCCATCACCACCTCCTCAGGCAGGGAATTCCAGATTCTCACTGCCCTAACAGTAAAGAATCCTCTTCTATGTTGGTGGATAGATAGATAGATAGATAGATAGACAGACAGACAGACAGACAGATACAGTTGTGGCCAAAAGTATTGACACCCCTGCAATTCTGTCAAATAATACTCAGTTTCTTCCTGAAAATGATTGCAAACACTAATTCTTTGGTATTATTATCTTCATTTAATTTGTCTTAAATGAAAAAACACAAAAAGAATTGTCCTAAAGCCAAATTGGATATAATTCCACACCAAACATAAAAAAGAGGGTGGACAAAAGTATTGGCACTGTTTGAAAAATCATGTGATGCTTCTCTAATTTGTGTAATTAACAGCACCTGTAACTTACCTGTGGCACCTAACAGGTGTTGGCAATAACTAAAACACACTTGCAGCCAGTTGACATGGATTAAAGTTGACTCAACCTCTGTCCTGTGTCCTTGTGTGTACCACATTGAGCATGGAGAAAAGAAAGAAGACCAAAGAACTGTCTGAGGACTTGAGAAACCAAATTGTGAGGAAGCATGAGCAATCTCAAGGCTACAAGTCCATCTCCAAAGACCTGAATGTTCCTGTGTCTACCGTGCGCAGTGTCATTAAGAAGTTTAAAGCCCATGGCACTGTGGCTAACCTCCCTAGATGTGGACGGAAAAGAAAAATTGACAAGAGATTTCAAAGCAAGATTGTGCGGATGTTGGATAAAGAACCTCGACTAACATCCAAACAAGTTCAAGCTGCCCTGCAGTCCGAGGGTACAACAGTGTCAACCCGTACTATCCATCGGCACCTGAATGAAAAGGGACTGTATGGTAGGAAACCCAGGAAGACCCCACTTCTTACCCCGAGACATAAAAAAGCCAGGCTGGAGTTTGCCAAAACTTACCTAAAAAAGCCTAAAACGTTTTGGAAGAATGTTCTCTGGTCAGATGAGACAAAAGTAGAGCTTTTTGGGTAAAGGCATCAACATAGAGTTTACAGGAGAAAAAAAGAGGCATTCAAAGAAAAGCACACGGTCCCTACAATCAAACATGGCGGAGGTTCCCTGATGTTTTGGGGTTGCTTTGCTGCCTCTGGCACTGGACTGCTTGACCGTGTGCATGGCATTATGAAGTCTGAAGACTACCAACAAATTTTGCAGCATAATGTAGGGCCCAGTGTGAGAAAGCTGGGTCTCCCTCAGAGATCATGGGTCTTCCAGCAGGACAATGACCCAAAACACACTTCAAAAAGCACTAGAAAATGGTTTGAGAGAAAGCACTGGAGACTTCTAAGGTGGCCAGCAATGAGTCCAGACCTGAATCCCATAGAACACCTGTGGAGAGATCTAAAAATGGCAGTTTGGAGAAGGCACCCTTCTAATATCAGGGACCTGGAGCAGTTTGCCAAAGAAGAATGGTCTAAGATTCCAGCAGAGCATTGTAAGAAACTCATTGATGGTTCCCGGAAGCGGTTGGTCGCAGTTATTTTGGCTAAAGGTTGTGCAACCAAGTATTAGGCTGAGGGTGCCAATACTTTTGTCTGGCCCATTTTTGGAGTTTTGTGTGAAATGATCAATGTTTTGCTTCATTCTCTTTTGTGTTTTTTCATTTAAGACAAATTAAATGAAGATAATAATACCAAAGAATTTGTGTTTGCAATCATTTTCAGGAAGAAACTGAGTATTATCTGACAGAATTGCAGGGGTGTCAATACTTTTGGCCACAACTATAGATAGATAATACTGTATATAGATGAATACATTGATAATAGATAGCAGATAGAATATAGATGATAGGAAGATAATAGATAGATAATAGATATATAGATAGATAGATAATATATATATGAATAGATAATATATAGAAGATAGCAAAAAGATAGATAGATGATAGATAGATAAATAAATAATAGATAGATATATAATATATAGATATAAAGATAATAGATTAATAGATGGATAGATAGACAGATAAAAAGCAGTACTTTTCCATGCAAAGATGAGTGCAAAGTCCCCAAAATTAACACTAAAATCTCTTGCATACAAAACTAAAAAAAAAAAATAGCGGCAGCGTTCTAAAGTTAGATTATGAAAGAAACGGTGCAGACTCCTTTTTTGGGAGTTTTTAAATGTCGATAAATAGAGTCACTTTTTTTTCACGATGTCACCCACCTGTGGGCAGGCTCCGTCCATCAAAGAATGTGATTGGTTCTTTAAGTTGGCGAACCACTTCTGGTACAGGAGGAAAGAGGCGCATGCTTTCCTTAATGCACATGGTGGTGTATGGCAGCTTTCCCAGGTCTTCCCTGGCATGCAGAATGAATAATAAAACATAAATTTCAGGCATGCAGACAGCTTTACAGGATAAGGAAACAGGTTGAAAAAGATTTAGGCCATTTGGTTGGACAAAGTTTACCGCCTGATGGGGTGCATGGGTCATCTGGAGAAAAATGGTCCAGGTACGAGATCTGTCCAGCTTTATGGGATGTATAGTACAAATGCCATAGGGTTATTTTACATAGAACTTGGCCTTGAACCTGTTAAATATTGGGTGGGTTTCATCAATACAGCTCATGAGAACAAGCAGAGCTGCAGTATAAAGCACAGGGAATGGGAGAGGGAAACATAGAGAGAAAACGTGCGAGCACCCTGACCTCCTCCGATATAATATATGACAGTAATCATGTACATAAGTGCTGAAAATGGGAAACACTCACCAGTCCACTGTGATCCGATCTCCCAGGACCTCTCTGATCTCCTCCCGGCATTTCTCCTGGTGCTCGGGATATTTAGCCATGCAGTATAATATCCAGGAGATGCTGCTGGCCGTTGTATCATGCCCTTCAAACATAAAAGTGTCCACCTCTGCCCGCAGGTCTTCATAAGATAGACCCTGACCATTTTCATCCTGATAATAATAATACATGTTACGTATGAAGCTCAACCGGCTCCAGGCAATGATGAATAAGAGATGCTGGATCCCCGGTGACTGGAGAATGGGTTGTTCAATTGCAATAGCAAACTTTGGAGCTACTATACAAACTAGGTTTTCAACCTTAGTACCTGTAGCCCAGCGAGACAAGTCGTCAATGTCAATCTAATGAATATTATGAGCCGGTGGGGGATACATAAGTTGGGTGAGGGAAAAGGTCACATAGAGGCTGTTGAACTCAAGCCGGAGAGTACGGTAGACCCACACTGCGTGGTTCTTCGTAGGGAGGAGGAAGATCCTTATCCCCCTTCTATCCAGGTCAGCCTCTTTTCCTCCATGACTAAATGACGATGCAGTCAATGTTAAACGGAGGGCGGCAGTAATAACCAAACCGGCAAAGGAATAACTTTTGCCTATATAAAAAGACCAATGTTATTAAAGACTATGCAATAATTAGTAGTCCCGTTGTTGGAGCTTTTGCATTTGGACCCATCAGGTTCACGTTACACTGTTGCTAACAGGACTAGTATCCTGATGAAGGGGAAACCCAAAACGCGTAGTTTTGACTCTAAGTGACTTTTAAATGTATTGTAAAGGATTTTTTACCTTACAAGCCCTGTTAGGTTCCTGCTTTGCTTGTTTATTACCTCCACCGTCATTTAACATTCACTGCATCCTCCATTGTTCATGCAGGAGGAGAGGCTCACCTGGATGGAAGGGGGATAGGAATCTTCCTCCCCTCCCAGCTTGCATCTATCGCGGTCTCCGGCTGGCACTCCGGTTTTTGGTTTTTAGCTGCCTCATATTACAGCCCCTCATTAAGGATGTCTGGACCTGGTAGCAGCAGGCTGATTGAGTTTTAGCATGGTTGTTCACATTCATCATATCTAATATCCTTCCTCCAAAAGTGCTCCGTTTTAAGCCTCTTTTTCTTGTTTTTTTCTAATAAAAGCTATTGTGTAGTGTGAACTGGCAAACTGTAGGGTGAGAGTACGCTAGCTGGACAGTAGAGGTTAGTTAGGAAATGTATACAGCTCAGATAAAAAATTTTCTCAAGCGGTTAGTTTGTGCAGGCAGCGGTCTGAAGGCCGGAGGTTAACCTGAGAGTAAAGAGGGTTCTTGAAATTCATTACTGTGATTGCCAGCTATGCTATGCTAAGAGCTGCACTGAACTGTCAAAGTAGAAAAATATGCTGAAGGCGATGCCTCTACCGAAAAGTGGCCTGAGACACATCGAGGACTTATGGACTGCTGTCTGATGACTACCTTGGACAGTGTAAGAGCAGCGCCCTGGCGAAAATTGTCACCCCTGGAAAAGTACAGCGAGTCTCACCCTGATCTACAGTGATTAACCATGCCAACCTGTCTACTCTTAAACCACCTTTGGTGAATTTAGCCTGGCCTGACAGAAAAATAGATGACGTGATAGCTCCTGCACCTTATGACGACTAGGTTTGCTTTACCCAGAGGTGATGGACTTCATTGTGGTCAGTACTGATATGACCTAAGAGAGAGAGGAGGGCCGTTACCTAGGAGTGCGACTCCAAATTCTATTGTGTCCTGCATCTATAAGTGACAATGCTTCTAGATATGAGCCACTGTGGACTACAAACACCCTTTGCCACTTTGCTTTTGAAACTGTTCCTGTTGTATACCACAACCAATAAGCTCAGTGCTCCAGTATTTTTGGGTTATGATCAAGTTCAGCGCTACTATAATGTTGGGTAACTGCGAAGCTCAGTGCCACTGTATTGTCATGAAACCTTCAAGCTCTGTGCCTTAATGTTGAAATGTATCCATGGAGCTTTACATTTTATGCTTTCATGTAACCACTGACAACTGGCCCCTTAAACCCCAATCAGAGGGCTCTCATATATCTAAATCACAACTGTTACTGTGCACTGAGGAGGGGCAAACACCCTCAAACACGTGTCTGCAAATAGAGATTCTGGTTTGACTTGTATCCAAAGTCATGTGGCAAGGCTGCTTCCAGTAGGTGGAACTAGAGTTCTAGTCTCCTTCCTCTCTAACGAGGCAATCTGCACAATCAAATATGTAACCATCAAATGTGTGGCCTCATTGGAAGACTGAAACAAATCACTTTCCTACCTCAAGTTCAGCAAAAATCAGTTTCAGTTTCCTCTTTCTGTGTCTGTGTCCATCACCTTTCCAGCATTGTTTGGCAAGGGGTCCAAAGATGCACATAGAAAACTGACCCACTTGGCAAAGGGAGGGGAGAGAGTAGTAATCACACACTTAGTGCTGACATAAACAAGACCGCTGCGTTTTTTTCCTGCAAGCTACCTGGACAAACAGGATCAAGAGAGAGACTAACCGACACAACCTTTTCTCTAAAAATAAAAACCTGATGTTGCCTGGACATGTTTAGCCAAGTGTTACGAAGGAATGTATAAGATTGTATATGGCATCTTTCTTGGAAAATCAAACCTTGACTTTAGGTCCTGGTGGACACTGGGGTGGCAGCCAAGATGGAAGATTAGAGAAGAGTGTGGTCTACTTAAAATTTGCTGAAGGGAAGCCATCAACTCCTAACCCTTATGATGTATTATGGTTCGGCAGGTTGAGAAAGGTTGGTGGGGGCCCTTCTCTTTTTGGCGAGGGTTTGCAGTAAACAGCAACCTTGTGCACTTTTTTCGTATGCCACGCTGCACTTTTTTTTAGTAGCACAGGAGGGTTTTAAAAAAATATCTCTCCTATCCGGGTAATACATGGGGTGCTATTATCTACCTTAGCACAGAGCAGAATATCAAGGAAGTCCAGGTGCCTCTTCTTCTGGATCTTCTCCAATTCTGTGTCTTCCTTTAGGGATAATTTTCTCTCTTGAATCACTTTATCTAAATTTAAGTACCGTACATTAATGGAGATTATTGCCCTAGTCTGACATCGTTAGATCAAGTCCATTGTCATACTTTGTATCTGGAAATTATGGCAAAGTCCAGTTTGTTAGAATTAGCTGCAACTCAAAGTTCATGACTAATACAAACAAACATTGTGGCAATAGCTATAAACTAAAAACACATAAAGTGAACCTATCATCTTTATTTTTTATTATTATTTCTGCCCTTACACAATCGGCACAGGTCCAGGTCCTGAGACCACCACCAATTGCTCAAAAACAAAAAGTTCTGAAACATACAACTTATCAAGCCAAAGTACTCAACTCCTGCATAGAGCAGTGTACGGGCTCAATACAAAGTCTCTGATCCCAAGGACAAAGTGGTGAACAGACTCACAGACTGTCTATTGAGTCCATGCTCCGCTCCATGCACTTCATCCTCATGAGCTGCACGTTTCAGAGTGTTTCTTTGGTTTTTTTTTAAGCAATTGCTGGAGGTCTCAAAAGACCAGAACATCCACCTATCAGCAACATGTGTAAAGTGGGATAATAGAATAATTAAAAAGAAATATTATAAGCATACTTTAAAACTAAAATAAAAAGCAATTTCTCATTAAATCATCTTTTGCTATTCTTTAACTCCCTTGCAGCAGGTTGGGGAAATCTAGATGTTACACTCACCCGTGTGTCCGTGAACTATCTTTAAGGCTCTGCGAAATCGGAATCCATGGGGGCTCAGATGGAAAATCACATCATTATGATACGGGAGAAAGAAGAATCTGTAGTCCGCCAGATATGATAACTCATATACAGCTTTGATGTATGCACTCTCACTATAAGACAAAAGACCGGAATGTTATCATTGTGCACAATTTTAGGGTAATTAACATATTTAGGAAATCATAAGACCATTTCATTGCTGGTCATATTTTAGGAGCCGAGGCAGTCATTAGGACAGTAGGTGATACAACAACCCATGATCGTGTTGCAGTGGGATATTGGTTGACTGAAAGAGCCCGCTTCCTCTGTCTAACCGCTTATTTGCTAGGTTTGTTATTGACTGCAGAAACTGCTTCATATAGAGTGGGCTCCTGAAGTTGTACAGGATTAGAAAAACATGGGTGATTTCTTCCATCTGACCATGGGTTAAGTTTGGTGTTTCACTGTTTTTGGAAGATGTCTGGTCCACACCTTGCAAACAGAAGAAGTGGTGCCGTTATTTGAAGAAAGCACCTGTGTTTCTGTAATTCTGTACAACATTTTTTTTATCAAATGGAAATTCTTATTACCAAAAAGGGTTATTTTACAGGTTTTTGACAAACCTGTCCAACTGGCAGTTGCTGTGACAGCTAAAGGCACATTTCATGATGGTGTCCAGTGTCATGAGGCTGACATGATGGAAAAGCTCCACTGGGCTTTCTTTGGTAAGAAGACGTTCCCATTTATCCTGAAAGAAAATAACAGGAATGAGTTTCAGAATGGAATACTATGTTCCTTGTTAAAT
Source organism: Dendrobates tinctorius (assembly GCF_039654945.1). Lineage (NCBI taxonomy): Eukaryota > Metazoa > Chordata > Amphibia > Anura > Dendrobatidae > Dendrobates > Dendrobates tinctorius. The sequence continues at coordinate 2,290,078 of NW_027361806.1, forward strand.
AGATATTTCTGTCCTTACCAGCATGACAGTGACACAGTCGGACATCAGTCTGACATACGGCTTTAGAACATCATAATGGAATCCAGGTGTCAACAGCCGGCGGTGCTGAAACCACTTCTGTCCTGACAACACCAGCAATCCCTCCCCTGAATGATGAAAAACTTAAAAATTAGCTTTATGAGGCTTTAAGATGTGATCTAAGTTTTTGGAAGGGGGTGTTTGATGGTGCTCATAGACATAAAGTTGATCACTGTATTCCGGCAAGCATCTAATGTCTACAGGTACATCAGCTAGCACTAGATTACATACCGATCCACGGAGTCAGAAAGCCATAAGTAAAACTATCCTTTGGATCTGTAAAAAAATGGAATATATTTCAAGAGACTATAACTGAAAAGAACATTTAAGAGTATGTGCATACTGAGTCTGTTTGTTGAGTTTTTGGATCGAAAACTGAACAGAAACTCCAAGTATTTGAAAAATTTGAGTAAGATTTGGAGAGTTTCCACTCAGTTTCTACTCTCAACTTTTCTTAAAAAAACCTCTGTCTGAACAAACCCTAAAAGGGCCAAAACATGTGTGCAGCCCTTTGACCCCAAACAGGGCTCCCAGCTCTTGAATGGAGCAGTGATGGACACAGAGATGGAAGGATTACCCTGAACAAGACAGGAAAGTCTAGCGGTAAGTCTTTTATAAAGAGAACAAGTTTAATGATCACACAGTAGTTTGTAAGAATGTAGACAAATGCTCCCAGGGGTATTAACCAGGGGAAAAAATATGTCCATTAGGGCAAATGCCAATTGCCCCATATTAGGGGAAAAAATCTTTCTCAACTCCACATACGGCAATCAGACTAGTTCTCTGGATCAGATTATAAAGGAGAAAGTTTATGGATTAAAAGTGCGCTGCTTGACAAATCAATCCTTCCAGGTTTTATGAACTGTACTTTTATTTCCCAACGCGTTTCGAAGTCTATACTTCTTCCTCAGGGGATGACATGTACAGATAGGCACAGCTATCACTGGTTTTATACATTCAAAGTTCAAAATTTGGCGCCAAAGGTCACATGTTACAAGGAAAAGAAGTCAAAGTTCATCAATGCAGAAATGTATAAAATACAATAAAATATACTGTTTAGCAGACAAATAATTCTTTTAATTCTTTTCAGACAATTTGAGAACGAAAAAAATGAATATTAAGGACAAAAAAAGGGGAAAGAAAAAAGGAAAAAAGAAAAAGACTTGTATCGAACCAAGAAGAAGAGGGAGGTAGAGCAAGAAACCAAAGCTCAAACCACCATACCAAACGGGAAAGTTGTGGAGAAAAAACGGAAAGAAAAAAAGGAAAATCAGAAAAAATGTGTAAAAAGTTCCTTGTATGAAAATTTAATAAAAAAAGGTTTTATTATTAATAAATTATATGGTGGAAGTCAATTAATTAAGAACGTGTCATTAATATGTAGGAATATAAAAAATATATATATATATATATATATATATATATATATATATATATACATAGTATAATAAAAATCTCTGAAATGCACCGAAATAAATACCTAAACTTATATAATTAAAAAAATTTTGATAAGGGATAAGAAATGAAACAGATAAGGGCTCACCAAGGATGAGGGAGCCTGCAGATAGAATCGTAATGTTCGGCTCCCTCATCCTTGGTGAGCCCTTATCTGTTTCATTTCTTATCCCTTATCAAAATTTTTTTAATTATATAAGTTTAGGTATTTATTTTGGTGCATTTCAGAGATTTTTATTATACTATGTATATATATATTTTTTTTTTTTTATATTCCTACATATTAATGACACGTTCTTAATTAATTGACTTCCACCACATAATTTATTAATAATAAAACCTTTTTTTGTTAAATTTTCATACAAGGAACTTTTTACACATTTTTTCTGATTTTCGTTTTTTTCTTTCTGTTTTTTCTCCACAACTTTCCCGTCTGGTATGGTGGTTTGAGCTTTGATTTCTTGCTCTACCTCCCTCTTCTTCTTGGTTCGATACAAGTCTTTTTCTTTTTTCCTTTTTTCTTTCCCCTTTGTTTGTCCTTAATATTCATTTTTTTCGTTCTCAAATTGTCTGAAAAGAATTAAAATAATTATTTGTCTGCTAAACAGTATATTTTATTGTATTTTATACATTTCTGCATTGATGAACTTTGACTTCTTTTCCTTGTAACATGTGACCTTTGGCGCCAAATTTTGAACTTTGAATGTATAAAACCAGTGATAGCTGTGCCTATCTGTACATGTCATCCCCTGAGGAAGAAGTATAGACTTCGAAACGCGTTGGGTAATAAAAGTACAGTTCATAAAACCTGGAAGGATTGATTTGTCAAGCAGCGCACTTTTAATCCATAAACTTTCTCCTTTATAATCTGATGATTTGTGGTCACGGCGTGGCCCTTTGGATGTGCAGCAGGCTGACTACCTACTTCTGTGTGTCTGAATCTCTCCTGAATAAGGTGAGTATAATGAATTGAGTTTATATCAAGCTTTACTCGGGTAAGACCCTATTGCGCTCTTTCTTTTTCAGCTGTTTTACCATAGTTCTCTGGATCAACATTCCATCACAGAGTACTGTACCCATAACCTGTAAGTTATGTAACCCTCCTTGAACTTTTTTAGTGAATCAACCATTACAACAATCACATGGCAGAGACATTTATAATCTCACTGCTCGCACAGTAACTCAATGAATGGTGACTCTATGGCTGGTTGTGTTGAGTTTCAAGAGGTGTAGTGGAACCTGCAGCTTATACGAGGGAATTATTTTTTAAGGAGCCTGCATGATCCCACATTTTGGGCATCTAGTAGACTTGAGGCCTCAAGCAAACCTACAGGCCCCAAAGTTTTGCCTATAATGTTTCTTTCAGACAATTTAAAAGGGTTGTCTCGAGATAGGTCCTAACTTGCTATCAACTAGGCATCCACTGATACCAAAATGGGGCTTTGGTGTGCCCAAGATTAATGAATAAAAAGAAGCCGGACCGTTTATTGCCATCAGGAAAGCTGGAGATAGCCAAGTAGAACACCTGGCTACCTCTGGCAGTCATATAGACTTTGAACAGGTCATTGCTCCTTTCAAACTGGGCGCTTCGGAGTCCTGTTCTCGGTGATGGTCTTGTGGGTTGGTGATTACTTTTTAATTTAGTACAAGACAGATGGTCAGCAGTCTGATGATTCATAAAGGCTCTTACCTTGTCTGGACAGGATCGCCTTTGCATAATCGGGGTGGCATATCGTCAGGGCTGCAAAGAAATTTCCCAGCCACAGTGGAAAGACGTACGGGTATTGTTCGGCAAAACGAATCATAATCTGCATGTCATTGCCATTCTGAAGGAACTGTGTTTGGGATAAAGACAGACAAGATGTCATAACTGAGATAGTCACAGTGAACAGCAATGCTTTCTGCAATCTCCATGTCAGTCATGCCACCGACATTACAGTCAGCCTCCTCGATAGCTGATAACAAGAAACAGTTCATTTTACGATCGGGACAAAAAAAAAATGGAGACATCGTATACTAGAGGTCTATCGTGATTCGTGACTTGAATTAGTGTTTTCTCATCTGGGGCATTTGGGAGAGGATATGCCATAAATATCCAACTGGGACTAGTGCCGATAATAATAATAATAATAATCTTTATTTATATAGCGCCAACATATTCCGCAGCGCTTTACAGTTTAACAGTTTCAAAACACAAGTCATAAGTAACAACGCTAACAATACAATAATTAAAGCAAAATAAGACGAAATGAGACGACCCTGCTCGTGAGAGCGTACAATCTACAATGAGGTGAGGGAGATACAGAGTACAGGTGTGTATTTACCATGGTGTATTTACAATGATGGTCCAGCCATCTTGCAGGAGTGAAGGATGGATGGAGATAGTGAATGGGCTACGCACGCACACTTACACAGAGAATGACTTTGATTAGTGAATGTGATAGGCGGCTCTGAACAGGTGTGTTTTGAGGGAGCGCCTAAAACTATGCAAATTGTGGATAGTCCTGATTTCTTGGGGTAGAGCATTCCAGAGGATAGGAGCAGCACGGGAGAAGTCTTGGAGTCGGGAGTGGGAGGTACGGATTAGTGCAGAGGTTAGTCGAAAGTCGTTTGCAGAGCGCAGCGATCGGCTAGGCCGATAGACAGAAATGAGAGAAGAGATATAAGGGGGTGCCGCACTGTGGAGAGCTTTGTGGGTGAGAACAAGTACTTTGAATTGGATCCTATAATGAATGGGCAGCCAATGTAAGGACTGGCGAAGAGCGGACGCGTCCGAGTACCGATTACCCAGAGGGACGATCCTGGCTGCTGCATTGAGTATGGACTGGAGAGGGGATAGTCGAGTGATGGGGAGGCCAATTAATAGAGCGTTGCAGTAATCCAGGCGAGAGTGGATCAATGCAACAGTGAGGGTTTTTGTTGTTTCCATAGTGAGAAAAGGGCGGATTCTAGAGATGTTCTTTAGGTGTAAGCGGCAAGAGCGGGCAAGGGATTGTATATGGGATGTAAAGGAGAGATTGGTGTCAAACATAACACCCAGACAGCGCACCTGCTGCCGTGGTGTTATTGTGGTACCACCCACGGAGAAGGAAATGTCAGATTTAGGGAGGTTAGTAGACGGCGGGAGCAGAAGAAGTTCAGTTTTGGAGAGGTTGAGTTTCAGATAGAGAGCGGACATGATATTGGAGACTGCGGACAGACAGTCACTGGCGTTCTGTAGTACAGCGGGGGTAAGGTCGGGGGAAGACGTGTATAGTTGTGTGTCATCAGCATAAAGATGGTACTGAAAGCCAAATCTGCTGATGGTCTGTCCAATTGGGGCCGTGTAGAGAGAGAAAAGAAGGGGGCCAAGGACTGAGCCCTGAGGTACCCCGACAGCAAGAGGAAGAGGAGATGACGTGGAGCCAGAGAACAAAACACTGAAGGAGCGGTCAGAGAGATAGGAAGAGAACCAGGAGAGTGCAGTGTCCTTAATGCCTAGTGACTGGAGCCTAGAGAGTAGGAGATGGTGGTCAACAGTATCGAAAGCTGCAGATAGGTCAAGAAGAATGAGCAGAGAGTGGTCACCGTTACGTTTTGCTGTCAGAAGGTCATTGGTCACTTTGATGAGTGCAGTTTCAGTCGAATGTAGGGGGCGGAAGCCGGACTGTGAAGGGTCTAGAAGGGAGTGAATGGAGAGGTAACGGGTAAGGCGGGAGTAAACTAGGCGTTCCAAAAGTTTAGAGATGAAGGGGAGATTGGAGACTGGTCTGTAGTTGTTTGTGCAGGATGGGTCGAGAGCAGGTTTCTTTAGTAGTGGAGTAACGATGGCGTGTTTGAAGGAGGATGGGAAAATGCCCGAGGAGAGGGAGAGATTAAAGATTGTAGTTAGGTGGGTTGTGACGACTGGAGAGAGAGACTGGAGGAGATGTGAGGGAATGGGGTCGGTAGTGCATGTAGTCGGACGAGAAGAAGAGAGGAGTCTGGAGACTTCTTCTTCTGTTATGGGATCAGATGTGGAGAGTGAGCCAGGGGAGAAGTAGGAAGGGATGGGAGTCACAGCACTTGGTGGTTGGGAGCAGATTTCTTGACGGATATTATCTATTTTTTCTGTAAAGTGGGAGGCCAGGTCATCAGCACAAATGTCTGTGATAGGGGCTTGTGCTTTTGGCCTGAGGAGGGAGTGAAAAGTGTCAAAAAGTTTCTTGGGGTTGTTGGCTAGTGAGGAGATCAGGGTGGTGAAGTAGGTCTGTTTGGCAAGGTGAAGGGCAGCGTTATAGGTTCTTAACATAAATTTGAAGTGGATGAAGTCTTCTGGTGTGCGGGTTTTTCTCCATAGGCGTTCAGCACTCCTGGAGCATCGCTGGAGAAGTTGAGTTTGCGATGTGAGCCAGGGCTCTTTTACTCTGTGTTTGGAGGTTCTGAGGGTGAGGGGAGCTACTTGGTCAAGGGTGCTTCTAAGAGTGTCATTGTAGTGATGAACAGCCAGATTAGGACAGGAAAGAGAGGAGATTGGGGACAGAGATGAGTGTAGGGAATCTGAAAGTGTCTGAGGGTTAATAGCTTGTAGATTTCTGACTGTGTGGTAGGTAGGAATGAGCTGGGGTGGGCGAGGATTTGTGAGCGTGAAGGAGAGAATGTTGTGGTCAGAGAGTGGAAGCGGTGAGTTGTTTAGGTGGGAGATTGAACAGAGCCGGCAGAAGACCAGATCAAGGGTGTTACCGTCCTTATGTGTCTCAGAGGTTGAAAGCTGTGAGAGGCCTAGAGAGGTGGTTAGTGATAGAAGCTGGGATGCAGATGTGGAATTAGGGCTGTTAATGGGGATGTTGAAGTCTCCCAGGATGAGGGTTGGTAGTTCTGAGGACATGAAGTGTGGCAGCCAGGCTGAAAAGTGGTCAAGGAAGAGGGTGTGTGAGCCTGGGGGCCGGTATATGACCGCTACCCTGAGGGAGAGGGGACGGAAGAGCCTGATGGTGTGGACCTCAAAAGAAGGGAATAAGAGTGATGGGACTGGGGGGATGACCTGGAAAGTGCATTGTGGGGACGGGAGTATGCCAACTCCACCACCAGGTCTGTTTGTGGGTCTCGGGGAGTGAGAGAATTGTAAGCCACCGTAGGAAATGGCAGCAGGAGAGACAGTGTCAGAATCCTGAATCCAGGTTTCAGTGAGGGCCAACAGATTAAGAGAGTTGTTCAGAAAGTAGTTGTGTAGGAAAGGAAGCTTGTTACAAGCAGACCGTGGATTCCAGAGGGCACAATTAAAAGATTGAGATGAGGGAGTGCAAGTAATGTTAATCAGATTATTGTGGTTTCTATATGAGGTAGGGTAGGGGTCGAGGTTGGGGGATGGTGGACCAGGGTTGGGGGAGATGTCCCCTGAAATCAGTAGGAGAAGGAAGATAAAGAGCCAATAGTTGTTGGAATTGTAAGTAGTTTTTTTCTGCGATGTGTTTGGGCAAGATATGCTGAGGTTTCTCAGGAAGGTGAGGAGTGTGTGGGAGCTGTACATGGGAGAGGGAAGTATAGAGGGGCTGATGTGTATGAGTCGTGATGGAGGGGGGATAGGGTGATGAATGTGGATGGCAAGGGAACACAGGAGGATAAAAATAAAGCACATGGTTAAAGGGGAAGGCAAGGTGTGGGTTACCTGACTCCTGCCCTGACTAACTGCCATGTATAACTGCCGTTTTGCTGGATGCTTGAAGAGGTGGATGCCGATCTTGAAGAGGTGACAGCATTCAATATATGTAGCTCTCTCATTTTTACGGTAACTCCAAAAAATGGCCAAGGGCACTTACATGTGATGGCTAATGAACTTTTGCAAGAAAGCCAAAATCAAGAACAAGATAAGTGACATATGGGGGAAATGTGTATATCAGACTGATTCTGAACATATATCAAACTTGTAAGAAGTGTTCGAAGAAAGATTCCCAGTCTGCTCCCCCATGACGTTACAAACCAGACAGGCCCAAATGCATCTGCACTAATACAGGGTGCAGCAGACCCAAGTAAAATTGCAGCTGCACAGGTGCATAAATACCAAATGAAAGAGCCAGCCTACAATCAGGGTTTGGCTGTGTGGTACACCAGTGCAGAAAAAATAATCCGCATGTGGCAGTGTTCACACAGGGAATGAACACTGCCACATGCGGATTATTTTTTCTGCACTGGTGTACCACACAGCCAAACCCTGATTGTAGGCTGGCTGTTTCATTTGGTATTTATGCACCTGTGCAGCTGCCATTTTACTTGAGTCCGCTGCACCCTGGATTAGTGCAGATTAGAGTTGAGCGAAACGGGTCGAAAAATTTCAAAAGTCGCCGACTTTTGGCAAAGTCGGGTTTCATGAAACGAAACCCGACCCTAGGATGAGGTCGGCCACGAGGTCGGCGACTTACGCGCCAAAGTCGCGTTTCAAAAGTTTATTTTGCGCTCTTTTTCAGCCAATCAGGATCCACGGACACTGTAGGCAACGTGATGACATAGGCAGGGGTCACCACCATATTTCAGAAGGGCATGCAAGTGATTGGCTTGCTTTGGTGGGCGTCACAGGGGGTATAAAAGGGCGTGCACGCCGACCGCCATCTTACTTCTGCCGATCTCAGTATAGGGAGAGGTTGCTGCTGATTCTGTAGGGAGAGCGTTAGGCAGGGAAGAAGACAAAAAAACTGCTTCTGCTGCTAGCGATTTGGCCTGCACAACACACCAGTCACTGTGTGTGCAGTGCAAGGGGAGGCTATATAGTGGTGTATCAGTGGTGTTGGTTGTTGGGCTGCCTTCTAAGGCTTCCTGACATTCCTGCATTGCTGTTTACCCACTGCTCCGCAAACTGCTTTTTTAAAAGCAATCCCAATTTTTTTTTTTTGTCCTGCTGAGAAGAAAAAAAAACTGCTTCTGCTGCTAGCGATTTGGCCTGTACAACACACCAGTCACTGTGTGTGCAGTGCAAGGGGAGGCTATATAGTGGTGTATCAGTGGTGTTGGTTGTTGGGCTGCCTTCTAAGGCTTCCTGACATTCCTGCATTGCTGTTTACCCACTGCTCCGCAAACTGCTTTTTTAAAAGCAATCCCAATTTTTTTTTTTTGTCCTGCTGAGAAGAAAAAAAAACTGCTTCTGCTGCTAGCGATTTGGCCTGCACAACACACCAGTCACTGTGTGCAGTGCAAGGGGAGGCTATATTGTGGTGTATCAGTGGTGTTGGTTGTTGGGCTGCCTTTTAAGGCTTCCTGACAGGCTGGCATTGCTGTTTACCCACTGCTCTGCAAACTGCTTTTTTAAAAGCAATCCAATCTCCCTTATCCTCTAGTCACTTTTGTCACAGCTGTGCCATCGAGCCTGTGACATAGCGCTCAGATATCAGTGGGCCTCACACAATTCAAAAGTGTCCAGTGTCCACAAGTGTCTGCAGAAATTCAAAATCTCCCTTATCCTCTCGTCACTTTTGTCACAGCTGTGCCATCGAGCCTGTGACATAGCGCTCAGATATCAGTGGCCCTCACACAATCCAAAAGTGTCCATCCAGTGTCCAAAAGTGTGTGCAGAGATTCAAAATCTCCCTTATCCTCTAGTCACTTTTGTCACAGCTGTGCCATCGAGCCTGTCACATAGCGCTCAGATATTCATTGGGCCTCACACAATCCAAAAGTGTCCAGTGTCCACAAGTGTGTGCAGAAATTCAATATCTCCCTTATCCTCTCGTCACTTTTGTCACAGCTGTGCCATCGAGCCTGTGACATAGCGCTCAGATATCAGTGGGCCTCACACAATCCAAAAGTGTCCAGTGTCCACAAGTGTCTGCAGAAATTCAAAATCTCCCTTATCCTCTCGTCACTTTTGTCACAGCTGTGCCATCGAGCCTGTGACATAGCGCTCAGATATCAGTGGCCCTCACACAATCCAAAAGTGTCCAGTGTCCACAAGTGTCTGCAGAAATTCAAAATCTCCCTTATCCTCTCGTCACTTTTGTCACAGCTGTGCCATCGAGCCTGTGACATAGCGCTCAGATATCAGTGGGCCTCACACAATCCAAAAGTGTCCAGTGTCCACAAGTGTCTGCAGAAATTCAAAATCTCCCCTGTCCTATAGACACCTTGTACCTTGTTTTACATTACTATATAGTTTGTTGGATTTTGTCTACATTTCTACCAAAAATGAGGAAGGCTGGTGGAAGAGGCCGTGGAATTGGGCGGGGGTTGGCAGCTGGTAATGATGGTGTTGGTGGTGGATCTGATGGTAGTGGCAAGAGCAAAATAGGACCGAATGCAGGAGGTGTTGAGCCTGCGTCATCGTCTGGCTACATAAGGCCTCGAACGCTTAGTTTTCTAGGAGTTGGCAAACCGCTTTTAAAGCCAGAGCATCAGGAAAAAGTTTTGTCTTACATTGCTGACTCAGCCTCCAGCTCTATCGCCTCCTCTTCTTCAGTTGTAAAAAGTAAAAGCACTGAGTCGTCATTGGAGGCTCATGTTCATGAACCACACCTTTCCTTGCGTCCTTCACCCCAACCAAGATTGAAGGATGACGCAGGCCATACTACTGATTACTCCATGGAGCTGTTTTCACATACCATGCCTGGATTATCAAGTCAAATGGTGAATTACCCAGGCCAAGATGAATCTGACATGGAGTGCACTGATGCACAGCCGCTGATGGATGATTCTGCTGGTACATTCACTCAGAGCACTACATTGTCCTCGCAGTATACAGAGCCAGATTCTGACCCTGATGAGACTCAGGTGCCCCTTCCCGCACACTATACCACCATACACGGTGACACAGAGGAAGGTGCACATGACATAGAAGAGGAGGTGATGGATGACCCAGTTGTTGACCCAGATTGGCATCCATTGGGGGAAGAGGGTGCTGCTTCCAATAGCTCAGATGAGGAGCATCCACAGCAGACATCGACATCGCAACAGCTGTTATCTGGCAGGCCCGGAGCACTCCAAAGACAGGTTCCAAACATCAAAAGAGTTGCTGGACAGCTTGTCCAGAGGGTCAAAAGATCACAGCGTGCTAGGCCGCAAAATGTCTGCCAAAGTAGGAAGAGTGCAGTGTGGCACTTTTTTGAACAAAATCCTCATGATCAGGCCAAGGTTATCTGTAAGAAGTGCGCAAAGACCTTTAGCCGAGGGAAAAATCTGAAAAATTTGAATACCAGTTGCATGCTTAGACATTTAACCAGCATGCACTTGCAAGCGTGGACACAACACCAAACCTCAAGTGCCACATGTGCAACTGATCACAACGAAGGTAGTCAGCAACGCTTCATTGTTTCCCCCACTGTAAGCCCACCGGTTAGCAGAGCAGCAAATGTTGAGGTGTCGTTGCAAGGCCACAGCAGTCAGGGAATCCCACTGTTATATCAACGAAAGACTGATTCTAGGCCATCAGAAAGAACACCAACTCCATCACCATCATCAACCCTCTCTCAGTCCGCCCTGTCCACCGCTACTTCCACCATATGCAGCTCTCAAGTCCAGCTCACCCTCCCAGACACTATGAGTAGGTCAAGAAAGTACTCAGTCTCTCATCCGCGTACACTGGGTTTGAACGCCCACATTGCCAAACTAATCTCGTTTGAGATGATGCCCTTTCGGTTGGTGGAAAGCACAGCTTTCCGCGAACTCATGGCCTATGCAGTACCACGCTATGACCTACCCAGTCGCCACTTCTTCTCTCGCAAAGCCATCCCAGCCCTCCACCATCATGTGAAAGACCGCATTGTCCATGCACTCAAGCAGTCAGTGAGCGGAAAGGTGCACCTCACAACTGATGCATGGTCCAGTCGGCATGGCCAGGGCCGTTACGTGTCCATCACTGCGCACTGGGTTAATGTGGTGGATGCAGGGTCCACAGGGGACAGCAGTGGTGGGACAGTGCTGCCTAGCCCACGGTATAGGAAACAGTTGGCTGTAGGCGTTCGACCCTCCTCCTCCTCCTCCTCCAGAAGCGAAAGCTCGTCCACAGAGCGCAGTCGTACGAGCACTCCATCTGCAGCTGCCACTGTTGCACACGATGTGTCCCCCTATCGAGCAGCTAGTGGAAAGCGTCAGCAGGCTGTGTTGCAGATGATGTGTTTGGGCAACAGACACACCGCCGAGGTGCTGGCCGAGTACTTGAAGCGACAAACTGAGTCATGGCTGGGCAGTGTACATCTTGAGGCAGGCAAGGTAGTTAGTGATAACGGCCGTAATTTTGTGGCAGCCATAGCCCTTTCAAAACTCAGCCATATACCTTGCTTGGCTCACACCTTGAACCTGGTGGTGCAGTGCTTCCTCAAAAATTATCCGGAGTTAACAGCCCTGCTCCAGAAGGTGCGAAGACTGTGCGCACATCCGTCGGTCGCCTGTACACTCCGTTCGTATGCAGAAGCTGCACCGATTGCTCCACCTTCCCAACCACCGCCTCATTATCGACATTGCAACAAGGTGGAACTCCACCCTGCACATGGTGGAGCGGCTGTGCGAGCAGAGGCAGGCCATAATGCATTTGTGGGAGGATACACGGCCAGGCACTTTGAGAGCAGACATGGAGTTGACAGGTGTGCAGTGGTCGAAGCTGAAAGACCTCTGTAAAGTCCTTCAGTGTTTTGAGGAATGCACACGGCTGGTAAGCGCAGACGACGCCATCCTAAGCATGAGCATCCCACTTATGCGTCTGCTCATGCAAACTTTGACGCACCTTAAGGAGCAGGCGTCTACAGCCAATGTTGATGAGGAGGAAGAGGAGGAGGGAATCCTTGATGACATTTAGCCATTGTCTGCTCAGGGACCTCTCCTGGACGAGGTGGAGGAAGAAGAGGAGGAGGAGGAGGATGATGGGGATGATTACTTAGGGGAGGAGGATGCATCTCATGGGGCAAGTGAAAATGTTGGCGTGGCAAGGTCTGGTACAGGGTTTGTGCGTGACTGGAGGGATGTGGATTTGCAGAAAGTGCTCCTCCAACCAGCACTCGCAGTGCATCATTGACACTGGGAACATTGGCCCACATGTCAGATTATGCCTTGCAGATCCTAAAAAGGGACCCACGCATTGCCAAAATGATGAACGATGACGACTACTGGTTGGCCAGCATCCTGGATCCACGCTATAAAGGCAAATTACAAAACATCATGCCACAGGAGAACTTTGACCTAATATTGGCTAATAAACAAGCAACTCTGGTAAATCGGTTGCTTGAGGCATTCCCAGCACACAGCAGCGGTGATGGTTCTCACACGAGCCGTACGGGCCGGGGGCAGCTTGGCAGAGGTGTTCGTGGTGCACACAGCAGAAGTGGCGTTGGAGACAGGGGTTTCATGACAATGTTGTGGACTGATTTTTCAAGTACCGCTCACACAACTGGTAATACTGCATCGATGGAAAGTGACAGGAGACAGCAGTTGTCAACTATGGTTACAAACTACTTTTCCTCCCATATCGATGTTCTCCCACACAGGTCATTCCCCTTTGACTATTGGGCCGCTAAACTGGACACCTGGCCTGAATTGGCACAATATGCCTTACAGGAGCTCGCTTGCCCAGCTGCAAGTGTGCTATCGGAAAGAGTCTTCAGTGCAGCTGGATCAATCCTGACAGAAAAAAGGACCCGTCTGTCAACCCAAAATGTGGATGATCTAACCTTCATTAAAATGAACCACGCATGGGTTTCCAAGGATTTTTCCCACCTTCCCCTGATGACACATAGGGTGACAGAAAAATGGCTTGCTTTGGTCCACCTCTTCCTGGGACTTGACCTATTTCACCTTTTGCATCAGCTGAATGTCCAACATCAACATATGCCACTTTCTAAAACTCCCTAACTGTGCTGCCTCCCCCCCCCATGGCCGAGGTCACCACCTAGCGCACGACACCGTGCGAGTGCCGTTGCCCTGGACAGGTGGGTAGGCCGACTCTTGGGCGCGGGCACTGGCACAGGGTCCTTCATAGTGCAATCAAGTGTCTCTGACGGTGGTGGTGCACACCCGCCGTCAGACAGACCGCCGTACTATGAGGGGCCCAGTGCCAGTACCGACGCCCACGAGTGGGCCCCCCTTGCTTGGGCAGGGCCCCAGCATTTGCAATCTTTACCTCTCCCTGCTCCTCCGCTGTGTTGTCTGGGCCGTCAAATCCATACTGTGCCTGACACCGTCTGAGCCTGCCTCCTGATGTATAGACATATATTTTGAATGTGTACGCTATCCATACATGTTATCTGGGGATACGGTACCCTTTCTAACCTTTGTGCAATGACGTGCAATCCATACTGGGCCTAACACCGTCTGAGCCTGCCTCCTGATGTATAGACATATATTTTGAATGTGTACGCTATCCATACATGTTATCCAGGGAAACGGTACCCTTTCTAACCTTTGTGCAATCACGTGCAATCCATACTGGACCTAACACCGTCTGAGCCTGCCTCCTGATGTATAGACATATATTTTGAATGTGTACGCTATCCATACATGTTATCTGGGGATACGGTACCCTTTCTAACCTTTGTGCAATCACGTGCAATCCATACTGGGCCTAACACCGTCTGAGCCTGCCTCCTGATGTATAGACATATATTTTGAATGTGTACGCTATTCATACATGTTATCCGGGGAATTGGTACCCTTTCTAACCTTTGTGCAATCACGTGCAATCCATACTGGGCCTAACACCGTCTGAGCCTGCCTCCTGATGTATAGACATATATTTTGAATGTGTACGCTATCCATACATGTTATCCGGGGAAACGGTACCCTTTCTAACCTTTGTGCAATCACGTGCAATCCATACTGGGCCTAACACCATCTGAGCCTGCCTCCTGATGTATAGACATATATTTTGAATGTGTACACTATCCATACATGTTATCTGGGGATACGGTACCCTTTCTAACCTTTGTGCAATCACGTGCAATCCATACTGGGCCTAACACCGTCTGAGCCTGCCTCCTGATGTATAGACATATATTTTGAATGTGTACGCTATCCATACATGTTATCCGGGGAAACGGTACCCTTTCTAACCTATGTGCAATCACGTGCAATCCATACTGGGCCTAACACCGTCTGAGGCTGCCTCCTGATGTATAGACATATATTTTGAATGTGTACGCTATCCATACATGTTATCTGGGGAAACGGTACCCTTTCTAACCTTTGTGCAATCACGTGCAATCCATACTGGGCCTAACACCGTCTGAGCCTGCCTCCTGATGTATAGACATATATTTTGAATGTGTACGCTATCCATACATGTTATCTGGGGATACGGTACCCTTTCTCACCTTTGTGCAATCACGTGTAATCCATACTGGGCGTGAGAACGGCTGGCGAGCTGTTAAGCAAGCTACAGCACCTGTGGTTTGCACACGTAAGTTTTTCATTTTTTCAGGAATGACGGTTAGGCCTAATTCCGGAACTGCGGTTGACCTGCACTTACTGGGAAATAATTGTTCGCGGGTAATAATTGTAATCAGTGATCCCCATCACTAACGTTGTTCAGCGGGTTATCTGCACCTGTAAGCGACAAACGCTGGCCTTTTCAGTGTAGCGCACATGCAGCCACGGACATGTAAGGGCATGACACACCAGTTATTGGCCAATCTCATGTGCCAGAGCCTCACGTGTCCCTCTAGTAAGCCGGAGTCGGACCGCGGGGCATGACGGAGTCTCGTTCGTTAACGGAATTAAGCTTGCAATGTGTGCATCTGTTCTGTAGCTGGCATGGTTGAGGTTTCCCATGTGGAGTCGAATTTAACCGTAGGCTCCACTCCTGGTGGTGCCCTTCTGGACATTCAGGTTCAGCTTTGCAACCATACTGCCCACGTAAAACAAACACTTTGCCTTCATGAACGCTGTTTGGAGGGTCATGACTCGTGGGAATAACGCCGCCCAATCAGTTAACCTGCTAGAGAGATCGTTCGTTGCTCCCAAGCATGACATCACACTCCCTAGGAAGAAGGTAGTGCCACTGTGGCGACCGTACTCCTGGGGGCGACACAAGTGCACTGATGCCCAGCCACTGCTCGATGAATCTGCTGGTACATTGACCCAGACCACTACATTCCCCTCGCACGCTACACGACCTGAATCTGACCCTGATGAAACTCAGGTTACCCTTCCCATATACAGTTCCATCTTACACGGTGACAAAGAGGAAGCTGCAGATGAAAGTGCAGGTTCGGCCCACCCGCCATCAGACACACCACCGTACTATCAGGGGCCCTGTGCCAGTGCCATCGCCAACGAGTGGGCCCCCCCTGCTTGCTCAGGATCACAGCACTTGCAAAGTTGAAATACTGTGCAGTGAGATGGAAGATGGGGACGACGAGGAGTCCAGACAAGTACAGGGATTCCCTAGCGAGGAGACTTATTTGATTGTTTTCAATGTTGGGACAGCAATTTTTGGGGAGCACTATACTCTGGAGAATGATAGATGGGGCCCACCATACACTAGAACATTCCAAAGGTGGACATCAGACACTGGTGCAGCATTTACAGGGCCCATTATACACTAGAGCATTAGAAATGGGGCCCATTATGTTTGGAGCATTATTTGGGCCCATAAGACAGTGGAGCTTCATCCATGGGGACCAACATATACTGTAGCATTATGTGGAGCTCATCATATACTGTTTCAAACATTATATGGGACCAATGATTCTGTATGGAGAAATAGATGGGCCTCGTCATGAGATGTAAAAAGTGAGGTATTTTTCATTGTACTATACCGCTATTTCTCTGCCGTATCGGAGCATGATGAGTTGTGGTATGTGTTAAAGGGGCGCTCTTTCGCCCAGAGCACATGAAAACCTGCAGCCAGCCCTCCCCCCCCACAACTTTAGCCAAATAACCCCCATTTTTCAGTGCGTAACTTGTATTATGAAGTTAATTAAGGTTGACAAGCTTAAGTAAGAAGAATTGATGCTTTTGGCATTCAAATGGGCACTGTAGGTGTGTTTCCTGTCCTCCTCTCACTGCCGACTTTTATTCCCCATTGACTTACATTGGGTTTCGTGTTTCGGGACGACCCCGACTTTTCCCTATAATCGGACGATCTTGCTCGACCCGACTTTTGGAAAGTCGGGTTTCACGAAACGCGACCCTAAAAAACCAAAAGTCGCTCAACTCTAGTGCAGATGCATTTGGGCCTGTCTGGTTTGTAACTGAATTTTTTGGAGGATTTTTTTTTCCTCTTTTTGAGGTTTTCACATCCCCCATGACGTTCCCAGCACCGCGCTGAACCACAGACCATGGCACCTCTCACCTCTGGCTCTCCACATTATTCTCAGTGACCCAATATACAGCACTTCCCCAGACTATTCGTCACTCTTTTCCCAGCCTTCAGCTCACTGTCACGATAGATAAGACGACTGTCACTCCCACGAGGAACAAGCATCGGTATAACTGTCCCGAGATACTTCACATGGACCAATGGCACTCAGACACTTGGCGCTAAACCACTCCCATGCTTACCAAAATTTACAGGTCCATCAACAGAAAAGTAAAAAAAGGTTATCATGTCACCACGCCATTAGTACCACTCAATGAACACCAGAAAATCAAAACCCAAAGAACACTGACAAAATTACATTTTTTTTTTTTACATTTTTACTCCATTTCCATTTTCAGCACATTACATAGCAAAATAAAATATGTCATACAAAACAACAGCTGGTCATGAAAAAAAAAACAAACAAGCCCTGATTTGGCTTTGTCGATGGAAGAATACAAAAAAAATTGGCTCTTGGAATAAAGGGAGGAAAAAAACATTGGTGCAAAACTGAAAAATTACCGAGTCCTTAAGGGGTTGAAGTGCAGGCTACAGATGGTGCCAAAATTATTATCCACTGAAACCTCCCACCAGACTTTCTGGATTCTTAGATACCAGAGTAATGGAACTTTATTGCACTTTTGCTCATAAAATAAGTGTGTTTGCTTATGGAATTGCTGTGTAATCGGTATGGTAATATTTGATAAAACCTTCCACAAAGTTAATCGCATTGCACGCCTCTTACCTCCTTAGCGTTGCCAAACAGCCAGTGACACTTGGGACCCTCAAATGGGCTAAAAGCTTTAACAAGTTCCTTCCATTTTAGATACAGTCTCCAACCTTTTACCAGTACAAACAGGAGGCAGAACCAGGTGGCCCAGGACCACAGATCAGAGGGACTAAGGGGGAGCAGTCCAAAGAATAGAGGGGATGACATGGCCGAGATGCAGCCTGAGCTCTGCTATATTTCTCTGGATTGTGTTGCAGCAACAGACAAGCTGAGGATCCTGCTCTGATGAGGCAGGTTCACAGGACATTGTACAAAGGAGGAGGAGGAGGAAGGCAGCATGCCAGAGGGAGGGAAGGAGCCATAGGCAGACACATGGTGATACATGTGTAAGGGGATGAGGAAAATCTGTTTGTAATAGATGTCTACTTATTGGTAGTGCTACACCACTATGGTGTGTTACCACTAGTTCCTTAATGGTATTGCTACACAGCTACGTGTATTACCATGTACTGTAAAATGTATGACACGTATAATTGATTATTTGTTTCTTTGTTCTGCATGTATATCTGTGGCGCCCCTGAGGATTCAGTCGCCACAGAGGTACTGCACCTCAACCAGAGGTGTGGCATCCCACTTCCCAGGTAAGGTGGGGGCACCTGACAGTACTCTAACACCTGCACCTAACACACACCCTATAGCAGCAGGGCACCCTAGATGGACTCCAAAGGAGGAGGATCTCGACCCTGCCGGGTAGTAAAGGGTGTTGGGAGGTGGGTGGAGTTAGAGGGTTCAGAGAAGGAGAGTAAAGTTAGAATTCAGTGAGTCTTCCCGTATAGGAAGAAGTGGAAGGACGTGTGTGGAGCAGCTCCTGGTCTGGAGGAGCTGCTGGAAGGGAAAGTGACAGAAGGAAGCTCCCTGTAGTGGGAAATTGTGCTAGAGGCACGGTGCAGTGACCATACTGCCCATGAGGCCCCCTAGCCTAAGGGAGATATCATCAGACTCAACTAGCAAGCCGAAGGTAGAGGCACCTTTACGTACTTCAGCCATGAGCCACAGTTATCTTCTCTGGAAAGGCAGCCATAAGGGAGCAAGGAAACGCAGAGAGTACGTTATCCGACAAGGTCCGCGGCTGCTGGCTTGGGACACTGACTGTGAGGTATTGGGAAGGAAGAGAAGTAGAACAGCCAGCACAGTGAGATGGCCAGGAGAGGCACATACTGAAGAGAGTGCTGGAAAGGTGTTCTTCATCTGCCTTGGAGTTGACTGGGTTCCTCACCTGGAGGTTGCAGCAGCAAGCGGGCATCTCTGCACACCAGAACTGTGAGTAAAGCTTTGGAACTGCACCTAGCTGTGTCCTCTGAATTCTTCCTGCAACACTCTCTCAGCACTGCTACATCTATCATTATCAAACACAACATCTTTATTTCAACCACTGCCCTGGGACAATAGCTCTGCCTGTGGAGAGCTATTCCAACTCTGCTGAATCACGCCATCAGTCCCATAGGATCTGCACTGCAGCACTTGTCACCTCTGACCAAAAACCACAGGTGGCGTCACAAACACTTTACAAACTGTTTATATTTTTCCCTTGTAAATATTCCCTTTTTATTGGACACCCAGGGCCACGGACCGGGTCACCGCTGCCGTGACACTGCCCCTTTAAGAAGCTACCTGTTACCAAGTATCCCCACTGCCCTGGCGGGCGCCCCATATCCTTTGTCCTAATACTGTTTAATGTATTTATGTTCATTAGATAGGGACATTGTACTACCCCGGGTTGGCCACTAGATGGGGGGCATGTTTATGTTCATAGCTCATAGATAGTGTAGCTATTGCAAACACATAGTTAGTTGTAGGGGGGTCTGCTGTCTGTTAAGCTGAGGTAGAGGCAGAGGGCCATTGGCGCCTGAAGGGTCCACATGGGCAATAAGCCCAGGACTTGGCAGCAGTCACACAACGTTACAAGTGAGAAGCCCAGCCTTCCTCCGCACCAGCACAGCACAGCAATGGGCTAGTACAGCCGAATGTGGCAACTCATTGCTTGGGCACACACCTTTAAGACCAGGGCAAAACGGTCTGGGGAACCCACAGAAGCAGTAAGTACAGATGGAGAAGCGGGGCCAGTACAGAGAGCAGTACATCAGACCGGGGCTCATCTTCAGTGGCTACTGGCTTCGGTGACTAATGATCTTGTGTCTGGGGCGAAACAGACCGAGGGATACTTGGCCGTGGCTGAGCTGAATAGAGAGGAAACTGGGAAACCGTCAGGGATGTTCTGACCTGGGTCCATGCAGAGTAACTGTGAACGAAGTGCAGGAAAAAAGAAGGAACCTCGTTATGTGAAGCCTATTGTTAATGCTGTGAAGTCTTTGGAAATGCTGTGTAATGAACCAAGTAAAGATGTCTTTGTTGAAGTTATGATGGCTTGTGTCTCAGACTCAGTTGATGTGAATTTTCCTGGAAATGGTCTTCCACTGCATGAGGAGGACCCTGAAGGAGCTGAATCCGGAGACACAGGTTTGCTGTCTAGCGAGCATGATTTTTCTGTGAGGAGAGGCCAGAACACCAGATCCCCGGTGTCCTCGGCTACGACTACTGTCCTGGACCTCCCTTACACATGGAAAGTTTTTTATTTTTGCATCTTATGTGCAGATTTTCCCTACAGAATTGTACTAGATGTGGAAAATCCGCAGGTAACATAATGCATGTAAGCTGCAAATGACTGTATAAATAAAGTTTGTCAGGAATCAAAAATGAAGCAGCTTTACTTAAAGCATGATCAAGCAAAAAGAGACAAAAACTATAGCATTAAAAACATGTAAAAAAAAACCTCAATAACACTATGAAAAAAAACCTAAGTATATCTTCAAACACTTTAATTAGGCCATAAAAAGTGTGTACAGGGCAACGCGTCTCAGTCCTGATGCCTTCCTCAAATCAGTATACAACAACTAGATTACCAAAAAAGCGTTAAAGGGAATCTGTCACCAGGCTTTTGCTGCCCCTTCTGAGAACAGCATCAGGTAAGGCAGGAACCCTGCATTTGTGCGATAAGAGGAATACATGAGGTGTTGATGATGGTGATATGAATAAATTGAGCGGTATGAAATCTAATAATAGTATGATTTAAGATAAATTTCATAGTCCAGGAGATCCAAACTAAAAGGCAGGTCCAATACACCATAATAATAATAAAAATACGAAACATAAGGAATGACACTTTACAGTACTGTATACAAGTGTCTGGAAGTGCATTGGGGAGTGACGATGCACTTACTGCTCCTCATCCTCACCCTGTGTTTCCAACTTAGGCCTCTTTCACACATCAGGCTTTCGCCGTCAGGCGCGATCCGGCGCTTTTGACAAAAACCGGATCCGGCGAAATGCAATGCCGGATCCGGTTTCCCCCCCCATTGACTTGCATTTGCGCCGGATCGCGCCGGATGGCCATGCGTTTCATCCGGTTTTCGCCGGATCCGGCAATGTGTCGCAATCCGGCGTCTGGAAAAAACGGCTACTGTAACGTTTTTTGTCTCCGGCGAAAAAGCCGGACACGCCAGATCCGGCGTGTCCGGCTTTTTCACACAATGAAAGCCTATGAGCGCCGCAATGCGCCGGATCCGGTTTTTTTGGTCTGAGCATGCTCAGTAGCTCTGCCCACAAGACACATATATAAAAGCATGACAGTGGGACCCTCAGCCACACCCAACATGCCACCCAAGACAGGAACCAGGCGCAGAAGAAGGCAGGAGACCACTGCAGCAGCACCATCAGCACCACCACCACCCCAAATGGAGCAGCATGCTGAACAACAGGAGGGGAGTCCAGCAGCAGATGAGAGATGGTAATTATCAAATCCCCCATTCCTCCAAACTAGGGCCATGGAATATCAAGATATTCATTGGCCCTTTGTTTCTCTTTATTCAACAGCCGCCCAAGAGATGCAGCAGCAGCATCAGTGGCAGCACTGGCAGCACTGGCAGCAGCAGTAACACCACCCACAGGCATGGAGTGTGGCCAGCAGGAAGACAGCACATCATCTTCTGGGAGCCCTCCCTCGCATCGTCAGCGTTTGACGGTAAGTTTTTATTTCCAAAATCCATCATCTCTGTAATATATGTCTATTCATTGCCTTTTATTTCAAAACAGGAATCACAAGATGAAGAGGAGCTCCCAGAAGAAGAAGGAAGGGGTGGACAGACACCTGGAGTGGGCTCACAATTGGTAAGTTTTTTGCATCAAACGCAGAAACACAACATCACACTACACACAACACACAGAAAACAATGTTCTGCAGACCACACACAGCAAACAAATGCCTACATCTAAAGACATAACATTTTTTGTTTTCTTCTCTAGTCTTCCCAATCTGGTGCTCGGCCAAGAGGTCCTCGCAGTGCCTCCCAGGGTCGTCGGCGACAGCAACGCGGCGGTGACCGGCGTGTAAGTATAAATATTTTTGCTTTGTTTTTTTGCACTTTTTATTTCATTTCTTTTGTGGAGGCTAATTATGTTATTTTTGTCTTTTTCTTTAACAGCCTTCACAGCGTGCTCCCGACTCTGATGGTGAGGATGGAGGGATTGATGTGGACCACCTCATCGATCTCGTCAGAGAAAGGGAGCCGCTATGGAATATGGCTGACCGCTGCCATGCTGACCTGATCGTTACCCGACGACTCTGGGAGGAAATCTGTTCGCTCCTTGTGGACCGCTGGGAGGACCTCGATGCTCGGGCCCAGATTAAAGAGCGTAAGTATATACAGTACCGGTTGCTTGATGTAAACCAGTGTTTCCTGAACTCCAGTCCTCGTGGTCCCCACGGATCATGTGTTCTGGATTTCCATTTACTATGGAAATCCTGAAAACATGACCCCTGGGGACCATGAGGACTGGAGTTTGGGAAACACTGATGTTGTATACTAACCACTCCTTTCTCGTTTCAGGGGACAGAATTGTGAAGCGGTGGCGGTCTGTGAGGGATCGTTTCAAGAAGGAGTTCAATAAAGAGATGCGGGCCCCGAGTGGATCTGGAGGACGCAGGAGCAAGTACAAGTACGCACAAGCCCTGTCGTTCCTCCAGGAAACAATGGTCACCAGAAGGTAAATATTACACAGCACATGTGAAAAAAAATGTTTCTATGTAACTTTTTTTTTTCAGCCAGGGCCATACCATGTCAGTATTTTAATTGTTTTTTTTTTTCTCTTTATTCCACAGCACGGTGAGCAGCACTCGGGAGCCTGCACGATTGGACCCTTCTGAGGCGATCCCTGAGGAGACCGGCACCGAGGGACACTTCGACCACCCCGGTACATCTGCACCTTCCCAGCCTTCCCACACATTCGACCCATCTGTCCCATCCACCAGCACAGGAGCATCGTGGCCGCCTACATTACATGAAGCTGCTGGTGAGGAGATCGCTTTCCCTTTACCCCACCCTTCTGCCCCTGCCACCTCTAGTACACCTGCGGGTACTGGGCGGCAGCGGCAGAGGGGTCAGGAAAAGACTTATGCGCCAGAGTTCTTGCATCTGAATGCATCTTTCCAGAACTGTCTAAAAGTCTTGTCAGAGCAAATCTCCGCAGGCTTTCAGCAGATCAACTCCAGCATTCTGGAGGTGAAGACACTTCTGCAAACCATGCATTCAGAAGCAAGATCTTCTCCAAACCACACCTTTTTCACGTCTGTTGTGGAGCGCATGGAAACGCTCTCTCCTACCCAGCAGATGCATGTAATGCATTCATGCCACGGTGCTCTCCAGCACGTTACCTCCCAACCTCCTCCTCCCACCACAGTAGTTCCTCCACCTGCACCCCCTCCAGCCACTTTCCATCCTCCCCCTCCTATTACATACCATCCACCTCCCCAGCACCAGCCACCTCCCCAGCACCAGCAACCTCCCCAGTACCAGCAACCTCCCCAGTACCAGACATCTCCCCACTTCCAGCAACCTGCCCCGTACCAAACTCCTTCCCCGTACCAAACTCCTTCCCCATACAACTTGCCATCAACATCATCTGCTCCTACAGTCCCTGCCCAACCCTCCACTCC
Source organism: Dendrobates tinctorius (assembly GCF_039654945.1). NCBI lineage: Eukaryota > Metazoa > Chordata > Amphibia > Anura > Dendrobatidae > Dendrobates > Dendrobates tinctorius. The sequence goes on from NW_027361806.1 coordinate 2,313,616, forward strand.
ACCGCCCACCACCTCTTCTGCCTCCCACAAACATGTCCACCCATTCTGTAGCTTTTTCCACACCTTCACCTCTAACTGTTCCTTCCCCACCACGATCCCAGTCCTCTCTCCACACTCCCAGTGTCGAAGTGTCCCGCAGCCCCTCCAGCAGTATTTCCTCCCCACACTACACAGATTTGTAATGTGTTTTTTAAGAAAAATGCGTATTGTTTTTAAAACCTTTATTAAAAAAGTTTTTTGCACATTAAAAACATTTTACAAAAAAAAAATATTTTAAATAAAAGTTAAATTATCGTTTCAGAATGGTTGTCTGTCATTTCTTTCTGCGGCGAACTATGTTTAAAAAAAAGGTTAAATACAGGGTATTTAAAAGGTAAAAAGGTATTCAAAACCAGGTATATAACTGTGGGTAAATTTTAGCTTTTTGCCACAGTTGTGTTCCTGGTTGTGTTTGAAGCAAAGTATTTCACCTAAAAAGTTGTGTTTATTGTTGGTGATTTCCTAACAATGTACACAACTTTTGTTACAAGGTGAAATACTTTGCATAAAACACAACCAGGTACATACTTGTGGCCTAAAGGTAAAAATAGTAAGACCATGACAAGATAGCCAACTTTGGTTGGCAAAGGTATATACTGTTGGTACAGAAGGTACACAAGTTTGGTTAAGGGCACAAATCTTTCACACTCTGTCATCCTGCCAGTGTACTCTGCCTTGAGGTGACATAAAGTATAGTGCAAAATTGTCCCTCATTACTGAAACCGTCACAGAAATTCTAGTGGTAATGTCATGGTAATCTTGCAAGGTGGTTTCTTCAGAGGTGACCTCAATGGAAATGGGTTCCTTGCAGATAACAAAATTGTGGAGTACCACGCAAGCTTTGATCACCTCGTCCACAGTTTCTGTCTTGAGGTTGATCGCAGTCAATAGGACCCGCCATTTGGCTGTCAGAATACCAAAGGTACATTCAACCATTCTTCTTGCTCTTGTGAGGCGGTAATTAAAAATGCGTTTTGTTCTTGTCAATCCTCTGCTAGAGTACGGTTTCAAAAGGTGTTCTGACAGCTGGAAGGCTTCATCCCCTACACAGACAAATGGCATAGGTGGACCAGATGTTTGCGGCAGCGGTCTAGGGGGTGGGAACTGGAAGGTGTTTCCATACAGTTTACGCCCCATGGCAGACAGTTTGAAAACTTGAGAGTCATTGGAGCGGCCATAGGCCCCAATATCAACAGCAATAAATTTGTATTCCGCATCAGCGATGGCCATGAGGACAATTGAAAAATATTTCTTGTAATTGAAATATTCCGATCCCGATCCGGCTGGCTTTACAATGCGGATATGTTTCCCGTCCACAGCGCCCAAGCAGTTCGGAAACTGACATATCTGTTGAAACTTTTCTGAAATTTCAATCCACCTCTCTGTTGTGGGCTCTGGTAAAAACTCTTCAGCTAAGGAGTCCCACAGTGCACGGCATGTGTACTTCACTATTCCAGATATGGTGGAAATCCCGAGTCTGTACTGGAAATGCAGTGATGAAAGGGATTCTCCAGTTGCAAGAAATCTGTGGGGAATTAAAAAACAATCAATTAGTTTAAAATCACAGCATTACATACCAAAACTGACCTATAACACTTGGAGATACAAACTACCACCAACAAGATTGCAGTGAAAGTGTGCTCTGATGCGAGCATATCCAATAAATGTGGCTTACCTTAAAGTCACCATCAGACGCTCTGCAGGTGAAACAGAGAAGCGGTAATAGGTGTCTGCTTTTCTTATGAGGTGTGCAATGCGCTCCACCAAGTAATCAAAATTCTCCATTTTCATCCGAACATATCCAAAAAATTTATCCGGGTTTCGTCTAAGGTCCATGCAGAGTGTAGAATAGACCCCACGCGTCATTCTCTTGGCTGTGATGGGGTGGATCCACAAACGTCGTCTACGATGCCTGATGCGCTGCTGTCTCGCTCTCTCCTTCTCCAGAACAATCACCCTCAAACGATTCGCCTCCGCTGTAAAATCCGCCAAATTCTTCAAAATATTTCCAATCACAACATCCATCTTCGCCAGTAAAACTTGCTCTTCTCTCCAACCTGCACTTTCTCCTCTACAACCTGTCAAAGAAGGGCTGTAGGAACACGCTATATATAGTTTTTCAGTAGCCAATCCCGTTCGGAAGGCCACAAGGGTCAATTTTAAAAACCGGATCCGGCGTAATCCGTCAAAAAACGGAACAAAAACCGGATTAACCAGATGAGACGGATCCGGTTTTGTCTGTCAAGAACAAGACGGATCCGGCAGAAAAACGGATCCGTCACATCCGGTTTTACGAAATATTTGCCGGATCCGGCGCTCCGGCACGACGCCGGATCGCGCCTGACGCCGAAAACCTGATGTGTGAAAGTAGCCTTAGTAACACGCTCCTCTGGCTAATTAATAGATCAGTGGCCATATACCAGAGCAAACCATCTGTCAATCAGTCAGGAGAAAGCTGCTAAGCAGGGAATACAGCGTGAGGCTGAGGAGCTGTGGGTCGCCCTCCCAGGGCTGTGGGGTACTCGGTACCGGGCTGGTATCAGCGGGGATGTGTCACGGCAGCAGTGACCCGGTCCGTGGCCCTGGGCGCCCAATTAATAGGGGAGATTGAGTGGTGGAATGTAGTGGATTAAATGAATAGTTCGTGACGCCACCTGTGGTGTTCGGCAATTGAGATGTTAAGCCAACGCTGCATGCAGATCCTCTGGGACTGGTGGTGTGGTGCAGCAAAGATGTTGAAGCTCCCCACAGGTGGAGCTGTAGTCCCAGGGCAGTGTAAAGTAGATGATAGTTGGGAGACGTGAATGGTGCAGCAATGTAGCAGTGTTGGGAGTGTTGGTGCCGGAATGAGTAGAGGACATAAGGGCTTGTAGTTCCAAAGCTTTACTCACAGTCTGTTGCACAAACAGGTGCCTGCCTCTGCGCTGTGTCCTCCGGGTCAGGGGCTCAGTCAGCCTCCAAGCAAGATGGAATACTCCCTTCCAACACTCCGCCAACATGTGCCTTTCTGAACGTCTCCTCTATAGCGCCATTGAGTGAAGTACTCCCTGTACTGAGTTACACTGGAGTTCCTCCTGTCAGATATTCCCAAGAACTATACTTGTATGGCAGACAGCTGTAGCCTGCTTCAGGGACTCCTTACTCCTATGTCCCGGCTCACTATCCAAGTTGCTGTTGTGCCATCAAGTTTTAGATGGGAGTAGTGCATTTACAGCCCACTACTCCACCGGTGTCTGCTGTAGGACCCTTAGTATCCATACAACCTCGGGGACCAGGCCCCGGCCTTGCGCTTAGAACTTCTAGGCAGGGTTCTCTTCTAACCCACGTCCTCTGTTCCCTTTTACTCCTACGTTCCGTACTAGTCTTTTCCTTCTTATGGAAAATCAGGGTTCTCTTCAATGTCTGTCTCTTTCTTTCCTTTCCTGTGATCTGCTGCAGCACTTCCTTCTTCCATCCCTCTCCCAGGGATCTCCTCTCCTCCACTCCGAACTGAACTCAACTCTCAACTGAACTGACCTGAACTCTACTGAACTGAACTCCTAAACCTTCCCACTCTTTTATGTATTCTAACTCCACCCGCCTCCCAGCATGTTTCGTGTTCCAAGCAGGGAGCCACCAAAGGTGCTCTGCTACACTCCAAGCAGGGAGCCGCAATGTGGCTTTGCTACACTACTTTGTGATGATGGGTGCAGGTGTTGGAATGTGGTCAGGAGCCTCCAACTTACCTGGATGGAGGGGTACCACACCTCAGGAGGAGGTGCAGTACCTCTGTGGCAACTGAACCCTCAGGGGCGCCACATTCCCCCCGTTAAACACAGCACATCTGCGGGCTGCAAGTTAAACAAAGTTGACAGTACAGGAACATACAAAATTTTTGTAATGCTGAATAAACATTTCTTATACTAAACGTCCCAATGTGGGAGGGACGGTTTCTTGAATGTTGCAAACAGTTTTAACTAGCTATCTAAATTCAAGATTATGCGACCTAATTTAAAGTGCTATAGCAGCAAACTCAATATCCAACATCAATTCACATTTTCTAGTAACACATCTCCTTTCTGTTACTTGGCATATTCTCTACTTTCTTCCTTACAGGACAACCGCTGGTGTCTGGTTCATTACCTGTAACTTCAATTCTTTATTCATATTTTAATTTTTAGTATACAATTTACTATATATTTCTGTCTCATTATAACTCTATAAAATCTGTTATTAATACTTTTCAATATACACTATCATTTCTTAATTCTTATTCAAAATAACCTTAAACATTATTAACAAGTGCAATTGTAGACACTGGTCCGGCCAGCATGTCTGGAAATGTCCCTATGGCGAGGTAGTTCTTCTTCCATGAAAAGAGTCCTATGTAAAACCAAGAGAGAGCACCTAAAAAGGTGCAAACTATATACAATAACAGTTCTGGACTATTCAGCGTTCATGATCTCTGCAGTTCAATGTGGAAGCTGCCAATATAACTGGGCAACACTGGAAAAACAAAACTAGAGCATGATGATCAAAAATAGAAAACAGGTACAAAAGTAGAAAACAGTAGGCACAACGGTGCAAATACCCTCCTGGGCAACGAGAGTTATTTTACTGCAGGTTACTAGTGGTGGTGGTTGTCTCCTGAGGTTCTGGAAACTGGTTGCTTGGGCTGTTTCCAGGGGAGATGCTTTGGGTGTCTTCATCCTGTTGCTGACGGTCTACCACTGGTTCAGTAGAAGTAGCAGCCGGTACCAAGGGATACCGTTCCTCATCGGGGGGTGGGCCTGCTGCCCTGGTACGAGGCCTGACACCTGGGGAAGCCGCAGCCTGTTGGCGCTGATAGGCGACTACATGGGGACTCGGTAGCCAAGAGATCTCGACATCCCGAAGTGACCTAGACTCATCCCAGCCCTCAAGGCGCCGAATCATGCGTGCCTGTTCCAGCCGTACCCTCCTCAGTAGGGATCTCCTCCACATCCCCATCTCCGACAGTCTAGTGCCCCCGGATGGCTCGTCCAACATTCCCATTTCAAGCTCCAGCAGACCCACCTCTGACAGTGTGAATTCAGATGGCAACCCGTTGGGAGGGCCGGGATATATACCTGATACCTCCTGGCGGTGCAACTTCGGGTCCGGTACAGGCACAGTGCGGTTCCTGGTGGCAGCGGGGGTAGTAGCTGGCGACTCCCGGTCCGCGGGGGCCTCCGGTGGGACCTGCGCGGCTGCATCAGGTCCAGACGGGAACTCCTCTTCGGATCCCCAGGCCTCATACAACCCCTCCGGTGGTGGCGGCAGAGAGGGGGCTATGGGTGCTGCCGGTGGTATGACAGCAGTTGCAAGTTCCATGGAGTCTGCCTGGGGGAGATCCGGTGCAGCAGCGACGGGTACCAGTGTTGCGGGTACCGCCGGCGTAGGTCCCTCCTGGTTGTGCTGCCAGTTCATCCTCCATAACGCCTCCTGCCTCAGCTGCAGACGGTGTGTCAGCCGGGTCCTCTCTTCTTCCAGCTGCTGGCGGTTCATCTCAGGAATTGGGTTGGAGCCTTCAGCCATGGTGTCGGGGAGATGCAGCATAACCTCCTCACGCTCCGCAGGCCTCCTCCCTTCTCCTTCCAAGATGGCGTTCTCGCATTCTTCTTCCTGTTTCAGCTCTTTTCCTGCCACTGGTGTTATGATTGAGTCACCAAGGAGGAAAAACAAAAACAAGCTAAGCCACAGAAAACCAGAGAGGTTGGTAACTAAGTGGATTGCAGACCCCTGATCCTATCCACACAACTAGCAGTAGCCGTGGAGCATACCTACGATGATCCTAGACGCCTCGTCACAGCTGTAGAACTAAATAAACCAAAAGCAAGAAAAGGGGAAGTCTAAACTGCCCCAGAGCAGACCCCAAAGCAATAGACAGCCCCCAAACATGTATTGTCGGTGAGACAAGATGAAAACACAAACACAGAAAAACAGGCTGAGCAAACGATGGGGCCCAAACTAACTAGAAAGGACAGGACAGGAAAGACGCTGTCTGCAATCACGCACAAAACCCTGCCAAAAAATGTCCAACACTTTCTGATAACAAAAACCCTGAAGTCACTAGACTTCAATTCCCTATATCAGCACTCTGGTATATTCTGAAGACAGAGCAAAAAGAGACCAATCTGATCAGGGACAAAAAGCAAACTTGCATAAACAGAGACATAAGAATGGAAATTCAGCACAGCCCCAGCAGGGGCTGGCTGACCACAAAAAATGAGTAAACCAGACAAATCTCATGTGAAAAAATAGCAGAGCACACTTAGCTTGAGAAGGCAGGAACAGAACTGGAAACCAGAACCTCAGGGCAGGAAAATCACCAGCACAAAATTAGGGAGTCGGCTGTCTTAAATCCAGTCAGAGACTCCTGATGTCCACTCACAGTCCTCCTCCTCAGGTGGCAGGTCTCTGCCATTTAGATCAGCTTCATTACCTACTGTTACCACTAGAGGGAGCCCGGATGGAGAACTCACGACTTCTTTGTCAACACATCCAGCTCCACCACCCTCACCAGAAGCCAGAGGTAAACCAGAAAATGAGTTCACAACACACTGGCTTCCGCTCCTCCTTCTGGGGGCGGCGTCTTCTTCCAACTCCTCCATACCAAGCCAGTATACGAACCCCTCGGGGGGTGGGCCATGTTGTTATCGCATAGTAATTCAGGCAGGGGAGGCCCAGGACAGTTCAAGGTCTTTTCTTAGGACCTCCTGTTAGGAATCTGGTTTCTTATATGCCTACGCAGGAATCCAGATTCTCACATCTATCCCCAGAGGCTAAGTCCTTTGTTCCATCTTCTGAGCATGCTCACGGGACGAGCTCCCATTGGAGTTCGGGAGTCAGGTGCTCAGGTCCTGCTCCGGATCCTATTGGCTCCTTTTGGAGACCTAGTCATTTCCGGCAGGTTCCGCTTGCTATAAAAAGTGTGCATGGCCATTCCGCCATGCGCTAGTAATTTAATACTGCTGCTGTATGTATGGTGATGGATGCTTGGACTGGTGACTGACTTATTATGAAACCCCTTCCCTCTGATAATACGTTTGTGTGAGTGTTTGAGCATCAGCCAGTATCAGTGCTAGCGCCAGCGTGCTCAAGCTCCATCTGTTCCAGCAGCTAGCGTCCTGCATCGCGCTTGCAGCATAGCGGTGCTTTCTCTGCGGCTCATTTCTCGCCGCGCTGCGGTTGCAGTTTGTCGGGCGTTCGCAGTTGCGACGTTCCGCATCTTATTTTACGGTAGGTCTAGACTGAGTAGTCCTGTCGTTTAAGGCTACTCCTGTGACCTTAAATACCGTATCTGTATCGCTGATTAGTCTGTGACACAGAACAGACTCAGCGTTTTTGTATGCTTTGTGCTTGCAGCTCTGTGTGTGAACAGAGCTTGCCTCAGTGCATGTTGGGTGCAGTTAAACCCAGTGCACGTTACTGCCATAGTGCTCTGCCTCTGTTAGCAGCGGTTTTTCCATCTGCCGCACGGTGGACCCCGAGTGGCGAAGGCACTTTATTTACATTTTTATTTAGTGTCTTCCGCCACTCCTAACATAATACTAGCGCCAGGGTCTGGCTAAGAGATGGCAGATCAGCAGCAATTATTACAGTGTGTGCGACAGGGCTCTCGCAGCTGCGCAGGCCACAGATGCTGCTGTTCAGGCACTCACAGACGCGGTAGGGCGTATGTCCATGTCCGCCCTTGCACCGACAGTCACCCGCCTCCCATTGCCTGAAAAGTACTGTGGGAATGGCGCCTCCTGCAGGGGTTTCATCAGCCAGTGCTCAATACACCTGGAGCTGCTGGCTGCGCAATTCCCTACGGAACGGGCCAAGGTGGCCTTTATCATTTCCCTACTGTCGGGCAAGGCGTTGGAGTGGGCTACGCCTCTGTGGGAGCGTGGTGACCCCGAGATTCGGACCGCTGCCAACTTGCTGACAGCTATCAAGCAAGTTTTTCTCGGTCCACGGATCACGCACGATACTTCTCTACAGTTGCTCGCTCTGTCCCAGGGTTCTCTCTCGGTTAGCCAATACGCCGTCCGTTTTCGGACATTGCCATCCGAGTTGTAGTGGTCTGACAAGGCCCTCATCCCTGTATTCTGGAGAGGATTAGCGGAGCATGTAATGGATGCTCTCTCTACGAGAGAAATTCCTACCAGCCTGGAGGAGTTAATATCTGTCTCCTCGCGGATTGATCTCCGTTTTTCTGAGCGTGGTTTGGAGCGTGCGCACTCCAAACGGAGAGGTACTCCAGCTCCCGAATTTTTTGAGCCTCTGGAGCTGCCTGAACCAGAGGTTCTACCCCCAGAGCCCATGGAGGTGTCTCGTCTCTCTGCTAATACACGCCCGGCTCAGGAGTCCGTTTGCGGTTGTTACCGCTTACACGCTTCTTCTCAGGAAGACTGCGTCCTGCAATCCTCGGATTCCATGCCGGTTCACAAGACCTTTGTCCCTCCTCATTTGAGGTCTAAGGTTCTCGCGTGGGCACACGCGTCCAATGCGCACAGCCATCGTGGCTATATGCAGACCAAGAAACTGTTGGCTGGGGCGTATTGGTGGCCGCACAGGGCTCGGGACGTCAAGAAATTAATTCAGGCTTGCACCTCATGTGCTCAGCTTAGCCTCCCTAGGCGGAGTGTGGCGGCGACCGTCGACGCTCGGCGGCGCCCTAATGTAACTCCCGCTCCTGCTGTCTCCCAGGTGTCCCTTTTGAAACCTGGTGACCTTGCCTCCGCTGAGCCCTTCCACGTGTCCCGGGTCACTATGTCATCTCCTAGGACACCAGGCTCGCTTCCTTTCGAGCCTAAGTCCTACGCCATTATTGGGCACAGTTCGGTGTTTCGGAAGGCTCAGGGAGGGGGGGGTCGTAGGAGGGGGGTAATGTTAGGAATCTGGTTTCTTATATGCCTATGCAGGAATCCAGATTCTCACATCTATCCCCAGAGGCTAAGTCCTTTGTTCCATCTTCTGAGCATGCTCACGGGACGAGCTCCCATTGGAGTTCAGGAGTCAGGTGCTCAGGTCCTGCTCCGGATCCTATTGGCTCCTTTTAGAGACCTAGTCATTTCCGGCAGGTCCCGCTTGCTATAAAAAGTGCGCATGGCCGTTCCGCCATGCGCTAGTATTTTCATACTGCTGCTGTATGTATGGTGATGGATGCTTGGACTGGTGACTGACTTATTATGAAACCCCTTCCCTCTGATAATAGGTTTGTGTGAGTGTTTGGGCATCAGCCAGTATCAATGCTAGCGCCAGCGCACTCAAGCTCCATCTGTTCCAGCAGCTAGCGTCCTGCATTGCGCTTGCAGCATAGCGGTGCTTTCTCTGCGGCTCAGTTCTCGCCGCGCTGCGGTTGTAGTTTGTCGGGCGTTCGCAGTTGCAACGTTCCGCATCTTATTTTACGGTAGGTCCTGTCATTTAAGGCTACTCCTGTGACCTTAAATACCGTATCTGTATCGCTGATTAGTCTGTGACACAGAACAGACTCAGCGCTTTTGTATGCTTCGTGCTTGCAGCTCTGTGTGTGAACAGAGCTTGCCTCAGTGCATGTTGGGTGCAGTTAAACCCAGTGCACATTACCGCCATAATGCTCTGCCTCTGTTAGCATCGGTTTTTCCATCTGCCGCACGGTGGACCCCGAGTGGTGAAGGCACTTTATTTACATTTTTATTTAGTGTCTTCCGCCATTCCTAACACCTCCCCTGTTGTCACGTCCTTCTTCACCGCGCCAGCGGCCATTTTTAGTGTTCATTTTACAGTCTATTAAATTGGGTCTTCTGCACATTTTCAAAAACTTCAAGTCTTAGACACACAGAACCCGATGGCATCGGGTCTCGTCATCCTGTTCGTGACGCCAAAAATGGGTCGCCCTCCCAGGGCTGTGGGGTACTTGGTTCCGGGCCGGTATCAGCGGGGATGTGTCACGGCAGCAGTGACCCGGTCCGTGGCCCTGGGCGCCCAATTAATAGGGGAGATTGAATGGTGGAATGTAGTGGATTAAATGAAAAGTTTGTGGCGCCACCTGTGGTGTTCGGCAATTGAGATGCTAAGCCGAAGCGGCATGCAGATCCTCTGGGACTGGTGGTGTGGTGCAGCAAAGATGTTGAAGCTCCCTACAGGTGGAGCTGTAGTCCCAGGGCAGTGTAAAGTAGATGATAGTTGGGAGACGTGAATGGTGCAGCAATGTAGCAGTGTTGGGAGTGTTGGTGCCGGAATGAGTAGAGGACACAAGGGCTTGTAGTTCCAAAGCTTTATTCACAGTCTGTTGCACAAACAGATGCCTGCCTCCGCGCTGTGTCATCCGGGTCAGGGGCTCAGTCAGCCTCCAAGCAAGATGGAATGCTCCCTTCCAACACTCCGCCAACATGTGCCTTTCTGAACGTCTCCTCTATAGCGCCTTTGAGTGAAGTACTGCCAGTACTGAGTTACACTGGAGTTCCTCCTGTCAGATGTTCACAAGAACAATACTTGTACGGCAGACAGCTGTAGCCTGCTTCGGGGACTCCTTACTCCTAAGTCCCGGCTCACTATCCAAGTTGCTGTTGTGCCCTCTAGTCTTAGATGGGAGTACTGCATTTACAGCCCACTACTCCACCGGTGTCTGCTGTAGGACCCTTAGTATCCATACAACCTCGGGGATCGGGCCCCGGCCTTGCGCTTAGAACTTCTAGGCAGTGTTCTTTTCTAACCCACGTCCTCTGTTACCTTTTACGCCTACATTCCGTACTAGTCTTTTCCTTCTTATGGAAAATCAGGGTTCTCTTCAATGTCTGTCTCTTTCTTTCCTTTCCCGTGCCAGCAGACCCAGGTCACTGTGATCTGCTGCAGCACTTCCTTCTTCCATCCCTCTCCCAGGGATCTCCTCTCCACTTCGAACTGAACTCAACTCTCAACTGAACTGACCTGAACTCTACTGAACTGAACTCCTAAACCTTCCCACTCTTTTATGTATTCTAACTCCACCCGCCTCCCAGCACGTTTCATGTTCCAAGCAGGGAGCCACCAAAGGTGCTCTGCTACACTCCAAGCAGGGAGCCGCAATGTGGCTTTGCTACACTATTTTGTGATGATGGGTGCAGGTGTTGGAATGTGGTCAGGAGCCTCCAACTTACCTGGATGGAGGGGTACCACACCTCAGGAGGAGGTGCAGTACCTCTGTGGCAACTGAACCCTCAGGGGCGCCACAGCTGTAAGTGCATCGTCACACCCCAATGCACCTCCAGACACGTATACAAAAGTTCAAAATGTGATTTCTCACTGGTGGAGCATAGCTTTTGGGCTTATCTTTTAAATGGTTACACAATTATATTAATGGTTTTAGAAGGAGAAGGAGGATAAGTTTTTGACAAGTTCTCCTTTAAGCCCTTTTGAGACAAGACAAGCCAACTTAAATATCCTGCAGACATTTTGATGTTGGAGTTTACACAGTATGTTTGGGACGTCACATGGTATCCGTTCAATCGATGTTATGATGGTTTTGCTGAAATCATATTCACGTTCTAATGCAAAATTTCTGATGATTCAAAACAACTTTTATTGACCTTCGAGCGGTCTGTGCTCATGTGTTACCACAGTTGCTGGACAGTGTGGCCTACGTATTGAAGTGACCATGGACACTGCAGGAAATAGATAACATAGTCTGTATGGCAACTAACAAATATTCTGATACATTCACGCTCATACGACATGACCAAGGAAGGAAACAGAAATAGGTTTTGGATTTCTTTTTCCACAATGTGCTTGGGGCCAATAAATTACAAAAGTGTGAGTGACCTCGTTCTGTATGTAATTTTGTATTTTTAGACTGATGTTCCTTTGGTATTGAGTAGCTCCGTAAGATGCGCCAATGCCGTGACAATATGGTTCTAATGAAGGTGTGGCCTGAATTATACGTGGTCAGAAAATGTATGCTAAAAAGGAGCGGTTTCACATTCACTCATTATGCAAATGGTAGCTAGACACTATGCCTGAGTATGTTTTTTGGCTGTATTTAGTAAATCTGTGATGAGCTTGGAAGAATACTGTTTCTCCTGAAAGGAGTTGTGTAGCCTTGGGGATGAAGTCTGCTATCACTTTATGTGACTGCTGACTTGTGAATGCTCACAGCGTGCAGTGTGTGCGCTGTCAGGATTCTCCTAAACTGATGGCGGGCGGGAGCTTGACCACAAATATGTGATTTGCATACATGTGGTGACAAGCCAACTAGTCGTGCGTGGCCTCACTCAATACAGGGGAATTGAGAGAGGCCAGACACGTTTAGTCGGAATGCGGATGGAAGTATGCAAATCGCATACTTGCAGTTACGTGACAGCCAACTTCCGGCAACAGAGAATCCTGACATCTTGCACTGTGTGCACTGCGAGGATTTCCAAGTCTGAAGTCACATAGAGTGACTGCAGACTTTAGTCCTAAGTGTTTAAAATTTGCAACTTTTTCAGTAAATGTTTTCTTATTCGCTAATTTTTTCCAGCACGCTTTTATGTGATCAGATAGAATATTAAGTACAGTAAGCAGGATGGGTAGTGGGCTCTCCCTTGTTATGAGAAATAAATTGTCTGCACTGGAAAAATTGGCCATCAAGTTACATTTTCAGTACATGGACATTGCAGTGAGGGCAACAGAAAAGTGTGATGGTGTAGTCATACAGGAAAGATCGGCATACATGTCTGAGTCACTCAGATTCTTACACTCTACTTAACAGGAATCTCAGAAGACTCTAGCCATCTCTGGTTGCCAGCATCTGTTCTGCAGCTCTACGATCTCCATGCAGTTGCTGACTCGGCAATGTTATTTAAAAAAGTCATTGCAGTGTCATATGCAAGCTATACATATATTCTAAGTCCCACATAAAGTAAAGGTAAATCTCTTGCTGCCTGCTGCCACCACTCTTAAATGCCCCCTAGTGGTGGCTGCAGACAGGCAGAATGTTATCTTTTACCCTTATGTGTACACAGAGGATTTGGAGCTCAGTAGGATATTTACTATTCATACTCATTCATCCAGCTCATACTGTGAAGTTTTACTATAAACTTATCCTTGAAAATTTCTAAATTAAAAATAATTCTAAAAATGATATAATGATATGAAGAAATGTATAACACATTAGATATTTTTTGTCTTGTCACAGTTTATCTTCTTCAGATAGATGTGTATTCCATTTATGGAGCGTAAAATTAATTGGGCTCGTTGAAATGGTTCACTCTTAGGGTCCGGAAGTAGCTCAAACTTCTGTAAGGTCAAAGCAGTGGCAACTTTCATTTCATTCATTGCAAAATTCTGTCCAATGCAGTTTCTGGAGAGAGAATATAAAATTGTAAGGCACAGATGTATGTAATACAATGTATTATACATGAAAACAGTGAGGAACTATAGGAGTACTAGACAACACTTGTGGGGGGCTGGCAATGTTATGACACAGTAATGGCTCCAATAACATCAGCAGAGGACAACCCCATTTGAAACTGGTTTTGCAGACATTCATGCCTTTTGGGCCATGTATGCGTAGCAGAAGAGATAATTTATACAGTCCCCTGAACAACAATTCATAAACATGCAAGTCTTTGGAGTTTTTTTTCATTATGCAGGCTCCTATTTTTATTTAGCCTTCTCGTATTACCTTGCTCCTGCAGAGAATGGCAGGAAGGCATGAGAGTGTCTTGACGCCGAATTTTCTGGAGAGAATCTTAGGGGATCAAACACCTAAAGAGACACAGAATGAGTAATGTGAACATCAGCGCATATCACCCTTTCAGGACAAGTTAGCAACATGAAACTAGATGTGTATTTCCTGAAGGAAGTACAGATAGTGGTTTGAAATGCTGCCCGGGCTGCCCCTTTAAGAGAGACTTGCCTGCTGCACTTGCAAGACTTTCAACTCAGGATCCATTTTAACTGTGGGTGCCTCTCAGGGGCCACTTTGGCCTCAGGGTCCAATTTTGTGGGTGGGGCCCTCAGGGCCCAATTTTGTGGGTGGGGCCCCTCAGGGTCCGATTTTGTGGCCGGGGAACCTCAGTGTCCGATTTGGTGGGTGGGGCCCCTCAGGGTCCGATTTGGTTGCCGGGTCCCCTCAGGGGCTGATTTGGTGGGTGGGGCCCCTCAGGGTCCGATTTTGTGGCCGGGGCCCCTCAGGGTCTGATTTGGTGGTTGGGGCCCCTCAGGGTCCAATCTTGTGGCCGGGGCCCCTCAGGGTCCGATTTTGTGGGTGGGGCCCCTCAGGGTCCGATTTTGTGGCCGGGGCCCCTCAGGGTCCGATTTGGTGGGTGGGGCCCCTCAGGGTCCGATTTTGTGGCCGGGGCCCCTCAGAGTCTGATTTGGTGGATGGGGCCCCTCAGAGTCCGATTTGGTGGGTGGGGCCCCTCAGGGTCCGATTTGGTGAGCGGGGCCCCTCAGGGTCCGATTTGGTGAGCGGGGCCCCTCAGGGTCTGATTTGGTGGGCGGGATCTATCAGAGTCCAGTTTGGTGGGCGGGGCCCCTCAGGGTCCAATTTGGTTGGCGGGGACCCCCGGGGTCCGATTTGGTGGGCGGGATCCCTCGGGGTCCGATTTGGTGGGAGGGGCCCCTCGGGGTCTGATTTGGTGGGCGGGGCCCCTCGGGGTCCGATTTGGTGGGTGGGGCCCCTCGGGGTCCGATTTGGTGAGCGGGGCCACTCTAGGTCTGATTTGGTGGGCGGGGCCACTCTGGGTCCGATTTGGTGGGTGGGGCCGCTCAGAGTTCAATTTGGTCAGCGGGGCCCCTCAGGGTCCGATTTTGTGGGTGGGGCCCCTCAGGGTCCGATTTTGTGGTTGGGGCCTTTCAGAATCCAATTTAGTGGGCGGGGCCCCTCAGGGTCCTATTTGGTGGGCGGGGCCACTCTGGGTCTGATTTGGTGGGCGGGGCCACTCTGGGTCCGATTTGGTGGACGGGGCCCTTCAGGGTCCAATTTGGTGGGTGGGGACACTGAGTCTGATTTTGTGGGTTGGGCCCCTCAGGGTCCGATTTTGTGGCCGGGGCCCCTCAGGGTCCGATTTTGTGTCCGGGGCCCCTCAAGGTCCGATTTTGTGGCCGGTGCCACTCAGGGTCCGATTTTGTGGTTGGGGCCCCTCAGGGTCCGATTTTGTGGCCGGAGCCTCTCAGGGTCCGATTTTGTGGTTGGGGCCCCTCAGGATCTGATTTTGTGGCCGGGGTCCCTCAGGGTCCTATTTTGTGGCCGGGGCCCCTGAGGGTCCAATTTTGTGGATGGGGCCCCTCAGGGTCCGATTTTGTGGTTGGGGCCCCTCAGGATCCAATTTTGTGGGTGGGGCCCCTCAGGATCCGATTTTGTGGTTGGGGCCCCTCAGGGTTCAATTTTGTAGATGGGGTCCCTCAGGGTCCGATTTTGTGGCCGGATCCCCTCAGGGTCCGATTTTGTGGGTGGGGCCCCTCAGGGTCCGATTTTGTGGCCGGGGCCCCTCAGGGTCCGATTTTGTGGGTGGGGCCCCTTAGGGTCCGATTTTGTGGGTGGGGCCTCTCAGGGTCCAATTTGGTGGGTGGGGCCACTCTGGGTCTGATTTGGTGGGCGAGGCCACTCTGGGTCCGATTTGGTGGGCGGGGCCACTCTGGGTCCAATTTGGATACCAGGGTTGCTCAGCCTCCTTTTTGTAGGCCAGGGTCTGTCAGCCTCCGATTTGGAGCCTTGGGTCACTCAGCTTTCGATTTGGCGCGCCGGCCCTTTAAGACTCATTTTGGTGCGCCGGCTCTTTAAGAATCACTTTGGCGCGTCGGCCCTTTAAGAGCCAGGGTGGCTCACTGCGCTTCTAAATCCACTTTGGCGCACATTCTCTCTCAGGGGCATGCGTCATGTGATGAAGCTAGATTTGCATTTGTGCTGTGGGTTTTGCTTTAAGAGCTGATATTATGTGGCAGAAGCTCTCTCCTGGAGGTGTCATGTGGTGTTCGTAGGTGTTGGCATAGTAACTGGGTCTGCCTGCGCATATCAATGAGCTCAACTGCCATTTCAATCGCCTCAGGGCATGTTTTAAGCTTCCCATTGAAAAGCATTGGAGACAGTGCATTCCAATGACGGGAAAAAAATTTTCAAACGCAAATTGCGCAAAAACTACAAATCCGATCGACATGAAAAATACTTAGCACACCTCTCATGGATGCTGGCTTCGAAACGACACCTCAACGGAGTCTGTGCGTGTAGCGGTTCGGGCCGCATTAATTGCAGAAATCAACTGAATAATAAGAACTAGATGTGTATTTCCTGAAGGAAGTACAGATAGTGGTTTTAAATCGTACCTGGCTGCCCCTTTAAGAGAGACTTGCCTGCTGCCCCTGCAATACTTTCAACTCAGGATCTGTTTTAACTGTGAGTGCCTCTAAGGGGCCACTTTGGCCTCAGGGTCTGATTTGGTGGGTGGGGCTCCTCAGGATCTGATTCCTTGGCCTGGGCTCCTCAGGGCTTGAATTGTTGGCCGGGATCCCTCAGGCTCCTATTTTGTGGGTGTGGCCCCTCAGGATCCGATTTGGTGGGTGTGGCCTCTCAGGGTCAAATTTTGTGGGTGTGGCCCCTTAGGGTCCGATTTTGTGGGTGGGGCCCCTCAGGGTCCAATTTGGTGGGCGGGGCCACTCTGGGTCTGATTTGGTGGGCGAGGCCACTCTGGGTCCTATTTGGTGGGCGGGGCCACTCTGGGTCCAATTTGGATGCCAGGGTTGCTCAGCCTCCTTTTTGTAGGCCAGGGTCTATCAGCCTCCGATTTGGAGCCTTGGGTCACTCAGCTTTCGATTTGGCGCGCCGGCCCTTTAAGACTCATTTTGGTGCGCCGGCTCTTTAAGAATCACTTTGGCGCGTCGGCCCTTTAAGAGCCAGGGTGGCTCACTGCGCTTCTAAATCCACTTTGGCGCACATTCTCTCTCAGGGGCATGCGTCATGTGATGAAGCTAGATTTGCATTTGTGCTGTGGGTTTTGCTTTAAGAGCTGATATTATGTGGCAGAAGCTCTCTCCTGGAGGTGTCATGTGGTGTTCGTAGGTGTTGGCATAGTAACTGGGTCTGCCTGCGCATATCAATGAGCTCAACTGCCATTTCAATCGCCTCAGGGCATGTTTTAAGCTTCCCATTGAAAAGCATTGGAGACAGTGCATTCCAATGACGGGAAAAAAATTTTCAAACGCAAATTGCGCAAAAACTACAAATCCGATCGACATGAAAAATACTTAGCACACCTCTCATGGATGCTGGCTTCGAAACGACACCTCAACGGAGTCTGTGCGTGTAGCGGTTCGGGCCGCATTAATTGCAGAAATCAACTGAATAATAAGAACTAGATGTGTATTTCCTGAAGGAAGTACAGATAGTGGTTTTAAATCGTACCTGGCTGCCCCTTTAAGAGAGACTTGCCTGCTGCCCCTGCAATACTTTCAACTCAGGATCTGTTTTAACTGTGAGTGCCTCTAAGGGGCCACTTTGGCCTCAGGGTCTGATTTGGTGGGTGGGGCTCCTCAGGATCTGATTCCTTGGCCTGGGCTCCTCAGGGCTTGAATTGTTGGCCGGGATCCCTCAGGCTCCTATTTTGTGGGTGTGGCCCCTCAGGATCCGATTTGGTGGGTGTGGCCTCTCAGGGTCAAATTTTGTGGGTGTGGCCCCTTAGGGTCCGATTTTGTGGGTGGGGCCCCTCAGGGTCCAATTTGGTGGGCGGGGCCACTCTGGGTCTGATTTGGTGGGCGAGGCCACTCTGGGTCCTATTTGGTGGGCGGGGCCACTCTGGGTCCAATTTGGATGCCAGGGTTGCTCAGCCTCCTTTTTGTAGGCCAGGGTCTATCAGCCTCCGATTTGGAGCCTTGGGTCACTCAGCTTTCGATTTGGCGCGCCGGCCCTTTAAGACTCATTTTGGTGCGCCGGCTCTTTAAGAATCACTTTGGCGCGTCGGCCCTTTAAGAGCCAGGGTGGCTCACTGCGCTTCTAAATCCACTTTGGCGCACATTCTCTCTCAGGGGCATGCATCATGTGATGAAGCTAGATTTGCATTTGTGCTGTGGGTTTTGCTTTAAGAGCTGATATTATGTGGCAGAAGCTCTCTCCTGGAGGTGTCATGTGGTGTTCGTAGGCGTTGGCATAGTAACTGGGTCTGCCTGCGCATATCAATGAGCTCAACTGCCATTTCAATCGCCTCAGGGCATGTTTTAAGCTTCCCATTGAAAAGCATTGGAGACAGTGCATTCCAATGACGGGAAAAAAATTTTCAAACGCAAATTGCCCAAAAACTGCAAATCCGATCGACACGAAAAATACTTAGCACACCTCTCATGGACGCTGGCTTCGAAACGACACCTCAACGGAGTCTGTGCGTGTAGCGGTTCGTGCTATATTAATTGCGGAAATCAACTGAATAATAAGAACTAGATGTGTATTTACTGAAGGAAGTACAGATAGTGGTTTGAAATGCTGCCCGGGCTGCCCCTTTAAGAGAGACTTGCCTGCTGCACCTGCAAGACTTTCAACTCAGGATCCATTTTAACTGTGGGTGCCTCTCAGGGGCCACTTTGGCCTCAGGGTCCAATTTTGTGGGTGGGGCCCTCAGGGCCCGATTTTGTGGGTCGGGCCCCTCAGGGTCCGATTTTGTGGCCGGGGCACCTCAGTGTCCGATTTGGTGGGTGGGGCCCCTCAGGGTCCGATTTGGTGGCCGGGTCCCCTCAGGGGCTGATTTGGTGGGTGGGGCCCCTCAGGGTCCGATTTTGTGGCCGGGGCCCCTCAGGGTCTGATTTGGTGGTTGGGGCCCCTCAGGGTCCGATTTTGTGGGTGGGGCCCCTCAGGGTCCGATTTTGTGGCCGGGGCCCCTCAGGGTCCGATTTGGTGGGTGGGGCCCCTCAGGGTCCGATTTTGTGGCCGGGGCCCCTCAGAGTCCGATTTGGTGGGTGGGGCCCCTCAGGGTCCGATTTGGTGAGCGGGGCCCCTCAGGGTCTGATTTGGTGGGCGGGATCTATCAGAGTCCGATTTGGTGGGCGGGGCCCCTCAGGGTCCGATTTTGTGGCCGGGGCCCCTCAGAGTCCGATTTGGTGGGTGGGGCCCCTCAGGGTCCGATTTGGTGAGCGGGGCCCCTCAGGGTCTGATTTGGTGGGCGGGATCTATCAGAGTCCGATTTGGTGGGCGGGGCCCCTCAGGGTCCAATTTTGTGGGTGGGGCCCCTCAGGTTCCGATTTTGTGGCCGGGGCACCTCAGGGTCCGATTTGGTGGGTGGGGCCCCTCAGGGTCCGATTTTGTGGCCGGGGCCCCTCAGGGTCCGATTTGGTGGGTGGGGCCCCTCAGGGTCCGATTTTGTGGCCGGGGCCCCTCAGAGTCCGATTTGGTGGGTGGGGCCCCTCAGGGTCCGATTTGGTAGGTGGGGCCCCTCAGGGTCCGATTTGGTGAGCTGGGCCCCTCAGGGTCCGATTTGGTGAGCGGGGCCCCTCAGGGTCCGATTTGGTGAGCGGGGCCCCTCAGGGTCTGATTTGGTGGGCGGGATCTATCAGAGTCCGATTTGGTGGGCGGGGCCCCTCAGGGTCCAATTTGGTTGGCGGGGACCCTCGGGGTCCGATTTGGTGGGCGGGATCCCTCGGGGTCCGATTTGGTGGGAGGGGCCCCTCGGGGTCTGATTTGGTGGGCGGGACCCCTCGGGGTCCGATTTGGTGGGTGGGGCCCCTCGGGGTCCGATTTGGTGAGCGGGGCCACTCTAGGTCTGATTTGGTGGGCGGGGCCACTCTGGGTCCGATTTGGTGGGTGGGGCCCCTCAGAGTTCAATTTGGTCAGCGGGGCCCCTCAGGGTCCGATTTTGTGGGTGGGGCCTTTCAGAATCCGATTTAGTGGGCGGGGCCCCTCAGGGTCCTATTTGGTGGGTGGGGCCACTCTGGGTCTGATTTGGTGGGCGGGGCCACTCTGGGTCCGATTTGGTGGACGGGGCCTCTCAGGGTCCAATTTGGTGGGCGGGGCCACTCTGGGTCTGATTTGGTGGGCGAGGCCACTCTGGGTCCGATTTGGTGGGCGGGGCCACTCTGGGTCCGATTTGGTGGGCGAGGCCACTCTGGGTCCGATTTGGTGGGCGGGGCCACTCTGGGTCCAATTTGGATACCAGCGTTGCTCAGCCTCCTTTTTGTAGGCCAGGGTCTGTCAGCCTCCGATTTGGAGCCTTGGGTCACTCAGCTTTCGATTTGGCGCGCCGGCCCTTTAAGACTCATTTTGGTGCGCCGGCTCTTTAAGAATCACTTTGGCGCGTCGGCCCTTTAAGAGCCAGGGTGGCTCACTGCGCTTCTAAATCCACTTTGGCGCACATTCTCTCTCAGGGGCATGCGTCATGTGATGAAGCTAGATTTGCATTTGTGCTGTGGGTTTTGCTTTAAGAGCTGATATTATGTGGCAGAAGCTCTCTCCTGGAGGTGTCATGTGGTGTTCGTAGGTGTTGGCATAGTAACTGGGTCTGCCTGCGCATATCAATGAGCTCAACTGCCATTTCAATCGCCTCAGGGCATGTTTTAAGCTTCCCATTGAAAAGCATTGGAGACAGTGCATTCCAATGACGGGAAAAAAATTTTCAAACGCAAATTGCCCAAAAACTACAAATCCGATCGACACGAAAAATACTTAGCACACCTCTCATGGACGCTGGCTTTGAAACGACACCTCAATGGAGTCTGTGCGTGTAGCGGTTTGGGCCGCATTAATTGCGGAAATCAACTGAATAATAATAAGAACTAGATGTGTATTTACTGAAGGAAGTACAGATAGTGGTTTGAAATCGTACCTGGCTGCCCCTTTAAGAGAGACTTGCCTGCTGCCCCTGCAATACTTTCAACTCAGGATCCGTTTTAACTGTGAGTGCCTCTCAGGGGCCACTTTGGCCTCAGGGTTTGAGTTGGTGGGTGGGGCTCCTCAGGATCTGATTCCTTGGCCTGGGCTCCTCAGGGCTTGAATTGTTGGCCGGGATCCCTCAGGCTCCTATTTTGTGGGTGTGGCCCCTCAGGGTCCGATTTTGTGGGTGTGGCCTCTCAGGGTCAAATTTTGTGGGTGTGGCCCCTTAGGGTCCGATTTTGTGGGTGGGGCCCCTCAGGGTCCGATTTTGTGGGTGTGGCCTCTCAGGGTCAAATTTTGTGGGTGTGGCCCCTTAGGGTCCGATTTTGTGGGTGGGGCCCCTCAGGGTCCGATTTTGTGAGTGGGGCCCCTCAGGGTCCGATTTTGTGAGTGGGGCCCCTCAGGGTCCGATATTGTGAGTGGGGCCCCTCAGGGTCCGATATTGTGGTTGGGGCCCCTCAGGGTCAGTTTTTGTGGGTTGGGCCCCTCAGGGTCAGTTTTTGTGGGATGGGCCCCTCAGGGTCCGATTTTGTTGGTTGGGCCCCTGAGGGTCCGATTTTGTGGCCGGGGCCCCACAGGGTCCGATTTTGTGTCCGGGGCCCCACAGGGTCCGATTTTGTGGTTGGGACCTCTCAGGGTCTGATTTTGTGGTTGGGGCCCCTCAGGGTCCGATTTTGTGGCCGGGGCCCCTCAGGGTCCGATTTTGTGGGTGGGGCCACTCAGGGTCCGATTTGGTGGGCGGGGCCCCTCAGGGTCCGATTTTGTGGGTTGGGCCCCTCAGGGTCCGATTTTGTGGGTTGGGCCCCTTAGGGTCCGATTTTCTGGCCGGGGCCCCTCAGGGGTCTAATTTTGTGTCCGGGGCCCCCAGGGTCCGATTTGGTGGTTGGGACCCCTCAGGGTCTGATTTTGTGGTTGGGGCCCCTCAGGGTCCGATTTTGTGGTCGGGGCCCCACAGGGTCCGATTTTGTGGCCGGGGCAACTCAGGGTCCGATTTTGTGGCTGGGGCCACTCAGGGTCCGATTTTGTGGCCGAGGCCCCTCAGGGTCCGATTTTGTTGGGGCCCCTCAGGGTTTGATTTTGTGGCAGGGGTCAATCAGCCTCCGATCTGGAGGCCGGGGTGGCTCAGCCTCCGATTTGGAGGCCGGGGTCGATCAGCCTTCGATTTGGAGGCCGGGGTCGATCAGCCTCCGATTTGGAGGTCGGGGTGGCTCAGCCTCCGATTTGGAGCCTGGGGTCACTCAGCTTTCGATTTGGCGTGTCGGCCCTTTAAGACTCATTTCGGTGCGCCAGCCCTTTAACAATCAATTTGGCGCGTCGGCCCTTTAAGAGCTAATTTGGCTCGCTGGGCTTCTTCTAAATCAACTTTGGCGTACATTCTCTCTCAGGGGCATGCGTCATGTGATGAAGCTAGATTTGCATTTGTGCTGTGGGTTTCGCTTTAAGAGCTGATATTATGTGGCAGAAGCTCTCTCCTTGGGGCGTCATGTGACATTCGTAGGCGTTGGCATAGTAACCGGGTCTGCCTGCGCATATCAATGAGCTTAACTACCATTTCAATCGCCTCAGGGTACGTTTTGCCATTTCCCATTGAAAAGCATTGGAGACAGTGCATTCCAATGACGGGAAAAAAAATTTTCAAACGCAAATTGCGCAAAAACTACAAATCCGATCGACACGAAAAATACTTAGCACACCTCTCGTGGACGCTGGCTTCGAAACGACACCTCAACGGAGTCTGTGCGTGTAGCGGTTCGTGCTGTATTAATTGCGGAAATCAACTTAATAATAATAACTAGATGTGTATTTCCTGAAGGAAGTACAGATAGTGGTTTGAAATGCTGCACGGGCTGCCCCTTTAAGAGAGACTTGCCTGCTGCACCTGCAAGACTTTCAACTCAGGATCCGTTTAAACTGTGGGTGCCTCTCAGGGGCCACTTTGGCCTCAGGGTCCAATTTTGTGGGTGGGGCCCTCAGGGCCTGATTTTGTGGGTGGGGCCCCTCAGGGTCTGATTTTGTGGCCGGGGCACCTCAGTGTCCGATTTGGTGGGTGGGGCCCCTCAGGGTCCGATTTGGTGGCCGGGTCCCCTCAGGGGCTGATTTGGTGGGTGGGGCCCCTCAGGGTCCGATTTTGTGGCCGGGGCCCCTCAGGGTCTGATTTGGTGGTTGGGGCCCCTCAGGGTCCGATTTTGTGGCCGGGGCACCTCAGGGTCCGATTTGGTGAGTGGGGCCCCTCAGGGTCCGATTTTGTGGCCGGGGCTCCTCAGAGTCCGATTTGGTGGGTGGGGCCCCTCAGGGTCCGATTTGGTGGGTGGGGCCCCTCAGGGTCCGATTTGGTGAGCGGGGTCCCTCAGGGTCCGATTTGGTGAGCGGGGCCCCTCAGGGTCCGATTTGGTGAGCGGGGCCCCTCAGGGTCTGATTTGGTGGGCGGGATCTATCAGAGTCCGATTTGGTGGGCGGGGCCCCTCAGGGTCCAATTTTGTGGGTGGGGCCCCTCAGGTTCCGATTTTGTGGCCGGGGCACCTCAGGGTCCGATTCGGTGGGTGGGGCCCTCAGGGCCCGATTTTGTGGGTGGGGCCCCTCAGGGTCCGATTTTGTGGCCGGGGCACCTCAGTGTCTGATTTGGTGGGTGGGGCCCCTCAGGGTCCGATTTGGTGGCCGGGTCCCCTCAGGGGCTGATTTGGTGGGTGGGGCCCCTCAGGGTCCGATTTTGTGGCCGGGGCCCCTCAGGGTCTGATTTGGTGGTTGGGGCCCCTCAGGGTCCGATTTTGTGGCCGGGGCCCCTCAGGGTCCGATTTTGTGGGTGGGGCCCCTCAGGGTCCGATTTGGTGGCCGGGGCCCCTCAGGGTCTGATTTGGTGGTTGGGGCCCCTCAGGGTCCGATTTTGTGGCCGGGGCCCCTCAGGGTCTGATTTGGTGGTTGGGGCCCCTCAGGGTCCGATTTTGTGGCCGGGGCCCCTCAGGGTCCGATTTGGTGGGTGGGGCCCCTCAGGGTCCGATTTTGTGGCCGGGGCCCCTCAGAGTCCGATTTGGTGGGTGGGGCCCCTCAGGGTCCGATTTGGTGGGTGGGGCCCCTCAGGGTCCGATTTGTTGAGCGGGGCCCCTCAGGGTCCGATTTGGTGAGCGGGGCCCCTCAGGGTCTGATTTGGTGGGCGGGATCTATCAGAGTCCGATTTGGTGGGCGGGGCCCCTCAGGGTCCAATTTTGTGGGTGGGGCCCCTCAGGTTCCGATTTTGTGGCCGGGGCACCTCAGGGTCCGATTCGGTGGGTGGGGCCCTCAGGGCCCGATTTTGTGGGTGGGGCCCCTCAGGTTCCGATTTTGTGGCCGGGGCACCTCAGGGTCCGATTTGGTGGGTGGGGCGCCTCAGGGTCCGATTTGGTGGCCGGGTCCCCTCAGGGGCTGATTTGGTGGGTGGGGCCCCTCAGGGTCCGATTTTGTGGCCGGGGCCCCTCAGGGTCTGATTTGGTGGTTGGGGCCCCTCATGGTCCAATCTTGTGGCCGGGGCCCCTCAGGGTCCGATTTTGTGGGTGGAGCCCCTCAGGGTCTGATTTAGTGGCCGGGGCCCCTCAGGGTCCGATTTTGTGGGTGGGGCCCCTCGGTCCGATTTTGTGGCCGGGGCCCCTCAGGGTCCGATTTGGTGGGTAGGGCCCCTCAGGTCCGATTTGGTGGCCGGGGCCCCTCAGGGTCTGATTTGGTGGTTGGGGCCCCTCAGGGTCCGATTTTGTGGCCGGGGCACCTCAGGGTCCGATTTGGTGGGTGGGGCCCCTCAGGGTCCGATTTTGTGGCCGGGGCTCCTCAGAGTCCGATTTGGTGGGTGGGGCCCCTCAGGGTCCGATTTGGTGGCCGGGTCCCCTCAGGGTCTGATTTGGTGGTTGGGGCCCCTCAGGGTCCGATTTTGTGGCCGGGGCACCTCAGGGTCCGATTCGGTGGGTGGGGCCCTCAGGGCCCGATTTTGTGGGTGGGGCCCCTCAGGTTCCGATTTTGTGGCCGGGGCACCTCAGGGTCCGATTTGGTGGGTGGGGCACCTCAGGGTCCGATTTGGTGGCCGGGTCCCCTCAGGGGCTGATTTGGTGGGTGGGGCCCCTCAGGGTCCGATTTTGTGGCCGGGGCCCCTCAGGGTCTGATTTGGTGGTTGGGGCCCCTCATGGTCCAATCTTGTGGCCGGGGCCCCTCAGGGTCCGATTTTGTGGGTGGAGCCCCTCAGGGTCTGATTTTGTGGCCGGGGCCCCTCAGGGTCCGATTTTGTGGGTGGGGCCCCTCGGTCCGATTTTGTGGCCGGGGCCCCTCAGGGTCCGATTTGGTGGGTGGGGCCCCTCAGGTCCGATTTGGTGAGCGGGGCCCCTCAGGGTCCGATTTGGTGAGCGGGGCCCCTCAGGGTCCGATTTGGTGAGCGGGGCCCCTCAGGGTCTGATTTGGTGGGCGGGATCTATCAGAGTCCGATTTGGTGGGCGGGGCCCCTCAGGGTCCAATTTTGTGGGTGGGGCCCCTCAGGTTCCGATTTTGTGGCCGGGGCACCTCAGGGTCCGATTCGGTGGGTGGGGCCCTCAGGGCCTGATTTTGTGGGTGGGGCCCCTCAGGTTCCGATTTTGTGGCCGGGGCACCTCAGGGTCCGATTTGGTGGGTGGGGCACCTCAGGGTCCGATTTGGTGGCCGGGTCCCCTCAGGGGCTGATTTGGTGGGTGGGGCCCCTCAGGGTCCGATTTTGTGGCCGGGGCCCCTCAGGGTCTGATTTGGTGGTTGGGGCCCCTCATGGTCCAATCTTGTGGCCGGGGCCCCTCAGGGTCCGATTTTGTGGGTGGAGCCCCTCAGGGTCTGATTTTGTGAGCGGGGCCCCTCAGGGTCTGATTTGGTGGGCGGGATCTATCAGAGTCCGATTTGGTGGGCGGGGCCCCTCAGGGTCCAATTTTGTGGGTGGGGCCCCTCAGGTTCCGATTTTGTGGCCGGGGCACCTCAGGGTCCGATTCGGTGGGTGGGGCCCTCAGGGCCCGATTTTGTGGGTGGGGCCCCTCAGGTTCCGATTTTGTGGCCGGGGCACCTCAGGGTCCGATTTGGTGGGTGGGGCACCTCAGGGTCCGATTTGGTGGCCGGGTCCCCTCAGGGGCTGATTTGGTGGGTGGGGCCCCTCAGGGTCCGATTTTGTGGCCGGGGCCCCTCAGGGTCTGATTTGGTGGTTGGGGCCCCTCATGGTCCAATCTTGTGGCCGGGGCCCCTCAGGGTCCGATTTTGTGGGTGGAGCCCCTCAGGGTCTGATTTTGTGGCCGGGGCCCCTCAGGGTCCGATTTTGTGGGTGGGGCCCCTCGGTCCGATTTTGTGGCCGGGGCCCCTCAGGGTCCGATTTGGTGGGTGGGGCCCCTCAGGTCCGATTTGGTGAGCGGGGCCCCTCAGGGTCCGATTTGGTGAGCGGGGCCCCTCAGGGTCTGATTTGGTGGGCGGGATCTATCAGTGTCCGATTTGGTGGGCGGGGCCCCTCTTGGTCCAATTTGGTTGGCGGGGACCCTCGGGGTCCGATTTGGTGGGCGGGATCCCTCGGGGTCCAATTTGGTGGGCGGGGCCCCTCGGGGTCCGATTTGGTGGGCGGGGCCCCTCGGGGTCCGATTTGGTGAGCGGGGCCACTCTAGGTCTGATTTGGTGGGCGGACCACTCTGGGTCTGATTTGGTGGGCGGGGCCCCTCAGAGTTCAATTTGGTGGGCGGGGACACAGTCTGATTTTGTGGGTTGGGCCCCTCAGGGTCCGATTTTGTGGCCGGGGCCCCTCAGGGTCCGATTTTGTCACCGGTGCTTCTCAGGGTCCGATTTTGTGGTTGGGGCCCCTCAGGGTCCGATTTTGTGGCCGGAGCCTCTCAGGGTCCGATTTTGTGGTTGGGGCCCCTCAGGATCTGATTTTGTGGCCGGGGTCCCTCAGGGTCCGATTTTGTGGCCGGGGCACCTTAGGGTCCAATTTTGTGGATGGGGCCCCTCAGGGTCCGATTTTGTGGTTGGGGCCCCTCATGATCCGAGTTTGTGGGTGGGGCCCCTCAGGATCCGATTTTGTGGGTGGGGCCCCTCAGGATCCGATTTTGTGGGTGGGGCCCCTCAGGGTTCAATTGTGTAGGTGGGGTTCCTCAGGGTCCGATTTTGTGGCCGGGGCCCCTCAGGGTCCGATTTTGTGGCTGGGGCCCGTCAGGGTCCGATTTTGTGGCCGGGGTCCCTCAGGGTCCGATTTTGTGGTTGGGGCCCCTCAGGGTCCGATTTTGTGAGTGGGGCCCCTCAGGGTCTGATGTTGTGGCCGGGGCCCCTCAGGGTCTGATTTTGTGGCAGGATCCCCTCAGGGTCCTTTTTTGTGGGTGGGGCCCCTCAGGGTCCGATTTTGTGGCCGGGGCCCCTCAGGGTCCGATTTTGTGGGTGGGGCCCCTCAGGGTCCAATTTGGTGGGCGGGGACACTCTGGGTCTGATTTGGTGGGCGGGGCCACTCTGGGTCCGATTTGGTGGGCGGGGCCACTCTGGGTCCGATTTGGTGGGCGGGGCCACTCTAGGTCCAATTTGGATGCCAGGGTTGCTCAGCCTCCTTTTTGTTGGCCAGGGTCTATCAGCCTCCGATTTGGAGCCTTGGGTCACTCAGCTTTCGATTTGGCGCGCCGGCCCTTTAAGACTCATTTTGGTGCGCCGGCTCTTTAAGAATCACTTTGGCGCGTCGGCCCTTTAAGAGCCAGGGTGGCTCACTGGGCTTCTAAATCCACTTTGGCGCATACATTCTCTCTCAGGGGCATGCGTCATGTGATGAAGCTAGATTTGCATTTGTGCTGTGGGTTTTGCTTTAAGAGCTGATATTATGTGGCAGAAGCTCTCTCCTCGGGGCGTCATGTGACGTTCGTAGGCGTTGGCATAGTAACTGGGTGTGCCTGCGCCTATCAATGAGCTCAACTGCCATTTCAATCGCCTCAGGGCATGTTTTAATCTTCCCATTGAAAAGCATTGAGACAGTGCATTCCAATGACGGGAAAAAAAAATTTCAAACGCAAATTGCGCAAAAACTACAAATCCGATCGACACGAAAAATACTTAGCACACCTCTCGTGGACGCTGGCTTCGAAACGACACCTCAACGGAGTCTGTGCGTGTAGCGGTTCGTGCTGTCAGGACTTATCTGGGGAAGTAAGGAGCCCAATAATCTGCTGGCGGTGCCAGGAACCAGGTCATATGAGAGCTGATTGCCCATGGACACCAATTTTGGGTACCGCCAGTCCCATTATGCCGAACCAATGTGTGCAGTGGGCACCCCGAAAGGCCCCAATATGGAACATTTGTGTCAGGTGGAAGTGGAGGGCACCCCGGCTGTGGCCCTATTGGACTCAGGGAGTCTTGTAACCCTGGTACGAGCCAGCTGGATACACACCAGCGAGTATACGGGTTGGAAAATTGGGGTGTTGTGTATACATGGAGACTTAAAAGACTATCCCACCGCACTAGTGGTAATCAGCACGCCAGCAGGGAGACGGTGCCACGAGGTGGGGGTGGTGACTAATTTACATTATGAAGTGATAATTGGAAGAGACTTTCCGTTGTTTTCTGTGCCTGGCCGTCTGTTGTCCCGTCCACTGAGCAACTGCCGGCACCAGAGGCAACCAGGTTACATTCTCCAGAAGGGGGGGCATGAACCTGGTGGCCCAGAGGAAGAAGTGCTGGCGGTAGGAATAACCTTCCCTTCGGTGGAAGAGGGGGAAAGTTCTCCCATAGAAGTATTGGCTGGAGAGGTGGAAGACTTGCCGCTGGGACCCGAGTTGTCAGACTTGAATGTATCAGGTGATAATTTTGGTACAGCGCAACTCCGAGACCTCACTTTAGCCAGGGCCAGAGAAAATGTACTGTTTGCCAATGGGGAACCCCAACAACCTGGGGCAGATACGGTGTTTCCACGCTTTGAGTTAAATCAGGATTTGTTGTACCGAGTGGAGAAAATACGTGGGGAAATGGTAGAACAGTTACTGGTACCTCAGGCATATCGAAGGCTGGTAATGGATTTAGCGCATGCACATGTCCTTGGGGGGCATTTGGGCCAAAAGAAGACCCTCGACCGAATTCTGCAGCGATTTTACTGGCCAGTGGTTCATGAAGAAGTTAAACGGTACTGTAGCTCCTGTCCAGTATGCCAGGTAACCAGTCCCCAGCCTCACTTTCGGAGCCCTTTGGTGCCTTTGCCAATTATAGAGGTACCCTTCGAGAGAGTGGCCATGGACCTGGTGGGGCCTCTCAATAAGTCGGCAAGGGGACACCAACACATTCTTGTAGTTCTAGACTATGCAACCCGATATCCTGAGGCCATTCCTCTGCGCCACACATCAGCTAAGCTTATAGCAAAGGAACTCATGGGTATGTTTTCACGGGTGGGAATTCCGCAAGAGATTTTAACAGACCAGGGAACCCCTTTATGTCAAAAATTATGAAGGAACTCTGCCGGTTGTTAAAAGTTACACAGTTGCGTACCTCGGTCTATCATCCCCAAACAGATGGTCTGGTAGAAAGATTCAATAAGACACTGAAGAGCATGTTAAAAAAGGCAGTTTCCAAAGATGGGAAGGACTGAGATCTGTTATTGCCATATTTGTTATTTGCAGTGCGGGAGGTACCTCAGGCATCTACGGGGTTCTCGCCCTTTGAACTATTGTACGGCAGACATCCACGGGGCTTACTAGATATAGCCAAAGAGGCCTGGGAGAACCAACCTACTCCCCACAAAAGTGTGATAGAACATGTTGCAAAAATGCAAGAGAGAATGGAGACAGTCCTACCTTTGGTCCGGGAACATATGGAGGCAGCACAACGGTCACAGAGTCGGGTCTATAACCGGGAGGCTCGGGTAAGAACCTTTAGCCCTGGGGATCGAGTTTTGGTGCTTGTGCCTACCGTAGATAGCAAATTTCTCGCAAGGTGGCAGGGACCCTACGAGATCATGGAGAAGGTGGGACCAGTAGACTACAAGGTACACCAACCAGGTCGGAGAAAGCCAGAACAGGTTTACCATATTAATTTGCTTAAACCCTGGAAAGATAGAGAGCACCTTGGTGGGGATAGTCCGCTGCCAGTGTTTCAGATGGAAAAGGCTCCGTTACCTCGGGGCGAGGCAGGAGAAGCCCAACCCGCGGTCAAAATTGCAGATACTTTGTCTCCTAAATAGGTTCAGGAGGTCCGGGAGTTCATCAGCCGAAATACAGATGTTTTTTCGGAGCTCCCTGGACGCACCTCTCTAATCCAACATGACATTGTCACAGAGCCACAGGCCAAGGTCCGATTAAAGCCATATCGAGTGCCTGAGGCCCGACGACAAGCCATCTCGGAAGAGGTAAAAATGATGCTACAGTTAGGGGTCATAGAAGAGTCTCAGAGTGAGTGGGCCAGCCCAATAGTTCTAATACCCAAGCCTGATGGGTCTCTAAGATTCTGTAATGATTTTAGAAAACTCAATGACATTTCAAAGTTTGACGCCTACCCCATGCCCCGGGTTGACGAGTTGCTAGAGCGCTTTGGGCAGGCACGGTATTTTACAACTCTGGACCTCACAAAAGGTTATTGGCAGGTACCCCTAACAGAGGCGGCGAAGGGAAAGACGGCGTTTATAACACCGGAGGGGCTGTTCCAGTATGAGGTGTTACCCTTTGGGTTGCATGGCGCTCCAGTAACCTTCCAGCGGTTAATGGATATTGTTCTCCGTCCCCATCGCCGCTATGCCTCAGCCTATCTAGATGATATTATTGTGTTCAGCACCGATTGGGAAAGCCACTTAGTAAAAGTATAGGCAGTGGTAGACTCCCTGCGACAAGCAGGGCTAACTGCCAACCCAAAGAAGTGTTTCATAGACTTGGAGGAAGCCCAGTACTTGGGTTATGTCATTGGGAGGGGAGTTCTCAAGCCCCAAGTGAACAAGGTCAAGGCAATTCAGAACTGGCCCCGTCCTCTCACAACAAAGCAGGTAAAGGCCTTTTTGGGTTTGGTGGGATATTACAGGCGATTCATTCCCAACTTTGCAACCCTGTCCGCGCCTTTAACAGATTGTTTAAAAGGAAAAAAATTTGTGATGGTCCACTGGAATGATCAGTTAGAGGAGGCCTTTACAAAATTAAAAGGGGTACTGTGTGGTACACCAGTCCTGATCACTTCAAATTTCAAAAAAGAGTTCGTGATGCAGACTGATGCCTCTGAGATAGGCCTCGGTGCCGTGCTGTCTCAGGAAGTTAATGGGGAAGAGCATCCCGTTAGTTTTCTAAGCCGGAAGCTTACCCCAGCTGAAACCCGGTACAGTATTGTGGAGAGAGAGTGCCTGGTAGTGTTGAGCATTCCGATACCGCAAGTATCGGGTATCGGCCGATATTAGCGGTATCGGAATTCCGATACGGACTTCCGATACTTTTGTCATATCGGATTCCGGAATCGGAATCGGAAGTTCCCATCATGCTATGAGCCTGCTTGCTTTGATTAAGCCAATGGGAATCCTCCGAAGTGTGGGCACATCCTGTTAGGCATGTAGGCATGTTAACTATTGGCATGGCTGTGATTGGCTGCCGAAATGATGTCATGATGCACTATAAAAGCCACCGCAGCCGCCATTTCTGGTCACTCTGCTGTGAATTCAGTTAGGGACAGGCTGCTGTAGAAGACTGTGAGGGACAGTTAGAAATAGCGATTCCACCAAACATCTAGTGCTTTACCCAGGCTACATAAACCACCACTGTAGCCTTCTTTGCCCTAGCAGCAGTGTTCACAGCTGTCTGCAAGGGCTGTGTGAGTGCAGCTCACGCTGTGGAGTGGGTCCTGCAGCCACGTCAGGCTGTAGGCCACCCAGTGTGATCACTGCTGCCTCATACATCTTTTATTTTTTGAGCTGCATTTTTTACATAATTTCAATCTAGTGTGCTTCCATCCGTATCCATATACGTTGGTTGCAAACACTAGTAGTAGACAGCGGAGCCTTTCTGCAGCCTTTCAGTGCTAGTGTCCACTTTGCTGCACTGTTCACGGCTGTCTGAGAGGTCTCTGACTGTGTGTGAGTGCAGCTCACGCTGAGTAGTGTGTCCTGCAGCTACGTCTGGCTGTAGGACGCTCAGCGTGCGTCAGTGCCTCACACATATTTTTATTTGAGTGCAGCTCATTTTTTCTTCTATTAGTGTGCATCCATCCGTCTCCATCTACGGTGGTTGCAAACACTATATAGGAGTACACAGCGTAGCCTTTCTGCAGCCTGTCAGTGCCAGTGCCCACTTAGCTGCACTGTTGACGGCTGTCTGAGAGGTCTCTGACTGTGTGTGAGTGCAGCTCACGCTGAGTAGAGTGTCCTGCAGCTACGTCTGGTTGTAGGACGCTCAACGTGCGTCACTGCCTCACACATATTTGTCTTTGAGTGCAGCTCATTTTTTCTTCTCCTATTAGTGTGCATCCATCCGTATCCATCAACATTGGTTGGTTGCAAACACTATATAGGAGTAGATAGAGGAGCCTTTTTTTCTGGCTTGTGCCCTGCCGGCGCAGCCAGATTAGTATTACCCAATTTTTTTGGAGCCTCATCTTTTGCATTGTAGGTTACCTGCCTGCATTGTAATAGCTCCAAAAAGTTGGTGATACTATCAGTTTCAATTCTTTGTTCACATACTTTGAGTTTGTTTCCAACAAAGAAACCACAAAAAAAAGTTCACCAAACACTACATTTGGAACTTGTGTAGGCCACATCAGCTCCTATTAAAGTCTAGTCCACACACACACACTTCATAAAATTAGTGTTTCTTGTACCTGTAACCAGCTGTTCAGGAATAAGCACACTAAGGCCCCCCTTTGTACTTTTCTGCCTATCTTAAGCAGTCTTGCAAGATGAAGAAGGCAGGGAGTAAGGCGCGTGGGCGTGGGCGTGGGCGTGGAGTTTCAGCAGGGAGAGGACGTGGGGATTCTGCAGGGAGAGGACGTGGGGATTCTACAGGTAGAGGACGTGGGGATTCTGGGCCTGCTGCGGGCACCAGTGGATCAGCATCCCCCAGTTTTAGCAGGCAACAGTCCTTTATGCGCAGCTTTGTAGGACCTCAACGTACCCCACTGCTGCGGGAGGAACAAATTGAAGCCGTTGTCGGATGGATGGCAGCTAACGCATCGACTTCAATTACTTCCGCATCCTCTCAGGGTCAGAGCACCGAAGAGCAACCATCTGTCTCTTCACCACCTGCCAAAGTGCCCAGGCAGTCAGAGAGACATGGACAGGAGCCATCACAGTCTCTACTTCTGTTCTCGGAATCTGTTGGCTTGGAAAGAGGGGGCCAGCCAAGCAGCATTCCTGAATGTGAAGAAGAGGGAGTATGCAGTGATGCGCAACTTCTTTGTCCCTCTGAATCTGAAGAGGCGAGTGGGCCAGTGCCTATGGTCAGCACACCTCAGTACGCATCAGATGATGACGAGACTCAGTTGCCACTTTCTGGTGCGTACGGTGCTGGCGAGACAACCCCGGAGAAGCAGCTGTTTGAAGAGGGGAGGGAAGATGATGAGGTCCTTGACCCATCATGGCGTGAGGAACAGGAAGGTGGTGGGAGCAGCTCGGAGGAAGAGATTCCCCTACCGGCCAAAACAGGAGGCAGAGGGAGGGGGAAGACTTGGTTGCCTGTACCCTCCACTTCGGCACCCGTTAGGAGCATTCCTCATTCCAAAGGCAAACCGGGCGCTCCCAAGAGTTGCAGTGCGTGGTCCTTTTTTGACACAGTTGCAGATGACATTTGCTTTGTCAAATGCAAGCTGTGTCATCAGAGTCAAAAGAGGGAGAAATGTCAGCAACCTCAATACCACAAATATGTGGAAACATGTGCGCACCAAGCACGAGTTGGAGTTGCAGAGACACCCTGAAGACGTAGGCCAACGTACAGCACCACCTACCACCTCTTCAGTTCGTGTTGGGGCCTCTTCCTCCAGCTCACACACTGCTGGTTCGGCTTCCTCACAGGATCGCCAAGGAAGAACCTCTGCCACTGTTGTCCGGAGACCCTGTCAGATTACACCCATAGCAGCACGTTCCCATCCATCACAGCCATCGGTAGCACAGGCATGGGATAAAAGGCGCCCTTACTCGGCAAACCATCCCCGAGCACAGTCTCTGAATGCTGGCATTGCCAAACTTCTGGCAGTTGAAATGCTGTCATTCAGGCTGGTGGACACTGACACCTTCCGGGACTTAATGGCATTGGCAGTCCCCCAATACAACGTGCCCAGCCGCTTTTATTTCAGCAGGCGAGCCGTCCCTGCCCTGCAGAAACATGTTGAGGGCAAAATAAAACATGCGCTACTAAACGCCGTTAGTAGCAAGGTCCACCTGACCACCGATGCGTGGACCAGTAACCATGGACAGGGACGATACCTTTCCCTCACTGCCCACTGGGTCAATGTTGTGGAGCCGGGTACGGATCTGGAGAGTGGCGCTGTACGTGTTCTTCCAACGCCACGGATTGCAGGACTCCAGTCTGTACACATAGACTCCTCCTCCTACTCAAGTTCCTCAGAAACAGCAGAGCAGGAGCCTGTTACGACCGATATGAGCACAGCCGTGGCCAAACGTCAACAGGCTGTACTCAAATTAATTTCTTTGGGGAATCGAAGCCACACAGCGCAAGAGCTCTGGAATGCTATCAAGCTGGAGAGCGATGTGTGGTTTGGGCCAGCGAATCTCCAGCCGGGCTTGGTAGTGTGTGACAATGGCCGAAATCTGGTGGCAGCTCTTGGCCTAGGCAACCTCACACACATCCCATGTCTGGCACATGTTCTTAACTTGGTCGTGCAGAGCTTTCTGAGGGACTATCCGGATCTTGATGCACTGTTGCACAAGGTCCGCATAGAGTGCGCTCACTTGCGACGTTCCAGCACGGCAAGATCGCGCCTCGCTGCTCTGCAGCGACGATTTGGCCTTCCGGAACATCGCATCATATGTGACCTACCCACCCGGTGGAATTCAACGTTACATATGTTGGAGCGGTTGTGTGAGCAGCAGGCAGCAGTCATGGAGTACCAGCTGCATCAGGCGCAAACAAGTCGCACTGTGCGCCGTTCACACTTCAGCACCATTGAGTGGGCCTCTATGAAGGACATCTGCCTCGTTTTGCGTGCCTTCGATGAATCCACGCGGATGGCGAGTGCAGATGATGCACTAGTCAGCATGACTGTCCCCCTTATCTGCCTGCTTCAACAAACACTGCAAGCACTAAGGGATGAGGTTTCGGAAGAGGTGGAGGATGAGGAGTCCCAAATGCCATCTGCTTCTGGACAGTCTGCGCTACGTGTTTCCTCACAAAGGCCTAGGCAGGGGACACTTTGTGAGGAGGATGAGGAGGAGTCGATGGAGGAGGAAGACATCTCTCCAGAGGAGGGAGGTACACAAACCTCTACTCAGTATGTACAGCGAAGGTGGGGTGATGCAGAGCAGGCCGAGGTCACGCCTCAAACAGGGGACAGCAGTTCTTTGGCAGTTGGGAGTCTGCAGCACATGGTTGATTTCATGCTGCAGTGCCTGAGAAACGACCGCCGCATCGCCCACATTCTCGTCTCGGCTGATTATTGGGTGTACACCCTCCTAGATCCTCGCTACCGGGACAGCGTACAAAGGCTCATACCAACGTTGAACCGGGAGCGTAAAATGCGGGAGTACGAAGAGTCACTGGTGCAGTCCATAATGTTTTCCATTCCACCCGACAGCATTGTTGCTAGTGCTTTAAAAAGCAGCTCTTTGCGTCGAGGCAGTGGAGGAAACTCTGCACAAAGAGGGAGCAGAGGCAGCGCCGCAGCACAAGGCAAGACCACTATGGCCCAAATGTGGCAAAGTTTTGTGTGTCCACCACAATTGTCTACACCATCAGCGACGCCTCGAGTCAGCAGGAGGCAACGCTTCCGTCAGATGGTGTCAGACTACATGTCTTGCCCTGTCGCTGTACTCCCAGATGGCTCTTCCCCCTTCAAGTTTTGGGTCTCTAAGCTGGATACATGGCCAGAGCTTAGCCAGTATGCATTGGAGGTGCTGGCTTGCCCTGCTGCCAGTGTATTATCGGAACGTGTCTTTAGTGCCGCAGGTGGTGTACTAACAGACCGTCGCACGCGACTATCTTCCGATAATGTTGACCGGCTGACTTTTCTGAAAATGAACAAGGCCTGGATCTCCAAAGACTTTGCCATTCCTCTTACAGACTAAATTAGTGGTTGGCAACTGTATCCAGGTCTGCTGGTGTGTTCATTTTTCTACCACCTGAACTATAATCCCTGTGCTTCAACACAGCCAGTTGTCGCTCAGATGTGTCGTCTGCACAGAGAAACACACTAGCTCCTGTGTTAGTGGGGTTCAGTAATGCCAGCTGATCCCCTGCTGTGTGGACGGCAAAGTCACCAGCTCCATCAACATTCAAACCACTACTGATTTTTAACCGTGCCCAACTTAGGTCTCTGGCTCCACTGTCTCTACTATTTCCCCTGACCTCCAACCCCGCCATCTACATCTCTGAAGTGGCGTCAGCACAATCTACACTTGTTCCTGTGTTCCTGTGGCTCAGTCCCATCAGTTTATCCCCTGATGTGTGTCCGGCAAGGTCTCCTGCTCTGTCCACATTCCCATAACCAGTAGTGGGAATGAGGACAGAGCTGGCAAACTTGCCGGACAAACATCAGGGGATCAACTGACGGGACTGAGCACCAGTAACACAGGAACAAGTGTAGATTGTGCTGACGCCACTTCAGAGATGTAGCTGGCGGGGTTGGAGGCCAGGGTAAATAGTAGAGACAGTGGAGCCAGAGGCCTAAGTGGAGCATGGTTAGAATCAGTAGTAGTCCACAACCTCCATAAAAACCGCTGCCCATTGGCCTCTGCATGCGGCATGCGTAATCCTGGGCTCCAACAGTGTCAGTTGGTGTTCAGAAGTGTCGTCTCCACAGAGCCAAACACATTCGTTCGAGTGTTAGTGGGTTTCAGCACTGCCAGCTGTTCCCCTGCTGTGGAGATGGCAAGTCTCCTGCTGCCTTCACCTGCCAAAAACAACAGGCCCCAGCCTGCTCCTCGCCTAATCCTGGGCTCCAACAGCGTCAGTTGGTGTTCAGAAGTGTCGTCTCCACAGAGCCAAACACATTCGTTCAAGTGTTAGTGGGGTTCAGCAATGCCAGCTGTTCCCCTGCTGTGGAGATGGCAAGTCTCCTGCTGCCTTCACCTGCCAAAAACAACAGGCCCCAGCCTGCTCCTCGCCTAATCCTGGGCTCCAACAGCGTCAGTTGGTGTTCAGAAGTGTCGTCTCCACAGAGCCAAACACATTCGTTCAAGTGTTAGTGGGGTTCAGCACTGCCAGCTGTTCCCCTGCTGTGGAGATGGCAAGTCTCCTGGTGCCTTCACCTGCCAAAAACAACAGGCCCCAGCCTGCTCCTCGCCTAATCCTCGGCTCCAACAGCGTCAGTTGGTGTTCAGAAGTGTCGTCTCCACAGAGCCAAACACATTCGTTCAAGTGTTAGTGGGGTTCAGCACTGCCAGCTGTTCCCCTGCTGTGGAGATGGCAAGTCTCCTGCTGCCTTCACCTGCCAAAATCCAGTAGGCCCCAGCCTGCTCCTCGCCTAATCCTGGGCTCCAACAGCGTCAGTTGGTGTTCAGAAGTGTCGTCTCCACAGAGCCAAACACATTCGTTAGAGTGTTAGTGGGTTTCAGCACTGCCAGCTGTTCCCCTGCTGTGGAGATGGCAAGTCTCCTGCTGCCTTCACCTGCCAAAATCCAGTAGGCCCCAGCCTGCTCCACGCCTAATCCTGGGCTCCAACAGCATCAGTTGGTGTTCAGAAGTGTCGTCTCCACAGAGCCAAACACATTCGTTCGAGTGTTAGTGGGTTTCAGCACTGCCAGCTGTTCCCCTGCTGTGGAGATGGCAAGTCTCCTGCTGACTTCACCTGCCAAAAACAACAGGCCCCAGCCTGCTCCTCGCCTAATCCTGGGCTCCAACAGCGTCAGTTGGTGTTCAGAAGTATCGTCTCCACAGAGCCAAACACATTCGTTCAAGTGTTAGTGGGGTTCAGCACTGCCAGCTGTTCCCCTGCTGTGGAGATGGCAAGTCTCCTGCTGCCTTCACCTGCCAAAATCCAGTAGGCCCCAGCCTGCTCCTCGCCTAATCCTGGGCTCCAACACCGTCAGTTGGTGTTCAGAAGTGTCGTCTCCACAGAGCCAAACACATTCGTTAGAGTGTTAGTGGGTTTCAGCACTGCCAGCTGTTCCCCTGCTGTGGAGATGGCAAGTCTCCTGCTGTCACGCTCGCGCCTTGGCTGAATGGCGCGAGCCGGGGGTTGTGGCCCCACTGTGCCACAGACCAGACTACCCTGGAAGGGGCGTGACTGCGACAGCTACCTTGGTCTTCACTGGAGCCTCTGATGGTGAGGTCAGGCTTGTGCGGCAGGTAGCTGCCGGGTGCCACTCCAGGGTGGTGTCTGGCT
The DNA here is from genome assembly GCF_039654945.1 of Dendrobates tinctorius. Classification (NCBI taxonomy): domain Eukaryota; kingdom Metazoa; phylum Chordata; class Amphibia; order Anura; family Dendrobatidae; genus Dendrobates; species Dendrobates tinctorius. The sequence goes on from NW_027361806.1 coordinate 2,351,855, forward strand.
GTGGCTGCTGATCCCACTCGGGAACAGGACACCTGGACAGGTGCGAGTGACAAGCAGGCTGAGACACTGGGCAAGCAGGCACGGCTTGGTACACTGGCAGGCAGGCACAGCTTGGAGACACGGCTTGGAGACACTGGGCAAACGGGCACGGCTTGGAGACACTGGACAAGCGGGCACGGCTTGGAGACACTGGACACGGCTTGGAGACACTGGGCAAGCGGACACGGCTTGGAGACACAGGGCAAGCAGGAGTGGTATATGAGAGAACCGGTTTGGACCTGTTCACACAGGAGATGCAGGTATGGATCTAGGCAGGAAGGTGTGGTATATGAGAGAACAGGTTTGGACCTGTTCACACAGGAGATGCAGGTATGGATATAAGCAGGAAGGTGTGGTATATGAGAGAACAGGTTTGGACCTGTTCACACAGGAGATGTAGGTAGGCAGAGCCGCAGGAGTGCGGAGCAGGCAGAGCCGCAGGAGTGCGGAGCAGGCAGAGCCGCAGGAGTGCGGAGCAGGCAGAGCCGCAGGAGTGCGGAGCAGGCAGAGCCGCAGGAGTGCGGAGCAGGCAGAGCCGCAGGAGTGCGGAGCAGGCAGAGCCGCAGGAGTGCGGAGCAGGCAGAGCCGCAGAAGTGCGGAGCAGGCAGAGCCGCAGGAGTGCGGAGCAGGCAGCGCCGCAGGAGTGCGGAGCAGGCAGCGCCGCAGGAGTGCGGGGCAGACAGAGCGGCTAGGGAGCCGGGCAGACAGAGCGGCTAGGGAGCCGTGCAGACAGAGCGGCTAGGGAGCCGTGCAGACAGAGCGGCTAGGGAGCCGTGCAGACAGAGCGGCTAGGGAGCCGTGCAGACAGAGCGGCTAGGGAGCCGTGCAGATGCACAGATAAAGAGGACACAAGGAAAGACACGGCAGGGAAGGAACCACAAACAAGGAGACTGACAGACAGAGGTAAGACTGAGTTCAGACAGAGGCACAGGGACAAAGACTCAGGGGCCAGGATATTCAGCCTCCCGGCAGGCAGACAGGGTACAAAGCAAGACTAGAGAATCCTCCAGAGAAGGAGACAAACAGAACAGGGCCTGGCTAGCTCAGCAGCGGAATACTAACTGAGTATAGACATTGCTCAGGCAATGTTTCAGTGGGAGTGGCGAAACTAAATAGTCAAGGGCTCCAGGTGGTTGGTCAGGGACAGATTACACAGGTGCACCCAGACCGCATAAGAACCAGAGAGTTCAGGCGCCGCCCCCCTATACACACAGTCAGGAAACATGGAGAGCAAGCAGGAAAACAAGAGGCATAGCACATGGAGCTCAGGGCTGGCAACAGACAGATTTCACAGCATGGTTTGAAGGAGAAAGTAAGTTGGTGCGCTGGGGATGGGAGGCCATGCCGTGATGCCAGCAGGGTTGTTACAGTACCCCCCCTTTACGGCCCCTCTTCCTCAAGCCTGCCAGAATGACCTGAAGAAGGAGTATGGGACCACACACAGTCCAGGTTGACACGACATCCTTCACGTAGGGTGGAATATGTGTGCCATCAGGAATCCCAGGGTGCCAAGCTTCTTGATGCCCGATGGAGTCAGCTTCCAACACCGAGGGTATAAGGACTTGGATCTCTTCCTCCAGAGTGGAAGAAAGCAGGGACCTGGAAGCCTCAGACTTGACCCCTACATCAGCCGGCCAACTAGAAACAGCAGACACCCTCACTGAGTCTAACTTCAGCCCAACATGCCAGAAAAATTGGACCTCCTCCTCCCGATTGGTGAGGAACGGAGATACGTAGGCCGCTGTTCCAACCTCTTCACCCACCTGCCAAATGGAAGCTGGAGGCATACATACAGGGAGCCACTTCAGCCTGTTACCCTGAAAAAACTGAACCACATCCTTCTGGTTAGAGGATGAGAGAAGCTCTGTCTTGGGACCCTCACCCCTAGGCCACAGGGGAGCTGAAGGCATACACTCTGGATCCATCTTCAGCCCTTTATCCTGGGGAAGACAATCAAGAGGCAGGGGTGCTCTTGGGAGCAGAACACTGGTATAGTCGCTGGGGATGTGTGAGGAGACTGAGACCGCCTCCCCCTCTTCAGAGGCACCCTCACACCTTGACTCGGCGACTAGCAAACCAGGCGAAGAAGACGACCTTGACTGAATGCGACGCAAGGGAACCAGACACCTCTTGTCACTTGATTGTTTCAAGCACGGTGCCCTGCTAGGTTTCCAGACATAAATGGGTGCTAGAATCTCTGGATCACAATGACCCATGGGCATACCAGTCAGCAGGTGGCAGATGAACTTCTTCGTGTATAAAGCTCCGACCTGGAGCTGTAGTTGTCCTTGCAGGACTAGACTATTCTCAAAGAGGGCTCGACCACCTTTAGATGATGCCCATGCCGGGTTCTGGAGCTGAAGAATGGAGACCACACACCGACTCTGTGTGGCTGGTGGCTCGAACACCCCAAAGCTCCCAGAAGGCAACGAAACAGTCATAGGAGGTTGAGACGATTCACCCACAGGTTCCTCTTGTCTCTGGAAGCTTGGAGGGGAAGACTTTTCAAGAGCAGCTGGACGAGGCATGTCGAACACTTTACGGAAGGCCACCAGGAAGGCCCCCAGGCTCATGACGACAGGATCCCCTGCTTCCCAAAGGGGACAGATCCACATCAAGGCATCACCAGCTAGGTAGGACATGATGTATCCCACCTTGACCCGATCAGAGGGGAAACAAGCTTCATTCTGCAGGATGTAGTGCAGGCATCTCTTCAGGAACCCTTGGCACTCTTTAGGGTCCCCATAGAACCTAGGCGGGTCTGCTGGGTTGTGCTCTTCATAGGCCAGGAGCTGATTGTAGAGAGCATTGGAGATGATGATTGGTTCAGAGGTCTCCACGATCGGTACCACGCAGGACGGAACAAATTCCTCTGGTTGCTCATACTGGCAGGGAGAAAGTTCATCATGCTCCGCAAGCGGAAAGACATGGGACTCAGCGGGGACCATGGCCTGAGCAAACTGTCACGCTCGCGCCTTGGCTGAATGGCGTGAGCCGGGGGTTGTGGCCCCACTGTGCCACAGACCAGACTACCCTGGAAGGGGCGTGACTGCGACAGCTACCTTGGTCTTCACTGGAGCCTCTGATGGTGAGGTCAGGCTTGTGCGGCAGGTAGCTGCCGGGTGCCACTCCAGGGTGGTGTCTGGCTGTGGCTGCTGATCCCACTCGGGAACAGGACACCTGGACAGGTGCGAGTGACAAGCAGGCTGAGACACTGGGCAAGCAGGCACGGCTTGGTACACTGGCAGGCAGGCACAGCTTGGAGACACGACTTGGAGACACTGGGCAAACGGGCACGGCTTGGAGACACTGGACAAGCGGGCACGGCTTGGAGACACTGGACACGGCTTGGAGACACTGGGCAAGCGGACACGGCTTGGAGACACAGGGCAAGCAGGAGTGGTATATGAGAGAACCGGTTTGGACCTGTTCACACAGGAGATGCAGGTATGGATCTAGGCAGGAAGGTGTGGTATATGAGAGAACAGGTTTGGACCTGTTCACACAGGAGATGCAGGTATGGATATAAGCAGGAAGGTGTGGTATATGAGAGAACAGGTTTGGACCTGTTCACACAGGAGATGTAGGTAGGCAGAGCCGCAGGAGTGCGGAGCAGGCAGAGCCGCAGGAGTGCAGAGCAGGCAGAGCCGCAGGAGTGCAGAGCAGGCAGAGCCGCAGGAGTGCAGAGCAGGCAGAGCCGCAGGAGTGCGGAGCAGGCAGAGCCGCAGGAGTGCGGAGCAGGCAGAGCCGCAGGAGTGCGGAGCAGGCAGAGCCGCAGGAGTGCGGAGCAGGCAGAGCCGCAGGAGTGCGGGGCAGGCAGAGCCGCAGGAGTGCGGAGCAGGCAGAGCCGCAGGAGTGCGGGGCAGGCAGAGCCGCAGAAGTGCGGAGCAGGCAGCGCCGCAGGAGTGCGGAGCAGGCAGCGCCGCAGGAGTGCGGGGCAGACAGAGCGGCTAGGGAGCCGTGCAGACAGAGCGGCTAGGGAGCCGTGCAGACAGAGCGGCTAGGGAGCCGTGCAGACAGAGCGGCTAGGGAGCCGTGCAGACAGAGCGGCTAGGGAGCCGTGCAGACAGAGCGGCTAGGGAGCCGTGCAGACAGAGCGGCTAGGGAGCCGTGCAGACAGAGCGGCTAGGGAGCCGTGCAGACAGAGCGGCTAGGGAGCCGTGCAGATGCACAGATAAAGAGGACACAAGGAAAGACACGGCAGGGAAGGAACCACAAACAAGGAGACTGACAGACAGAGGTAAGACTGAGTTCAGACAGAGGCACAGGGACAAAGACTCAGGGGCCAGGATATTCAGCCTCCCGGCAGGCAGACAGGGTACAAAGCAAGACTAGAGAATCCTCCAGAGAAGGAGACAAACAGAACAGGGCCTGGCTAGCTCAGCAGCGGAATACTAACTGAGTATAGACATTGCTCAGGCAATGTTTCAGTGGGAGTGGCGAAACTAAATAGTCAAGGGCTCCAGGTGGTTGGTCAGGGACAGATTACACAGGTGCACCCAGACCGCATAAGAACCAGAGAGTTCAGGCGCCGCCCCCCTATACACACAGTCAGGAAACATGGAGAGCAAGCAGGAAAACAAGAGGCATAGCACATGGAGCTCAGGGCTGGCAACAGACAGATTTCACAGCATGGTTTGAAGGAGAAAGTAAGTTGGTGCGCTGGGGATGGGAGGCCATGCCGTGATGCCAGCAGGGTTGTTACACCTGCTGCCTTCACCTGCCAAAATCCAGTAGGCCCCAGCCTGCTCCACGCCTAATCCTGGGCTCCAACAGCGTCAGTTGGTGTTCAGAAGTGTCGTCTCCACAGAGCCAAACACATTCGTTCGAGTGTTAGTGGGTTTCAGCACTGCCAGCTGTTCCCCTGCTGTGGAGATGGCAAGTCTCCTGCTGCCTTCACCTGCCAAAAACAACAGGCCCCAGCCTGCTCCTCGCCTAATCCTCGGCTCCAACAGCGTCAGTTGGTGTTCAAAAGTGTCGTCTCCACAGAGCCAAACACATTCGTTCAAGTGTTAATGGGGTTCAGCACTGCCAGCTGTTCCCCTGCTGTGGAGATGGCAAGTCTCCTGCTGCCTTCACCTGCCAAAATCCAGTAGGCCCCAGCCTGCTCCTCGCCTAATCCTGGGCTCCAACAGCGTCAGTTGGTGTTCAGAAGTGTCGTCTCCACAGAGCCAAACACATTCGTTCAAGTGTTAGTGGGGTTCAGCAATGCCAGCTGTTCCCCTGCTGTGGAGATGGCAGTCTCTCCTGCTGTCTCCGCATTCCAAAGACAGTAGGCCTCTGCCTACACCCTCCTATTTCCTGGGCTTCAACTCAGCCAGTTGTAGCTCGGAAGTGCCGTCCACATGGAAAGAGATACTTGCTCCCGTCTCTCAGTGGGGTTCAGTAACGTCAGCTGATCCCCTGCTGTGTGGATGGCAGTCTCTCCTGCTGTCACCTCATTCAAAATACAGTAGGCCTCTGCCTACACCCTCCTATTTCCTGGGCTTCAACACAGCCAGTTGTAGTTCGGAAGTGCCGTCCACACGGAAAGAGATACTTGCTCCCGTGTCTCAGTGGGGTTCAGTAACGTCAGCTGATCCCCTGCTGTGTGGATGGCAGTCTCTCCTGCTGTCACCTCATTCAAAATACAGTAGGCCTCTGCCTACACCCTCCAATTTCCTGGGCTTCAACACAGCCAGTTGTAGTTCGGAAGTGCCGTCCACACGGAAAGAGATACTTGCTCCCGTGTCTCAGTGGGGTTCAGTAACGTCAGCTGATCCCCTGCTGTGTGGATGGCAGTCTCTCCTGCTGTCACCTCATTCAAAATACAGTAAGCCTCTGCCTACACCCTCCTATTTCCTGGGCTTCAACACAGCCAGTTGTAGTTCGGAAGTGCCGTCCACACGGAAAGAGATACTTGCTCCCGTGTCTCAGTGGGGTTCAGTAACGTCAGCTGATCCCCTGCTGTGTGGATGGCAGTCTCTCCTGCTGTCACCTCATTCAAAATACAGTAGGCCTCTGCCTACACCCTCCTATTTCCTGGGCTTCAACACAGCCAGTTGTAGTTCGGAAGTGCCGTCCACACGGAAAGAGATACTTGCTCCCGTGTCTCAGTGGGGTTCAGTAACGTCAGCTGATCCCCTGCTGTGTGGATGGCACTCTCTCCTGCTGTCACCTCATTCAAAATACAGTAGGCCTCTGCCTACACCCTCCTATTTCCTGGGCTTCAACACAGCCAGTTGTAGTTCGGAAGTGCCGTCCACACGGAAAGAGATACTTGCTCCCGTGTCTCAGTGGGGTTCAGTAACGTCAGCTGATCCCCTGCTGTGTGGATGGCAGTCTCTCCTGCTGTCACCTCATTCAAAATACAGTAGGCCTCTGCCTACACCCTCCAATTTCCTGGGCTTCAACACAGCCAGTTGTAGTTCGGAAGTGCCGTCCACACGGAAAGAGATACTTGCTCCCGTGTCTCAGTGGGGTTCAGTAACGTCAGCTGATCCCCTGCTGTGTGGATGGCAGTCTCTCCTGCTGTCACCTCATTCAAAATACAGTAGGCCTCTGCCTACACCCTCCAATTTCCTGGGCTTTAACACAGCCAGTTGTAGTTCGGAAGTGCCGTCCACACGGAAAGAGACACTTGCTCCCGTGTCTCAGTGGGGTTCAGTAACGTCAGCTGATCCCCTGCTGTGTAGATGGCAAAGTCTCCTGCTGCCTACACAGTCGTACCACTACTGATTTTTAACCGTGCTCCAATTAGGCCTGTGGCTCCACTGTCTCTCGTATTTCCCCTGTCCTCCAACCCTGCCAGTTACAGCTCCGAAGTGGCGTCTGCACAATCCACACTTGTTCCTGTGTTACAGGTGTTCAGTCCGGTCAGTTAATCAGGGGTTCAGTAACGTCAGCTGTTCCCCTGCTGTTTTGATGGCAATCTGTCCTGCTGCCTCCCAATTGACAGCACATCAGGCCTCAGCCTGCTAAGTGCTTGTCCTGGGCTCCAACATCGCCAGTTGCTGCTCATAACTGACTTTGGCACGGGTACTCCCTCCTGCCCAGCTTGGTTCCAGCCCTGCCTGCTGTTTCCGGGAAGTGTCAATGTCAGTTTGCCACCCCAAGTTGCCATGTCGTGTTGCGGTTGGGTTAGCCGAGGCTAGGGTGCCAGCAGTTTAGGTGCTTCCTATGTGGACTGCGGGTTCTGGTAAGAAAGGCTTGTTCCATAGTGCCAGTAGGACAAGCACCCCCTGTAGGACTGTGTGATTCGGTAACTGCGGCCAGCTTGCGGCATGCCAACTTTGCTTTTCAGGGGTAACTTCTGATACCCCTCCGGGTTCCAGCACCGTCAGCTGGTTCTCGTCAGAGCCTTTGGCCTAGGTGCCTCCATCTCGGTATCCGAGTTCCGGCAACGTCTGCTGGTCCTTGGTAGTGCTTTGTAGCACAGGTACCTCCTGCTTAGTAACCGGGTTCCAGCACCGTCAGCTGGTCCTCGGTTGTGCCATTGGCTCTTATTCCTTCTGCTGCCCCTCCGGGTGCCAGCACTGTCAGCTGGTCCTCGCTATTTCCATTTGCTCTTGCAGCTTATGCTACCCCTCCGGGTTCCAGCACCGTCAGCTGGTTCTCGTCAGAGCCTTTGGCCTAGGTGCCTCCATCTCGGTATCCGAGTTCCGGCAACGTCTGCTGGTCCTTGGTAGTGCTTTGTAGCACAGGTACCTCCTGCTTAGTAACCGGGTTCCAGCACCGTCAGCTGGTCCTCGGTTGTGCCATTGGCTCTTATTCCTTCTGCTGCCCCTCCGGGTGCCAGCACTGTCAGCTGGTCCTCGCTATTTCCATTTGCTCTTGCAGCTTATGCTACCCCTCCGGGTTCCAGCACCGTCAGCTGGTTCTCGTCAGAGCCTTTGGCCTAGGTGCCTCCATCTCGGTATCCGAGTTCCGGCAACGTCTGCTGGTCCTTGGTAGTGCTTTGTAGCACAGGTACCTCCTGCTTAGTAACCGGGTTCCAGCACCGTCAGCTGGTCCTCGGTCGTGCCATTGGCTCTTATTCCTTCTGCTGCCCCTCCGGGTGCCAGCACTGTCAGCTGGTCCTCGCTATTTCCATTTGCTCTTGCAGCTTATGCTACCCCTCCGGGTTCCAGCACCGTCAGCTGGTTCTCGTCAGAGCCTTTGGCCTAGGTGCCTCCATCTCGGTATCCGAGTTCCGGCAACGTCTGCTGGTCCTTGGTAGTGCTTTGTAGCACAGGTACCTCCTGCTTAGTAACCGGGTTCCAGCACCGTCAGCTGGTCCTCGGTAGTGCCATTGGCTCTTGTTCCTTCTGCTGCCCCTCCGGGTGCCAGTACCGTCAGCTGGTTCAAGAGGACAAAGAACAGGAAGACAACCACCAAGATGCAGAACAACAAGAGAGAGAAGACAAAGAAGCATAAAAAAAACAAAGCAGAAGAACATTAAGCATAAGACTAATACTCTGAGCAAATGATATTATCTTATTTATAAGCAGAAGAAGACTAAGCAGTGTATGGGGGTGAGTCCGTTCCTCCTCGTGGTGCCCCTGGAAAAGGCCTGCTGCTGCAGGCCAAACTGAACGCGGACAAATCCTGTTGTAAATCTTTTGTGACAGGCAGAACGGAAGGTGTAAACTTCTAACTTTTCTAGATAACAACTACAGGAATGCCTGACACAAACAAGAATATGATGAAGAAGAATAGGAAGAAGATGAAGAAGTTGAATATGTAGAATAATAATTGTTGAATAAGAAGAATATGAAGAATGTAAGAAAAGGAAGAAGAAGAAGAAGAAGAATGTAAAAAAAGGAAGTAGAAGAATTTAAAAAAGGAAGAAGAAGAATGTAAAAAAAGGAATAAGAAGAAGAATGTAAAAAAAGGAAGAAGAAGAAGAATGTAAAAAAAGGAAGTAGAAGAATGTAAAAAAAGGAAGAAGAAGAAGAAGAATGTAAAAAAAGGAATAAGAAGAAGAAGAAGAAGAAGAAGAAGAAGGTAAAAAAGGGAAGAAGAATAAGAAAGAAGAAGAAAGAAGAAGAAGACATACATGTCTGGCAAAATATAAATGAGGCTAACATAGTCAATATCTTTGTAACTCCTAACGTCTTTAAAAAAAAAAGTTTAATTCCTGCTATTCCTTTTGATTGGGCTAAAACTCTATGGCTTTAATGTCTCCTCCACCTCCCACAATACATTCTACATTATTCTTAGTTGTTTTTCTTCATGTAGAATTAACCTACAAGGAAAGAAAGGGTTTTTTTTAATTCCGATATTTTGGCCCCATTGACTTGCATTGGTTCCCGGTATCGGAATCGGCGATACCGATATTTTTTTTTAAGATCGGCCGATCCATTCCGATCCGATATTTTCAAGTATCGGCTGGTATCGCTCAACTCTAGTGCCTGGCCATCAAGTGGGCACTGGAATCGTTGCGCTACTATTTGCTGGGGAGAACATTTCGGTTGGTGACAGATCATTCCCCTCTTACGTGGATGAGTCAAGCTAAGGAGAGGAATGCCCGAGTCATCAGGTGGTTCCTGTGCCTGCAAAACTTTAAGTTTTCAGTAGAACATCGCGCAGGCAGACTACAGGGGAATGCAGATGCCCTGTCCAGAGTTCACTGTATGTCATGTGTCCACCTCTCTAGGGGTGAACATAGGGGGAGGTATGTGGTACAGTAAAGGGTGTTTTACTGGATGGAAGATATGTTTCTCCTAGTAGGTTAATGTTTGGCTGGGTTTTTCCTTAAAGACGGGACCTGCGATGATGTCAGGGTCACGTGATCAGCCCATGTGATGTCTACCTCACTGGTGGGAGGGGTTAGGCCCTAAGTAATGGAGGTTGGTAAATGCCACAGTGTGAGTGTGTTTCTGGAAACTACAGGGACTTGTGTGGACGCAGCCTGCAACTTGTATATAGGATGCCCGTGCTGCAGGACTGTTGCAGCAAGACTCAGAAGAACCCCGGGAATGGCACCTGGCGGATGCCGCAGGACCTGGCAGCTGCTTAGTTACGCCTGTCCCGTGCAAGGGGTGAGTCTGGGATCAGTGGTTCTCCAAACTGGAGTATGTGTTTTATTTCCCTCATGTTTTGTTAAGCTGCTGGTTACTGAGTGACAGTAAAACCACTGAAATTGGACTTTATGCCTGTGTGTTGCCTCATTACTGCCGCCCAGCTATTGCCTACCAGAGCGAATCCCTACAGTCGAGATACTGGATACTTATAAATGCCAAGTCCTGTTTAATAAAGCAGAATGGAGTTATAGGAGATGGATGGGAACATTACACATTTATAGTATTACCTCTGGATCTTCCCAGATACTGGGGCACCAGTTTATAAGATATATAGAGATGACATATAGAGATGAGAACAATGGTACCTGTAGAAAGAAGGCACAGAAATTCTTCATATATGCTATATATAAACATAGCATAATACATAGATAGATAGATAGATAGATAGATAGATAGATAGATAGATAGATAAACAGATATATATATATATATATATATACACTCACTGGCCACTTTATTAGGTACACCATGCTAGTAACGGGTTGGACCCCCTTTTGCCTTCAGAACTGCCTCAATTCTTCGTGGCAGAGATTCAACAAGGTGCTGGAAGCATTCCTCAGAGATTTTGGACCATATTGACATGATGGCATCACACAGTTGGCGCAGATTTGTCGGCTGCACATCCCTGATGCGAATCTCCCGTTCCACCACATCCCAAAGATGCTCTATTGGATTGAGATCTGGTGACTGAGGAGGCCATTTGAGTACAGTGAACTCATTGTCATGTTCAAGAAACCAATCCGAGATGATTCGAGCTTTATGACATGGCGCATTATCCTGCTGAAAGTAGCCATCAGATGTTGGGTACATTGTGGTCATAAAGGGATGGACATGGTCAGCAACAATACTCAGGTAGGCTGTGGCGTTGCAACGATGCTCAATTGGTACCAAGGGGCCCAAAGAGTGCCAAGAAAAAATTCCCCACACCATGACACCACCACCACCAGCCTGAACCGTTGATACAAGGCAGGATGGATCCATGCTTTCATGTTGTTTACGCCAAATTCTGACCCTACCATCCGAATGTCGCAGCAGAAATCGAGACTCATCAGACCAGGCAACGTTTTTCCAATCTTCTACTGTCCAATTTCGATGAGCTTGTGCAAATTGTAGCCTCAGTTTCCTGTTCTTAGCTGAGAGGAGTGGTACCCAGTGTGGTCTTCTGCTGCTGTAGCCCATCTGCCTCAAAGTTCGACGCACTGTGCGTTCAGAGATGCTCTTCTGCCTACCTTGGTTGTAACGGGTGGCAATTTGAGTCACTGTTGCCTTTCTATCAGCTCGAACCAGTCTGCCCATTCTCCTCTGACCTCTGGCATCAACAAGGCATTTCCGGCCACAGAACTGCCGCTCACTGGATTTTTTTTCTTTTTCGGACCATTCTCTGTAAACCCTAGAGATGGTTGTGCGTGAAAATCCCAGTAGATCAGCAGTTTCTGAAATACTCAGACCAGCCCTTCTGGCACCAACAATCATGCCACGTTCAAAGGCACTCAAATCACCTTTCTTCCCCATACTGATGCTCGGTTTGAACTGCAGGAGATTGTCTTGACCATGTCTACATGCCTAAATGCACTGAGTTGCCGCCATGTGATTGGCTGATTAGAAATTAAGTCTTAACACACAGTTGGACAGGTGTACCTAATAAAGTGGCCAGTGAGTGTATATATAGATGAGTTGTGAGTTTTTATATGTAGATAGAGTCAGTTTTTTTATGATTTCACCCACCTTTGGGCAGGCTCCGTCCATCAAAGAATGTGATTGGTTCTTTAAGTTGGCGAACCACTTCCGGAACAGGAGGAAAGAGGCGCATGCTTTCCTTAATGCACATGGTGGTGTATGGCAGCTTTCCCAGGTCTTCCCTGGCATGCAGAATTAATGATAAAACATAACCTTCAGGCATGCAGACAGCTTTACAGCATAAGGAAACAGGTTGAAAAAGATTTAGGCCATTTGGTTGGACAAAGTTTACTAAGGATTCATCATAATATTTCTTATTTCATAGAGGCCGCCTGATGGGGTGTATGGGATATCTGGAGACAGATGGTCCAGGTAAGAGATCAGTCCAGCTTTATGGGATGTACATCAGAAAGCCTCCCACCAGAATGGATAGGCAAAAGAATATATGGTTTAAAAATACATTTTATTAATCCAACAAATAATACAATACAAAAATATTTCCAATTATAATGATGCCTCTAGCCAATACAGATCAGACTGGATTCCTAACTAGTTGCAAGCATATCACAGAAGCTATATAATATCCAGATCTAAATGCAATCTTATATAAACTTCCTTTCATTTACAAAATATATAATAAGGTGTCACATAACGCTCAACATACCACGGGCAATGTGTATTGTAATTGTTACCACGGCTGGTCAGGTGAGGAAAATCTCCAGGAGTGGACCCTCTGGACCTTGGCACCGAGGGGCCCCGGGCGAGCTGCCAGGTGGAGCCGACCCCTATACAGGGATCGTTAGGAGCAGGCCCAGGGGTTCGGGTACCACAATAGCCGGTACCGAGAGGGGCGGCTCAGAACGGACTGGAGTAGGAGCACGAGACTGTAGGAGGTAGGACCAGAGTAGGATTGCAGGGCCGGACCAGGGATAGCAGGACGAAGCGGGATCACTGGAGACAGGACCGGATTAGGACTGCGGGACTGGAGCATAGACAGCAGGACAGAGCAGGATCACTGGAGAGAGGACCAGAGTAGGACTGTAGGACAGGAGCATAGACAGCAGGACAGAGCAGGATCACTGGAGACAGGACCGGAGTAGGACTGCAGGACTGGAGCGTAGACAGAAGGACAGAGCAGGATCACTGGAGACAGGACCAGAGTAGGACTGCGGGACTGCTGCAGGAACCACGAAAGACAGAACTGCAAGACTGCTCCGTTTTAAGCCTTTTTTTCTTGTTTTTTTTCTAATAAAATCTATTGTGTAGTGTGAACTGGCAAACTGTAGGGTGAGAGTACGCTAGCTGGACAGTAGAGGCTAGTTAGGAAATGTATACAGCCCAGATAAACTTCTTTCTCAAGCAGTTAGTTTGTGCAGGCAGTGGCCTGAAGGCCGGAGGTTAACCTGACAGTAAAGAGGGTTCATGAAATTCATTACTGTGATTGCCAGCTATGCTATGCTAAGACATGTTTTGAAATGTCAAAACAGGAAAATATGCTGAAGGCGATGCCACCACCGAAAGGTGGCTCTAGACACATCGAGGAGTTATGGACTGCTGTCTGATGACTACCTTGGACAGTGTAAGAGCAGCGCCCTGGCCAAAACTGTCACCCCTGGAAAAGTGCAGCGAGTCTCACTCTGATCTACAGTGATTAACCATGCCAACCTGTTTACTCTTAAACCACTTTTGGTGAATTTAGCCTGGCCTGACAGTAAAATGGATGGCGTGATAGCAGCTGTGCCCTATGATGACTAGCTTTGCTTTCCCCAGCGAAGGTGGACTTCATTGTGGCCTGTACTGGGAGCATGCTATGACCTTAGAGAAAGAGGAGGGCCGTGGCCTAGAAGTGCGACTCCAAATTCTATTGTATCCTGCACCTATAAGAGACACTGCTTCTAGATATGAGCCATTGCGGACATCTAACTCTGTTTGCTAGTGAAACTGTTCCTGTCCTATACCACAACCACCAAGCTCAGTGCTCCAGTATTTCTGGGTTATGATCAAGCACTACTATACTCTTGTGTAAATGTTAAGCTCAGTGCCACTGTATTGTCCTTAAACTTTCAAGCTCTGTGCCTTAATGTTGAAATGTAAGCATAAACCTTTACATTTTTGCTTTTATGTAACCACTGAAAACTCTGTGCTACAATAAAATGCCTAAAGGGCGGGTATTGTGCCTCCATGTGGAGAGTGGCTCCTTAAACCGCAATCAGAGGCCTCTCATACAGCTAAATGAGACCTCTTACTGTGCACTGAGGAGGGGCAAACACCCTGAAACACGTGTCTGCAAATAAAGGTTCTGATTTGACTTGTATCCCAAGTCACGTGGCCAAGGCTCGTTAAAGGGTCGATATTGACTTTTAAGATTGCTACTTCCACGAGGTGGCACTAGAGTTCTAGTCTCCTTCCTCTCTAAAGAAGCAATCTGTACAATCAAATGTGTAACCATCAAGTGCGTGGCCTCATTGGAAAACTGTAACAAATCACTTTCCTTCCTCAAGTTCAGTAAAAATCAGTTTCAGTTTTTTTTTTCAGTGTCTGTGTCCATCACTGCGCCAGCCTTATGTGGAAAGGGGTCCAAAGCCACTCACAGAAAACTGACCCAATTGGCAAAGGGAGGGGGAGGGTAGTAATCAGACACTTAGTGCTGACATAAACAAGACCGCTACATTATTTTACTGCCAGCTACCTGGACAAACAGGATCAAAAGAGAGACTAACCGATAGAACCTTTTCTCTAAAAATAAAAGCATGATATTGCCTGGGCATGTTTAGTCAAGCCAAGAGTTTGTAAGGGTGTGCTGAGGTCAAGCCATGCCCTGCATCCCTTCCTGGTAAAGCGGGTACGTTTTAGGTGTAAGATGGTGTATTATGTGAAGGATCTATGATCAGTGAGAATTACTCTGTGAAGGATCTATGATCAGTGAGAATTACTGTGCGATATCTGTGACTGAACTAAACTTGTTGAGTAAAGTTGTTTTGTTAAAAATGGACTTGGACTCTGGTAATCAGTGTGTGACGATATCTGGAACTGGAATCGTGCAACCTGAGGTGAACTCCAATCTAAGGGGTACTTCACACTAAGCGAGATCGCTGATGCGTCACCGATTTTGTGACGCAACAGCGACCTCGCCAGCGATCTCGTTACGTGTGACACTTAGCAGCGACCAGGCGCCCGCTGCGATGTCGTTGATCGTGATCGAATGTCTTGGGCCATTTTTTGATCATTGGTGTCCCGCTGGCCAGCTTGCATCGCTGTGTTTGACACTGACGAGCGACCTCGTTAGCGACTCAGAAATCTTGGACGCAGGCGGGAGTTGTCAGAATCGCTGCTGTGTGACACTAAGCAACGTCGAGATCGTTGCTGCGTCGTTGGGTAAATTTGACTGTTTGACAGCTTACTAGCGACGCACCAGCGATCCTTACCTGGTCGTATCGTTGTCGGAATCGCTGGTGCGTCGCTTAGTGTAACGTTACCCTAAAAGTGAGTGACTTGCATTGCACACAGATCACACAACAGATGGGACATTGTGTTTTCTTTGCGGGGTGACAGAGTGTGTCGGAACAGCAGCCCTTTGCCATGATTATCACCCTGGCCACCTCACATGTTACCAAGAAATGTATAAGAGTCACGGTCCTGTTAAGGTCAGCGTGCAGCCACCGCTGAGCAAGGACTCACCCACACTGCAGAGGGGCCCGGGGTCAGAGACGGCCGGATAGTTCAAGGAAACAGGACCTGGAGAAGCTAAAGTCAGTGAGCAGTGAAGCACCTACGGTCATGTGACCACAAGGGGCGGGGCTTAGCGTCCTGCTATCAGAGATAGGCAGAACACTAATACAGGAATTTTCAAAGTCAGACAAACTGGGTCATACACAGAGATAACAGTAAAGTACCAGGGATAAGACAGAACGGAAAGTCGGGGCCAAGCAAAGATCAAAACCAAACAGACATAGAAGGTACCAAGCAGAATCCAACAAGCAACATCCAGAGAACAGACTGAGTCATACACATAGTATCAGATAATCAAGAACACAGCACAAACACACTCAGGGGTCACCACACTCTGCCAAGGGCGAAAGTATACAGTAACTGACGGGATGGGAGCATCCTGAGGCTATAAGAAGCTATCCCAGAGCCAGGGAGAGGCCACAATCATAAGCCCCAGGTGTGCAGGTAAGAGTCTGCACTGGGATCACAACCTTTAACCCCAGAAATGCCAGTCATCAGCACTGGTTCCAGACATTAACCCCACGTGTGCAAGTCAAACCCACACTGAGATCTTGACAATAAGATCGCATATGGCATCTTTCTGGGAAAAGAAAACCTTGACTTTAGGTCCTAGTGGACACTGGGGTGGCAGCCAAGATGGAAGATTAGAGAAGGGTGAGCTCTACCTAAAGTTTGCTGAAGGGAAGCCATCCACTCTCCTAACCCTTATGATGTATTCTGGTTCAGCAGGTTGAGAAAGGTTTGTGGGGGCCCCTCTCTTTTTGGCGAGGGTTTGCAGTAAACAGCAACCTTGTGCACTTTTTTCGTATGCCTCGCTTCACTAGACAGTAGGTGATGCAATAACCCATACGCACTCCATGATCGTGTTGCAGTGAGATATGGGTTGACTAAGGAGCCCGCATCCTCTGTCTAACTGCTCAGTAGCTAGGTTCATTATTGACTGCTTCATATGGAGTGGGCTCCTGATGTTGTACAAGATTAGAAAAACATGGCTGATTTCTTCCTTCTGACCATGGGCTAAGTCTGGTGTTTTGCCGTTTTTGGAAGATATTTGGTCCACACCTTGTGAATGGAGGTGGTGCTGTTATTTGAAGAAAGCACCCATGTTTCTGTAATACTGTACAACTTATTCTTTTAGCAAATCCAAATTAATAATACCAAAAAACGTTATTTTACAGTTTTTTGACAAACCTGTTCATCTGGCAGTTGCTGTGACAGCTAAAGGCGCATTTCATGATGGTGTCCAGTGTCATGAGGCTGACATGATGGAAAAGCTCCACTGGGTAGTCTTTGGTAATAAGACGTTCCCATTTGTCCTAAAAAAATGAGAAAAGAACAGGAATGAGTTCAAGAATGGTTGTTAAATAGATATTTCTGTCCTTACCAGCATGATGGTGACACAGTCGGACATCAGTCTGACATACGGCTTCAGAACATCATAGTTGAATCCCGGGGTCAGCAGCCGGCGGTGCTGAAACCACTTCTGTCCTGAAAACACCAGCAATCCTTCCCCTGAGTGATGCAAATGTTAAAAATGAGCTTTGTGAGGCTTTAAGATGTGGCCTAGTTTTTGAAAGGGGGTGTTTGATGGTGCCCATAGACAAAGTTGATCACTGTATTCCGATGAAATCATCAACAAGAATCTATTGTCTCCAGGCACATCAACTAGTACAAGATCACATACCGATCCACGGAGTCAGAAAGCCATAAGTAAAACTATCCTTCGGATCTGTAAAAAAAGGGAATATGTTTCAAGAGACTATAACTGAAAAGAACATTTAAGACTATGTGCATACTGAGTCTGTTTGTTGAGTTTTGGGTTCAAAAACTGACCAGAAACTCCAAGCATTTGAAAATTTTGAGTAGGATTTGGAGAGTTTCCGCTCTGTTTCTACTCTCAACATTTCTTTAAAAAACCTCTGTGTGGACAAACCCTAAAAGAGCCAAAGTGTGTGTGCAGCCCTTTGACCCCAGCTCTTAAATGGAGCAGTGATGGACACAGAGATGGCAGGATTACCCTGAACGAGACAGGAAAGTCTAGCAGTAAGTCTTTTAAAGAGAGAACAAGTTTAATGATCACACAGTATTATGTAAGAATGTAGGCAAATGCTTCCAGGAATACTAACCAGGGAATGAAAATATGTCTATTAGGGCAAATGCAAATTGCCCCATATTGGGGGAAAAATGCCTTCCCGACTCCACATACGGAAATCAGATTAGTTCCCTGGATCAATGCCCCATCACAGAGTCTTGTACCCATAACCTGTAAGTTATGTAACCCTCCTTGAAATTTTTTAGTGAATAAACCATTACAACAATCACATGGCAGAGAAGTTCATAATCTCACTGCTAGCACAGTAAGTCACCAAATGGTGACTCTATGGCTGGTTGTGTTGAGTTTCACGAGGTGTAGTGGAACCTGCAGCTTATACTAGGGAATCATTTTTATAAGGTGCCTGCATGATGCCACATTTTGGGCATCTAGCATAAGTGACTTGCGACCTCGAGAAACCTACAGACCCCATAGCTTTGCCTATAATGTTTCTTTCAGCGAATTTAAAAGGGTTGTCTCGAGATAGGTCATAACTTGCTATCAACGAGACATCTACTGATACCGAAATAGAGCTTTGGTGTGCCCAAGTTTAATGACTCAAATGAAGCATGCCCGTTTATTTCCATCAGGAAAGCTGGAGATAGCCAAGTAGAGCGCCTGACTACCTCTGGCAGTCATATAGACTATGAATAGGTCATCACGCCTTTCAAACTGGGTGCTTTGGAGTCCAGTTCTTTTTATCGGTGAGGGTCTTGTGGGTTGGTGATAATTTTTTAATTTATTACAAGACAGATAAGGGCTCTTACCTTGTCTGGACAGGATCGCCTTTGCATAATCGGGGTGGCATATCGTCAGGGCTGCAAAGAAATTTCCCAGCCACAGTGGAAAGGCGTACGGGTATTGTTTGGCATAACGAATCATAATCTGCATGTCATTGCCATTCTGAAGGAACTAAGGTTGGGATAAAGACAGACAAGCTGTCATAACTGAGACAGTCACAATAAACCGCAATGCTTTGAGCAACCTCCATGTCAGTCATGCCATCGACATTACAGTCAGCCTCTTCGATAGCTGATAACAAGAAACAGTTCATTTTATGACCGGGACAAAAAAATGGAGACATCGTATACTAGAGGTTTATTGTGACTTGAATTAGTGTTTTCTCATCTGGGATATTTGGGACAGGATATGCCATAAATATCCAAATGGGACTAGCGCCAATGTTGAAGAGGTGACCGCATACAATTAGTGTGGCTCTCTCATTTTTACGGTAACTCCAAAAAATGGTCAAGGGCACTTACATGTGATGGCTAATGAACTGTTGCAAGAAAGCCAAAATCAAGAACAAGATAAGTGACATATGGGGGAAATGTGTATATCAGACTAAACATATATCAAACTTGTAAGAAGTGTTCGAAGAAAGATTCCCAGTCTGCTCCCCCCATGATGTTCCCAGCCCGCGCTGAACCAGAGCACCATGGCACCTCTCACCTCTGGCTCTCCACATTACTCTCGGTGACTAGGTATGAGCGAGTATACTCGTTAGGATTCGGTTCTCGGCGAGTAATGCGGTACTCGCGGTACTCGAATCCTGGCGAGTAAATTTCACTACTCGCCTCGCACAGTCCCGCACAGCCCAGCACAGTCTCTGCACAGCCCAGCACAGTCCCGCACAGCCCGGCACAGTCCCACACAGCCTGGCACAGTCCCCCCCGCTCAGCCCAGCACAGTCCCGCACAGCCCGGCACAGTTCCGCACAGCCCAGCACAGTCCCCGCACAGCCCCCGCACAGCCTGGCACAGTCCCTGCCCAGCCCAGCACAGTCCCGCACAGCCCAGCACAGTCCCACACAGCCCAGCACAGTCCCTGCACAGCCCAGCACAGCCAGGCACAGTCCCACACAGCATGACACAGTCCCCGCACAGCCCAGCACAGTCCCCGCACAGTCCCGCACAACCCGGCACAGTCCCCGCACAACCCGGCACAGTCCCCGCACAGTCCCGCACAGCCCAGCACAGTCCCGCACAGGCCAGCACAGCCCCGCACACACACACACTCGCATTTCCCATAGACTTACATTGGACTCGCTATTCATTACAAGTACCCGAGTATAAGGAGCTACTCGTAAAGAGTACAGCGAGTCCGAGTATTTCACTACTCACTCATCCCTATCGGTGACCCAATACACAGCATTTCCCCAGACATTTCATCACTCTTTTTCCCAGCCTTCAGCCCACTGTCACGATAGATAAGACCACTGTCACTCCCACGAGGAACAAGCCTCGGTATAACCGTCCCCAGATACTTCACATGGACCAATTGCACTGAGATACTTGGCGCTAAACCACTCCCATGCATACCAAAATTTACAGGCCCATCAACGGAAAAGTAAAAAAAAGGTTATCATGTCAACACGCCATTAGTACCACTCAATGAACACCAGAAAATCAAAATCCAAATAACACTGACAAAATTACATTTTTTTTTTACATTTTTACTCCATTTAAATTTTCAGCACATTATATGGCAAAATAAAATGTGTCATACAAAACTACAGCTGGTCATGAAAAAAAAACAAGCCCTGATCTGGCTTTGTCGATGGAAAAATAAAAAAAAAAATGGCTCTTGGAATAAAGGGAGGAAAAAAACATTGGTGCAAAACTGAAAAATTACCGAGTCCTTAAGGGGTTGAAGTGCAGGCTACAGATGGTGCCAAAATTATTATCCACTGAAACCTCCCATCAGACTTTCTGGATTCTCAGATGCCAGAGTAATTGAATTTTACTGCACTTTTGCTAATAAAATAAGTGTGTTTGCTTATGGAAATGCTATGTAATCAGTATGTTAATATTTAATAAAATTTTCCACAAAGTTAATCACATTGCACGCCTCTTACCTCCTGAGCGTTGCCAAACAGCCAGTGACGCTTGGGACCCTCAAATGGGCTAAAAACTTTAACAAGCTGCTTCCATTTTAGAAACAGCCTCCAACCTTTTACCAGTGTAAGGGGGTGGCGTTGCTATGGACCATAGAGACAAGCTGCCACTTTAAGAGACAGCATCCCCTTGGTTAGAGCAGTTGGACATTCTGCGCTTCCCTGCTGTAAAGACTGTTTTGGTCTCTTCTGCCAGCACTGGAGAGGGGAGGGGCTGCTTTTCTGTGTGTGAGGAGAGAGCCGAGATTTCTGCAGGAACGAGACGTGCCTGAGCTGTGAAGGAAAGACTTTGTAAACTCTTCTGTGGAAAACAAGGTGGCTTCCCTATGTTGCCGTGAGGAGCCACGAAGAAAAGACAAGAAAGGAATCCAGAGGAGGGAATTCACCATTTCTAGGAGCATCACTGGACCTGCACACAAGGAAAAGACAACGTTGCAGAGCTTCCAGGAAGAAGTGCGCACCATCTTGCAAAGCTGTAGGGGCCCTGGGAAGGGACTGAGATAGCAACACTACTGTGAGTGTTAACCTCTTCTGTGCACATGCTAGGGTTTAGGATAGGCTGCAATAGATAGAGCACGGCAGCCATGTGGCCAGGTTAGCAAAGGACAAATAGGCTATAGTTAGTGTAGCATCATACATTACTGTTATGATTGGGTCACCGAGGAGGAAAACAAAACCGAGCTAAGTCACAGAAAGCCAGAGAGGTTGGTAATTACGTGGATTGCAGACCCCTGATCCTAACCACACAACTAACAGCAGCCGTCGAGCATACCTACGATGATTCTAGAGGCCTCGTCACAGCCGGAGGACTAAATAAGCCTAAAGCAAGAAAAGGGGAAATCTAAACTGCCCCAGAGCAGACCCCAAAGGAATAGACAGCCCCCACACATGTATTGACGGTGAAACAAGATGAAAGCACAAACACAGGTAAGAAAATAGGCTGAGCAAATGATGGGGCCCACACTAACTAGAAAGGACAGGAAAGGAAAGATACTGTCTGCAATCATGCCAAAAAACCCTGCAAAAAATGTCCAACACTTCTGATAGCAAAAAAACCCTGAAGTCACTAGACTTCACCCACTATATCAGCACTCTGGCATATTCTGAGAACAGAGCAAAAAGAGGCCAATCTAATAAGGGACAAAAAGCAAGCTGGCACATACAGTAACATAAGAGTGGAAATTCAGCACAGCCCCAGTCGGGGCTGGCTGACCACACAAAAACTGAATAGACAAAACCAAATCAAATGTGAACATTAGCAGAGAAAACTTAGCTTGAGAAGACAGGAACTGAGCTGGAAACCAAGACCTCAGGAGGCAGGAAAAAATCACCAGCATGGGAATAGGGAGTCGGCTGTCTTAAATCCAGTCTGAGACTCCAAATGTCCAATCGTCGTCCTCATTATCAGGTGGCAGGTCTCTGTTAGTAAGATCAGCTTCATTACCTCCTGCCACCACCAGAGGGAGCCTGGAAAGAGAACTCACAACTCCTCTGTCAGCACAAACAGTTCCCTCACCAGAAACCAGAGGCAGACCAGAAAATGAGTTCACAACAGTACCCCCCCTTTAGGAGGGGTCACCGAACCCTCATCCACACCACCAGCCCGATCAGGATGGGCCCGGTGAAAAGCACGAACCAATCTATTAGCATGAATGTCCGAGGCAGAGACCAAAGAATTATCCTCCTGGCCATAACCCTTCCATTTGACCAAATACTGGAGTCTCCATCTAACCAAACGAGAATCCAATATTTTCTCTACCTCATATTCCACATTGTCTTTATCCAATACAGGGTCAGGAGGTGCCGCCATAGGAACTACTGGCTCAACAAACCTCTTCAACAGTGATTTGTGAAATACGTTATGGATCTTAAATGTAACTGGAAGAGCCAATCGAAAAGACACAGGATTAAGAATCTCCAAAATCTTATAAGGTCCAATAAATCTTGGCTTGAACTTTGGAGACGCAACCTTCATAGAAATATTCTTGGATGACAACCAAACCATATCACCCACTTTAAACCGGGGACCAATGGTCCTATGCTGGTTGGAAAACCGCTGGGCCTTTTCTTGAGAGAGTGACAACTTATCCACACTTGGTTCCAAATCTGCTGCATTCTCTCTACCAGTGTCCACACCTGGGCAGGCAGAAGATTCCACCTGCCCTGAAGAAAATTGAAGATGAAACCCAAAGTTACAGAAAAAGGGCGACATCAAAGTGGCAGAACTAGCTCTATTGTTTAGCGCAAATTCGGCCAAGGGCATGAGACCCAGTCATCCTGATCAGCAGATATAAAACATCTCAAATAGGACTCCAAAGTCTGGTTTGTTCTCTCAGTCTGCCCATTGGTCTGAGGATGAAACGCAGAGGAGAAAGATAACTGAATTCCCAGATTAGAACAAAAGGCTTTCCAGAATCTGGAAACAAACTGGACTCCTCTGTCTGACACAATGT
This sequence comes from Dendrobates tinctorius, assembly GCF_039654945.1. Taxonomy (NCBI): domain Eukaryota; kingdom Metazoa; phylum Chordata; class Amphibia; order Anura; family Dendrobatidae; genus Dendrobates; species Dendrobates tinctorius. The sequence continues at coordinate 2,374,784 of NW_027361806.1, forward strand.
TCTCAGGAATCCCATGCAACCGAACCACCTGTTGTAAAAACAAGGGCACTAACTCTGAGGAGGATGGCAACTTTGGGAGTGGTACAAGATGGACCATCTTAGAAAATCTATCACAGATCACCCAGATAACAGTCATTCTCTGAGAGCCAGGAAGATCAGAAATAAAATCCATTGAGATATGGGTCCATGCAGGGGTGGATTAAGGGTAGCCAGGGCCCGGGGCAGTTCAGACTCTGTGGGCCCCCTCGTCACGTGACGGGGGTCACGAATCGTAGAGCCACACTCTACATAGAGAATAATGGGGCCTCCAGCACCGACCTCCACCCGCAGAGCCACACTCTACATAGAGAATAATGGGGCCTCCAGCACCGACCTCCACCCGCAGAGCCGCACTCCACATAGAGAATAATGGAGCCTCCAGCACCGACCTCCACCTGCAGAGCCCCACTCCACATAGAGAATAATGGAGCCTCCAGCACCGACCTCCACCCGCAGAGCCGCACTCCACATAGAGAATAATGGGGCCTCCAGCACCGACCTCCACCCGCAGAGCCGCACTCCACATAGAGAATAATGGAGCCTCCAGCACCGACCTCCACCCGCAGAGCCCCACTCCACATAGAGAATAATGGAGCCTCCAGCACTGACCTCCACCCGCAGAGCCGCACTCCACATACAGAATAATGGAGCCTCCGGCACTGACCACCACCCGCAGAGCCGCACTCCACATAGAGAATAATGGGGCCTCCAGCACCGACCTCCACCCGCAGAGCCGCACTCCACATAGAGAATAATGGAGCCTCCGGCACTGACCTCCACCCGCAGAGCCGCACTCCACATAGAGAATAATGGGGCCTCCAGCACCGACCTCCACCCGCAGAGCCGCACTCCACATAGAGAATAATGGAGCCTCCGGCACTGACCTCCACCCGCAGAGCCGCACTCCACATAGAGAATAATGGGGCCTCCAGCACCAACCTCCACCCGCAGAGCCGCACTCCACATAGAGAATAATGGAGCCTCCGGCACTGACCTCCACCCGCAGAGCCGCACTCCACATAGAGAATAATGGGGCCTCCAGCACCGACCTCCACCCGCAGAGCCGCACTCCACATACAGAATAATGGAGCCTCCGGCACTGACCTCCACCCGCAGAGCCGCACTCCACATAGAGAATAATGGGGCCTCCAGCACCGACCTCCACCCGCAGAGCCGCACTCCACATAGAGAATAATGGAGCCTCCGGCACCGACCTCCACCCGCAGAGGCGCACTCCACATAGAGAATAATGGAGCCTCCAGCACTGACCTCCACCCGCAGAGCCGCACTCCACATAGAGAATAATGGGGCCTCCAGCACCGACCTCCACCCGCAGAGCCGCACTCCACATAGAGAATAATGGGGCCTCCAGCACCGACCTCCACCCGCAGAGCCGCACTCCACATAGAGAATAATGGGGCCTCCAGCACCGACCTCCACCCGCAGAGCCGCACTCCACATAGAGAATAATGGGGCCTCCAGCACCGACCTCCACCCGCAGAGCCGCACTCCACATAGAGAATAATGGGGCCTCCAGCACCGACCTCCACCCGCAGAGCCGCACTCCACATAGAGAATAATGGAGCCTCCGGCACCGACCTCCACCCGCAGAGCCGCACTCCACATAGAGAATAATGGGGCCTCCAGCACCGACCTCCACCCGCAGAGCCACACTCCACATAGAGAATAATGGAGCCTCCAGCACCGACCTCCACCCGCAGGGCCACACTCCACATGGAGAATAATGGGGCCTCCAGCACCGACCTCCACCCGCAGAGCCACACTCCACATAGAGAATAATGGGGCCTCCAGCACTGACCTCCACCCGCAGAGCCGCACTCCACATAGAGAATAATGGAGCCTCCAGCACCGACCTCCACCCGCAGAGCCGCACTCTACATAGAGAATAATGGAGCCTCCAGCACCGACCTCCACCCGCAGAGCCGCACTCCACATAGAGAATGGAGCCTCCAGCACCGACCTCCACCCGCAGAGCCGCACTCCACATAGAGAATAATGGGGCCTCCAGCACTGACCTCCACCCGCAGAGCCGCACTCCACATAGAGAATAATGGAGCCTCCAGCACCGACCTCCACCCGCAGAGCCGCACTCCACATAGAGAATAATGGAGCCTCCAGCACCGACCTCCACCCGCAGAGCCACAGTCCACATAGAGAATAATGGGGCCTCCAGCACCGACCTCCACCCGCAGAGCCGCACTCCACATACATGGCTGCTCTCTGTGCTGTGCGCACAGGACCTGTGATGAGGTCACAGGAGGGGAGGAGACAGGGGTCACATGATCGGGGGCCCTGACACCTTACCTCCTGTGATCTCATCACAAACCTTTGCACGCTACCAGCAGCATCAGCGTTCACGCTACTTGTAGATGCTGCTGGTAGCAGAGCACATAATGCCGCCCCCACGGTCACTCACTTTTAGGTGGGGAGAAGATGGAGTGCCATTGCAGCAGCCAGCAGGAATGTGGTGGGGGCCCCCTTAGAAGCTCTTGTGGTGGGGGCCCCGGGGCTGAAGCCCCGCCTGCCCTGCCTATAATCCTGCCCTGCGCGGTGGCGGATTATAATGGGGCAATTTACTGGCCTGGGCTGTGGGACCCTTAACCCCACTGGGCCCGGGGCAACTGCCCAAATTGACCTCATTATAATCCGCCACTGGGTCCATGGCCTCTTGGGCACCAGCAGGGGCATCAACAACCCACTAGAACGAGAACAGGGTTTAGACCGAGATAAAGTCCCACAGGACTGTACAAAATTCCTGACATCATGAGCTAAGGCAGGCCACCAAAAAGACCGACTCACCAAATCTCTGGTACCAAAAATACCTGGATGACCAGCCAATGCGGAGCAATGAACTTCAGACATCACTCTCTTCCTCCACTGGTCAGGAACATACAATTTTACCATAGGACAACGTTCAGGTTTATCCTCCTGAAATTCCTCCAGGGCGCATCTCAAATCGGGCGAAATGGCAGAAAGAACTACCCCCTCACCTAGGATGGTAGTAGGCTTGGTCACAATAAGAGAATCAGCAAAGAAACTCCTAGAAAGGGCGTCTGCCTTAACATTCTTAGTGCCCGGAAGAAAAGAGACCACAAAATTAAAACGCGTGAAAAACAAGGCCCACCTAGCCTGTCTAGGATTCAAACTTTTTGCCGACTCCAGATAAATCAAATTCTTGTGGTCGGTGAGGACCACAAATTGATGTCTAGCTCCCTCCAACCAATGTCTCCACTCCTCAAATGACCATTTCATGGCCAACAATTCCCAATTCCCCACGTCATAGTTGCGTTCAGATGGGGAGAACTTTCGAGAAAAGAAGGCACAGGGATTCATTTTAGAAGTCACAGGGTCTTTTTGGGACAAAACAGCTCCTGCACCAATCTCAGAAGCATCTACCTCCACCTGAAATGGAAGTGAGACATCAGGTTGCCGTAAAACCGGAGCAGAAGTGAATCTCCGCTTAAGCTCCTGAAATGCTGAGACAGCCTCTGGTGACCAATTCAGCACATCAGCACTCTTCTTGGTCAGATCAGTCAGTGGTTTGACAATACCAGAAAAATTAGCTATAAATTTACGATAGAAATTAGCAAAACCTAAAAACTTCTAGAGAGCCTTCAAAGAAGTGGGCTGAACCCAATCATAAATGGCCTGTACCTTGGCCGGGTCCATTTCAATAGTCGACGGAGACAAAATAAATCCCAAAATTGAAATCCTCTATACACCAAAGAGGCATTTCGATCCCTTAACAAACAAGGAATTCTCCCTCAAAATCCGGAACACAGTCCGGACATGTTCCACATGAGAATCCCAATCACTGGAAAAGATCAAAATATCATCCAGATAGATGATCAAAAACTTATCCACAAAGTCCCGGAAAATATCATTCATAAAGGACTGGAAGACAGAAGGGGCATTAGTGAGCCCAAAAGGCATCACCAGGTACTCAAAATGTCCCTCCGGAGTATTAAACGCCATCTTCCATTCATCCCCGTGCTTGATGCGAATAAGATTATACGCCCCCCTGAGGTTAAGCTTAGTAAACCAGCAGGCACTTTTAACTCTGGAGAATAAATCAGACATCAGGGGTAACGGGTACTGATATTTAACCGTCATCTTGTTAAGGGAACGATAATCAATATAAGGTCTTAATGAACCATCTTTCTTGGCCACAAAAAAAAACAGCACCTAAGGGTGAAGAGGATGGTCTAATATGACCCTTCTCCAATGACTCCTTAATATAGGATCACATAGCATCATGTTTGGGTACTGATAAGTTGAAAAGCCAACCCTTGGGAAATTTACACCCAGGCATCAACTCAATTGCACAGTCATAACTCCTATGAGGAGTCAAAGATGCAGACTTACTCTCACTAAATACATCAGAAAAATCGGCCAAATAATCAGGAATATCATGAGACTGAGGAGAGGTGGAGAAAACAGGAGCGTCCCTAAGAACACACTGACAACCCCAACTCACCACAGACACAGATTTCCAATCCAAAACTGGATTATGAGTTTGCAACCAGGGAAAACCCAGAACAATAGTATCATGCAAATTGTGCAGCACCAAAAATTTACAATTTTCATGGTGGTCTGGGGCAACTCGCATTATCACCTGGGTCCAAAACTGAGGTTTATTCTCCGCCAAAGGAGTAGCATCAATACCCCTCAAAGGAATAGGCGTCCGTAGAGGTATCATGGGAAAACCCCACGTTTAGCAAAGTCCAAATCCATGAGATTCAAAGCTGCTCCTGAATCTACAAAAGCCTTAGTGGAAAATGTGGATATGGAGCAGATCAGAGTAATTGCCAAAAGAAACTTAGGTTGTACACTGCCCACAGCAAATGTGTGTGCAAAACATTTCTCTCGTTTAGGGCAGACAGAAATAGTATGAGAGGTGTCTCCACAGAAAAAACACAGCTTATTACGCCTTCTAAACTCCTGACGTTGCGCTCTAGACAAAACCCTATCACATTGCATAGGTTCAGACGTTTTTTCAAAAGGTGGCAATGCCTCTCGTGTAGTTTTACGTTCACGTAAACAATCAACTTGAATGGCTAATGACATAGAATCATCAAGACCAGAGGGAACAGGAAATCCCACCATAGCATCTTTTACGGTCTCTGATAAACCCTTCCGAAAGAGAGCTGCCAATGCACCATCATTCCATGTAGTAAGGACCGCCCACTTTCGGAATTTTTGACAGTATAACTCTGCAGAACCCTGACCCTGGTTCAATGCCAACAGGGTTTTCTCAGCTTGATCAACAGCATTAGGTTCATCAAACAACAACCCCAAGGCTTGAAAAAAATGCATCCACATTAGTCAGAATAGGATTTTCAGGTGTCAGAGAAAAAGCCCAATCCTGGGGATCGCCGCGCAGCAAGGAGATGACAATTTTAACCTGCTGCACAGAGCTCCCCTATGAGTTAGACTTCAAGGCAAGAAATAATTTACAATTATTCTTAAAATTCAAAAATTTAGACCGATCCCCAGAAAACACATCAGGAGTAGGGATCTTTGGTTCAACAACATGTGACTGAGTGAGATAGGTGGAAATTCCCCGCACTTCAGTAGCGAGCTGCTCCACACGATCAGACAATTACTTTATCTCCATTAGAGAAAAATCCTCCTACGGCCCCAGAGAAAAAGAGGAAAAAACACATATTAAAAAAAAAAAATCCTGACACATTGTTTTTTTTTTCTTTTTTTTAACAATTCTTTCCTGCTTTTGAGTACCCTAGAATCTGCGGTATGGCTGGTGATTCTGTTATGATTGGGTCACCGAGGATGAAAACAAAACCAAACTAAGTCACAGAAAACCAGAGAGGTTGGTAACTACGGGGATTGCTAACACCTGATCCTAACCACACAACTAACAGCAGCCGTGGAGCGTACCTACGATGATTCTAGATGCCTCATCACAGCCGGAGGACTAAATAAGCCTAAAGCAAGAAAAGGGGAAATCTAAGGGGTCTGCTCTGGGGCAGTTTAGATTTCCCTTTCTGTCTTTAGGCTATGTAGTTCTCCGGCTGTGATCGAGGGGTCTAGGGCACCGTAGGAACCCCCCAAGGCTACTGCTAGTTGTTGTTGATAGGTTCAGGGGTCTGCAATCCGATAGCTGCCAACTTCTCTGGTTTTCTGGACTTAGCTAGTATTTCTGTTTTTGCCTCCTACGGTGACTCATTCATAACAGAATCACCAGCGATACCGCAGATCCTAGGGTACTCAATAGCAGGAAAGAATTGTAAAAAAAAAAAAAAAAAAAAAGTGTGTATATTTTTTCCTCTATATCTCTGAGGCCGTAGGGGGAATTTTTTTTCTCTCAATGGAGATAAAGCAATTGTCTGATCGTGTGGAGCAGCTCGCTGCGGAAGTGCTGGGAATTTCCGCCTACCTTGCTCATTCACATGCTGCTGAACCAAAGATTCCTACTCCTGATGTGTTTTTTGGGGATCGGTCTAAATTTTGGAATTTCAAAAATAATTGTAAATTATTTTTTGCCTTGAAGCCTAACTCATCAGGGAGCTCCGCGCAGCAGGTTAAAATTGTCATCTCTTTGCTGCGTGGCGATCCCCAGGATTGGGCGTTTTCTTTGAAACCAGATGATCCTATTCTGACTAATGTGAATGCATTTTTTCAAGCCTTAGGGTTGTTGTATGACAAACCTAATGCTATTGATCAGTCTGAAAAGACCCTGTTGGCATTGAGCCAGGGTCGAGATAGTGCAGAATTGTACTGTCAAAAATTCCTAAAGTGGGTGGTCCTTACTACCTGGAATGATAATGCCTTGGCAGCTCTCTTTCGGAAGAGTTTGTCAGAAGCCGTAAAAGATACTATGGTGGGATTTCCTGTTCCCTCTGGTCTTGACGATTCTATGTCATTAGCCATTCAGGTTGATCGGCGTTTACGTGAATGCAGGACTGCACGAGAGGTGTTGCCACCTGTTGAACAAGTGTCTGAACCTATGCAATGTGATAGAGTTTTGTCCAGGGAGCAACGTCAGGAGTTCAGAAGGCGTAATAAGCTGTGTTTTTTTTGTGGAGATGCCTCGCATATTATTTCTGTCTGTCCTAAACGAGAGAAACGTTTTGCACACACGTTTTCTGTGGGTGGTGTTCAACCTAAGTTTCTTCTGGCAATTACTCTGATCTGCTCCCTGTCCACATTTTCCGCCAAGGCTTTTGTGGATTCGGGAGCAGCCCTGAACCTAATGGACTTAGATTTTGCTAAACGTTGTGGATTTCCGATGACACCTCTGTGGACGCCTATCCCTTTGAGGGGGATTGATGCTACTCCTTTGGCGAAAAATAAACCTCAGTTTTGGACCCAGGTGAGAATGCGGGTCGCCCCAGACCATCAAGAAAATTGCAGATTTTTGGTGTTGCATAATTTGCATGATACCATTGTTCTGGGGTTTCCCTGGTTGCAAATTCATAATCCAGTTTTGGATTGGAAATCTGTGTCTGTGGTGAGTTGGGGTTGTCGGTGTGCCCTTAGTGTGGCTCCGGTTTTTTCCACCTCTCCTCAGTCGCATGATGTTCCTGACTATTTGGCGGATTTTTATGATGTATTTAGTGAGAATGAGTCTGCGTCTTTGCCTCCTCATAGGAGTTATGACTGTGCAATTGAACTGAGCCCTGGGTGTAAATTTCCCAAGTGTCGGCTCTTCAATTTATCTGTACCCGAGCACGAGGCTATGCGATCCTATATTAAGGAGGCGTTGGAGAAGGGTCATATTAGACCATCCTCTTCACCCTTAGGTGCCGGGTTTTTTTTGTGGCCAAAAGGGATGGTTCATTAAGGCCTTGTATTCATTATCGTGCCCTCAACAAAATTACTATTAAATATCAGTATCCGTTACCCCTGATTTCGGATCTATTCTCCAGAGTTAAAGGTGCTTGCTGGTTTACCAAGCTTGACCTCAGGGGGGCGTATAATCTTATCCGCATTAAGCATGGGGATGAATGGAAGACGGCGTTTAATACTCCGGAGGGACATTTTGAGTACCTGGTGATGCCTTTTGGGCTCACTAATGCCCCTTCTGTCTTCTAGTGCTTCATGAACGACATTTTCCGAGACTTTGTGGATAAATTTTTGATTATCTATCTGGATGATATTTTGATCTTCTCCAAGGATTGGGATTCTCATGTGGAACATGTTCGGACTGTGTTCCGGATCTTGAGGGAGAATTCCCTGTATGTCAAAGGATCGAAATGCCTTTTTGGGGTACAGAGGATTTCATTTTTGGGATTTATTTTGTCTCCGTCAACTATTGAAATGGACCCGGCCAAGGTACAGGCCATTTATGATTGGGTTCAGCCCACTTCTTTGAAGGTCCTCCAGAAGTTTTTGGGTTTTGCTAATTTTTATCGGAAATTTATAGCAAAATTTTCTAGTATTGCCAAGCCATTGACTGATCTGACTAAGAAGGGTGCTGATGTGTTGAATTGGTCTCCGGAGGCTGTTTCTTCCTTTCAGGAGCTGAAGCGAGGATTCACTTCTGCCCCGGTTTTGCGGCAACGTGATGTCTCATAGAATCATAGAATCATAGAATCATAGAATCGTAGAGTTGGAAGGGACCTCCTGGGCCATCTGGTCCAACCCCCTGCTCAAAGCAGGATTCGCTAAATCATCCCAGTCAGATGTCTGTCCAGCCTCTGTTTGAAGACTTCCATTGAAGGAGAACTCACCACTTCTCGTGGCAGCCTGTTCCACTCATTGATCACTCTAACTGTCAAAAAGTTTTTTCTAATATCTAATCTGTGTCTCTTCCCATTCAGTTTCATCCCATTGCTTCTAGTCTTTCCTTGTGCAAATGAGAATAAAGTTGATCCTTCTACAATGTGACATCCCTTTAGATATTTGTAGACAGCTATTAAGTCTCCTCTCAGTCTTCTCTTTTGCAAACTAAACATTCCCAAATCCTGCAACCTTTCCTCATAAGACAGGGTTTGCAGACCGGTCACCATTCTGGTCGCTCTTTTCTGAACTTGCTCCAGTTTGTTGATGTCTTTTTTAAAATGTGGTGCCCAAAACTGGACACAATATTCCAGATGAGGTCTGACCAAAGAGGAGTAGAGGGAAATAATGACTTCACGTGATCTAGACAGTATGCTTCTGTTAATACATCCTAGAATTGCATTTGCCTTTTTTGCTGCTGCATCACACTGTTGACTCATATTCAGTCTGTGATCTATTAGTATACCCAAGTCTTTTTCACATGTGCTGTCACTTAGCCCTATTCCTCCCATTCTATATATGCTTTTTTCATTTTTATTGCCCAGATGTAGTACTTTGCATTTCTCCCTGTTAAAAACCATTCTGTTAGTTGCTGCCCACTTCTCCAGTTTATTTAAATCTTTTTGAATCCTCTCTCTCTCTTCTCTAGTATTACTATCCCTCCTAGCTTTGTGTCATCAGCAAATTTAATCAGTTTACCCTCAATTCCTTCATCTAAATCGTTGATAAAGATGTTGAACAATACAGGGCCCAGGACAGAGCCCTGTGGTACCCCACTTGAGACATTCTTCCAACTGGATGTGCAGCCATTTACGACCACTCTTTGGGTCCGATCACTAAGCCAGTTATGAATCCACCTAACAGTTGCCTTGTCCATTCCATACTTAGTCATTTTTTCAATAAGGATTGTATGAGAGACTTTGTCAAATGCTTTGCTGAAGTCAAGATATACTATATCTACAGCATTTCCTTGATCCACCCAATCAGTGATACCGTCATAGAAGGAAATTAAGTTAGTCTGACATGACTTATTAGTTACAAACCCATGCTGACTCTGTTTAATCACTTCATTCTTATCCAGGTATTGACATACATGTTGTTTAATAATTTGTTCAAAGATCTTTCCTGGTATAGAAGTCAGACTCACCGGCCTATAGTTGCCTGGGTCCACCTTCTTCCCCTTTTTGAAGATAGGAACAACATTTGCTCTTCTCCAGTCTTCTGGCACTTCTCCTGTTCTCCAAGAATTTTCAAAGATTATGGAGAGGGGTTCAAAAATTTCTTCTGCTATCTCCTTCAGTACTCTGGGGTGTAATTCATCTGGACCTGGAGACTTGAATTCATTTAGGTTAGCTAAGTGTTTCCTCACTATCTTTCTGTTTATAGATATCCTGGATTCTTCTATTCCCTTAATAGGACAGTGAATAACAGTTGATGTTGCATTTCCTTTCTGAGAGAAAACAGATGCAAAATAGGAATTTAAAAGTTCAGCCTTCTCAACATCCTGTCTTACCATTTCATCATTTTCATCCTGTAAAAATCCTATAGCATCTTTGACTTTTCTTTTACTTTTGACATATCCCCAAAATCCTTTATTATTGCTTTTGACATCTCTTGCAAGCCTCAGTTCATTTTCAGCTTTAGATAATCTGATTTGTGCCCTGCAGGTTCTGCAGACAGCATTATATTCTTCTTTAGATATGCCTCCCTCTTTCCATTTTATAAACATTTTTTTCTTCCTTTTTAGCATGTGCTTAAGTTCTGTGTTCATCCATTCTGGTTTCCTTAAATGCTTCCTATTCTTCCCTCTTTTCGGAATTGTTAACAACTGTGCTTTGAGAATTTCATTTTTCAAGATTTCCCATCCTTCCTGGACATTTTTGTCTTTAAGGATATCCAGCCATTGGATCCCTCCAATTCTCTTTCTGAATCCCTTAAAATCTGCCTTTCTGAAATCTAACCTTGACGTCTGAGTCTTCACAGGTCTTCCACCTCTAGTAATCCAAAATTCTAAAATAGCATGGTCGCTACCTCCTAGGGTCCCAGCCACTTTTACCTCCTCAACCATTTCCTCCCTGTTTATAAGGATTAGATCCAAGGTAGCAGTTCCCCTTGTTTTCTCCCTTACCTTTTGGAAGATAAAGTTGTCAGCAAGAGAGGATAAGAATTTCCTTGACCTGTTAGTTTTGCCTGAGAGAGATTCCCAACAAATGTCTGGATAGTTGAAATCTCCCATGACAACTATGTCATATTTTTTGGAGAACTTGGCCATCTGATGCATAAAGAGTTCATCTATATCTTCGGCTTGCACAGGCGGCCTGTAGTAAATGCCTACAATGGTGTCCTTTCCATTGTTCTGTCCTTGTATTCTTACCCAAACAGTTTCCACAGAACTCCCAGTCTCTGAAGCTTCAATCTCTGTGCAGATATACGCGTTTCGAACATACAATGCGACACCCCCTCCTCGTTTATCAAGTCTATTTCTTGCAAATAAGTTGTATCCTTCTAGTCTTGTATTCCAATCATGTGTATTGTCCCACCAAGTTTCAGTGATTCCAATTACATCATATTTCTGTTCCTGTGTTAGTAGTTCCAATTCTCCTTGTTTGTTGCCCATGCTTTGTGCATTAGTATAGAAACATTTTAGTTTGTGATTGGTTTCTCTTTCTCCATTATTTTTATTAATTAGATTCTTTCGTCTTTGTTCTTCCTTTCCACTTCTAATAGCAGAGTTCTCAATAGCATTTGTCAGGTGTATGGCTTTTTCTGGTCTTTTGCTTCCCTTCCCATGTTGTTCTAGTTTAAAGCTCTCCTTACAAGTGTAGCAAGGCGACTTCCAAATACATGCTTTCCAGTCTTCGTAAGGTGCACCCCATCTCTAGCAAGTAGTCCATCGTATAAGTAGTTCACTCCGTGATCCAGAAATACAAATCGTTGCTGACGGCACCATCGACGTAGCCAGTTGTTCACCTGCAGAATCTTATTCCACCTCCTTGTTCCATGGCCATCCACTGGGAGGATGGAAGAGAAGACCACCTGCGCTCCCAGTTCTTTCACTTTCTTGCCTAAGTCTTCAAAGTCTCTGCAGATGATTTCCAGGTCGTTTCTTGTGGTGTCATTTGTCCCCACATGTAGTAACAGGAATGGGTAGTCATCTGTAGGTCTGAAGAGTCCTGATATCCTGTCAGACACATCTTTAATTTTTGCACCTGGAAGACAGCACATTTCTCTTGTAGTTATATCCGGTCTGCAGATAGCGGCCTCTGTTCCTCTCAGCAGGGAATCCCCCATGACCACCACTCTCCGTTTCTTCTTCACAACATTTTTCTTTCTCCATCCAGGAGGACTCTGAGGGCGTACAAGGTTGCTGTTTGTTGGCAAAGTCTTATCCTGATGTATTTCTTCATCGTTTTCCTGCGTGAGAGCCTGGTACTGGTTCCTGAGCAGTATGGGTGCTGACTGCCTCCTGATCCTCCTGCTTCTCTTGGTCACATGTCTCCATTCCTCTGTTTCTTCAGGTGCACTTCGAATTTCTTCTCTTTCTGTAACATGAAGAGATAATTCAGCTCTGTCCAAGAACTCTTCACCTTCCTTAATGATCTTCAACGTAGCTAACCTCTCTTCGAGATTTTGCAACTTTTCCTCCAACAGGGACACAAGCTTGCATTTGTGGCATGTGAAGTTTGGCTTTTCCACTGGTAAATCTGTGAACATGTAGCAAGAAATGCAGCTCACCAAATGGCTCCTGGCCTCTTCCATCTTGAGATTTCTTAAAAACGATGAAAGATGAGCCAAATTTCCAATGATCTCCTCAAGACTCTTCCCCTGGTTTTCCGATTTCCTCTTTTCAGCTGCAACGGCCAAAACCCAGTGATCGTTGAGCTCGCGGAGACTCTTCACTTATCCCAGAAGGCACTGGGAATATGCAAATGATCTCCTCAAGACTCTTCCCCGTTCCAGGTAGAGGTGGACGCTTCTGAGATTGGTGCAGGAGCTGTTTTGTCCCAAAAGGATCCTGTAACATCTAAAATGAATCCCTGTGCTTTCTTTTCCCGAAAGTTCTGTCCATCTGAACGTAATTATGATGTGGGGAATCGGGAACTGTTAGCCATGAAATGGGCATTTGAGGAGTGGAGACATTGGTTGGAGGGAGCTAAACATCAAGTCGTGGTCCTCACTGACCACAAGAAATTAATTTACCTGGAGTCGGCCAAACGCTTGAACCCTAGACAGGCTAGGTGGGCTTTGTTTTTTACACGTTTTGATTTTGTGGTCTCTTTTCTTCCTGGCACTAAGAATGTCAAGGCTGACGCTCTCTCTAGGAGCTTCTTTGCTGATTCTCCTGTGGTGACCAAGCCTGCTACCATCTTAGGCGAAGGGGTAGTTCTTTCTGCCATCTCGCCCGATTTGAGACATGCTCTGGAAGAGTTCCAGGAGGACAAACCTGAGCGTTGTCCCAGTGGAAAGTTGTATGTTCCTGACCAGTGGAAGAAGAGAGTGATGTCTGAAGTTCATTGCTCTGCATTGGCTGGTCATCCAGGTATTTTTGGTACTAGAGATCTGGTGAGTCGGTCTTTTTGGTGGCCCGCCTTGTCTCGTGATGTCAGGAATTTTGTGCAGTCCTGAGGGACTTGCTCCTGGTCTAAACCTTGTTCTCGCTCTAGTGGGTTGTTGATGCCTTTGCCAGTCCCCAGGAGGCCATGGACCCATATTTCAATGGATTTCATCTCTGATATGCCTGTCTCTCAGAGAATGACTGTTATTTGGGTGATTTGTGATAGGTTCTCTAAGATGGTTCATCTTGTACCACTCCCTAAGCTGCCATCTTCCTCTGAGTTGGTGCCCCTGTTTTTGAAAAGGTGGTTCGCTTGCACGGGATTCCTGAGAACATTGTATCTGACAGAGGAGTTCAGTTTGTGTCTAGATTTTGGAGGACTTTCTGTTCCAAGCTGGGAATTCAGTTGTCCTTTTCCTCTGCTTTTCACCCTCAGACCAATGGGCAGACGGAGAGAACAAACCAGACCTTGGAGTCGTATTTGAGATGTTTTATTTCTGCTGATCAGGATGATTGGGTTTCATTTTTGCCCTTGGCCGAATTTGCCTTAAATAATAGAGCTAGTTCTGCACTTTGATGTCACCTTTTTTTTGTAACTTTGGGTTTCATCCTCGATTTTCTTCAGGGCAGGTGGAGCCTTCTGCCTGCCCAGGTGTTGACACTGTGGTGGAGAGAATGCACCAGATCTGGGACCAAGTGGTGGATAAGTTATCTCTCTCCCAGGAAAAGGCCCAGCGGTTTTCCAACCGACATAGGACCATTGGTCCCCAGTTTAAGGTTGGTGATATGGTTTGGTTATCATCAAAAAATATCGCTATGAAGGTGGCTTCTCCTAAGTTTAAGCCTAGATTTATTGGACCTTACAAGATTTTGGAGATTATTAATCCGGTCTCTTTTCGTTTGGCTCTTCCTGTCACATTTAAAATCCATAATGTGTTTCATAAGTCCTTGTTGAAGAGGTTTGTTGAACCAGTAGTTCCTGGGGTGGCACCTCCGGACCCTGTATTGGTTGAAGGTAACATGGAATATGAGGTAGAGAAGATACTGGATTCCCATCTGGCTAGACGGAGACTCCAGTATTTGGTTAAGTGGAAGGGTTATGGTCAGGAGGATAATTCCTGGGTCTTTGCCTCTGATATTCATGCCAAAAGATTGGTGCGTGCCTTTCATCGGGCTCACCCTGATCGCCCTGGTGGCGTGGATGAGGGTTCGGTGACCCCTCCTCAAGGGGGAGGTACTGTTGTGAGTTCATTTTCCCCTTCACCATTGAGGTCTGATGAACTCCCTTTTACTGGTGAAGGAAGGTAGTGAGGCTGATCACCAAGCACCTGAGCTGGATGATGATGACTGGGTGACGGGAATTTCTGACTGGATATAAGGCAGCCGACGCCCTTCTGCCTTGCTGGTGATTTCTCTGAGGGCTTCTAGGAGACCAGTCTGATTCCTGCTCCTCAAAAGCTAAGTTCTCTGCTCTGTTTTTTGCATTTGTGTTTTGATTTTGTTTTTCCTTGTTTTTCTGGATTTCTGCCATTCCCTGCTGGGGTGTGCCGAATTCCTTTTTGCTCTGTCTTCAGAAAATACCTGAGTACTGATATAGTCTTTTTGAAGCCTAGCGTCTTCAGGGCTTTTTTCCCTACCAGCTGTTGGCTCTTGTTTTGATAGGGTTTTAGCGGATTACAGACAGCAGCTTTTCTATCCTGTCCTATGTAGTTAGCTTGTGCCCCATCCTTTGCTCAGCCTAACTTTCTATCTGTGTGAGTGTTTTTTCATCTTGCTTCACCGTCATTATAAGTTGGTGGCTGCCTATTGCTTTGGGGTCTGCTCTGGGGCAGTTTAGATTTCCCTTTCTGTCTTTAGGCTTTGTAGTTCTCCGGCTGTGATCGAGGGGTCTAGGGCACCGTAGGAACCCCCACGGCTACTGTTAGTTATTGTTGATAGGTTCAGGGGTCTGCAATACGATAGCTGCCAACTTCTCTGGTTTTCTGGACTTAGCTAGTATTTCTGTTTTTGCCTCCTACGGTGACTCATTCATAACACAAGACCTCAGGAGGCAGGAAAAAATCACCAGCACCAGACTAGGGCGTCGGCTGTCTTAAATCCAGTCTGAGACTCCAGATGTCCAATCGTCGTCCTCATTATCAGGTGGCAGGTCTCTGTTAATTAGATCAGTTTCATTACCTCCTGCCACCACCAGAGGGAGCCTGGAAGAGAACTCACAACTCCTCTGTCAGCACAAACAGTTCCCTCACCAGAAACCAGAGGCAGACCAGAAAATGAGTTCACAACACATTACTTTACTGTGTTGTCTTGCCAGTTGGATAAATACACTGAGCTGCTATTGGGTCGCCCTCCCAGGGCTGTGGGGTACTCGGTACCGGGCCCGATGAGCTTCAGTGGGAGTTGTCATAGCAGCTGGGACCCGACCTGTGGCCCTGGGCGCCCATTGTAAAAAGGGGGAAATGTTCAGTGTGCTTATGATGATTAGAGTCGTGACGCCACCTGTGGTGTTTGGCAATGAAGATGTTAAGCCGACACTGCAGACAGATCCTCTGGGACAGATGGTGTGGTGCAGCAATGATGTTATAGCCCTACACAGGCAGGGCTGTAGTGCCAGGGCAGAGTAGGAGCAGTGACACGTAGATGGTGTAGTGTCGGGCGCAGGGGATGTAGCAGTGTCGGGCAGGTTGACGCAGGAATAAGTGGAGAACACCAGGGCATGTAGTTCCAAAGCTTTACTCACAGTCTGTTGTGGCACAAGAGCCCGCATCCGTGCTGTGTCCTCCGGGTCAGGAGCTCAGCAAACTTCCAGGCAAGATGAAGTACTCCTTTCCAACACTCCGCCAACATATGTGCCTTTTCTTAACGTCTTCCTCTTAGCGCATTTAGCAAAGTACTCACAGTACTGAGTTACACTGGAGTTCCTCCTGTCAGATGTTCCTATGAACTCTACTTACGGCAGACAGCTGTAGCCTGCTTCGGGGACTCCTTGCTACCTAGTCCCGATTCACACACGTTGCTGTTGTGCCCCCAAGTCTTGTGTGGGAATAAAGTGATGACAACTTCTATTCCTCCGGTGTCTGCTGCAGGACCATTAGTATCTATACAACCTCAGGGACCGGACACTGGACTTGCGCTTAGAACTTGGGAAGGGTTCTCCTCTAACCCTGATCCTTAGTTCTCTTCTCCTCACGTTCCGTACTAATTCTTTCCTTCTTATGGAGAGTCAGGCTTTCTATCAATGTCTCTCTCCTGTGCCAGCGGACCCAGGTCACTGAGGTCGGCTGCAGCACTTCCTTCATCCATCCCACTCAGGGGATCTCCTTTCACAGACTGACCTCGTCAGACTCCTGTGACTAACTCTCTCAATCCTATCCTCTTCTCGCTCTTTTTGGGCAAAACTAAACTTCACCCGCCTCCCAGCACACTTCGTGTTCCAAGCCGGGAGCCACCAAAGGGTGCTTTGCTACACTACATTGTTGTGTGGGATGCAGGTGTTGGAGTGTGGTCAGGTGTCTCCACCTTACCTGAATGGTGGGGTACCACACCTCAGGAGGAGGTGCAGTACCTCTGTGGCGACTGAACCCTCAGGGGTGCCACATAATAGTTGGTGCTCCGTGCTGTTTGACGGCCCAGCTAGAGACTATATTAAATTGTCTGTTTTCATTGGATACCCCTGTTTCTGCATTCCTTGCCTGTAAATAAATTAACCCTTTGTTGTTTGCACTTCATCTTGTGTACCGTAGTCTCCCTGCATTGTGGTGGTCCCCCGGTCATCGCTTCACCAGCACAAACATGAGGCAGAACCAGGCGGCCCAGGACCACAGATCAGAGGGACTAAGGGGAAGCACTCCAAAAAATACAGAGGATGACATGGCCGAGACGAAGCCTGAGCTCTGCTTTATTTCTCTGGATTGTGTTGCAGCAACAGACAAGCAGAGGATCCTGCTCTGATGAGGCAGGTTCATAGGACATTGTACAAAGGAGGAGGAGGCGGAAGGCAGCATGCCAGAGGGAGGGAAGGAGCCATAAACAGACACATGGTGATACATGTGTAAGGGGATGAGGAAAATCTGTTTGTAACGGATGTCTACTTATTGGTAGTGCTACACCACTATGGTGTGTTACCACTAGTTCCTTAATGGTATTGCTACACAGCTACGTGTATTACCATTTACTGTAAAATGTATGGGATATTAGAGTACAAAGATTCCACATCCATGGTGGCCAGGATGGTTCCTTCTGGTAGAGGACCTATTGCTGCCAGTTTATTCAATAGGTCAGTTGTGTCCTGAATGTAGCTGGATGTATCCTTCACCAGTGGTTTAAGAATACCCTCTACCCATCCAGATACCTGCTCAGTGAGGGTGCCCACACATGAAATAATTGGTCTTCCTGGATTTCCAGATTTGTGGATTTTGGGAAGCATGTAGAATGTCCCTGTTCTTGGAGTCTCTGGTATCAGGTCATCGCCAGCTCTTATGGACTGGTCAGGCAGACAAGAAACCAACTTGTTTAGTTCCTTGTAATAGTCCTGTGTAGGATCCGACTCCAATTTTCTATAGAGCGTGTGTCCATAAGTTGCCTGATTGCTTCCTTCATGTAGTCTGACGTATTCATCATGACTATTGCACCTCCCTTGTCAGCAGGTTTAATGATGATTTCTTTGTTGGTTTTTAAAGACTGTATGGCCTTTCTCTCCTGGGCACTGATGTTGGATGCTTGTCTCCTGTTAGTGTCTATGATTGTGGATTTTATCAAATGTCTGAAGGAGTCTATATATTTATCCAAATGAGGGTTGCGTCCAGGTGGAGGTGTCCAGTCTGACCTTTTCCTAGTTGTTACGATCCCTTTTCCTTCGGTCTGAGTGTTTTAACCCTTTGTTGTTTGCTAACACGGTACAAAGATATACATCTTTCCTGTAAAATGTATGACATGCATAATTATTTTATTCTTTGTTCTGCATGTATATCCTTTGTAATAATACTGTTTAATGTATTTATGTTCATTAGATAGGGACAGTGTACTACCCCGGATCGGCCACTAGATGGGGGGCATGTTTATGTTTATAGCTCACAGATAGTGTATGTCAGGATCCTAACAGCGCCAGCGTACAGCCTTCGCTGCGCAGGGACTCATCCGTACTGTAGGGGCCTTGGGGACAGGAACAGCTGGAAAGTACAGATGCACAGGACCTGAACGCTGAAGTTTTAGCAAGAAGGCACAGGACCTACAGTCATGTGACCACAAGGGGGCGGGGCTTAGCGTCCTGCTTACTGAGAAGGTAGAACTCTCAGAGTCGGGCAAACCGGAGGTCATACACAGTACGGGCAAACGAGGTACAGGAGGGATAAGCAGACGGGAGGTCAGACGAAGCCAAAGGTCATACACAAGAGGGCGGTGCGGTACCAAAGGAATGAGCAGAGAGCAGTCGAGTCACAAGCAGAGAGTCATACATGAGAGGGTGGTGCAATACAAGAGGGTCAGGCAGAACTCGTAACAGGGACAGAACCGGATCATAACCAAACAAGCAACAAGTTATCAGGCACAAGGCACACGTATACAAGAGGTCACTTAACTCAGCCGAGGGCAGGAGTATAACTGACACCGGACCTAGGTCCAGTGAGCATTAAATAGCCGCCCTCTGCCAGAGAGAGGCAGAAAAAATTAGCCCCCTGTCTGACCAGGACGGGCCAAAGCGAAACCCCATCCTGGATCATGACAGTACCCTCCTCTCAATGGGGGGCCACCGGACCCCCAGGTCTCTCAGGGTCCTTGGCGTGAAAGGCCCGGACCAACCGATCCACATGAACCGATCCAGCAGGAACCCACGAGCGTTCCTCAGGATCATAGCCTTTCCAATGTACGAGATATTGAAGGGCATGACGGACCAACCTGGAGTCAACAATTTGTTCCACTTCGTACTCAGACTGCCTGTCTACCAAAACCGGTGGCGGGGAAGCTGAAGATCCTTCCCCACCAGACCTCACAGGTTTCAAAAGGGCCTTATGGAAAACATTCGGGATCCGCAGAGATGGCGGGAGGCGGTAATTTCATAGGGACCTACTGTATAAACTTGGGTCCAAGCTTCGCCGAGGGGACCTTGAGCCTTATATTCTTGGTGGATAACCATACCTTATCCCCAACCTGAAACACCGGTCCCACGGATCGTTTTTTGTCTGCAAAAAATTTAAATTTATCCTGAGTCTTCTATTGTTACTCTGGACCTCCCGCCATACCTCCCCCAACCGCTGGATCGTCTCATCCGCCCCAGGACACTCAGAATTCAAACGGGAAAATTCTCCAAAATGAGGATGAAACCCATAGTTGCAGAAAAAGGGAGATGTACCCGTAGACTGGTTAATGCGGTTGTTAAATGCAAACTCGGCCAACGGTAACACATAACACCAATCATCCTGTCGGGCTGAGGTCAAGCAACGCAGAATTTGCTCCAGAGACTGATTGGTCCGCTCGGTCTGCCCATTAGACTCTGGGTGATAAGCAGATGAAAAAGACAGACCAATACCCAACCTCTTAGAAAAAGCCCTCCAAAATCTGGAAACAAATTGTACTCCTCTATCAGACACCACATTCAAGGGTACCCCATGCAACCGTACCACATGCTCAACAAACAGTCTGGACAATGTTTCTGCATTAAGTAGAGCTGCCAAAGGTACAAAATGTGCCTGCTTACTAAACCTGTCCACCACAACCCAAACGACGGTATTACCCTTGGAGGGGGGAATGTTGGTGATGAAATCCATGGACAAATGGGTCCATGGTCTCTCAGGAATTGGTAGTGGTACCAATTCCCCGGCCGGTCGGTTATGGGGGGTTTTTGCATGGGCACAAACATCACATGCAGACACCTATTCCCCAACATCAGAGGCTAAAGAAGACCACCAGAATACTCTAGCAATGGCCTTCCGGGTAGCCGAGATTCCTGGATGTCCACCCAGAACTGAGTCATGGAACTCTCGGAGGACCTTGAGACGAAACTGAGCTGGCGCGAAAAGTTTATCCACCGGCTTAGCCGGAGGTGCAAGAGACTGGGCTTCCCGAATCTCCCGTTCCAACATGTTAGAAACACCTGCCACCACCACCCCAGGCTGAAGAATGGAGGATGGAGGTTCTGGGGGGG
Source organism: Dendrobates tinctorius (assembly GCF_039654945.1). Lineage (NCBI taxonomy): Eukaryota > Metazoa > Chordata > Amphibia > Anura > Dendrobatidae > Dendrobates > Dendrobates tinctorius. The sequence continues at coordinate 2,395,279 of NW_027361806.1, forward strand.
ACACCGGATCTAGACTGCGTGAAAAGGCATCAGCTCTGACATTTTTGGAACCTGGCCGAAAAGTGATCGAGAAGTTGAATCGGGAAAAAAAAAGTGACCATCTAGCCTGCCTGGGAGTCAACCTTTCAGCTGACTCAATGTAAGCTAGGTTTTTGTGGTCCATAATTACGGTTATAGGATGGACAGCCCCCTCCAAAAAATGCCTCCATTCTTCAAAGGCCAACTTTACAGCCAGAAGTTCTCGATTCCCAACATCATAGTTTATCTCCGCAGGGGAGAATTTCTTCGAGAAAGGCGCAAGGTCTCAAATTGGTTAAAGTGGTGGGTCCCTGGGACAATACCACCCCCACCGCCACCTCGACAATAAATGGTTCAGACGGGTCCGGTTGAACAAGAACCGGGGCAGACATGAAACATTTTTTCAAAAACTGAAACGCTGCTACCGCTGCGGCTGACCAATTCTTGATATCAGCCCCCTTTTGAGTCATGTCTGTGAGGGGTTTAACCACCTGTGAGAAACCCCTTATAAATTTACGATAATAATTGGCGAACCCTAGGAAACGCTGCAGAGCCTTCAAATCACAAGGTTGAACCCACTCGACAATGACCTGCACCTTATTAGGATCCATGCGATACCCTTCAGCAGACACAATGAACCCCAGAAAAGAAAGTTCTTGAACAAAAAATAAACATTTTTCAAGTTTAGCAAAGAGACAGTTATCCCGGAGCCTTTGGAGAACTGTCCGAACATGACCAATGTGAGCCTGTTTATCAGGAGAGTAGATCAGTATGTCATCCAAATATACCACCATAAAACGTCCAATAAAATCAGAGAACACATGATTTATGAAATTTTGAAAGACCGCTGGAGCATTGGTCAGGCCAAAAGGCAAGACCAAATTTTCAAACAACCCTTCAGTAGTGAGAAAAGCAGTTTTCCACTCATCTCCGTCCTGGACTCTGATAAGGTTATACGCTCCCCGTAGATCTAGTTTCGAAAACTACTTAGCTCCGGACAACTGGTTGTATAAATCAGGAATAAGTGGAAGGGGATACGTATTCCTCACAGTTATCTTATTTAACTCACGAAAATCGAGGCATGGGCGTAAACCACCGTCTTTTTTTTTTTTACAAAAAAGAACCCCGCCACCACAGGAGAAACAGAAGGACGAATGTGTCCCTTACGGAGACTCTCGGAAATATATTCCTTCATTGCAGCCCGTTCTGGACCTGAAAGGTTATACAAGCGGGCTTTGGGCAATTTAGCACCTGGAACCAGGTCAATGGCACAATCAAATGGGCGGTGTGGTGGCAAAACCTCAGCCTCTTTTTCGGAGAAAACGTCCGTATAGTCTTTCAGGCACTCCGGAATACCTTCCAGACCCACGGACGACACAGGCACAGTACCAAGACATTTTTTAGAACAATAGGGACCCCACTTAACAATGTCCTGAGATTCCCAATTAATCACTGAATTATGCACTTGTAACCAGGGGAACCCCAACACCAGCCCTGCAAGCAGGTTGTCCATAACAAAACATGAAATATGTTCCTGGTGTAAGGAACTCACTTTAAGGAGAAACTCTTCAGTATGAAACATAACGTCATTCTTAACCTTTGGTGTTTTGTCAATGGCAGCAATGTGAATAGGAGTCTCCAACCTAACTGTCCCTAACTTACACCTGGACACCAAGTCAGAGTCAATAAAGGTCAATGACGATCCGCAATCCACGAAGGCAGAAGTGGATGTGGAGGCACTCCCACAACAAAGTTCCACTTGCAATAACATTTTTGAAAATGCAGAAAAGGGTACCTGAGAGCCTGGGTGATCTCCACGATAATCACCCGGGCTCAGTCGCTTGTTGGTCAGTGGACAGGAGGGGCAATCCTTTTTCCAATGTCCAGAATCGCCACAGAAAAAACAACCTTTTCTCACGCGTCGTTGTCTCCTTTCTTTTTCTTTGAGGTCGATGGTTCCCAACGTGGGACTGGCTCCCCCTCCTTGGGAGAATAACGGTCTCTCAATCTGCATCACTCCCCTCTCCCGTAGCCTGCGATCCATTCGGATGGCCTGTGTCATAGCCTCCTCCAGGGAATCAGGCGGAGGGTGGACAGCCAAGACATCTTTCAGATGTTCAGACAGGCCTCTATGGAACAAAACCCCGGAGGGTGGCATCATTCCAGCAGACCTCAGCAGCCCAGCGTCTGAACTCTGAACAAAACCTCTCGGCTGAGTGCTTCCCCTGGCACACACTCATCACCATGTCCTCAGCCATACGTACCCGATCAGGCTCATCATAAACATGCCCCAGGGCCTCAAAAAAATGCATCCACAGTCATACGCACAGGGGCCGTGCCCAGAAGGAAGAAAGCCCAAGCCTGGGGGCTCCCCTTAACAGAGACATAATGACCCCCAGTCTCTAGCTTTCATCACCAGAAGAGTGTGGTCTCAAAGAAAAAAAAAGCCTTTGCTGCGCAGGGACTCATCCGTACTGTAGGGGCCTTGGGGACAGGAACAGCTGGAGAGTACAGAGGCACAGGACCTGAACGCTGAAGTTTTAGCACAGTTTTGGCACAGGACCAAAGGTCATTTGACCACAAGGGGGCGGGGTTTAGTGTCCTGCTTACTGAGAAGGTAGAACACTCAGAGTCTGGCAAACCGGTGGTCATACACAGTACGGGCACACGAGGTACAGGAGGGATAAGCAGACGGGAGGTCAGACGAAGCCAAAGGTCATACACAAGAGGGTGGTGTGGTACCAAAGGGACGAGCAGAGAGCAGTCGAGTCACAAGCAGAGAGTCATACACGAGAGGGCGGTGCAGTACAAGAGGGTCAGGCAGAACTCGTAACAGGAACAGAACCGGATCATAACCAAACAAGCAACAAGTTATCAGGCACAAGGCACACGTATACAAGAGGTCACTTAACTCAGCCGAGGGCAGAAGTATAACTGACACCTCACCTAGGTCCAGTGAGCATTAAATAGCCGCCCTCTGCCAGAGAGAGGCAGAAACAATTAACCCCCTGTCAGACCAGGACGGGCCAAAGCGAAACCCCGTCCTGGATCATGACAGTGTAGTTAGTGCAAGCACATAGTTAATTGCTAATTGCAGGAGGGGCTTCTGTTTCTTAAGCTTGAGAGAGTCTGAGGAGAAGAAAAGAAAAGTTTCAGCAATAGTTGTGAAATGGCATTAAGAATAGTCATTACACCAGCCAGATGATCTATTGTGCAGAGGTCGCTGGCATGAGGCTTCCCCTGGGCAATATTGTATATTGTATTGTACCCAGGTTAAAGGTAACAGTGCCAATTGCTAGTGAACTGGGTGTAAGTCAGCCAATGTATTCTAAAGCTGAGTCTATTCAGAACTCAGCAGTACGCCATATTAACAACATGTCATGAAACGTGTAACAAAAACCCCCCCGAGGAAGCGGTTTTGTATACCGCCAAACGCGTGTAGGGGTACACAAGTCGGCGCCTGCTACACACTAGGACATGATGGGTATGTTTATCCAGCTTATTTAAGCTTATCTTTGACCTTTCCCACAAGGTTTTTTGTTACACGTTTCATGACATGTTGTTAATATGGCGTACTGCTGAGTTCTGAATAGACTCAGCTTTAGAATACATTGGCTGACTTACACCCAGTTCACTAGCAATTGGCACTGTTACCTTTAACCTGGGTACAATACAATATACAATATTGCCCAGGGGAAGCCTCATGCCAGCGACCTCTGCACAATAGATCATCTGGCTGGTGTAATGACTATTCTTAATGCCATTTCACAACTATTGCTGCAACTGTATTATAACCTGTGGTATTTGTTTTTGGGGTATTCACACCCATCACAGGTCGTCCACTTGTTTTTTCTAGGATCGGGCCTCATGTGATTACCCATTTTACTGGTTTCTCTTATTATCCTGTATCTCTGATGTGTGTCTTCTTTTTGATAAATAAATATATGGTTGAAATGGATCTGGATTCTATGCTCTCCTTTTTTCTTATCTAATTGAGAATCGTCTCCATATTAATAGATTTAATGAGGCATTATCTATGTATTTTACTAACAATGGAATAAGGATGTTCTTTTGGAGTATTTTTTATATAATTGAGAGAGTCTGAGGTAGAGGCAGAGGGCCAGAGGTGCCCGAAGGGTCCACATGGGCTATAAGCCCAGGACTCGACAGCAGTCGCGCAACATTACAAGTGAGAAGCCCAGCCTTCCTCCGCACCAGCACAGCACAGCAATGGGCTAGTACAGCAGAATGTGGCAATTCAATGCTTGGGCACACACTTTTAAGACCGGGGCAAAACGGTCTGGGGAACCCACAGAATCAGTAAGTACAGATGGAGAAGAAGCAAGGCCAGTACAGAGAGCAGTACATCAGACCAGGGCTCATCCTCAGTGGCTACTGATTTCGGCGACTAATGATCTTGTGTCTGGGGGGAAACAGACCGAGGGATGCTTGGCCGTGGCTGAGCTGAATAGAGAGGAGACTGGGAAACTGTCAGGGATGGTCTGACCCGGGCCCGTGCAGAGTAACTATGAACGAAGGGTAGGGAAAGAGAAGGAACCTCGTTATGTGAAGTCTGTTGTAAATGCTGTGAAGTGTTTGGAAATGCTGTGTAATGAACCAACTAAAGAAGTCTTTGTTGAAGTTATGATGGACTATGTCTCAGTTGATGTGAATTTTCCTGGAAACAGTCTCTCACTGCATGGGGAGGACCCTGAAGGAGCTGAATCTGGAGACACAGGTATGCTGACTAGCGAGCATGATTTTTCTGTAAGGATAGGCCAGGACACCAGAGCCCCAGTTTCCTCGGCTACGACTACTCTCCTGGACCTCTCTTACACTTGGCGTAGTTGGCAGGATGCGACTACCTCGCAATGAGGAGAACCAGCGAAGAAAAGAGATAATGATGTTGTGTGTGCAACTTCTGTGCCCCTGAAAGATGGCAAGGAAGATGTGCAACTTGTTCCTGTGTTTAGAGAATTGAAAGAAGATTTTGTGAATATCGATGAAACACTGGATTTGACTGCTAAAGATTCTGTGGCTTGGCTTATTTTGTGAGAAAGTCTGACACCATTATTGCGACTAAGATGGCAGCTGTGGAATTGGCGGGAAATGGCGACGAACAAGGAGACAACAACAAGACCCTCACACTGCGTGGGTGTTACCATAAGGTCGTGGTGCCAAATCCACTTGTCAGTGTCCCCTGGTCTGCCCCTGGTGGGTGCAGATGAAGAAGAGTAAGCCTCGCCCTCCCCTTCAAAATTGCAGCAAATGTGTGGAGTTGTCAAAGGCATCCCCACCTGGAAATGGGTGGGGCCTAGAAGGAAGAGCCCGGCCTGCCAGACAGTGGGAAGAAATCACAGAGCACCCCACTTACCAGCGCCTGGAGAGTTCTTCAGAGCAGAGTCGGCAGCCGGCAGAGTCTACATCGTACCGCAGGCCAGAGACATGGTGAGCGGAGCAGTCCTCTTCACATTCACTGGAGCCGGAACATCTTGTGGAACCAGCGGCATGGCGCCAGGCAGAGGGAACCTGTCATCCGAAACCTTAATTGATAGCTTAGTGAAGACCAGAACTGGCGTCTGCCACAGAGGAACCGCTACCGGAAGCTGGGGATGAGCCAAAACTTTATCTCGCAGCCGTGGAGGGATCCGGCCCTGACTGAATGGGCGCGGCCAATGCCACAGCTGCTGAGATGGTGAGTGCACCTCAACCCCTGACCCTGGAGGCATGGTCCTCGCCACAAGTCCCTGTGGTGGAGGCTGTCGTCTTTCCCCGTGTCCATGAGTGGGGTTCTGCACCTCGGCCTTGTCCCTCAGAGGTTTGTCCTGTCCCTAGGTGCCTCCCACTTTCATTTGCCTGCGGAGGAGCCCGTACTGAAAGCCCCCACCGCAGCTACTACACCATGACAGCCTGTGTGACCTCTGAAGCTGCAGAGTCACCCCAGTCCCAAAACTGGGTCTGGGATTCTGTCTCTACTGGAGCAGGATGTGACGCGTGCCACTGAAGAAAAAATAAATTCTTTGAAACATATATCTTGTTGTGCCATTGCACTTAGGAGCATAAAGAAGGACTGTTCTGCGTCCTTCAGGGCAAAGGCAAAGCCCTCATGTTTTCTCCTCAGAGTATGGGGGAGTTGCTAAGCCAAAACTGGTCATAAGGACATTTTCTTTGTTTTTCATGTTTTTGGTTTTGGCCTAGAGGACTGCGAGCTGGGTGTTTTTATCTGGAGCCTGTGGACTCTTTTTGTTTTGTTGCACCATTGTGCCCATTCTGCTGAAAAGCAGGACTTTACTTAGGAACTGTGTTCCAGGGTACAGACGTACTATTTTCAATGGAAGTGGGAGGAACACCTCCCTTTGAGAAAGTTTATGGACTTGACTCATACGGAGTCCTGTTGCTATCATTATCGTTTGCATACTTGTTATATTTAAATTAAAGTTTTACCATGGTTGGGGACAACCACATTAAAATGAAGGGGGTATGTAAGGGGATGAGGAAAATCTGTTTGTAATGAATGTCTACTTATTGGTACTGCTACACCACTATGGTGTGTTACCACTAGTTCCTTAATGGTATTGCTACACAGCTACATGTATTACCATTTACTGTAAAATATACTGTTTAATTGATTATTTGTATCTTTGTTCTGCATGTATATCCTTTGTCCTAATGCTGTTTAATGTCTTTATGTTCATTAGATAGAGACAGTGTACTACCCCGGGTCGGCCACTAGATGGAGGGCATGTTTATGTTCATAGCTCATAGATAGTGTAGTTAGTGCAAACACATAGTTAATTGTAGGAGGGGCTGCTGCCTGTTAAGTTTGAGAGAGTCTGAGGTAGAGGCAGAGGACCAGAGGCGCCCGAAGGGTCCACATGCGCAATAAGCCCAGGACTCGGCAGCAGTCACGCAATGTTACAAGTGAGAAGCCCAGCCTTCCTCCGCACCAGCACACCACAGCAACGGGCTAGTACAGCAGAATGTGGCAACTCATTGCTTGTGCACACACCTTTAAGACCAGGGCAAAACGGTCTGGGGAACCCACAGAAGCAGTAAGTACAGATGAAGAAGCGGGGCAAGTACAGAGAGCAGTACATCAGACCAGGGCTCATCCTCAGTGGCTACTGACTTCGGCGACTAATGATTTTGTGTCTAGGGCGAAACAGACTGAGGGATGCTTGACCATAGCAGAGCTGAATAGAGAGGAAAATGGGAAACCATCAGGGACAGTCTGACCCAGGCCTGTGCAGAGTAACTGTGAACGAAGTGCAGGGAAAGAGAAGGAACCTCGTTATGTGAAGCCTGTTGTAAATGCTGTGAAGTCTTTGGAAATGCTGTGTAATGAACCAAGTAAAGAAGTCTTTGTTAAAGTTATGATGGACTGTGTCTCAGTTCATGTGAATTTTCCTGGAAACGGTCTCTCACTGCATGGGGAGGACCCTGAAGGAGCTGAATCTGGAGACACAGGTATGCTGACTAGCGAGCATGATTTTTCTGTAAGGAGAGGCCAGGACACCAGAGCCCCGGTTTCCTCGGCTACGACTACTCTCCTGGACCTCTCTTACACTTGGCGTAGTTGGCAGGATGCGAGTACCTCGCAATGCGGAGAACCAGCGAAGAAAAGAGATAATGATGTTGTGTGTGCAACTTCTGTGCCCCTGAAAGATGGCAAGGAAGATGTGCAAGTGGTTGCTGTGTTTCAAGAATTGAAAGAAGATTTTGTGAATATCGATGAAACACTGGATTTATCTGCTAAAGATTCTGTGGCTTGGCTTATTTTGTGAGAAAGTCTGACACCATTATTGCGACTAAGATGGCAGCTGTGGAATTGGCGGGAAATGGCGACGAACAAGGAGACAACAACAAGACCCTCACACTTCGTGGTGGTTACAACAAGGTCGTGGTGCCAAAATCCACTTGTCAATGTCCCCTGGTCTGCCCCTGGTGGGTGCGGATGAAGAAGAGTAAGCCTCGCCCTCCCCTTCAAAATTGCAGCAAATGTGTGGAGTTGTCAAAGGCATCCCCACCTGGAAATGGGTGGGGCCTAGAAGGAAGAGCCCGGCCTGCCAGACAGTGGGAAGAAATCACAGAGCACCCCACTTACCAGCGCCTGGAGAGTTCTTTAGAGCAGAGTCGGCAGCCGGCAGAGTCTACATCGTACCGCAGGCTAGAGATCTCGTGAGCAGAGCAGTCCTCTTCACGTTCACTGGAGCCGGAACATCTTGCAGAACCAGCGGCATGGCGCCAGGCAGAGGGAACCTGTCATCCAGAACCTTAATTGATAGCTCAGTGAAGACCAGAACTGGCATCTGCCCCAGAGGAACCGCTACCGCAAGCTGGGGATGAGCCAAAACTTTATCTCGCAGCCGTGGAGGGATCCGGCCCTGACGGAACGGGCACGGCCAATGCCACAGCTGCTGAGATGGTGAGTGCACCTCAACCCCTTACCCTGGAGGCATGGTCCTCGCAACAAGTCCCTGTGGTGGAGGCTGTTGTCTGTCCCTGTGTCCACGAGGGGGGTTCAGCACCTTGGCCTTGTCCCTCGGAGGTTTGTCCTGTCCCTAGGTGCCTCCCACTTTCATTTGCCTGCGGAGGAGCCCGTACTGAAAGCCCCCACCGCAGCTACTACACCATGACAGCCTGTGTGACCTCTGAAGCTGCAGAGTCACCCCAGTCCCAAAACTGGGTCTGGGATTCTGTCTCTACTGGAGCAGGACGTGACGCGTGCCACTGAAGAAAAAAATAAATTCTGTGAAACATATATCTTGTTGTGCCATTGCACTTAGGAGCATAAAGAAGGACTGTTCTGCGTCCTTCAGGGCAAAGGCAAAGCCCTCATGTTTTCTCCTCAGAGTATGGAGGAGTTGCTAGGCCAAAACTGGTCATAAGGACATTTTCTTTGTTTTTCATGTTTTTGGTTTTGGCCTAGAGGACTGCGAGCTGGGTGTTTTTATCTGGAGCCTGTGGACTCTTTTTGTTTTGTTGCACCATTGTGCCCATTCTGCTGAAAAGCAGGACTTTACTTAGGAACTGTGTTCCAGGGTACAGACGTACTATTTTCAATGGAAGTGGGAGGAACACCTCCCTTTGAGAAAGTTTATGGACTTGACTCATACTGAGTCCTGTTGCTATCTTTAATATTATCGTTTGCATACTTGTTATATTTAAATTAAAGTTTTACCATGGTTGGGGACAACCACATTAAAATGAAGGGGATGAGGAAAATCTGTTTGTAATGAATGTCTACTTATTGGTACAGTGTGTTACCACTAGTTCCTTAATGGTATTGCTGCACAGCTACATGTATTACCATTTACTGTAAAATATACTGTATAATTGATTATTTGTATCTTTGTTCTGCATGTATATCCTTTGTCCTAATGCTGTTTAATGTCTTTATGTTCATTAGATAGGGACAGTGTACTACCCCGGGTCGGCCACTAGATGGAGGGCATGTTTATGTTCATAGCTCATAGATAGTGTAGTTTTTGCAAACACATAGTTAATTGTAGGAGGGGATGCTGCCTGTTAAGCTTGAGAGAGTCTGAGGTAGAGGCAGAGGACCAGAGGCGCCCGAAGGGTCCACATGGGCAATAAGCCCAGGACTCGGCAGCAGTCGTGCAATGTTACAAGTGAGAAGCCCAGCCTTCCTCCGCACCAGCACACCACAGCAACGGGCTAGTACAGCAGAATGTGGCAACTCATTGCTTGGGCACACACCTTTAAGACCAGGGCAAAACGGTCTGGGGAACCCACAGAAGCAGTAAGTACAGATGGAGAAGCGGGGCCAGTACAGAGAGCAGTACATCAGACCAGGGCTCATCCTCAGTGGCTACTGACTTCGGCGACTAATGATTTTGTGTCTAGGGCGAAACAGACTGAGGGATGCTTGACCATAGCAGAGCTGAATAGAGAGGAAACTGGGAAACCATCAGGGACAGTCTGACCCGGGCCTGTGCAGAGTAACTGTGAACGAAGTGCAGGGAAAAAGAAGGAACCTCGCTTATGTGAAGCCTGTTGTAAATGCTGTGAAGTCTTTGGAAATGCTGTGTAATGAACCAAGTAAAGATGTCTTTGTTGAAGTTATGATGGACTGTGTCTCAGTTGATGTAAATTTTCCTGGAAACGGTCTCCCACTGCATGAGGAGGACCCTGAAGGAGCTGAATCCGGAGACAGGTATGCTGACTAGCGAGCATGATTTTTCTGTGAGGAGAGGCCGGGACACCAGAGCCCCGGTGTCCTCGGCTACGGCTACTGTCCTGAACCTGTCTTAGGCCCTGTGCACACGGTGCAGATTCTGTGCAGTTCTGCAGCAGATTTGGCCCTGTAGAACTGCAGCAGAACTGCACGTGATGTACAGTTCCATTTAAGGCTATGTAAAAACGCTGTGCACATGCTGCAGATTTTTCCGCACAGATTTGGTGCGGAATAAAAGAAGCAGCATGTCGCTTCTTTTGTGCGGTTTTGTTGCAGTTTTCCACCTGCTCCATTATAGAAATCTGCAGGTGAAAACTGCAGGGGAAATCCGCACAAAAACTGCACTAAAATTGCACGTAAAACGCAGGTCATTTTACCTGCAGATTTAGCAAAATCTGCGTGGAAAATTCCACAGCAGAATCCGCACCGTGTGCACATAGCCTTACACATGGAAAGTTGTTTATTTTTGCATCTTATGTGCAGATATTTCCTACAGAATTGCATTAGATGCAGAAAATCTGCAGGTAACATAATACATGTAAGCTGCAAATGACTGAATAGACAGAGTTTGTCAAGAATCAAAAAGGAAGCAGCTTTACTTAAAGCATGATAAAGAAAAAGAGACAAAAACTATAGCATTAAAAACATATAAAAAAAACCCCTCAATAACGCTATGAAAAGAACAAAGTATATCTTCAAACACTTTAATTAAGACATAAAAAGTGTGTACAGGGCAACGCGTTTCAGTCCTGATGCCTTCCTCAAATCAGTATACAACCACTAGATTACCCAAGAAGCATTAAAGGGAATCTGTCACCAGGTTTTTGCTGCCCCTTCTCAGAGCAGCATCATGTAGGGCAGGAACCCTGCATTTGTGCGATAAGACGAATACATGAGGTGTTGATGATGGTGATATGAATAAATTGAATGGTATGAAATCTAATAATAGTATGACTTAAGATAATTTTCATAGTTCAGGAGATCTAAGCTAAAAGACAGGTCCAATACACCATAATAATAATAATAATAAATATATGAAACATAAGGAATGACATTTTACAGTACTGTATACAAGTGTCTGGAAGTGCATTGGGGAGTGACGATGCATTTACAGCTCCTCATCCTCACCCTGTGTTTCCAACTTAGTAACATGCTCCTCTGGCTGATTAATAGGTCAGGGGCCATATACCAGAGCAAACCCTCTGTCAATCAGTCAGGGGAATGCTGCTAAGCAGGGAATACAGTGTGAGGCTGAGGAGCTGTAAGTGCATCGTCACACCCCAATGCACCTCCAGACAAGTATACAAAAGTTCAAAACGTGATTTCTCGCTGCTGGAGCATCGCTTTTGGGCTTATCTTTTAAAGGGCTACACAATTATGTTAATGGTTTTAGAAGGAGAGGGGGGAGAAGTTTCTGACAAGTTCTCCTTTAAGCCCTTTTGAGACTAGACAAGCCAACTTAAATTTCCAGCAGACATCTCACTGGTGGAGTTTACACAGTATGTTTGGGACGTTACATGGTATCCGTTCAATCGATGTTATGATGGTTTTGCTGAAATCATATTCACGTTCTAATGCAAAATTTCTGGAGACACAATGATTCAAAACAACTTTTATTGACCTTCGAGCAGTGTGTGCTCATGTGTTACCACAGTTGCTGGACAGTGCGGCCTACGTATTGAAGTGACCATGGACGACACTGCAGGAGATAGATAACATAGTGTGTACTACAACTAACAAATGTTCTGGTACATTCACGCTCATACGACTTGACCAAGGAAGGAAACTGACCTAGGTTTTGGATTTCTTTTTCCACAATGTGCTTGGGACCAATAAATTACAAAAGGGTGACCTTGTTCTTTATAATAATAATAAATTTTATTTCTATAGCGCTGACATATTCCGCAGCACTTTACATTTCAGAGGGGACTTGTACAGACAATAGACATTACAGCATAACAATAATCACATAGATCATAACAATACCAAGAGGAATGAGGACCCTGCTCACAAGCTTACAATCTATGAGGAAAAAAGGTAGACACGAAAGGTGGGTGATAAAAATTGCCCTGATTGTTTGGATCAGCCATATTGTTAAGTGTGTAACTGTTAGGAACGGCGGAACGCACTAAATAAAATAAATAATAAAGTGCGTTCGCCGCTCGGGGTCCACCGTGCCGTAGGTGTGAACACTGCTGCTAAGAAGTGACAGACGAGCAATATGGCAGAAATGCGCACGTGGGTTAAACGTCACCTAGGTGCGCAAAGCAATCAATGTTTACTCACAGAGATACCAGCAGAGGTAAGCACAAAAGGCTGAGCCTGTTAGCGTCACAGGTCTCAGGTAAATGCACACACGGTATCTGGTCACAGGTGCAGAACCCAAGGCAGAGGAACTGCGTCCGTCTAGACCTACCGTGCGTGCGGCGTCGCCACTGCGGACGCCAAAGAGAGCTGCAACTGCAGCGCGGCGTAGGACACTGCCGCTAGACAATAGTGCCGTGAGGCGTAGCACAATCGTACGCTAGTGTAGAGGCGCGGTGTGCACATTGGCCTAAGGCTTGCCACTGACTGGCGCTGACTGCTGCCAGGGCCAGACTGGGACTAAAATTCAGCCCTGGCATTTGAAGTTACACAGGCCCACTAGTCACATGGTGACTATATAATATCTTTGTCCACTTGTAGGTTACAAGAAGTGAGAGGAGATTAGCATGACTATATAACATGTAGTCACAGCTGTGCCCAGTATTTCAGCTCAGTCCTATTTATTGCTTTTAGGTACAGTACTGCGCCCAAAACCCTGTCCCCTTTTGTACGCATGGTAACAGAATTCCTGGCAGAACTGCTATCCATTGGCAACCAGACCCCCTGGTCACAGCCGCCCCTATCATACCTCCCAACTTCTGAAGAAGGGAAAGAGGGAGAAAGACAGCGGCGCGTGCAAATTTTAGGCCACGCCCCGGCCACATCCATTTCGCAACTAGTCACACCCATGTCCACACCCAACCGCACCCATTTAGCACTGCTGATCACACTGACTGGTACTGAGGGCACAGTGGCTGGCATTGTGGGCACACTGACTGGCACTAAGGAAGAGAGAAAACAGAGAGAGAGAAAAAAGAAAACAGAGAGAGAAAGAAAGGAGAGCGAGAGAGAAAGAAAGAAAGAACAGAGAAAGAAAGAAAGAAAGAAAGAAAGAGGGGAAAGAAAGAAAGAGCAGAGAGAGACAGAGAAAGAAAAGAAAGAGAAAGAAGTAAAGAAAAGAAAGAACAGAGAAAGAGAGGAAAGAAAAAGAAAGAAAGAGGGGAAAGAAAGAACAGAGAGAGAGAAAGAAAAAAGAAAGATTAGAGAGAGAAAGAGAGAACAGAGAGAGAGAAAGAAAATGAGGGAAAGACAGAACAGAGAATGAGAAAGAAAGAACAGAGAAAGAAAGAAAAAGAGAGAAAGAAATAAAGAGAGATTCACACGGCCAGCATCTCTGATTCCAAGGCGATCCTGCTGTCTGCGCTGTCGGGGGAGGACATGGTGATGGAATTGAAGCATTCCTAGTTCCGTCACAATCTCCTCATGAAATTGTCTAATTTCCGGTCAGCTTCCAGCATATCACTTCCGGTGGAACGTCATGTGTGAGTTTTAAAATGCTCCTCGGGGCTCTGCCGTGTACTCCTGTGTCTGTGGGAAAAGCCTGCTTTGTAGGCTTCGTACACACTTGGCTCCGCTCCGTACATCCCGTACACATAAGGCTCCACTCCTTACACACACGGCTCCGCTCCGTATACCCCATACACACGGCTCCGGTCCGTACACCTCGTACACGCGTGGCTCCTCTCCATACACCCCGTACACACACGGTTCCTCTCCGTACACCCCGTACACACACAGCTCCGCTCTGTACACCTTGTATACACGCGGCTCCTCTCCGTACACCTCGTACACAGCCTGCTCCGCTCCGTACACCTCGTACACACGCGGCTCCGCTCCGTACACCTCGTACACACATGGCTCCACTCCGTACACCTCATACACACACGGCTCCGCTCTGTACACTTCATACACACACAGCCCTGCTACATCTACCCTGTAAACCCCTCCTGACCCCACACATACTTACCTCATCCAGCACCATGACAACCAGCACAGCAGAGTCTGGCAGACACCAAGAGGCAGGGCTGTGCGCACAGGACCTGTGATGAGGTCACAGGAGGAGTGGAGTCAGGGGTCACATGATCAGTGGTCTGGACAAAGGCTCCTGATCATGTGACCCCCTGACTCCTCCCCTCCTGTGACCTCATCACAGGTCCTGTATACAGTGAAGAGATCAGGCAAGCGACGCTGTGAGTGGCGGCGGCGGCGAGGATGGCGTGCGTGGCGGCTTATCTCCCTGCAGTGCGCGCAGAGGGCCGGCGGCAGGAGCAACAGCCAGGCCAGTGGCCGCATCAGCTGGCAAGCGGCCAGATGAGTAGGCGCTGCCGCCCGCAGCCCACATGACAGCGGCCCAGTGGGAAAATGCCCGGTTCAGCATATTGCCAATCTGGGCCTGACTGCTACTCTAATTCCCTATCCACATGCGTAATATCAGAGGGAGGGGAATCTTAATGAGTTAGTCACCAGAATCATACATCCGTCACCATTCACACATCTAGCAAGTAAAGTCTATACTAGCGCATGGCCGAACGGCCATGTGGGCCTTTTATAGCTGTGCGCTGCCGGGACCGTCCAGATCTGAGATGGACCAATCAGATCTGGAGAAGGACCTGAGCATGTGACTCCCGACCTCCAATGGGACATCATCTCGTGAGCACGCTCAGTGGAGCGGCAGAGGAACTTAGCCTCAGGAATGGCTTGCTGCAGAGCAGCATGTGAGGCTCTGGATTCCTGTTGTGTAGCTTCAGGAATCCGACGCCTAACATTACCCCTCCTAGGGCCCCCTCCCCCCTGAGCCTTCCAATCCACCACCTTGTGCCCATCAGAGGCATAGACCTCAGACTCGGCCAAAGGCAAGTCTGATGTCCCGGCAGGTGACAAAACCGGGACACGTGGAAGGCATCAGAGGCGGCAAAATCTCCAGGTTTGAGAAGGGACACCTGAGAGACAACGGGAGCGGCAAAATCGCCAGAAACCGAAGTTGAAGTGGAACGCCGCAGAGTATCGGCAGGCGTCTTCACTCTCTGTTTAGGGGAGGTATTCCGAGCACAAGAGGCGCATGCCCAAATATATTTTTTAGTGTCCCGAACCCTGTGCGGCCACCAATAAGACCTTGCCAGGAGTTTTGTGGTCTGCATGTAGCCACAGTGACCACCCACCCTGGACGCATGTTCCCACGCGAGAATCTTCGGCCGAAGGCGAGGAGGGACAAAGGTCTTGCCCGGCGGCACAGAGGTTGGCCACTGCGGGACCCTGTTATCGTGGGGAACAGAGTGTTGACAGTGGTAACCGCAAGTGGAGCTAAGTGCCGGACGCGCCTCGAGACCGGCGCGAGACACCTCCATGGGCTCTGGCAGTGAACACTCTGGCCCGGGTGGCTCCAGAGGTTCAAAGAGGTTGGGAGCCGAAGTAACCTTCCGTCTGGATTGAGCATGCTCCAGCCCGTGCTCCGTAAAACGGAGGTCAATGCGGGTGGAAATGGCAATCAGCTCCTCCAGACTTGCAGGAACCTCTCTGGTAAATAGAGCATCCTTAACATGCGCCAATAAACCTCTCCAAAACACAGGGATGAGAGCAGAGGTAAACACAAAAGGCTGAGCCTGTTAGTGTCACAGGTCTCAGGTAAATGCACACACGGTATCTGGTCACAGGTGCAGGACCCAAGGCAGAGGAACTGCATCCGTCTAGACCTACCGTGCGTGCGGCATCGTCACTGCGGACGCCAAAGAGAGCTGCAACTGTAGCGCAGCGTAGGACACTGCCGCTAGACGATAGTGCCGTGAGGCGTAGCACAATCGGACGCTAGTGTAGAGGTGCGGTCTGCACAGTGGTCTAAGGCTTGACACTGCCTGGCGCTGACTGCTATTCTAATTCCTTATCCACATGCGTAATATCATGTGGGGAGGGGAGGGGAATCTTAATGAGTTAGTCACCAGAATCATACCTCCGTCACCATTCACACATCTAGCAAGTAAAGTCTATACTAGGGCATGGCCGAACGGCCATGCGGGCCTTTTATAGCTGTGCGCTGCCGGGACCTTCCAGATCTCTGAGATGGACCAATCAGATCTGGAGAAGGACCTGAGCACGTGCCTTCCGACCTCCAATTGGAGATCGTCTCGTGAGCATGCTCAGTGGAGCGGCAGAGGAACTTAGTCTCAGGAATGGCTTGCTGCAGAGCAGCATGTGAGGCTCTGGATTCCTGTTGTGCAGCTGCAGGAATCCAACGCCTAGCAGTAACAATACAGACACAGAGGGCTGATAAATGAATAAAGCATGTGGGAACATGATGCGGGGAACCTGGTTATGGTAAAACTTTTGACTGTGCCACACAGGGATAGTTAGGTTAATGTGTTGAGGCGGTAGGCCAATCTGAATAAATGCGTTTTCAGGGCACGCTTAAAATTGTAGGGATTGGGGACTAATCGTATTGACCTGGGAAGTGCATTCCAAAGAATTGGTGCAGCATGTGTAAAGTCTTGGAGACGGGAGTGGGAGGTTCTGATTATTGAGGATGCTAACCTCAGGTCATCAGCAGAACGGAGGGCACGGGTAGGGTGGTAAACTGAAATGAGGGAGGAGATGTAGGGTGGTGCTGAGCCATAGAGTGCTTTGTGGGTGAGGGTAATAAGTTTGTACTGCATTCTGGAGTGGATTAATATTAATTAATATTAATGGGTAGCCAGTGTAATGACTGGCACAAGGTCGAGGCATCGGTGTAACGATTGGAAAGAATATGATCCTGGCTGCAGCATTCAAGACAGACTGGAGGGGGGAGAGTTTGGTAAGAGGGAGACTGATTAGAAGGGAGTTACAATAGTCCAGACGAGAATGAATAAGAGAAACAGTAAGAGTTTTTGCGGAGTCAAAAGTAAGAAAAGGTCGAATTCTAGAAATGTTTTTGAGATGCAGATAACAAGAGCAAGCCAGTGATCGGATGTGGGGAGCAAAGGAAAGCTCGGAGTCAAATATGACCCCAAGACAGCAGGCATGTTGCTGGGGAGTAATAGTGGGACCACACACAGAAATGGCAGTGTCGGGTATAGGTACATTAGTAGCAGGAGGAAACACAAGGAGTTCAGTCTTTGACAGGTTCAGTTTCAGATATAGTGAGGACATGATGTTAGACACTGCATTTAGACAATCACTGGTGTTTTCTAAAAAGGCAGGCGTGTTGTCAGGAGAGGAAGCATATAATTGGGTGTCATCAGCATAGAGATGGTACTGGAAACCAAATCTACTGATTGTTTGACCAATAGGGGCAGTGTACAAAGAGAAGAGGAGGGGGCCTAGAACCGATCCTTGAGGAACCCCAACAGTAAGTGGAAGATCAGAGGAGGAGGAAACAGCAAAAGATACAGTAAAGGAGCGGTCAGAGAGATAGGAGGAAAACCATGAGAGAACGGTGTCCTTGATGCCGATGGAGCGGAGCATAGTGAGGAGGAGCTGATGATCCACCGTGTCGAATGCTGCAGAGAGATCCAAGAGAATTAGCATGAAAGAGTGACCATTAGATTTAACTGTTTATAGAGCATTAGAGACTTTAGTGAGGGCAGTTTATGTAATTTTGTATTTTTAGACTGATGCTCCTTTGGTATTGGGTGGCTCCGTTAGATGTGCCAATGCCGTGACAACATAGTTCAAATGAAGTTGTGGTCTGAATTATACGTGGTCAGAAAATGTATGCTGAAAAAGAGCGGTTTCACAATCACTCATTATGCATATGGTAGCTAGACACTAAGCCTGAGTATGTTTTTTGGCTGTATTAAGTACATCCGTGATGAGCTTGGAAGGATAATGTTTCTCCTGAAAGGAGTTGTGTAGCCTTGGGGCTCAAGTCTGCTATCACTTTATGTGATTTCAGACTTGTGAATGCTCACAGCGTGCAGTGTGTGTGCTGTCAGGAGTCTTCTAAGCTGATGGTGGGCGGGAGCTTGACCACAAATATGTGATTTGCATACATGTGGTCACAAGACAACTAGTCGTGCGTGGCCTCACTCAAGACAGGGGAATTGAGAGAGGCCAGACACGTCTAGTCGAATGCGGATGGAAGTATGAAAATCGCATACTTGCAGTTACGTGACAGCCAACTTCCGGCACCACAGATTCCTGACATCTTGCACTGTGTGCACTGTGAGGATTCACAAGTCTGAAATCACATATAGTGACTCTAGACCTGAGTCCTAAGTTTTTAAAATTTGCACCCTGTTCAGTAAATGTTTTCTTATTTGCTGATTTTTGCTGCACACTTTTATGTGATCAGATAGAATATTAAATAAGCAGGATGGGTAGTGGGAACTCCCTTGTTATGAGAAATAAATTGTCTGCACATGAAAAATTGGCCATCAAATTACATTTTTAGTACATGCACATTGTAGTGAGGGCAATAGAAAAGCGTGGTGGTGTGGTCATACAGGAAAGGTCAGAATACATGTCTGAGTCACTCAGATTCTTACAAACTACTTGACAAGAATCCCTGAAGACTCTAGCCATCTCTGGTTGCCAGCATCTGTTCTGCAGCTGAACGATCTCCATGCAGTTGCTGACTCGGCAATGCTATTCAAAAAAGTCATTGCAGAGTCATATGCAAGCTATATATATGTTCTAAGTCACTGGGTGCTCTGCAAGTAGCTAATACATTTCCCACATAAAGTAAAGGTAAAACTCTGGCTGCCTGCTGCCACCACTAGGGGGAGCAAAGCAACTAGTTGCATACATGGAACTCAATAATAAGTATCAGTAAGCTCCTAAACGCCCCCTAGTGTTGGCTGCAGACAGGCAGAATGTTATCTTTTAATGTTATCTTTTACCCTTATGTGTACACAGAGGATTTGGATCCCGGTAGGATATTTAATATTCATTTTCATTCATCCAGCTCATACTGTGAAGTTTTACTATAAACTTATCCTTGAAAATTTCTAAATTAAAAATAATTATAAAAATGATATAATGATATGAAGAAATGTATAACACATTAGATATTTTTTGTCTTGTCACAGTTTATCTTCTTCAGATAGATGTGTATTCCATTTATGGAGCGTAAAATTATTTGGTCTCGTTGCAATGGTTCCCTCTTAGGGTCCGGAAGTAACTCAAACTTTTGTAAGGTCAAAGCAGTGGCAACTTTCATTTCATTCATTGCAAAATTCTGTCCAATGCAGTTTCTGGGAGAGAGAATATAAAATTGTAAGGTACAGATGTATGTAATACAATGTATGATACATGAAAGCAGTGAGGAACTATGGGGGTACTAGACAACACTTGTGGGGGGGCTGGCAATGTTATGTCACAGTAATGGCTCCAATATCATCAGCAGAGGACAACCCCATTTGAAACTGGTTTTGCAGACATTCATGCCTTTTTGGGCCATGGATGCGTAGCAGAAGAGATAATTTGTACAGTCCCCCCTGAACAACAATTCATTAACATGCAAGTCTTTGGGGTTTTTTTCATTATCCAGGCTCCTATTTTTATTTAGCCTTCTCGTATTACCTTGATCCTGAAGAGAATGGCAGGAAGGCATGAGAGTGTCTTGACGCCGAATTTTCTGGAGAGAACCTCAGGGGTTCAAACACCTAAAGAGACACAGAATGAGTAATGTGAACACCAGCGCATATCACCCTTTCTGGACAAGTTAGCAACATGGAACTCTTGAATCGGACCTTTCACCAGTTTCAGTATGCTAAATGGGCCACATTATGGAATAGTGGCTGCAGAGCTGAGTAAAACACGTGCTTTATTTTTAATTCCTACACTCCATTGTGGGGATATTTTCTTGTAAAATTTAGGTTATAATGCATCTTATAGATCAACTGAGCATTAGATTTGTCACTGTGGGTGTGCACTTCTTCCCCTGCATGAGATTGACCAATCACAAGCAGGCAGTATCATGTAAGGAAGAAAAGATCACGCCCACCTCTCTCCAGTGATCTCTGCAGCTGCTGTGTAGAGATACAACAGAGCACAGTTTATCACCATATGAACAATAAGGTCCATGATCATCCATGATCTTTTTGTTACTACCAAACTCTCCTTCCTCGCCATCACCGAAACCTGGCTCACCCCTTCTGACACAGCCTCTCCTGCTGCACTTTCATATGGCGGCTTCCACCTTTCGCACACCCCCCGCCCCAGCAGCAAACATGGTGGAGGAGTTGGTTTTCTCCTGTCAGATACCTGCTCCTTCACCCCAATCCCACTGCCACCCTCTGTTACCCTCCCTTCCTTTGAGGTGCACTCTGTGCGCATCTACTCCCCCTCCAACCTCCAACTGGCTGTCATCTACCGCCCCCCAGGGCCAGCCACCACCTTCTTTGACCACTTCACCACCTGGTTACTTCATTTCCTTTCCGCGGACATCCCTACTATCATCATGGGCGACTTCAACATCCCCATTGACACTTCCCTCTCAGCTGCCACTAAACTTCTATCTCTCACTTCCTCCTTCGGCCTCACTCAATGGTCTTCTACAGCCACCCACAAAGATGGCCACACACTGGACCTCATCTTCACCCGCCTCTGCTCCCTATCTAACCTCTCTAACTCACCTCTTCCTCTCTCTGACCACAACCTGCTCACATTCTCTTCCCTCTTCACTCCATGTCTACAATCCCCACCCCACAAACTTTCACACCCTCGCAGGAATCTTAAACACCTTGACCTACACTCATTCTCTGAATCCCTCCTCCCTCTTACAGATATAAGTTCCTTACACAATGCGGATGATGCTGCCGCTCTATATAACACCACAATAGCTGTAGCTTTGGAATCCGCTGCCCCACTTACACATACCAAAACTCGCAAAATCAACAGACAGCCCTGGCACACCAGCCTGACCAAAGAGCTGAGGCGAGCTTCCAGGGCTGCTGAGCGCAGATGGAAAAGATCCCACTCCAACGAGCACTTCATCGCATTCAAACAGTCCCTCACTACTTTCAAGACCACACTCGCCACAGCTAAACAAACCTACTTCTCATCTCTCATATCCTCCCTGTCTCACAACCCTAAACAGTTATTCAACACCTTCAATTCTCTCCTCCGCCCCCCAGCACCTCCTCCCTCCCCACTCATCTCAGCTGAAGACTTTTCAAGCAGAAAATTGATAACATCAGGGACAGTTTTGGTCAACAACCCCCAGAGCCCTTCCTCCCGACTTCCCAGCCCTCCACCTTCAAAACCAACTTCTCCACCATTACAGAAGATCGACTCTCCACTCTACTCTCAAGATCACATCTCACCACCTGTGCACTCGACCCGATCCCATCCCACTTCATCCCAAACCTCACCACAGTCTTCATCCCAACCCTAACCCATCTCTTCAACCTATCACTAACAACTGGTGTTTTCCCCTCAAGCTTTAAACATGCCTCCATCACACCTATCCTCAAAAAGCCCTCTCTTGACCCATCCTCTGTATCTAGCTATCGCCCTATATCACTTCTCCCATACGCCTCCAAGCTACTGGAACAACACGTCTACCTTGAACTGTCCTCCCATCTCTCTTCTTGCTCCCTCTTCGACCGCTTACAATCTGGCTTCCGGTCACACCACTCCACTGAAACTGCCCTTACTAAGGTCACCAATGACCTCTTAACTGCCAAGAGCAAGCGACACTACTCTGTCCTCCTCCTCCTGGACCTGTCGGCTGCCTTTGACACAGTGGACCATTCCCTATTATTACAGACCCTCTCATCCCTCGGCATCACAGACTTGGCCCTCTCCTGGATCTCATCATACCTAACAGACCGGACATTCAGCGTCTCCCACTCACACACCACCTCCTCACCTCGCCCCCTATCTGTTGGAGTCCCACAAGGTTCAGTCCTAGGGCCCCTGCTGTTCTCTATTTACACCTTTGGCCTGGGACAGCTCATAGAATCTCATGGCTTTCAGTATCATCTTTATGCTGATGACACACAGATCTACATCTCTGGACCAGATATCACCTCCCTACTAACCAGAATCCCTCAATGTCTGTCCACTATTTCATCCTTCTTCTCCACTAGATATCTGAAACTCAACATGGACAAAACAGAATTCATCATCTTTCCCCCATCTCACGTGACCCCCCCTACGAACCTATCAATTACAGTAAATGACTGCCCACTCTCCCCAGTCCCACAAGCTCGCTGCCTCGGAGTAATCCTTGACGCTGATCTCTCCTTCAAACCACATATCCAAACCCTTTCCACTTCCTGCCGACTTCAACTCAAAAATATTTCACGCATCCGTTCATTCCTCACCCAAGAATCTGCAAAAACCCTAGTCCATGCCCTCATCATCTCTCGCCTTGACTACTGCAACCTCATGCTCTGCGGCCTCCCCTCAAACACTCTCGCACCCCTCCAATCTATTCTAAACTCTGCTGCCCGACTAATCCACCTGTCCCCCCGCTATTCCCCAGCTTCTCCCCTCTGTCAATCCCTTCACTGGCTCCCAATTGCCCAGAGACTCCATTACAAAACCCTAACCATGACATACAAAGCCATCCACAACTTGTCTCCTCCATACATCTGTGACCTCGTCTCCCGGTACTTTCCTGCACGCAACCTCCGATCCTCACAAGATCTCCTTCTCTACTCCCCTCTTATCTCCTCTTCCCACAATCGCATACAAGATTTCTCTCGCGCATCACCCCTACTCTGGAACTCTCTACCACAACATATCAGACTCTCACCTACCATCGAAACCTTCAAAAAGAGCCTGAAGACCCACCTCTTCCGACAAGCCTATAACCTGCAGTAACCACCGATCGACCAAACCGCTGCACGACCAGCTCTACCCTCGCCTACTGTATTATCACCCATCCCTTGAAGATTGTGAGCCCTCGCGGGCAGGGTCCTCTCTCCTCCTGTACCAGTTATGACTTGTATTGTTTAAGATTATTGTACTTGTTTTTATGTATACCCCTCCTCACATGTAAAGCGCCATGGAATAAATGGCGCTATAACAATAAATAATAATAATAATAATAATAATAATAAGGTCTGAACATGCTGGATCCTTTTTCCCTCAACATTATCTGTTGGGAAAGAATTAGAAGACCCCCAGACACATTAGACTGTCAGCCAATCCTACCTACATCGGTGGTTTCGGCCAACTTTAGCCTAATGTGTACAGGGATGTGAGCCCAGAAAAAAATTTATACTTGGTTTGCTAACATCCGGTTATGCTTTTTTTAATGAGTTCTAAGTCGGCGAAATGGATTCTAATACAAAGCAAGGGCAATTAGTGGCTTACTGCAAAGGATTGAAAGTATATTCAGAGATGAGAATTACATCCTTGGAAATTGGTGACTTTTCAGCTATTCAAACATTTAGCCCACATTCACATGTGCACTATCTGGTCAGTATTTTACATCAGTATTTGTAAGCAACAATCAGCATAGGAGCAATCAGAGGAAAAGTTTAATAGAAACACGTCACCACTTCTGGATTTATCACCCACTCCTGGTTTTGAATAACAAATACTGATGTAAAATACTGACCAAATACTGAATGCGTGAATGTGGCCTTATAGTAATAATCCAGGGAAGGCTTTTAAGGCAATGGATTCTCTTTGGGCTTACAGATGACATTGAACAAATTGTAACATATTAAGGAAAGCGTGATATTAGAAATTTTAAAGAGGCTGTTTACTACTTTTATATTGATGAGCTCTCCTTATGATAAGTCAATCAAATAATATCAGTGGAGGTCCGGCACACCCATCAATCAGTTCTTATCACCCCTGGAAGCCGGATGTATACAGTGTGGAACCGCACAGCTCTGTACCGAATGTAGTGGTCACTGCCAAGAACTTATTTCAATAGGGGCTGATCTGCAGCACCCGGCAGTGACCACTAAAAAGTGAATGTCAGTGCCGTGTTAGGCTCCATATACTACATGCAGATAACAACTGATCGGTGCAGCCAAGATCTTATATTGATGACCTATCCGAAGAATAAGTCATCAAAACAAAAGTGCTGGAAAAAAAACTTTAAGCATTTTCTTTATATAATGTTACAATAATTCCCCAGGACTGTGGGGAATTACTCACATCATGTCCAGACACAATGACCAACAACATCCCATGTAACACCTGTCCCATTATTGGGGCAGTGCCTGTGACATTTGGCTAAGGTAACGAATACTTATAAATGCCAGGTCCTGTTTAATAAAGCAGAATGGAGTTATAGGAGATGGATGGGAATATTACACATTTATAGTATTACCTCTGGATCCTCCCAGATACTGGGGCACCGGTTTATAAGATATATAGAGATGAGAACAATGGTACCTGTAGAAAGAAGACATAAAAATTCTCACATAGATAGATGATAGATAGTTGATAGATAGTTGATAGATAAATAGATAGATGATAGATTGATAGATAGTTAGATGATAGACAATAAATAGATAGATAAAAGATAGATAAAAAATAATATGTAGATAGATAATATATAAATAGATAATAGATAGATTAATAGATGTGTGGTACTAGCAGGTACGCAGGATGCAGTGTCGAGAAGCGAGACGGTTTTGTGTTTTTGGTAACAACTTTTATAGGTTTATAGGTTATCTGCAGGGATAGTCTAAGCAACCGACCAAAATAACAGGAATTGTCCTCGCAGGGACTCAATACAAGCCAACACGGAAAACTAAGAACACGACTAAGTCCGGCAAAGCCGGTCACTATAGGGCCGCGGTATGGCCGACTACGGGTCCTATATAGTGTCACTTAACCGACTCGACGTCCCTCGGCATCCCGGACGATGGCCCGGAGATAGGCCGCAGCCTCGGGCTGAAGTGAGGCGGCAGCGGCCGCTGGTGTCCGCGGGCAGTCCGCAGCCGCGGGCTAGAGGAAGGCGGCAGCGGCCGCTGGTCGATGCTGGGCAGCGGTTCTCGGACGGTCGTCTCGGCGCCATTCCACTGATGTCCAGGGGGAGTATCTCTCCTGTCTCTGGCCTCCTTCCTGGCTCCGGTGAGTCGCTCTGGCTCTCAGTCGCTCCCACGGTCTCCTGCTCCTTCTGTCTCGTTCTGCTGACTCACTGTGACTCGCGTTCCTCGCCCCTTTTATATTGGCTCCTCCCCCAGCCCACCTGTCAGTCTCCACGGTCCGTCCCTGAACTCTGTCCCCCGGAAAGAGTTTCCCCCGGAACCCAGGTGACGGTCCCCTTGGTTCCGACCCGGACACTCGGCGGGGACCCTCTCTCCCACAGATGGATAGATAGACAGATAAAATGCAGTACTTTTCCATGCAAAGATGAGTGCAAAGTCCCCAAAATTATCACTAAAATCTCTTGTATACAAAACTAGAAAAAAAAATAGAGGCAGCGTTCTAAAGTTAGATCATAAAAGAAAGGGTGCAGACTCCTTTTTTGGGAGTTTTTAAATGTAGATAAATAGAGTCACTTTTTGTCACGATGTCACCCACCTTTGGGCAGGCTCCGTCCATCAAAGAATGTGATTGGTTCTTTAAGTTGGCGAGAAACATGCGGTACAGGAGGAAAGAGACGCATGCTTTCCTTAATGCACATGGTGGTGTATGGCAGCTTTCCTAGGTCTTCCCTGGCATGCAAAATAAATAATAGAATATAACTTTCAGTCATGCAGACAGCTTTACATGATAAGGAAACGGGTTGAAAAAGATTTAGGCCATTTAGTTGGACAAAGTTTACTAAGGATTCATCATAATATGTCTTCAATTTTCAGGCAATTCCAAAAAACAAGGGTGTATGTACCATAGAGGCCGCCTAGTGGAGTGCATGGGTCATCTGGAGAAAGATGGTCCAGGTACGAGATCTGTCCAGCTTTAAGGGATGTATAGTACAAATGCCATAGGGTTATTTTACATAGAACTTGGCCTTTAAACTGTTAAATATTGGGTGGGTTTCATCAATACAGCTCATGAGAACAAGCAGAGCTGCAGTATAAAGCACAGGGAATGGTAGAGGGAAACATATAGAGAAAACGTGTGAGCCCCCTGACCTCCTCCGATATAATATATGACAGTAATCATGTACATAAGTGCTGAAAATGGGAAACACTCACCAGTCCACTGTGGTCCGATCTCCCAGGACCTCTCTGATCTCCTCCCGACATTTCTCCTGGTGCTCAGGATATTTAGCCATACAGTATAATATCCAGGAGATGCCGCTGGCTGTGGTGTCATGGCCTTCAAACATAAAAGTATCCACCTCTGCCCGCAGGTCTTCATAGGATAGACCCTGACCATTTTCATCCTGATAATAATAATACATGTTACGTATGAAGCTCAACAGGCTCCAGGCAATGATGAATTAGAGATGCTGGATCCCCGGTGACTGGAGAATGGGTTGTTCACTTGCAATAGCAAACTTTGGACCTACTATACAAACTAGGTTTTGAACTGTAGCCCAGCGGTCCAAGTCGTCAATGTCAATCTAATGAACATTATGGGGGGCACACAAGTTGCGTGAGGGAATAGGTCACATAGAGGATGTTGACCACAAGCCGGAGAGTACGGTAGACCCACACTGTGTGGTTCTTCATAGGGAGGAGGAAGATTCCCATTCCCCTTCTATCTAGGTCAGCTTCTTTTCCTCCATGACTAATGGACGATGCAGTCAATGTTAAACGGAGGGCGGTAGTAATTACCAAACCGCCAAGGGAATAACTACAATAAGTGCAAAGGTTGCAAAGTCTCTTTTGCCTATATAAAAAGACCAATGCTATTAAAGACTATGCAATAATTTGGAGTCCGATTGGAGCTTTTGCATTTGGACCCATCAGGTTCAAGTTAGACCACTGCTAACAGGACTAGTATCCTGATGAAAGGGAAACCCAAAATGCGTAGGTTTGACTTTTAAATGTGTTGTAAACGACTTTTTATCTAACAAACCCTGTTAGGTTCCTGCTTTGCTTGGTAATTACCTTCGCCCACGCATCCTCCATTGTTCATACAGGAGGAGAGGCTCACCTGGATGGAAGGGGGATAGGAATCTTCCTCCCCTCCCAGCTTGCATCTATCGCGGTCTCCGGCTGGCACTCCGGTTTTTGGTTTTTAGCTGCCTCATATTACAGCCCCTCATTAAGGATGTCTGGACCTGGTAGCAGCAGGCTGATTGAGTTTTAGCATGGTTGTTCACATTCATCATATCTAATATCCTTCCTCCAAAAGTGCTCCGTTTTAAGCCTCTTTTTCTTGTTTTTTTCTAATAAAAGCTATTATGTAGTGTGAACTGGCAAACTGTAGGGTGAGAGTACGCTAGCTGGACAGTAGAGGCTAGTTAGGAAATGTATACAGCTCAGATAAAAAATTTTCTCAAGCAGTTAGTTTGTGCAGGCAGCGGTCTGAAGGCCAGAGGTTAACCTGACAGTAAAGAGGGTTCTTGAAATTCATTACTGTAATTGCCAGCTATGCTATGCTAAGAGCTGCACTGAACTGTCAAAATAGGAAAGTATGCTGAAGGCGATGCCTCTACCGAAAAGTGGCCTGAGACACATCGAGGAGTTATGGACTGCTGTCTGATGACTACTTTGTACGGTGTAAGAGCAAAGCCCTGGCTTAAACTGTCACCCCTGGAAAAGTACAGCGAGTCTCACCCTGATCTACAGTGATTAACCATGCCAACCTGTTTACTCTTAAACCACCTTTGGTGAATTTAGCCTGGCCTGACAGTAAAATGGATGGTGTGATAGCAGCTGTGCCCTATGATGACTAGCTTTGCTTTCCCCAGAGATGGTGGACTTCATTATGGCCTGTACTGGGAGCATGCTATGACCTAAGAGAAAGAGGAGGGCCGTGGCCTAGGAGTGCGACTCCAAATTCAATTGTATCCTGCACCTATAGAGACACTGCTTCTAGATATAAGCCACTGTGGACTTCTAACTCTCTTTGCTAGTGAAAAGGTTCCGGTTGTATACCACAACCACCAAGCTCAGTGCTCCAGTATGTCTGGGTTATGACCAAGTTCAGAACTACTATACTCTTGTGTAAATGCTAAGCTCAGTTCCACTGTATTGTCCTTAAACCTTCAAGCTCTGTGCCTTAATGTTGAAATGTAAGCATAAAGCTTTACATTTTCGCTTTTATGCAACCACTGACAGCTCTGTGCTACAATAAAATGCCTAAAGAGTGGGTATTGTGTCTCTATGTGGAGAGTGACTCCTTAAACCGCAATAAGAGGCCTCTCATACAATTAAATCAAACCTCTTAGGCTATGTGCATGTGGGAGGAACGGCCCCCGTCGAGTGTGACAGACAGATGGGCTGGGGGAGGGACCAATATAAAGAAGGTGGGAAATTCCCGGGGCGATGAGTCAGCAGACCGACACAGAGAGAGCAGGAGACAGTGGGAGCGGCTGCAAGGGAGAGCGACTCACCAGTGCCAGGGAGGACGCTCACCGAGGACTCCAGAAGGACGGCACCGAGGTGACTATCCGGGACTTGTTGCCCCGCTCCAGCCGGCGGCCACTCCGGCCCCAGTCCAACCCGCGGCCGCTGCCGCTTCCCCTCAGCTCGCGACTGCGGCCTGCTCGCGGTCACCCGCGGCCGCTGCTGTCCTGCCCGCGGCTGCGGCCTGTTCCCCGCCGCCAGCAGCCGCCCTGTTCTCACGTGTGGCCACGGCAAGTACAGCACCGCCGACGGCCATCACTGTCCCGCTCCGGTCCGCAGCAGAGGCCAGGCCTCTGCTGACCGTGGATTCCCCATTGCAGCCATTAGCTGCTCAGGTGGCCTGCCCTTCGCCACCACACATCGCTGCCGCTTGCCCCAGGCCAGGGGCTGTGGCCTAACCGTCCAAGGACCCCGCCAGAGCCTGTGGGGCTCCAGTGTCATCAGCGCGCCGGAGTGCGCGAAGACTTCGTCATCGTCTCAGCAACTGGGCCCAGCAACTACTACGCCGAAAGACCACCAACCCGAACGGCGAGGGACATCTGGACGGCTAAGTTGACTTTATAATTAAGGACCCGTAGTCGGCCATATCGCAGCCCTATAGTGACCGGCTGTTGCCGAAAGTAGTCATGTTCTGTTTTGTGTGTGCCTGTATAGAGCCCTTGCAAGGGCAACCCTTGTTACCCCTGTTTTTGGTGATCAGGCCGGGACTGAGGAAAGTTCCCTCTGGCCCTATAATCGTTAATACAGACTCGTCACTGCATCCTGCGCTCCTGCGAGTACCACATGCACACGCTGCGGATTCACCTGCTGGTTTTTCCACACGGATCCACAGGTAAAACCGCATGTAAAGTGACCTGCAGTTTTCCTGCGGTTTTGCCCTGCGGTTTCACACCTCTACTATGTTAAAGGTGTGAAATCGCTGCGGAATCCGCACAAACAATTGATATGCTGCGGTTTGTAAACCGCAGCAAAACCGCACGGAAAAAAATGCAGCGTGAGCACAGCGGATTTGAAATGCCATAGGCTAACATGGTACTGTACCATTTCTGCGGAACAGCTGCATTTCCGCAGGGCCAAAAACGCTGCAGAAACGCAGCAGAATCCGCAACGTGTGCACATAGCCTCACTGTGCACGGAGGAGGGGCAAACACCCTGAAACACATTTCTACAAATAGACATTCTGATTTGACTTGTATCCCAAATCATGTGGCAAGGCTCGATAAAGGGTTATTATTATTATTATTATTATTATTATTTATTGTTATAGCGCCATTTATTCCATGGCGCTTTACATGTGAGGAGGGGTATACATAAAAACAAGTACAATAATCTTAAACAATACAAGTCATAACTGGTACAGGAGGAGAGAGGACCCTGCCCGCGAGGGCTCACAATCTTCAAGGGATGGGTGATAATACAGTAGGCGAGGGTAGAGCTGGTCGTGCAGCGGTTTGGTCGATCGGTGGTTACTGCAGGTTATAGGCTTGTCGGAAGAGGTGGGTCTTCAGGCTCTTTTTGAAGGTTTCGATGGTAGGTGAGAGTCTGATATGTTGTGGTAGAGAGTTCCAGAGTAGGGGTGATGCGCGAGAGAAATCTTGTATGCGATTGTGGGAAGAGGAGATAAGAGGGGAGTAGAGAAGGAGATCTTGTGAGGATCGGAGGTTGCGTGCAGGAAAGTACCGGGAGACGAGGTCACAGATGTATGGAGGAGACAAGTTGTGGATGGCTTTGTATGTCATGGTTAGGGTTTTGTAATGGAGTCTCTGGGCAATTGGGAGCCAGTGAAGGGATTGACAGAGGGGAGAAGCTGGGGAATAGCGGGGGGACAGGTGGATTAGTCGGGCAGCAGAGTTTAGAATAGATTGGAGGGGTGCGAGAGTGTTTGAGGGGAGGCCGCAGAGCATGAGGTTGCAGTAGTCAAGGCGAGAGATGATGAGGGCATGGACTAGGGTTTTTGCAGATTCTTGGGTGAGGAATGAACGGATGCGTGAAATATTTTTGAGTTGAAGTCGGCAGGAAGTGGAAAGGGTTTGGATATGTGGTTTGAAGGAGAGATCAGCGTCAAGGATTACTCCGAGGCAGCGAGCTTGTGGGACTGGGGAGAGTGGGCAGTCATTTACTGTAATTGATAGGTTCGTAGGGGGGGTCACGTGAGATGGGGGAAAGATGATGAATTCTGTTTTGTCCATGTTGAGTTTCAGATATCTAGTGGAGAAGAAGGATGAAATAGTGGACAGACATTGAGGGATTCTGGTTAGTAGGGAGGTGATATCTGGTCCAGAGATGTAGATCTGTGTGTCATCAGCATAAAGATGATACTGAAAGCCATGAGATTCTATGAGCTGTCCCAGGCCAAAGGTGTAAATAGAGAACAGCAGGGGCCCTAGGACTGAACCTTGTGGGACTCCGACAGATAGGGGGCGAGGTGAGGAGGTGGTGTGTGAGTGGGAGACGCTGAATGTCCGGTCTGTTAGGTATGATGAGATCCAGGAGAGGGCCAAGTCTGTGATGCCGAGGGATGAGAGGGTCTGTAATAATAGGGAATGGTCCACTGTGTCAAAGGCAGCCGACAGGTCCAGGAGGAGGAGGACAGAGTAGTGTCGCTTGCTCTTGGCAGTTAAGAGGTCATTGGTGACCTTAGTAAGGGCAGTTTCAGTGGAGTGGTGTGACCGGAAGCCAGATTGTAAGCGGTCGAAGAGGGAGCAAGAAGAGAGATGGGAGGACAGTTCAAGGTAGACGTGTTGTTCCAGTAGCTTGGAGGCGTATGGGAGAAGTGATATAGGGCGATAGCTAGATACAGAGGATGGGTCAAGAGAGGGCTTTTTGAGGATAGGTGTGATGGAGGCATGTTTAAAGCTTGAGGGGAAAACACCAGTTGTTAGTGATAGGTTGAAGAGATGGGTTAGGGTTGGGATGAAGACTGTGGTGAGGTTTGGGATGAAGTGGGATGGGATCGGGTCGAGTGCACAGGTGGTGAGATGTGATCTTGAGAGTAGAGTGGAGAGTCGATCTTCTGTAATGGTGGAGAAGTTGGTTTTGAAGGTGGAGGGCTGGGAAGTCGGGAGGAAGGGCTCTGGGGGTTGTTGACCAAAACTGTCCCTGATGTTATCAATTTTCTGCTTGAAAAATGAGGCAAAATCTTCAGCTGAGATGAGTGGGGAGGGAGGAGGTGCTGGGGGGCGGAGGAGAGAATTGAAGGTGTTGAATAACTGTTTAGGGTTGTGAGACAGGGAGGATATGAGAGATGAGAAGTAGGTTTGTTTAGCTGTGGCGAGTGTGGTCTTGAAAGTAGTGAGGGACTGTTTGAATGCGATGAAATGCTCGTTGGAGTGGGATCTTTTCCATCTGCGCTCAGCAGCCCTGGAAGCTCGCCTCAGCTCTTTGGTCAGGCTGGTGTGCCAGGGCTGTCTGTTGATTTTGCGAGTTTTGGTATGTGTAAGTGGGGCAGCGGATTCCAAAGCTACAGCTATTGTGGTGTTATATAGAGCGGCAGTGTCATCCGCATTGTGTAAGGAACTTATATCTGTAAGAGGGAGGAGGGATTCGGAGAATGAGTGTAGGTCAAGGTGTTTAAGATTCCTGCGAGGGTGTGAAAGTTTGTGGGGTGGGGATTGTAGACATGGAGTGAAGAGGGAAGAGAATGTGAGCAGGTTGTGGTCAGAGAGAGGAAGAGGTGAGTTAGAGAGGTTAGATAGGGAGCAGAGGCGGGTGAAGATGAGGTCCAGTGTGTGGCCATCTTTGTGGGTGGCTGTAGAAGACCATTGAGTGAGGCCGAAGGAGGAAGTGAGAGATAGAAGTTTAGTGGCAGCTGAGAGGGAAGTGTCAATGGGGATGTTGAAGTCGCCCATGATGATAGTAGGGATGTCCGCGGAAAGGAAATGAAGTAACCAGGTGGTGAAGTGGTCAAAGAAGGTGGTGGCTGGCCCTGGGGGGCGGTAGATGACAGCCAGTTGGAGGTTGGAGGGGGAGTAGATGCGCACAGAGTGCACCTCAAAGGAAGGGAGGGTAACAGAGGGTGGCAGTGGGATTGGGGTGAAGGAGCAGGTATCTGACAGGAGAAAACCAACTCCTCCACCATGTTTGCTGCTGGGGCGGGGGGTGTGAGAAAGGTGGAAGCCGCCATACGAAAGTGCAGCAGGAGAGGCTGTGTCAGAAGGGGTGAGCCAGGTTTCGGTGATGGCGAGGAAGGAGAGTTTGGTAGTAACAAAAAGATCATGGATGTAGGAAAGCTTGTTGCAGACAGAGCGAGCGTTCCACAGAGCTCCTGTTAGTGGGACTGGGGAAGCGGGGGCTGGGTGAATGGGTATAAGGTTGGAGAGGTTACGGAAGGTTGTGATAGAGTGTGGATGGGAGGTAGAAATGACTGTGGGAATGTGGTGAGGAGGACCAGGATTTGGAGAGATATCACCAGCAGTGAGAAGGAGCAGAGAAAGTGTTACCAGGTGGGAGCAGGAGAGGGCATGAGGGGGCTGTCTGTGTTTGGAGACAGAGGATTGTATGTTAAGGAACAGTTTTGAGGCGGAGGTGAGGTGGATGGGGAGGATTGAAGAAGAGATGAACAGTTCCTTACTAGGAGTAGGGATTAGGGGAATTAGCAGAAAGTGAAGGATTATTGGGGTGAAAGTGAAAACAAACAGAAACATTGTTTACAGTGACTGTGTCCAGTTACCTTCAGTTCCCTTCTGGTTCAATTCTGGTTTTAATTCTTAAATTAATCTTCACACTTCTAGCACACACTTATAGCAATCACAATGCAGACTGAAGTCTATGCAGACTTGTACTCTGCAATATATGTACAACTAAGTGCAGTCAGGTGTGAAGCAGAGCGGAGTGGTCTCTGCTCATCTTGGCCAGACAATTAAGAGTGGACCAGATGTATATGATCAAGCCAGAGTAAACAAGGTCATAAATAACACTGGGGTAAGCTGGGGTTAGCTGAAAGGCATACCATGTGAATGCTAGGTGCAGAGGCAAGTCTATGTGCAAAGCTGGGTGATGCACTGTGTGTCCTTCATAGACAGACAGCAGGAGAGCAGGAGAGCTGGGTGGATGGACATACCATGTGAATGCTAGGTGCAGAGGCAAGTCTATGTGCAAAGCTGGGTGATGCACTGTGTGTCCTTCATAGACAGACAGCAGGAGAGCAGGAGAGCTGGGTGGATGGACATACCATGTGAATGCTAGGTGCAGAGGCAAGTCTATGTGCAAAGCTGGGTGATGCACTGTGTGTCCTTCATAGACAGACAGCAGGAGAGCAGGAGAGCTGGGTGGATGGACATACCATGTGAATGCTAGGTGCAGAGGCAAGTCTATGTGCAAAGCTGGGTGATGCACTGTGTGTCCTTCATAGACAGGGTTGATATTGACTTTTAGGATTGCTACTTCCACTAGGTGGCACTAGAGTTCTAGTCTCCTTTTTTTTAAAGAGGCAATCTGCACAATCAAATGTGTAACCATCAAGTGTGTGGCCTCATTGGAAGACTGTAACAAATCACTTTTCTGCCTCAAGTTCAGTAAAAATCAGTTTCAGTTTCTTCTTTCAGTGTCTGTGTCCATCACTGCGCCAGCCTTATGTGGAAAGGGGTCCAAAGCCACGCATAGAAAACTGACCCAATCGGCAAAGGGAGGGGAGAGGGTAGTAATCACACACTTAGTGCTGACATAGAAAAGACCGCTACATTATTTTACTGCCAGCTACCTGGACAAACAGGATCAAGAGAGAGACTCTTTTCTCTAAAGATAAAAGCCTGATATTGCCTGGGTATGTTTAGTCAAGCCAAGCGTTTGTAATGGTGTTCTGGGGTCAAACCATGCCCTGCATCCCTTCCTGGTAAAGTGGGTACGTTTTAGGTGTAAGATGGTGTATTATGTGAAGAATCTATAATTAGTGAGAATTACTGTGTGATATCTGTGACTGAACTAAACTTGCTGAGTAAAGTTTTGTTAAAAATGGACTTGAACTCTGGTAATCAGTGTGTGACGATATCTGGAACTGGAACCGTGCAACCTGAGGTGAACTCCAATCTAAAAGTGAGTGACTTGTGGGTCGCCCTCCCAGGGCTGTGGGGTACTCGGTACCGGGCAGGTGTCAGCGGGATGTGTCACAGCAGCGGTGACCCGGTCCGTGGCCCTGGGCGCCCAAGTAATGGGGGAATGGAAATGGTGGAATGTAGTTAATGGAATAGTTTGTGACGCCACATGTGGTGTTCGGCAAGTGAGATGTTAAGCCGACGCTGCATGCAGATCCACTGGGATGGATGATATGGTGCAGCAAAGATGTAAAAGCTCCCCACAGGTGAAGCTATAGTCCCAGGGCAGTGTAGATGTGGCTGGCACGGAGATGTAGCAGTGCCGGAAGGGTAGGAAGCAGACAAAGACACAGCGGGGTGCAATTTCTGTACCTTTACTTGATAAACGCAGTCCAGGGTCCTGATTACAGATGGTACAAGAGCAGGCTAGCCTTGAAGCAGCTCAGGATTCTCTCTCAGCAGAAGGGCTGTGCAGTCTCCTTCCTAGCGCCTATTTGGATGAAGTACTCCTAGTACTGAGTTACACTGAAGTTCCTCCTAATTCTCTTCTACTAGCACTCCTCGTATGGCAGACAGCTGTAGCTGAATTCCTCTCTTGGCTCACTCCGTGCTGTTGTGCCTCCGAGTCTTAGATGAGAGTAGGGCATTTACAGCCTCCTACTCCTCTGGTTTCTGTTGCAGGACCGTTAGTATCCGTACAAATGTGGAGACCAGGCTCCAGTTCATGCGCTCTCACTGTGAGGGAGCTCTCTTTCCTCAGCTCAACCTCCAGCTTCTCTCCCCACGTCTGCACACGTGGACCTCCTCACACTAACTGACCACTCCTTCCTCTTGGCCCTCAGAGGGCACTCCTACCCTTAATCCTGGTTCAGAGCCCCCCCTGCTGGCCTGGAGTGGAACTGTGTTGTATGCATAGGTAAACTGCTGGAGAGACCCTTCACTGCTTCCAAGCATGACCTCACCCTCCCTGGAGGAAGGCAAAGTCACTGTGGCGGCCATACTCCTGGGGGCACCACATTCCCCCCTAGTGCAAGTCAGCACTCCTGGGCTGAACAAAACATGAAAACATATGAACAATTAAGCAATAATAATTGTACAAGATTTAAAAAAAATGAAAAAGTTACAAAAACCAAATGCTTCAAAAATGGTCCTACGATGATAAGTCCAAGCATCAATGTCCATGGTCCATTCCTGGACAAATGGTGAAATATATACAAGTTGGTGACCACACAAGTCCTGTGGTACAATGTCCATAAAACAAGGGAAACTCTTACAGGTTACCTGAAGGCACAAAACTTGAAAAAAAAAAAAACAGTTCCATATATACACAATTTCAATAGTCATATCACTTTATATGCGGAACCTAATGGGTGGTATACCTTGTGTGGTGCGGGTAGACCTGTGTAATACTGGTGTAGTGGGTAATGTACACTACTGGGGGTTCTGCATGGCACAGGGATCCTAGATTGTCTGTGAGCTCTTAGACTCACCATGGGCATAACAGGTTCACCACTGGCAGGGAGAGGGTTCTCTGGCTCCACTGCTGGTGTGGCATCTGCTGCCTGATTTTCCTGATCTTCAGGATTTTCTTGAGTCACGTCCTCCTGTGCTACCAATTGGGGAAATGTCAACACCGGCACCACTATAGCATCATTTACTTTAGTCCAATTCGCAGGGAATTCTCCAAGTATTGTGCTGACCTTCTCTTCTTCCACTATGGGTTGGATGTTATCTGGTTCTTCCACTCTTTCCTTCAACAGGTCAGGACATAGTTTCAGGTGATCTCTTGATATTGCCGCTGAGATTTCTCCTCCATCTTTGCTAATAAGGCATACCTTGGTATTATCAAAGTTTGAGGGTAGAATGGTATAAGGTTCAGCTTCCCATTGATCGTCCAAATTGTGCAATCTTCTGTTCCTTTTTAAGACTTGTTCTCCCGGTGACAGAGGAACAGCAGGTGCATTTTGATTGTAAAGCTTCTCCTGCTTTTGTCTTGCCTGGGCCAAACTCTTTTCCACACATTCTTGTACTCTTCTGTACTGTTGCTGCCTCTCTGTGTCCCAGTCAGCATCTGGTGACGTTACATCAGGTGTCAGGACTCCCATGTCCAAATCAATAGGCAGCTTACCAGGCCTCGGTCTCATTA
Source organism: Dendrobates tinctorius (assembly GCF_039654945.1). Lineage (NCBI taxonomy): Eukaryota > Metazoa > Chordata > Amphibia > Anura > Dendrobatidae > Dendrobates > Dendrobates tinctorius. Next base: position 2,432,170 of record NW_027361806.1, read on the forward strand.
GGTAGGCTGGGGTACAGTTAGTGCAGTTCACTGGAATATGGTTGTAGAGGTCTACCAGATCAGGCAACTTCTCTGGCCACAGATTTCTCTCCTCCAAGTGCAAAGTCTTCAGGAGGTCAATCACTACCTGGTTCATCTTCTCACACATGCCATTGGTCTGTGGGTGGTATGGCATTGTCCGGATCTTCTTACAACCATACAAGTTACAGAATTCTTGGAACACTTCTGCCTCGAAAGCTGGACCTTGATCGGTAAGCACTCTTTCAGGATACCCATGTGGTCTACAGAAGTGCTGTTGGAATGCTCTGGCTGCTGTCCTGGCTGTTTGATCTTTGACAGGCACAACTACCAGGAATCTTGAGTAGTGGTCCACAATGGTAAGAGCATAGATGTAGCCTGACCGACTTGGAACCAGCTTCACATGGTCCAGGGCTACCAACTCAAGGGGCTGTTTGGTGATGATTGGCTGTAGAGGAGCTCTCTGGCTGTTTCGATCCTTTCTGTGCAGGTTACATTGTCCACACTCCCGGCACCATCTCTCAATGGCTTTCCTCATACCAGCCCAGTAGAACCTCTCCCGGAGCAAGGATTCCAACTTCTTCCATCCGAAGTGTCCAGCTCCATTGTGGTATGCTTCCAGGACCATTGATGCCTCTCTCTTTGGGACTATCACCTGCCACACCAGCTCATGAGTGCGAGCATTGATACTCCTCCGACACAGCTTTCCTTCATAAATGAACAGCCGACCTCTCTTCTTCTACAACTGCTGGGTTTCTTCAGGAGCATCCGACTCCGGGCGTGAGTCAACTTGTGACAGCAGCTCCTTCCAGGTGGACAGCAGGGTCACTATCTTGTGTTTCTGCCCAGTCATGATGGGGCAATGGATTCAGAGTGACCTCCTTCAAGCCAGACCATCTGTTTCTCACTCCTTGAGCGCGCTGGGCTGCAAGTGGCCAGTGGAAGGGAGGTAACTCTATTTCTTCAAGAGCCTCAGAGTCTTCTCCTGCATCTGGCAGATTAGGCATCCTGGACAGCGCATCAGCATTGGCATTCTTGTGCCCTGCTCTGTACTTGATAGTAAACTCATAGTTGGACAGCCGAGCCATCCATCGCTGCTCCAGTGCACCTAGTTTTGCAGTGTCCAAGTGGGTCAACGGGTTGTTGTCCGTGAAGATGGTAAACTTGGCTGAAGCTAGGTAATGCTTGAATCTCTCAGTCACAGCCCAGACTATGGCGAGGAACTCCAGCTTAAAGGAACTGTAGTTGTCTGGGTTCCTTTCAGTGAGACGCAGCTTCCTACTGGCGTAGGAGATCACTCTCTCTTTTCCATTCTGTACCTGCGACAGTACTGCTCCTAGGCCCACATTGCTGGCATCTGTGTACAGCACAAAGGGTTTGTCATAATCTGGGTAGGCCAGAACTTCATCTCCCGTGAGAGCCATCTTCAATCTGGTGAAGGACCTCTCCAACTCCTCAGTCTATTCAAACGTGGAATTCTTCTGTTTGGCTTTCTTGGACTGCCCCACCAGGAGATTTTGCATAGGGATGGCTATTTCAGTAAAGCCTTTGATGAATCTTCGATAGTAGCCTACCAGTCCAAGGATTTGGCGTATTTCATGGAGGTTGCTGGGCTTCGGCCAGTCCCGGAGGACTGTGACTTTGTCCGGATCTGGTGCCACACCTTCTGCACTCACCACATGTCCGTGGTACTGTACCTTGGGCTTCAGGAGGTGGCATTTGGAAGGCTTCACCTTCAGGCCAAAATTGGACAAAGCTTCAAACACTTCAGTCAGGTGTTCCAGATGATCTTCATAGGTTTTGTAGAAAACAATGCCATCATCCAGGTACAACAAGACCGTCTCAAAGTTCATATGTCCCAGGCAGCACTCCATCAGCCGTTGAAATGTTCCTGGAGCAGTGCAGAGCCCAAATGGCATATAATTGAACTCACAGAGACCCACTGGAGTGGTAAATGCTGTCTTCTCCTTGTCTGCCTCTGCCACGGGAACTTGTCAATACCCACTGGTGAGATCCAAGGTGGGAAAGTAGTTAGCAGTTTTAAGTGCAGCTAAGGACTCTTCAATTCTGGGTAATGGGTAGGCATCTTTATGTGTAATGCTGTTAATTTTCCTGTAATCAACACACATTCTCATGGTACCATCCTTTTTCTTTACAAAAACTATTGGAGCTGCCCAGGGGCTACAACTGTCTTTGATAACCCGAGCTTCCTTCATCTCTATCAACATACTTTTAGCACACTGGCATTGTGTTGGGGGTATAGGTCTGTACCTCTCCTTTATGGGTGGATGGTCTCCAGTGGGGATATGATGTTGAACTCCTTTTGCCTGCCCAAAATCTAGTGGGTATTTGCTGAATACCCGCTCATACTCTTGTGTCACTCTGTAAACCCCATTTTTCTGGTATGAAGGTGTAGAGTCAGTCCCCACCTGCAGTTGCTGGCACCACTCCTCCATCTGCTTCACAGAGCCATTGTCCTCCACCTGATCGGATGAGACCAAGGGCTCCGCTGCCTGCAAAGAGTTGTTATTAACAGTGAGCAGCTTAGCAACTGTGGCGTACCGAGGTATTGTGGCCTCCTCCTCCCCACAATTCAAAAGGCGTACAGGTACTCTCCCTTTTCGTATGTCAACCACCCCTCTGGCTGTTAGGACAGTGGGCCTGCTATCAGAGTATACTGGTTCTACCAATGCCTGGTAATCCTTCCCTCTGAGACATATAGCTGCCCCACACCAAACCAACATTTCACATCTGGGGGTATTGCAATGGGGAAGGGATCACTCACTCTGACACTGCCAATTTCTCTGCCAGAG